>NW_028250879.1:0-678000 GCF_964263255.1 Lissotriton vulgaris | reverse complement strand
ACCGTCCAAAAAATCCATTTTCTATGAAAAACGATGACTCCGGACCTGTGGAACGATCCCAAAATGGTCAATATGGATGAAATTTTAACATTTAATCTTTTGACTCTAAATGACTGTTGGATGTGAATTATGACTTTGTCAACTAGAATAAGTGTGTTTAAAGTCATTTCTGTGCCTAAAATGGGTCAAAATTGAAGCTTTTGAGTAAGCAAAACTCTGTAAAAATGGCAATTTTGGTCACTGTGAGGGTTTAAATAGTTGTTACTCAACACGAGGCACGATCCAATTGACATTTTAAATCATTTTTGGTACAGTCCAAAAAATCCATTTTCGGATGAAAAGCGATGACTCCGGACCTGTCGAACCTTCCCAAAATGGTCTATAATGATGACATTTTTACATTTAATCTTTTGACTCTAAATGACTGTTGAATGTGAATTATGACTTTGTCAATTAAAATAAGCGTGTTGAAAGTCATTTCTGTGCCTGAAATGGGTCAAAATTGAAGCTTTTGAGTAAGCAAAACTCTGTAAAAAATGGCAATTTTGGTCACTGTGAGGGTTTAAAAAGTGGTTATTCAACATGAGGCATGATCCAATTGACATTTGGAATCATTTTTGGTACAGTCCAAAAAATCAATGTTCGGATGAAAAACAATGACTCCGGACCTGTCGAACGTTCCCAAAATGGTCTATAATGATGAAATTTTAACATTTAGTCTTTTGACTCTAAATGACTGTTGAATGTGAATTGTGACTTTGTCAACTAAAATAAGTGTGTTTAAAGTCATTTCTGAGCCTGAAACGGGTCAAAATTGAAGCTTTTGAGTAAGCAAAACTCTGTAAAAATGGCAATTTTGGTCACTGTGAGGGTTTCAAAAGAGGTTATTCAACATGAGGCATGATCCAATTGACATTTTGAATAATTTTTGGTACAGTCCAAAAAATCCACTTTCGGATGAAAAACGATGACTCCGGACCTGTCGAACGTTCCCAAAATGGTCTATAATGATGAAATTTTAACATTTAATCTTTTGACTCTAAATGACTGTTGAATGTGAATTATGACTTTGTCAACTAGAATAAGTGTGTTTAAAGTCATTTCTGTTCCTGAAATGGGTCAAAATTGAAGCTTTTGAGTAAGCAAAACTCTGTAAAAATGGCAATTTTGGTCACTGTGAGGGTTTCGAAAGTGGTTATTCAACATGAGGCATGATCCAATTGACATTTTGAATCATTTTTGGTACAGTCCAAAAAATCAATTTTCGGATGAAAAACGATGATTCCGGACCTGTCGAACGATCCCAAAATGGTCAATATGGATGAAATTTTAACATTTAATCTTTTGACTCTAAATGACTGTTGGATGTGAATTAGGACTTTGTCAACTAGAATAAGTGTGTTTAAAGTCATTTCTGTGCCTGAAACGGGTCAAAATTGAAGCTTTTGAGTAAGCAAAACTCTGTAAAAATGGCAATTTTGGTCACTGTGAGGGTTTAAATAGTGTTACTCAACATGAGGCACGATCCAATTGACATTTTAAATCATTTTTGGTACAGTCCAAAAAATCCACTTTCGAATGAAAAACGATGACTCCGGACCTGTCGAAAGTTCCCAAAATGGTCTATAATGATGAAATTTTAACATTTAATCTTTTGACTCTAAATGACTGTTGAATGTGAATTATGACTTTGTCAACTAAAATAAGTGTGTTGAAAGTCATTTCTGAGCCTGATACGGGTCAAAATTGAAGCTTTTGAGTAAGCAAAACTCTGTAAAAATGGCAATTTTGGTCACTGTGAGGGTTTAAAAAGAGGTTATTCAACATGAGGCACGATCCAATTGACATTTTAAATCATTTTTGGTACAGTCCTAAAAATCCATTTTTGGATGAAAAACGATGACTCCGGACCTGTCGAACGATCCCAAAATGGTCAATATGGATGAAATTTTAACATTTAATCTTTTGACTCTAAATGACTGTTGGATGTGAATTATGACTTTGTCAACTAAAATAAGTGTGTTTAAAGTCATTTCTGTGCCTGAAACGGGTCAAAATTGAAGCTTTTGAGTAAGCAAAACTCTGTCAAAATGGCAATTTTGGTCACCGTGAGGGTTTAAAAAGTGGTTATTCAACATGAGGCATGATCCAATTGACATTTTGAATCATTTTTGGTACAGTCCAAAAATTCCATTTTTGGATGAAAAACGATGACTCCGACCTGTTGAACGATCCCAAAATGGTCAATATGGATGAAATTTTAACATTTAATCTTTTGACTCTAAATGACTGTTGGATGTGAATTATGACTTTGTCAACTAAAATAAGTGTGTTTAAAGTCATTTCTGTGCCTGAAACGGGTCAAAATTGAAGCTTTTGAGTAAGCAAAACTCTGTAAAAATGGCAATTTTGGTCACTGTGAGGGTTTCAAAAGTGGTTATTCAACATGAGGCATGATCCAATTGACATTTTGAATCAGTTTTGGTACCGTCCAAAAAATCCATTTTCTATGAAAAACGATGACTCCGGACCTGTGGAACGATCCCAAAATGGTCAATATGGATGAAATTTTAACATTTAATCTTTTGACTCTAAATGACTGTTGGATGTGAATTATGACTTTGTCAACTAGAATAAGTGTGTTTAAAGTCATTTCTGTGCCTGAAACGGGTCAAAATTGAAGCTTTTGAGTAAGCAAAACTCTGTAAAAATGGCAATTTTGGTCACTGTGCGGGTTTAAATAGTTGTTATTCAACATGAGGCACAATCCAATTGACATTTTCAATCATTTTTGGTACAGTCCAAAAAATCCACTTTCGGATGAAAAACAATGACTCCTGACCTGTCGAACGTTCCCAAAATGGTCTATAATGATGAAATTTTAACATTTAGTCTTTTTACTCTAAATGACTGTTGAATGTGAATTGTGACTTTGTCAACTAAAATAAGTGTGTTTAAAGTCATTTCTGAGCCTGAAACGGGTCAAAATTGAAGCTTTTGAGTAAGCAAAACTCTGTAAAAATGGCAATTTTGGTCACTGTGAGGGTTTAAAAAGGGGTTATGCAACATGAGGCATGATCCAATTGACATTTTGAATCATTTTTGGTACAGTCCAAAAAATCCATTTTCGGATGAAAAACGATGATTCCGGACCTGTCGAACGATCCCAAAATGGTCAATATGGATGAAATTTTAACATTTAATCTTTTGACTCTAAATGACTGTTGGATGTGAATTATGACTTTGTCAACTAAAATAAGTGTGTTGAAAGTCATTTCTGAGCCTGATACGGGTCAAAATTGAAGCTTTTGAGTAAGCAAAACTCTGTAAAAAATGGCAATTTTGGTCACTGTGAGGGTTTAAAAAGTGGTTATTCAACATGAGGCACGATCCAATTGACATTTTGAATCATTTTTGGTACAGTCCAAAAAATCAATTTTCGGAGGAAAAACGATGACTCCGGACCTGTCGAACGATCCCAAAATGGTCAATATGGATGAAATTTTAACATTTAATCTTTTGACTCTAAATGACTGTTGGATGTGAATTATGACTTTTTCAACTAAAATAAGTGTGTTTAAAGTCATTTCTGTGCCTGAAACGGGTCAAAATTGAAGCTTTTGAGTAAGCAAAACTCTGTCAAAATGGCAATTTTGGTCACCGTGAGGGTTTAAAAAGTGGTTATTCAACATGAGGCATGATCCAATTGACATTTTGAATCATTTTTGGTACAGTCCAAAAATTCCATTTTTGGATGAAAAACGATGACTCCGACCTGTCGAACGATCCCAAAATGGTCAATATGGATGAAATTTTAACATTTAATCTTATGACTCTAAATGACTGTTGGATGTGAATTATGACTTTGTCAACTAAAATAAGTGTGTTTAAAGTCATTTCTGTGCCTGAAACGGGTCAAAATTGAAGCTTTTGAGTAAGCAAAACTCTGTAAAAATGGCAATTTTGGTCACTGTGAGGGTTTCAAAAGTGGTTATTCAACATGAGGCATGATCCAATTGACATTTTGAATCATTTTTGGTACCGTCCAAAAAATCCATTTTCTATGAAAAACGATGACTCCGGACCTGTGGAACGATCCCAAAATGGTCAATATGGATGAAATTTTAACATTTAATCTTTTGACTCTAAATGACTGTTGGATGTGAATTATGACTTTGTCAACTAGAATAAGTGTGTTTAAAGTCATTTCTGTGCCTAAAATGGGTCAAAATTGAAGCTTTTGAGTAAGCAAAACTCTGTAAAAATGGCAATTTTGGTCACTGTGAGGGTTTAAATAGTTGTTACTCAACACGAGGCACGATCCAATTGACATTTTAAATCACTTTTGGTACAGTCCAAAAAATCCATTTTCGGATGAAAAGCGATGACTCCGGACCTGTCGAACCTTCCCAAAATGGTCTATAATGATGACATTTTTACATTTAATCTTTTGACTCTAAATGACTGTTGAATGTGAATTATGACTTTGTCAATTAAAATAGGCGTGTTGAAAGTCATTTCTGTGCCTGAAATGGGTCAAAATTGAAGCTTTTGAGTAAGCAAAACTCTGTAAAAAATGGCAATTTTGGTCACTGTGAGGGTTTAAAAAGTGGTTATTCAACATGAGGCATGATCCAATTGACATTTGGAATCATTTTTGGTACAGTCCAAAAAATCAATGTTCGGATGAAAAACAATGACTCCGGACCTGTCGAACGATCCCAAAATGGTCAATATGGATGAAATTTTTACATTTAATCTTTTGACTCTAAATGACTCTTGGATGTGAATTATGACTTTGTCAACTAAAATAAGTGTGTTTAAAGTCATTTCTGTGCCTGAAACGGGTCAAAATTGAAGCTTTTGAGTAAGCAAAACTCTGTAAAAATGGCAATTTTGGTCACTGTGAGGGTTTCAAAAGTGGTTATTCAACATGAGGCATGATCCAATTGACATTTTGAATCATTTTTGGTACAGTCCAAAAAATCAATTTTCGGATGAAAAACAATGACTCCGGACCTGTCGAACGTTCCCAAAATGGTCTATAATGATGAAATTTTAACATTTAGTCTTTTGACTCTAAATGACTGTTGAATGTGAATTGTGACTTTGTCAACTAAAATAAGTGTGTTTAAAGTCATTTCTGAGCCTGAAACGGGTCAAAATTGAAGCTTTTGAGTAAGCAAAACTCTGTAAAAATGGCAATTTTGGTCACTGTGAGGGTTTAAAAAGAGGTTATTCAACATGAGGCACGATCCAATTGACATTTTAAATCATTTTTGGTACAGTCCTAAAAATCCATTTTTGGATGAAAAACGATGACTCCGTACCTGTCGAACGATCCCAAAATGGTCAATATGGATGACATTTTTACATTTAATCTTTTGACTCTAAATAACTGTTGGATGTGAATTATGACTTTGTCAACTAAAATAAGTGTGTTTAAAGTCATTTCTGTGCCTGAAACGGGTCAAAATTGAAGCTTTTGAGTAAGCAAAACTCTGTAAAAATGGCAATTTTGGTCACTGTGAGGGTTTCAAAAGTGGTTATTCAACATGAGGCATGATCCAATTGACATTTTGAATCATTTTTGGTACAGTCCAAAAAATCAATTTTCGGATGAAAAACAATGACTCCGGACCTGTCGAACGTTCCCAAAATGGTCTATAATGATGAAATTTTAACATTTAGTCTTTTGACTCTAAATGACTGTTGAATGTGAATTGTGACTTTGTCAACTAAAATAAGTGTGTTTAAAGTCATTTCTGAGCCTGAAACGGGTCAAAATTGAAGCTTTTGAGTAAGCAAAACTCTGTAAAAATGGCAATTTTGGTCACTGTGAGGGTTTAAAAAGAGGTTATTCAACATGAGGCACGATCCAATTGACATTTTAAATCATTTTTGGTACAGTCCTAAAAATCCATTTTTGGATGAAAAACGATGACTCCGGACCTGTCGAACGATCCCAAAATGGTCAATATGGATGACATTTTTACATTTAATCTTTTGACTCTAAATAACTGTTGGATGTGAATTATGACTTTGTCAACTAAAATAAGTGTGTTTAAAGTCATTTCTGTGCCTGAAACGGGTCAAAATTGAAGCTTTTGAGTAAGCAAAACTCTGTAAAAATGGCAATTTTGGTCACTGTGAGGGTTTCAAAAGTGGTTATTCAACATGAGGCATGATCCAATTGACATTTTGAATCATTTTTGGTACAGTCCAAAAAATCAATTTTCGGATGAAAAACAATGACTCCGGACCTGTCGAACGTTCCCAAAATGGTCTATAATGATGAAATTTTAACATTTAGTCTTTTGACTCTAAATGACTGTTGAATGTGAATTGTGACTTTGTCAACTAAAATAAGTGTGTTTAAAGTCATTTCTGAGCCTGAAACGGGTCAAAATTGAATCTTTTGAGTAAGCAAAACTCTGTAAAAATGGCAATTTTGGTCACTGTGAGGGTTTAAAAAGAGGTTATTCAACATGAGGCACGATCCAATTGACATTTTAAATCATTTTTGGTACAGTCCTAAAAATCCATTTTTGGATGAAAAACGATGACTCCGGACCTGTCGAACGATCCCAAAATGGTCAATATGGATGAAATTTTAACATTTAATCTTTTGACTCTAAATGACTGTTGGATGTGAATTATGACTTTGTCAACTAAAATAAGTGTGTTTAAAGTCATTTCTGTGCCTGATACGGGTCAAAATTGAAGCTTTTGAGTAAGCAAAACTCTGTAAAAAAGTGGCAATTTTGGTCACTGTGAGGGTTTAAAAAGTGGTTATTCAACATGAGGCACGATCCAATTGACATTTTGAATCATTTTTGGTACAGTCCAAAAAATCAATTTTCGGAGGAAAAACGATGACTCCGGACCTGTCGAACGATCC
Source organism: Lissotriton vulgaris (assembly GCF_964263255.1). Taxonomy (NCBI): domain Eukaryota; kingdom Metazoa; phylum Chordata; class Amphibia; order Caudata; family Salamandridae; genus Lissotriton; species Lissotriton vulgaris. The sequence goes on along the minus strand of NW_028250879.1, from coordinate 671,099 downwards.
CAAAATGGTCAATATGGATGAAATTTTAACATTTAATCTTTTGACTCTAAATGACTGTTGGATGTGAATTATGACTTTGTCAACTAAAATAAGTGTGTTTAAAGTCATTTCTGTGCCTGAAACGGGTCAAAATTGAAGCTTTTGAGTAAGCAAAACTCTGTAAAAATGGCAATTTTGGTCACTGTGAGGGTTTCAAAAGTGGTTATTCAACATGAGGCATGATCCAATTGACATTTTGAATCATTTTTGGTACCGTCCAAAAAATCCATTTTCTATGAAAAACGATGACTCCGGACCTGTGGAACGATCCCAAAATGGTCAATATGGATGAAATTTTAACATTTAATCTTTTGACTCTAAATGACTGTTGGATGTGAATTATGACTTTGTCAACTAGAATAAGTGTGTTTAAAGTCATTTCTGTGCCTAAAATGGGTCAAAATTGAAGCTTTTGAGTAAGCAAAACTCTGTAAAAATGGCAATTTTGGTCACTGTGAGGGTTTAAATAGTTGTTACTCAACACGAGGCACGATCCAATTGACATTTTAAATCATTTTTGGTACAGTCCAAAAAATCCATTTTCGGATGAAAAGCGATGACTCCGGACCTGTCGAACCTTCCCAAAATGGTCTATAATGATGACATTTTTACATTTAATCTTTTGACTCTAAATGACTGTTGAATGTGAATTATGACTTTGTCAATTAAAATAAGCGTGTTGAAAGTCATTTCTGTGCCTGAAATGGGTCAAAATTGAAGCTTTTGAGTAAGCAAAACTCTGTAAAAAATGGCAATTTTGGTCACTGTGAGGGTTTAAAAAGTGGTTATTCAACATGAGGCATGATCCAATTGACATTTGGAATCATTTTTGGTACAGTCCAAAAAATCAATGTTCGGATGAAAAACAATGACTCCAGACCTGTCGAACGATCCCAAAATGGTCAATATGGATGAAATTTTTACATTTAATCTTTTGACTCTAAATGACTCTTGGATGTGAATTATGACTTTGTCAACTAAAATAAGTGTGTTTAAAGTCATTTCTGTGCCTGAAACGGGTCAAAATTGAAGCTTTTGAGTAAGCAAAACTCTGTAAAAATGGCAATTTTGGTCACTGTGAGGGTTTCAAAAGTGGTTATTCAACATGAGGCATGATCCAATTGACATTTTGAATCATTTTTGGTACAGTCCAAAAAATCAATTTTCGGATGAAAAACAATGACTCCGGACCTGTCGAACGTTCCCAAAATGGTCTATAATGATGAAATTTTAACATTTAATCTTTTGACTCTAAATGACTGTTGGATGTGAATTATGACTTTGTCAACTAAAATAAGTGTGTTGAAAGTCATTTCTGAGCCTGATACGGGTCAAAATTGAAGCTTTTGAGTAAGCAAAACTCTGTAAAAAATGGCAATTTTGGTCACTGTGAGGGTTTAAAAAGTGGTTATTCAACATGAGGCACGATCCAATTGACATTTTGAATCATTTTTGGTACAGTCCAAAAAATCAATTTTCGGAGGAAAAAAGATGACTCCGGACCTGTCGAACGATCCCAAAATGGTCAATATGGATGAAATTTTAACATTTAATCTTTTGACTCTAAATGACTGTTGGATGTGAATTATGACTTTGTCAACTAAAATAAGTGTGTTTAAAGTCATTTCTGTGCCTGAAACGGGTCAAAATTGAAGCTTTTGAGTAAGCAAAACTCTGTCAAAATGGCAATTTTGGTCACCGTGAGGGTTTAAAAAGTGGTTATTCAACATGAGGCATGATCCAATTGACATTTTGAATCATTTTTGGTACAGTCCAAAAATTCCATTTTTGGATGAAAAACGATGACTCCGACCTGTCGAACGATCCCAAAATGGTCAATATGGATGAAATTTTAACATTTAATCTTTTGACTCTAAATGACTGTTGGATGTGAATTATGACTTTGTCAACTAAAATAAGTGTGTTTAAAGTCATTTCTGTGCCTGAAACGGGTCAAAATTGAAGCTTTTGAGTAAGCAAAACTCTGTAAAAATGGCAATTTTGGTCACTGTGAGGGTTTCAAAAGTGGTTATTCAACATGAGGCATGATCCAATTGACATTTTGAATCATTTTTGGTACCGTCCAAAAAATCCATTTTCTATGAAAAACGATGACTCCGGACCTGTGGAACGATCCCAAAATGGTCAATATGGATGAAATTTTAACATTTAATCTTTTGACTCTAAATGACTGTTGGATGTGAATTATGACTTTGTCAACTAGAATAAGTGTGTTTAAAGTCATTTCTGTGCCTAAAATGGGTCAAAATTGAAGCTTTTGAGTAAGCAAAACTCTGTAAAAATGGCAATTTTGGTCACTGTGAGGGTTTAAATAGTTGTTACTCAACACGAGGCACGATCCAATTGACATTTTAAATCATTTTTGGTACAGTCCAAAAAATCCATTTTCGGATGAAAAACGATGACTCCGGACCTGTCGAACCTTCCCAAAATGGTCTATAATGATGACATTTTTACATTTAATCTTTTGACTCTAAATGACTGTTGAATGTGAATTATGACTTTGTCAATTAAAATAAGCGTGTTGAAAGTCATTTCTGTGCCTGAAATGGGTCAAAATTGAAGCTTTTGAGTAAGCAAAACTCTGTAAAAAATGGCAATTTTGGTCACTGTGAGGGTTTAAAAAGTGGTTATTCAACATGAGGCATGATTCATTTGACATTTGGAATCATTTTTGGTACAGTCCAAAAAATCAATGTTCGGATGAAAAACAATGACTCCGGACCTGTCGAACGTTCCCAAAATGGTCTATAATGATGAAATTTTAACATTTAGTCTTTTGACTCTAAATGACTGTTGAATGTGAATTGTGACTTTGTCAACTAAAATAAGTGTGTTTAAAGTCATTTCTGAGCCTGAAACGGGTCAAAATTGAAGATTTTGAGTAAGCAAAACTCTGTAAAAATGACAATTTTGGTCACTGTGAGGGTTTAAAAAGAGGTTATTCAACATGAGGCACGATCCAATTGACATTTTAAATCATTTTTGGTACAGTCCTAAAAATCCATTTTTGGATGAAAAACGATGACTCCGGACCTGTCGAACGATCCCAAAATGGTCAATATGGATGAAATTTTTACATTTAATCTTTTGACTCTAAATGACTCTTGGATGTGAATTATGACTTTGTCAACTAAAATAAGTGTGTTTAAAGTCATTTCTGTGCCTGAAACGGGTCAAAATTGAAGCTTTTGAGTAAGCAAAACTCTGTAAAAATGGCAATTTTGGTCACTGTGAGGGTTTCAAAAGTGGTTATTCAACATGAGGCATGATCCAATTGACATTTTGAATCATTTTTGGTACAGTCCAAAAAATCAATTTTCGGATGAAAAACAATGACTCCGGACCTGTCGAACGTTCCCAAAATGGTCTATAATGATGAAATTTTAACATTTAGTCTTTTGACTCTAAATGACTGTTGAATGTGAATTGTGACTTTGTCAACTAAAATAAGTGTGTTTAAAGTCATTTCTGAGCCTGAAACGGGTCAAAATTGAAGCTTTTGAGTAAGCAAAACTCTGTAAAAATGGCAATTTTGGTCACTGTGAGGGTTTAAAAAGAGGTTATTCAACATGAGGCACGATCCAATTGACATTTTAAATCATTTTTGGTACAGTCCAAAAAATCCATTTTCGGATAAAAAACGATGACTCCAGAGACCTGTCGAACGATCCCAAAATGGTCAATATGGATGAAATTTTAACATTTAATCTTTTGACTCTAAATGACTGTTGGATCTGAATTATGACTTTGTCAACTAGAATAAGTGTGTTTAAAGTCATTTCTGTGCCTGAAACGGGTCAAAATTGAAGCTATTGGGTAAGCAAAACTCTGTAAAAAATGGCAATTTTGGACACTGTGAGGGTTTAAAAAGTGGTTATTCAACATGAGGCATGATCCAATTGACATTTTGAATCATTTTTGGTACAGTCCAAAAAATCAATTTTCGGATGAAGAAAGATGACTCCGGACCTGTCGAACGATCCCAAAATGCTCTATAATGATGAAATTTTAACATTTAATCTTTTGACTCTAAATGACTGTTGGATGTGAATTATGACTTTGTCAACTAAAATAAGTGTGTTTAAAGTCATTTCTGTGCCTGAAACGGGTCAAAATTGAAGCTTTTGAGTAAGCAAAACTCTGTAAAAATGGCAATTTTGGTCACTGTGAGGGTTTCAAAAGTGGTTATTCAACATGAGGCATGATCCAATTGACATTTTGAATCATTTTTGGTACAATCCAAAAAAACAATTTTCGGATGAAAAACAATGACTCCGGACCTGTCGAACGTTCCCAAAATGGTCTATAATGATGAAATTTTAACATTTAGTCTTTTGACTCTAAATGACTGTTGAATGTGAATTGTGACTTTGTCAACTAAAGTAAGTGTGTTTAAAGTCATTTCTGAGCCTGAAACGGGTGAAAATTGAAGCTTTTGAGTAAGCAAAACTCTGTAAAAATGGCAATTTTGGTCACTGTGAGGGTTTAAAAAGAGGTTATTCAACATGAGGCACGATCCAATTGACATTTTAAATCATTTTTGGTACAGTCCAAAAAATCCATTTTCGGATGAAAAACGATGACTCCAGAGACCTGTCGAACGATCCCAAAATGGTCAATATGGATGAAATTTTAACATTTAATCTTTTGACTCTAAATGACTGTTGGATCTGAATTATGACTTTGTCAACTAGAATAAGTGTGTTTAAAGTCATTTCTGTGCCTGAAACGGGTCAAAATTGAAGCTTTTGAGTAAGCAAAACTCTGTAAAAATGGCAATTTTGGTCACTGTGAGGGTTTCAAAAGAGGTTATTCAACATGAGGCATGATCCAATTGACATTTTGAATCATTTTTGGTACAGTCCAAAAAATCCACTTTCGGATGAAAAACGATGACTCCGGACCTGTCGAACGTTCCCAAAATGGTCTATAATGATGAAATTTTAACATTTAATCTTTTGACTCTAAATGACTGTTGAATGTGAATTATGACTTTGTCAACTAGAATAAGTGTGTTTAAAGTCATTTCTGTTCCTGAAATGGGTCAAAATTGAAGCTTTTGAGTAAGCAAAACTCTGTAAAAATGGCAATTTTGGTCACTGTGAGGGTTTCGAAAGTGGTTATTCAACATGAGGCATGATCCAATTGACATTTTGAATCATTTTTGGTACAGTCCAAAAAATCAATTTTCGGATGAAAAACAATGACTCCGGACCTGTCGAACGTTCCCAAAATGGTCTATAATGATGAAATTTTAACATTTAGTCTTTTGACTCTAAATGACTGTTGAATGTGAATTGTGACTTTGTCAACTAAAATAAGTGTGTTTAAAGTCATTTCTGAGCCTGAAACGGGTCAAAATTGAAGCTTTTGAGTAAGCAAAACTCTGTAAAAATGGCAATTTTGGTCACTGTGAGGGTTTAAAAAGGGGTTATGCAACATGAGGCATGATCCAATTGACATTTTGAATCATTTTTGGTACAGTCCAAAAAATCCATTTTCGGATGAAAAACGATGATTCCGGACCTGTCGAACGATCCCAAAATGGTCAATATGGATGAAATTTTAACATTTAATCTTTTGACTCTAAATGACTGTTGGATGTGAATTAGGACTTTGTCAACTAGAATAAGTGTGTTTAAAGTCATTTCTGTGCCTGAAACGGGTCAAAATTGAAGCTTTTGAGTAAGCAAAACTCTGTAAAAATGGCAATTTTGGTCACTGTGAGGGTTTAAATAGTGTTACTCAACATGAGGCACGATCCAATTGACATTTTAAATCATTTTTGGTACAGTCCAAAAAATCCACTTTCGAATGAAAAACGATGACTCCGGACCTGTCGAAAGTTCCCAAAATGGTCTATAATGATGAAATTTTAACATTTAATCTTTTGACTCTAAATGACTGTTGAATGTGAATTATGACTTTGTCAACTAAAATAAGTGTGTTGAAAGTCATTTCTGAGCCTGATACGGGTCAAAATTGAAGCTTTTGAGTAAGCAAAACTCTGTAAAAAATGGCAATTTTGGTCACTGTGAGGGTTTAAAAAGTGGTTATTCAACATGAGGCACGATCCAATTGACATTTTGAATCATTTTTGGTACAGTCCAAAAAATCAATTTTCGGAGGAAAAACAATGACTCCGGACCTGTCGAACGATCCCAAAATGGTCAATATGGATGAAATTTTAACATTTAATCTTTTGACTCTAAATGACTGTTGGATGTGAATTATGACTTTGTCAACTAAAATAAGTGTGTTTAAAGTCATTTCTGTGCCTGAAACGGGTCAAAATTGAAGCTTTTGAGTAAGCAAAACTCTGTCAAAATGGCAATTTTGGTCACCGTGAGGGTTTAAAAAGTGGTTATTCAACATGAGGCATGATCCAATTGACATTTTGAATCATTTTTGGTACAGTCCAAAAATTCCATTTTTGGATGAAAAACGATGACTCCGACCTGTCGAACGATCCCAAAATGGTCAATATGGATGAAATTTTAACATTTAATCTTTTGACTCTAAATGACTGTTGGATGTGAATTATGACTTTGTCAACTAAAATAAGTGTGTTTAAAGTCATTTCTGTGCCTGAAACGGGTCAAAATTGAAGCTTTTGAGTAAGCAAAACTCTGTAAAAATGGCAATTTTGGTCACTGTGAGGGTTTCAAAAGTGGTTATTCAACATGAGGCATGATCCAATTGACATTTTGAATCAGTTTTGGTACCGTCCAAAAAATCCATTTTCTATGAAAAACGATGACTCCGGACCTGTGGAACGATCCCAAAATGGTCAATATGGATGAAATTTTAACATTTAATCTTTTGACTCTAAATGACTGTTGGATGTGAATTATGACTTTGTCAACTAGAATAAGTGTGTTTAAAGTCATTTCTGTGCCTAAAATGGGTCAAAATTGAAGCTTTTGAGTAAGCAAAACTCTGTAAAAATGGCAATTTTGGTCACTGTGAGGGTTTAAATAGTTGTTACTCAACACGAGGCACGATCCAATTGACATTTTAAATCATTTTTGGTACAGTCCAAACAATCCATTTTCGGATGAAAAGCGATGACTCCGGACCTGTCGAACCTTCCCAAAATGGTCTATAATGATGAAATTTTTACATTTAATCTTTTGACTCTAAATGACTGTTGAATGTGAATTATGACTTTGTCAATTAAAATAAGCGTGTTGAAAGTCATTTCTGTGCCTGAAATGGGTCAAAATTGAAGCTTTTGAGTAAGCAAAACTCTGTAAAAAATGGCAATTTTGGTCACTGTGAGGGTTTAAAAAGTGGTTATTCAACATGAGGCATGATCCAATTGACATTTGGAATCATTTTTGGTACAGTCCAAAAAATCAATGTTCGGATGAAAAACAATGACTCCGGACCTGTCGAACGTTCCCAAAATGGTCTATAATGATGAAATTTTAACATTTAGTCTTTTGACTCTAAATGACTGTTGAATGTGAATTGTGACTTTGTCAACTAAAATAAGTGTGTTTAAAGTCATTTCTGAGCCTGAAACGGGTCAAAAATGAAGCTTTTGAGTAAGCAAAACTCTGTAAAAATGGCAATTTTGGTCACTGTGAGGGTTTCAAAAGAGGTTATTCAACATGAGGCATGATCCAATTGACATTTTGAATCATTTTTGGTACAGTCCAAAAAATCCACTTTCGGATGAAAAACGATGACTCCGGACCTGTCGAACGTTCCCAAAATGGTCTATAATGATGAAATTTTAACATTTAATCTTTTGACTCTAAATGACTGTTGAATGTGAATTATGACTTTGTCAACTAGAATAAGTGTGTTTAAAGTCATTTCTGTTCCTGAAATGGGTCAAAATTGAAGCTTTTGAGTAAGCAAAACTCTGTAAAAATGGCAATTTTGGTCACTGTGAGGGTTTCGAAAGTGGTTATTCAACATGAGGCATGATCCAATTGACATTTTGAATCATTTTTGGTACAGTCCAAAAAATCAATTTTCGGATGAAAAACAATGACTCCGGACCTGTCGAACGTTCCCAAAATGGTCTATAATGATGAAATTTTAACATTTAGTCTTTTGACTCTAAATGACTGTTGAATGTGAATTGTGACTTTGTCAACTAAAATAAGTGTGTTTAAAGTCATTTCTGAGCCTGAAACGGGTCAAAATTGAAGCTTTTGAGTAAGCAAAACTCTGTAAAAATGGCAATTTTGGTCACTGTGAGGGTTTAAAAAGGGGTTATGCAACATGAGGCATGATCCAATTGACATTTTGAATCATTTTTGGTACAGTCCAAAAAATCAATTTTCGGATGAAAAACGATGATTCCGGACCTGTCGAACGATCCCAAAATGGTCAATATGGATGAAATTTTAACATTTAATCTTTTGACTCTAAATGACTGTTGGATGTGAATTAGGACTTTGTCAACTAGAATAAGTGTGTTTAAAGTCATTTCTGTGCCTGAAACGGGTCAAAATTGAAGCTTTTGAGTAAGCAAAACTCTGTAAAAATGGCAATTTTGGTCACTGTGAGGGTTTAAATAGTGTTACTCAACATGAGGCACGATCCAATTGACATTTTAAATCATTTTTGGTACAGTCCAAAAAATCCACTTTCGAATGAAAAACGATGACTCCGGACCTGTCGAAAGTTCCCAAAATGGTCTATAATGATGAAATTTTAACATTTAATCTTTTGACTCTAAATGACTGTTGAATGTGAATTATGACTTTGTCAACTAAAATAAGTGTGTTGAAAGTCATTTCTGAGCCTGATACGGGTCAAAATTGAAGCTTTTGAGTAAGCAAAACTCTGTAAAAATGGCAATTTTGGTCACTGTGAGGGTTTAAAAAGAGGTTATTCAACATGAGGCACGATCCAATTGACATTTTAAATCATTTTTGGTACAGTCCTAAAAATCCATTTTTGGATGAAAAACGATGACTCCGGACCTGTCGAACGATCCCAAAATGGTCAATATGGATGAAATTTTAACATTTAATCTTTTGACTCTAAATGACTGTTGGATGTGAATTATGACTTTGTCAACTAAAATAAGTGTGTTTAAAGTCATTTCTGTGCCTGAAACGGGTCAAAATTGAAGCTTTTGAGTAAGCAAAACTCTGTCAAAATGGCAATTTTGGTCACCGTGAGGGTTTAAAAAGTGGTTATTCAACATGAGGCATGATCCAATTGACATTTTGAATCATTTTTGGTACAGTCCAAAAATTCCATTTTTGGATGAAAAACGATGACTCCGACCTGTCGAACGATCCCAAAATGGTCAATATGGATGAAATTTTAACATTTAATCTTTTGACTCTAAATGACTGTTGGATGTGAATTATGACTTTGTCAACTAAAATAAGTGTGTTTAAAGTCATTTCTGTGCCTGAAACGGGTCAAAATTGAAGCTTTTGAGTAAGCAAAACTCTGTAAAAATGGCAATTTTGGTCACTGTGAGGGTTTCAAAAGTGGTTATTCAACATGAGGCATGATCCAATTGACATTTTGAATCAGTTTTGGTACCGTCCAAAAAATCCATTTTCTATGAAAAACGATGACTCCGGACCTGTGGAACGATCCCAAAATGGTCAATATGGATGAAATTTTAACATTTAATCTTTTGACTCTAAATGACTGTTGGATGTGAATTATGACTTTGTCAACTAAAATAAGTGTGTTTAAAGTCATTTCTGTGCCTGAAACGGGTCAAAATTGAAGCTTTTGAGTAAGCAAAACTCTGTAAAAATGGCAATTTTGGTCACTGTGAGGGTTTCAAAAGTGGTTATTCAACATGAGGCATGATCCAATTGACATTTTGAATCATTTTTGGTACAGTCCAAAAAATCAATTTTCGGATGAAAAACAATGACTCCGGACCTGTCGAACGTTCCCAAAATGGTCTATAATGATGAAATTTTAACATTTAGTCTTTTGACTCTAAATGACTGTTGAATGTGAATTGTGACTTTGTCAACTAAAATAAGTGTGTTTAAAGTCATTTCTGAGCCTGAAACGGGTCAAAATTGAAGCTTTTGAGTAAGCAAAACTCTGTAAAAATGGCAATTTTGGTCACTGTGAGGGTTTAAATAGTTGTTACTCAACACGAGGCACGATCCAATTGACATTTTAAATCATTTTTGGTACAGTCCAAAAAATCCATTTTCGGATGAAAAGCGATGACTCCGGACCTGTCGAACCTTCCCAAAATGGTCTATAATGATGACATTTTTACATTTAATCTTTTGACTCTAAATGACTGTTGAATGTGAATTATGACTTTGTCAATTAAAATAAGCGTGTTGAATGTCATTTCTGTGCCTGAAATGGGTCAAAATTGAAGCTTTTGAGTAAGCAAAACTCTGTAAAAAATGGAAATTTTGGTCACTGTGAGGGTTTAAAAAGAGGTTATTCAACATGAGGCACGATCCAATTGACATTTTAAATCATTTTTGGTACAGTCCTAAAAATCCATTTTTGGATGAAAAACGATGACTCCGGACCTGTCGAACGATCCCAAAATGGTCAATATGGATGACATTTTTACATTTAATCTTTTGACTCTAAATGACTGTTGGATGTGAATTATGACTTTGTCAACTAAAATAAGTGTGTTTAAAGTCATTTCTGTGCCTGAAACGGGTCAAAATTGAAGCTTTTGAGTAAGCAAAACTCTGTAAAAATGGCAATTTTGGTCACTGTGAGGGTTTCAAAAGTGGTTATTCAACATGAGGCATGATCCAATTGACATTTTGAATCATTTTTGGTACAGTCCAAAAAATCAATTTTCGGATGAAAAACAATGACTCCGGACCTGTCGAACGTTCCCAAAATGGTCTATAATGATGAAATTTTAACATTTAGTCTTTTGACTCTAAATGACTGTTGAATGTGAATTGTGACTTTGTCAACTAAAATAAGTGTGTTTAAAGTCATTTCTGAGCCTGAAACGGGTCAAAATTGAAGCTTTTGAGTAAGCAAAACTCTGTAAAAATGGCAATTTTGGTCACTGTGAGGGTTTAAATAGTTGTTACTCAACACGAGGCACGATCCAATTGACATTTTAAATCATTTTTGGTACAGTCCAAAAAATCCATTTTCGGATGAAAAGCGATGACTCCGGACCTGTCGAACCTTCCCAAAATGGTCTATAATGATGACATTTTTACATTTAATCTTTTGACTCTAAATGACTGTTGAATGTGAATTATGACTTTGTCAATTAAAATAAGCGTGTTGAATGTCATTTCTGTGCCTGAAATGGGTCAAAATTGAAGCTTTTGAGTAAGCAAAACTCTGTAAAAAATGGAAATTTTGGTCACTGTGAGGGTTTAAAAAGAGGTTATTCAACATGAGGCACGATCCAATTGACATTTTAAATCATTTTTGGTACAGTCCTAAAAATCCATTTTTGGATGAAAAACGATGACTCCGGACCTGTCGAACGATCCCAAAATGGTCAATATGGATGACATTTTTACATTTAATCTTTTGACTCTAAATGACTGTTGGATGTGAATTATGACTTTGTCAACTAAAATAAGTGTGTTTAAAGTCATTTCTGTGCCTGAAACGGGTCAAAATTGAAGCTTTTGAGTAAGCAAAACTCTGTAAAAATGGCAATTTTGGTCACTGTGAGGGTTTCAAAAGTGGTTATTCAACATGAGGCATGATCCAATTGACATTTTGAATCATTTTTGGTACAGTCCAAAAAATCAATTTTCGGATGAAAAACAATGACTCCGGACCTGTCGAACGTTCCCAAAATGGTCTATAATGATGAAATTTTAACATTTAGTCTTTTGACTCTAAATGACTGTTGAATGTGAATTGTGACTTTGTCAACTAAAATAAGTGTGTTTAAAGTCATTTCTGAGCCTGAAACGGGTCAAAATTGAAGATTTTGAGTAAGCAAAACTCTGTAAAAATGGCAATTTTGGTCACTGTGAGGGTTTAAAAAGAGGTTATTCAACATGAGGCACGATCCAATTGACATTTTAAATCATTTTTGGTACAGTCCTAAAAATCCATTTTTGGATGAAAAACGATGACTCCGGACCTGTCGAACGATCCCAAAATGGTCAATATGGATGAAATTTTTACATTTAATCTTTTGACTCTAAATGACTCTTGGATGTGAATTATGACTTTGTCAACTAAAATAAGTGTGTTTAAAGTCATTTCTGTGCCTGAAACGGGTCAAAATTGAAGCTTTTGAGTAAGCAAAACTCTGTAAAAATGGCAATTTTGGTCACTGTGAGGGTTTCAAAAGTGGTTATTCAACATGAGGCATGATCCAATTGACATTTTGAATCATTTTTGGTACAGTCCAAAAAATCAATTTTCGGATGAAAAACAATGACTCCGGACCTGTCGAACGTTCCCAAAATGGTCTATAATGATGAAATTTTAACATTTAGTCTTTTGACTCTAAATGACTGTTGAATGTGAATTGTGACTTTGTCAACTAAAATAAGTGTGTTTAAAGTCATTTCTGAGCCTGAAACGGGTCAAAATTGAAGATTTTGAGTAAGCAAAACTCTGTAAAAATGGCAATTTTGGTCACTGTGAGGGTTTAAAAAGAGGTTATTCAACATGAGGCACGATCCAATTGACATTTTAAATCATTTTTGGTACAGTCCTAAAAATCCATTTTTGGATGAAAAACGATGACTCCGGACCTGTCGAACGATCCCAAAATGGTCAATATGGATGAAATTTTTACATTTAATCTTTTGACTCTAAATGACTCTTGGATGTGAATTATGACTTTGTCAACTAAAATAAGTGTGTTTAAAGTCATTTCTGTGCCTGAAACGGGTCAAAATTGAAGCTTTTGAGTAAGCAAAACTCTGTAAAAATGGCAATTTTGGTCACTGTGAGGGTTTCAAAAGTGGTTATTCAACATGAGGCATGATCCAATTGACATTTTGAATCATTTTTGGTACAGTCCAAAAAATCAATTTTCGGATGAAAAACAATGACTCCGGACCTGTCGAACGTTCCCAAAATGGTCTATAATGATGAAATTTTAACATTTAGTCTTTTGACTCTAAATGACTGTTGAATGTGAATTGTGACTTTGTCAACTAAAATAAGTGTGTTTAAAGTCATTTCTGAGCCTGAAACGGGTCAAAATTGAAGCTTTTGAGTAAGCAAAACTCTGTAAAAATGGCAATTTTGGTCACTGTGAGGGTTTAAAAAGAGGTTATTCAACATGAGGCACGATCCAATTGACATTTTAAATCATTTTTGGTACAGTCCAAAAAATCCATTTTCGGATAAAAAACGATGACTCCAGAGACCTGTCGAACGATCCCAAAATGGTCAATATGGATGAAATTTTAACATTTAATCTTTTGACTCTAAATGACTGTTGGATCTGAATTATGACTTTGTCAACTAGAATAAGTGTGTTTAAAGTCATTTCTGTGCCTGAAACGGGTCAAAATTGAAGCTTTTGAGTAAGCAAAACTCTGTAAAAATGGCAATTTTGGTCACTGTGAGGGTTTAAATAGTTGTTATTCAACATGAGGCACGATCCAATTGACATTTTAAATCATTTTTGGTACAGTCCAAAAAATCCACTTTCGGATGAAAAACGATGACTCCGGACCTGTCGAACGTTCCCAAAATGGTCTATAATGATGACATTTTAACATTTAATCTTTTGACTCTAAATGACTGTTGAATGTGAATTATGACTATGTCAACTAAAATAAGTGTGTTGAAAGTCATTTCTGAGCCTGAAACGGGTCAAAATTGAAGCTATTGGGTAAGCAAAACTCTGTAAAAAATGGCAATTTTGGTCACTGTGAGGGTTTAAAAAGTGGTTATTCAACTTGAGGCATGATCCAATTGACATTTTGAATCATTTTTGGTACAGTCCAAAAAATCAATTTTCGGATGAAGAAAGATGACTCCGGACCTGTCGAACGATCCCAAAATGCTCTATAATGATGAAATTTTAACATTTAATCTTTTGACTCTAAATGACTGTTGGATGTGAATTATGACTTTGTCAACTAAAATAAGTGTGTTTAAAGTCATTTCTGTGCCTGAAACGGGTCAAAATTGAAGCTTTTGAGTAAGCAAAACTCTGTAAAAATGGCAATTTTGGTCACTGTGAGGGTTTCAAAAGTGGTTATTCAACATGAGGCATGATCCAATTGACATTTTGAATCATTTTTGGTACAATCCAAAAAAACAATTTTCGGATGAAAAACAATGACTCCGGACCTGTCGAACGTTCCCAAAATGGTCTATAATGATGAAATTTTAACATTTAGTCTTTTGACTCTAAATGACTGTTGAATGTGAATTGTGACTTTGTCAACTAAAGTAAGTGTGTTTAAAGTCATTTCTGAGCCTGAAACGGGTGAAAATTGAAGCTTTTGAGTAAGCAAAACTCTGTAAAAATGGCAATTTTGGTCACTGTGAGGGTTTAAAAAGAGGTTATTCAACATGAGGCACGATCCAATTGACATTTTAAATCATTTTTGGTACAGTCCAAAAAATCCATTTTCGGATGAAAAACGATGACTCCAGAGACCTGTCGAACGATCCCAAAATGGTCAATATGGATGAAATTTTAACATTTAATCTTTTGACTCTAAATGACTGTTGGATCTGAATTATGACTTTGTCAACTAGAATAAGTGTGTTTAAAGTCATTTCTGTGCCTGAAACGGGTCAAAATTGAAGCTTTTGAGTAAGCAAAACTCTGTAAAAATGGCAATTTTTGTCACTGTGAGGGTTTCGAAAGTGGTTATTCAACATGAGGCATGATCCAATTGACATTTTGAATCATTTTTGGTACAGTCCAAAAAATCAATTTTCGGATGAAAAACAATGACTCCGGACCTGTCGAACGTTCCCAAAATGGTCTATAATGATGAAATTTTAACATTTAGTCTTTTGACTCTAAATGACTGTTGAATGTGAATTGTGACTTTGTCAACTAAAATAAGTGTGTTTAAAGTCATTTCTGAGCCTGAAACGGGTCAAAATTGAAGCTTTTGAGTAAGCAAAACTCTGTAAAAATGGCAATTTTGGTCACTGTGAGGGTTTAAAAAGGGGTTATGCAACATGAGGCATGATCCAATTGACATTTTGAATCATTTTTGGTACAGTCCAAAAAATCCATTTTCGGATGAAAAACGATGATTCCGGACCTGTCGAACGATCCCAAAATGGTCAATATGGATGAAATTTTAACATTTAATCTTTTGACTCTAAATGACTGTTGGATGTGAATTAGGACTTTGTCAACTAGAATAAGTGTGTTTAAAGTCATTTCTGTGCCTGAAACGGGTCAAAATTGAAGCTTTTGAGTAAGCAAAACTCTGTAAAAATGGCAATTTTGGTCACTGTGAGGGTTTAAATAGTGTTACTCAACATGAGGCACGATCCAATTGACATTTTAAATCATTTTTGGTACAGTCCAAAAAATCCACTTTCGAATGAAAAACGATGACTCCGGACCTGTCGAAAGTTCCCAAAATGGTCTATAATGATGAAATTTTAACATTTAATCTTTTGACTCTAAATGACTGTTGAATGTGAATTATGACTTTGTCAACTAAAATAAGTGTGTTGAAAGTCATTTCTGAGCCTGATACGGGTCAAAATTGAAGCTTTTGAGTAAGCAAAACTCTGTAAAAAATGGCAATTTTGGTCACTGTGAGGGTTTAAAAAGTGGTTATTCAACATGAGGCACGATCCAATTGACATTTTGAATCATTTTTGGTACAGTCCAAAAAATCAATTTTCGGAGGAAAAACGATGACTCCGGACCTGTCGAACGATCCCAAAATGGTCAATATGGATGAAATTTTAACATTTAATCTTTTGACTCTAAATGACTTTTGGATGTGAATTATGACTTTGTCAACTAAAATAAGTGTGTTTAAAGTCATTTCTGTGCCTGAAACGGGTCAAAATTGAAGCTTTTGAGTAAGCAAAACTCTGTCAAAATGGCAATTTTGGTCACCGTGAGGGTTTAAAAAGTGGTTATTCAACATGAGGCATGATCCAATTGACATTTTGAATCATTTTTGGTACAGTCCAAAAATTCCATTTTTGGATGAAAAACGATGACTCCGACCTGTCGAACGATCCCAAAATGGTCAATATGGATGAAATTTTAACATTTAATCTTTTGACTCTAAATGACTGTTGGATGTGAATTATGACTTTGTCAACTAAAATAAGTGTGTTTAAAGTCATTTCTGTGCCTGAAACGGGTCAAAATTGAAGCTTTTGAGTAAGCAAAACTCTGTAAAAATGGCAATTTTGGTCACTGTGAGGGTTTCAAAAGTGGTTATTCAACATGAGGCATGATCCAATTGACATTTTGAATCAGTTTTGGTACCGTCCAAAAAATCCATTTTCTATGAAAAACGATGACTCCGGACCTGTGGAACGATCCCAAAATGGTCAATATGGATGAAATTTTAACATTTAATCTTTTGACTCTAAATGACTGTTGGATGTGAATTATGACTTTGTCAACTAGAATAAGTGTGTTTAAAGTCATTTCTGTGCCTAAAATGGGTCAAAATTGAAGCTTTTGAGTAAGCAAAACTCTGTAAAAATGGCAATTTTGGTCACTGTGAGGGTTTAAATAGTTGTTACTCAACACGAGGCACGATCCAATTGACATTTTAAATCATTTTTGGTACAGTCCAAAAAATCCATTTTCGGATGAAAAGCGATGACTCCGGACCTGTCGAACCTTCCCAAAATGGTCTATAATGATGACATTTTTACATTTAATCTTTTGACTCTAAATGACTGTTGAATGTGAATTATGACTTTGTCAATTAAAATAAGCGTGTTGAAAGTCATTTCTGTGCCTGAAATGGGTCAAAATTGAAGCTTTTGAGTAAGCAAAACTCTGTAAAAAATGGCAATTTTGGTCACTGTGAGGGTTTAAAAAGTGGTTATTCAACATGAGGCATGATCCAATTGACATTTGGAATCATTTTTGGTACAGTCCAAAAAATCAATTTTCGGATGAAAAACAATGACTCCGGACCTGTCGAACGTTCCCAAAATGGTCTATAATGATGAAATTTTAACATTTAGTCTTTTGACTCTAAATGACTGTTGAATGTGAATTGTGACTTTGTCAACTAAAATAAGTGTGTTTAAAGTCATTTCTGAGCCTGAAACGGGTCAAAATTGAAGCTTTTGAGTAAGCAAAACTCTGTAAAAATGGCAATTTTGGTCACTGTGAGGGTTTAAAAAGAGGTTATTCAACATGAGGCACGATCCAATTGACATTTTAAATCATTTTTGGTACAGTCCAAAAAATCCATTTTCGGATAAAAAACGATGACTCCAGAGACCTGTCGAACGATCCCAAAATGGTCAATATGGATGAAATTTTAACATTTAATCTTTTGACTCTAAATGACTGTTGGATCTGAATTATGACTTTGTCAACTAGAATAAGTGTGTTTAAAGTCATTTCTGTGCCTGAAACGGGTCAAAATTGAAGCTTTTGAGTAAGCAAAACTCTGTAAAAATGGCAATTTTGGTCACTGTGAGGGTTTAAATAGTTGTTATTCAACATGAGGCACGATCCAATTGACATTTTAAATCATTTTTGGTACAGTCCAAAAAATCCACTTTCGGATGAAAAACGATGACTCCGGACCTGTCGAAAGTTCCCAAAATGGTCTATAATGATGAAATTTTAACATTTAATCTTTTGACTCTAAATGACTGTTGAATGTGAATTATGACTTTGTCAACTAAAATAAGTGTGTTTAAAGTCATTTCTGTGCCTAAAATGGGTCAAAATTGAAGCTTTTGAGTAAGCAAAACTCTGTAAAAATGGCAATTTTGGTCACTGTGAGGGTTTAAATAGTTGTTATTCAACATGAGGCACGATCCAATTGACATTTTAAATCATTTTTGGTACAGTCCAAAAAATCCACTTTCGGATGAAAAACGATGACTCCGGACCTGTCGAACCTTCCCAAAATGGTCTATAATGATGACATTTTTACATTTAATCTTTTGACTCTAAATGACTGTTGAATGTGAATTATGACTTTGTCAATTAAAATAAGCGTGTTGAAAGTCATTTCTGTGCCTGAAATGGGTCAAAATTGAAGCTTTTGAGTAAGCAAAACTCTGTAAAAAATGGCAATTTTGGTCACTGTGAGGGTTTAAAAAGTGGTTATTCAACATGAGGCATGATCCAATTGACATTTGGAATCATTTTTGGTACAGTCCAAAAAATCAATTTTCGGATGAAAAACAATGACTCCGGACCTGTCGAACGTTCCCAAAATGGTCTATAATGATGAAATTTTAACATTTAGTCTTTTGACTCTAAATGACTGTTGAATGTGAATTGTGACTTTGTCAACTAAAATAAGTGTGTTTAAAGTCATTTCTGAGCCTGAAACGGGTCAAAATTGAAGCTTTTGAGTAAGCAAAACTCTGTAAAAATGGCAATTTTGGTCACTGTGAGGGTTTAAAAAGAGGTTATTCAACATGAGGCACGATCCAATTGACATTTTAAATCATTTTTGGTACAGTCCAAAAAATCCATTTTCGGATAAAAAACGATGACTCCAGAGACCTGTCGAACGATCCCAAAATGGTCAATATGGATGAAATTTTAACATTTAATCTTTTGACTCTAAATGACTGTTGGATCTGAATTATGACTTTGTCAACTAGAATAAGTGTGTTTAAAGTCATTTCTGTGCCTGAAACGGGTCAAAATTGAAGCTTTTGAGTAAGCAAAACTCTGTAAAAATGGCAATTTTGGTCACTGTGAGGGTTTAAATAGTTGTTATTCAACATGAGGCACGATCCAATTGACATTTTAAATCATTTTTGGTACAGTCCAAAAAATCCACTTTCGGATGAAAAACGATGACTCCGGACCTGTCGAACGTTCCCAAAATGGTCTATAATGATGACATTTTAACATTTAATCTTTTGACTCTAAATGACTGTTGAATGTGAATTATGACTATGTCAACTAAAATAAGTGTGTTGAAAGTCATTTCTGAGCCTGAAACGGGTCAAAATTGAAGCTATTGGGTAAGCAAAACTCTGTAAAAAATGGCAATTTTGGTCACTGTGAGGGTTTAAAAAGTGGTTATTCAACTTGAGGCATGATCCAATTGACATTTTGAATCATTTTTGGTACAGTCCAAAAAATCAATTTTCGGATGAAGAAAGATGACTCCGGACCTGTCGAACGATCCCAAAATGCTCTATAATGATGAAATTTTAACATTTAATCTTTTGACTCTAAATGACTGTTGGATGTGAATTATGACTTTGTCAACTAAAATAAGTGTGTTTAAAGTCATTTCTGTGCCTGAAACGGGTCAAAATTGAAGCTTTTGAGTAAGCAAAACTCTGTAAAAATGGCAATTTTGGTCACTGTGAGGGTTTCAAAAGTGGTTATTCAACATGAGGCATGATCCAATTGACATTTTGAATCATTTTTGGTACAATCCAAAAAAACAATTTTCGGATGAAAAACAATGACTCCGGACCTGTCGAACGTTCCCAAAATGGTCTATAATGATGAAATTTTAACATTTAGTCTTTTGACTCTAAATGACTGTTGAATGTGAATTGTGACTTTGTCAACTAAAGTAAGTGTGTTTAAAGTCATTTCTGAGCCTGAAACGGGTGAAAATTGAAGCTTTTGAGTAAGCAAAACTCTGTAAAAATGGCAATTTTGGTCACTGTGAGGGTTTAAAAAGAGGTTATTCAACATGAGGCACGATCCAATTGACATTTTAAATCATTTTTGGTACAGTCCAAAAAATCCATTTTCGGATGAAAAACGATGACTCCAGAGACCTGTCGAACGATCCCAAAATGGTCAATATGGATGAAATTTTAACATTTAATCTTTTGACTCTAAATGACTGTTGGATCTGAATTATGACTTTGTCAACTAGAATAAGTGTGTTTAAAGTCATTTCTGTGCCTGAAACGGGTCAAAATTGAAGCTTTTGAGTAAGCAAAACTCTGTAAAAATGGCAATTTTTGTCACTGTGAGGGTTTCGAAAGTGGTTATTCAACATGAGGCATGATCCAATTGACATTTTGAATCATTTTTGGTACAGTCCAAAAAATCAATTTTCGGATGAAAAACAATGACTCCGGACCTGTCGAACGTTCCCAAAATGGTCTATAATGATGAAATTTTAACATTTAGTCTTTTGACTCTAAATGACTGTTGAATGTGAATTGTGACTTTGTCAACTAAAATAAGTGTGTTTAAAGTCATTTCTGAGCCTGAAACGGGTCAAAATTGAAGCTTTTGAGTAAGCAAAACTCTGTAAAAATGGCAATTTTGGTCACTGTGAGGGTTTAAAAAGGGGTTATGCAACATGAGGCATGATCCAATTGACATTTTGAATCATTTTTGGTACAGTCCAAAAAATCCATTTTCGGATGAAAAACGATGATTCCGGACCTGTCGAACGATCCCAAAATGGTCAATATGGATGAAATTTTAACATTTAATCTTTTGACTCTAAATGACTGTTGGATGTGAATTAGGACTTTGTCAACTAGAATAAGTGTGTTTAAAGTCATTTCTGTGCCTGAAACGGGTCAAAATTGAAGCTTTTGAGTAAGCAAAACTCTGTAAAAATGGCAATTTTGGTCACTGTGAGGGTTTAAATAGTGTTACTCAACATGAGGCACGATCCAATTGACATTTTAAATCATTTTTGGTACAGTCCAAAAAATCCACTTTCGAATGAAAAACGATGACTCCGGACCTGTCGAAAGTTCCCAAAATGGTCTATAATGATGAAATTTTAACATTTAATCTTTTGACTCTAAATGACTGTTGAATGTGAATTATGACTTTGTCAACTAAAATAAGTGTGTTGAAAGTCATTTCTGAGCCTGATACGGGTCAAAATTGAAGCTTTTGAGTAAGCAAAACTCTGTAAAAAATGGCAATTTTGGTCACTGTGAGGGTTTAAAAAGTGGTTATTCAACATGAGGCACGATCCAATTGACATTTTGAATCATTTTTGGTACAGTCCAAAAAATCAATTTTCGGAGGAAAAACGATGACTCCGGACCTGTCGAACGATCCCAAAATGGTCAATATGGATGAAATTTTAACATTTAATCTTTTGACTCTAAATGACTTTTGGATGTGAATTATGACTTTGTCAACTAAAATAAGTGTGTTTAAAGTCATTTCTGTGCCTGAAACGGGTCAAAATTGAAGCTTTTGAGTAAGCAAAACTCTGTCAAAATGGCAATTTTGGTCACCGTGAGGGTTTAAAAAGTGGTTATTCAACATGAGGCATGATCCAATTGACATTTTGAATCATTTTTGGTACAGTCCAAAAATTCCATTTTTGGATGAAAAACGATGACTCCGACCTGTCGAACGATCCCAAAATGGTCAATATGGATGAAATTTTAACATTTAATCTTTTGACTCTAAATGACTGTTGGATGTGAATTATGACTTTGTCAACTAAAATAAGTGTGTTTAAAGTCATTTCTGTGCCTGAAACGGGTCAAAATTGAAGCTTTTGAGTAAGCAAAACTCTGTAAAAATGGCAATTTTGGTCACTGTGAGGGTTTCAAAAGTGGTTATTCAACATGAGGCATGATCCAATTGACATTTTGAATCAGTTTTGGTACCGTCCAAAAAATCCATTTTCTATGAAAAACGATGACTCCGGACCTGTGGAACGATCCCAAAATGGTCAATATGGATGAAATTTTAACATTTAATCTTTTGACTCTAAATGACTGTTGGATGTGAATTATGACTTTGTCAACTAGAATAAGTGTGTTTAAAGTCATTTCTGTGCCTAAAATGGGTCAAAATTGAAGCTTTTGAGTAAGCAAAACTCTGTAAAAATGGCAATTTTGGTCACTGTGAGGGTTTAAATAGTTGTTACTCAACACGAGGCACGATCCAATTGACATTTTAAATCATTTTTGGTACAGTCCAAAAAATCCATTTTCGGATGAAAAGCGATGACTCCGGACCTGTCGAACCTTCCCAAAATGGTCTATAATGATGACATTTTTACATTTAATCTTTTGACTCTAAATGACTGTTGAATGTGAATTATGACTTTGTCAATTAAAATAAGCGTGTTGAAAGTCATTTCTGTGCCTGAAATGGGTCAAAATTGAAGCTTTTGAGTAAGCAAAACTCTGTAAAAAATGGCAATTTTGGTCACTGTGAGGGTTTAAAAAGTGGTTATTCAACATGAGGCATGATCCAATTGACATTTGGAATCATTTTTGGTACAGTCCAAAAAATCAATGTTCGGATGAAAAACAATGACTCCGGACCTGTCGAACGTTCCCAAAATGGTCTATAATGATGAAATTTTAACATTTAGTCTTTTGACTCTAAATGACTGTTGAATGTGAATTGTGACTTTGTCAACTAAAATAAGTGTGTTTAAAGTCATTTCTGAGCCTGAAACGGGTCAAAATTGAAGCTTTTGAGTAAGCAAAACTCTGTAAAAATGGCAATTTTGGTCACTGTGAGGGTTTCAAAAGAGGTTATTCAACATGAGGCATGATCCAATTGACATTTTGAATAATTTTTGGTACAGTCCAAAAAATCCACTTTCGGATGAAAAACGATGACTCCGGACCTGTCGAACGTTCCCAAAATGGTCTATAATGATGAAATTTTAACATTTAATCTTTTGACTCTAAATGACTGTTGAATGTGAATTATGACTTTGTCAACTAGAATAAGTGTGTTTAAAGTCATTTCTGTTCCTGAAATGGGTCAAAATTGAAGCTTTTGAGTAAGCAAAACTCTGTAAAAATGGCAATTTTGGTCACTGTGAGGGTTTCGAAAGTGGTTATTCAACATGAGGCATGATCCAATTGACATTTTGAATCATTTTTGGTACAGTCCAAAAAATCAATTTTCGGATGAAAAACGATGATTCCGGACCTGTCGAACGATCCCAAAATGGTCAATATGGATGAAATTTTAACATTTAATCTTTTGACTCTAAATGACTGTTGGATGAGAATTAGGACTTTGTCAACTAGAATAAGTGTGTTTAAAGTCATTTCTGTGCCTGAAACGGGTCAAAATTGAAGCTTTTGAGTAAGCAAAACTCTGTAAAAATGGCAATTTTGGTCACTGTGAGGGTTTAAATAGTGTTACTCAACATGAGGCACGATCCAATTGACATTTTAAATCATTTTTGGTACAGTCCAAAAAATCCACTTTCGAATGAAAAACGATGACTCCGGACCTGTCGAAAGTTCCCAAAATGGTCTATAATGATGAAATTTTAACATTTAATCTTTTGACTCTAAATGACTGTTGAATGTGAATTATGACTTTGTCAACTAAAATAAGTGTGTTGAAAGTCATTTCTGAGCCTGATACGGGTCAAAATTGAAGCTTTTGAGTAAGCAAAACTCTGTAAAAATGGCAATTTTGGTCACTGTGAGGGTTTAAAAAGAGGTTATTCAACATGAGGCACGATCCAATTGACATTTTAAATCATTTTTGGTACAGTCCTAAAAATCCATTTTTGGATGAAAAACGATGACTCCGGACCTGTCGAACGATCCCAAAATGGTCAATATGGATGAAATTTTAACATTTAATCTTTTGACTCTAAATGACTGTTGGATGTGAATTATGACTTTGTCAACTAAAATAAGTGTGTTTAAAGTCATTTCTGTGCCTGAAACGGGTCAAAATTGAAGCTTTTGAGTAAGCAAAACTCTGTCAAAATGGCAATTTTGGTCACCGTGAGGGTTTAAAAAGTGGTTATTCAACATGAGGCATGATCCAATTGACATTTTGAATCATTTTTGGTACAGTCCAAAAATTCCATTTTTGGATGAAAAACGATGACTCCGACCTGTCGAACGATCCCAAAATGGTCAATATGGATGAAATTTTAACATTTAATCTTTTGACTCTAAATGACTGTTGGATGTGAATTATGACTTTGTCAACTAAAATAAGTGTGTTTAAAGTCATTTCTGTGCCTGAAACGGGTCAAAATTGAAGCTTTTGAGTAAGCAAAACTCTGTAAAAATGGCAATTTTGGTCACTGTGAGGGTTTCAAAAGTGGTTATTCAACATGAGGCATGATCCAATTGACATTTTGAATCAGTTTTGGTACCGTCCAAAAAATCAATTTTCTATGAAAAACGATGACTCCGGACCTGTGGAACGATCCCAAAATGGTCAATATGGATGAAATTTTAACATTTAATCTTTTGACTCTAAATGACTGTTGGATGTGAATTATGACTTTGTCAACTAGAATAAGTGTGTTTAAAGTCATTTCTGTGCCTGAAACGGGTCAAAATTGAAGCTTTTGAGTAAGCAAAACTCTGTAAAAATGGCAATTTTGGTCACTGTGCGGGTTTAAATAGTTGTTATTCAACATGAGGCACAATCCAATTGACATTTTCAATCATTTTTGGTACAGTCCAAAAAATCCACTTTCGGATGAAAAACAATGACTCCTGACCTGTCGAACGTTCCCAAAATGGTCTATAATGATGAAATTTTAACATTTAGTCTTTTTACTCTAAATGACTGTTGAATGTGAATTGTGACTTTGTCAACTAAAATAAGTGTGTTTAAAGTCATTTCTGAGCCTGAAACGGGTCAAAATTGAAGCTTTTGAGTAAGCAAAACTCTGTAAAAATGGCAATTTTGGTCACTGTGAGGGTTTAAAAAGGGGTTATGCAACATGAGGCATGATCCAATTGACATTTTGAATCATTTTTGGTACAGTCCAAAAAATCCATTTTCGGATGAAAAACGATGATTCCGGACCTGTCGAACGATCCCAAAATGGTCAATATGGATGAAATTTTAACATTTAATCTTTTGACTCTAAATGACTGTTGGATGTGAATTATGACTTTGTCAACTAAAATAAGTGTGTTGAAAGTCATTTCTGAGCCTGATACGGGTCAAAATTGAAGCTTTTGAGTAAGCAAAACTCTGTAAAAAATGGCAATTTTGGTCACTGTGAGGGTTTAAAAAGTGGTTATTCAACATGAGGCACGATCCAATTGACATTTTGAATCATTTTTGGTACAGTCCAAAAAATCAATTTTCGGAGGAAAAACGATGACTCCGGACCTGTCGAACGATCCCAAAATGGTCAATATGGATGAAATTTTAACATTTAATCTTTTGACTCTAAATGACTGTTGGATGTGAATTATGACTTTTTCAACTAAAATAAGTGTGTTTAAAGTCATTTCTGTGCCTGAAACGGGTCAAAATTGAAGCTTTTGAGTAAGCAAAACTCTGTCAAAATGGCAATTTTGGTCACCGTGAGGGTTTAAAAAGTGGTTATTCAACATGAGGCATGATCCAATTGACATTTTGAATCATTTTTGGTACAGTCCAAAAATTCCATTTTTGGATGAAAAACGATGACTCCGACCTGTCGAACGATCCCAAAATGGTCAATATGGATGAAATTTTAACATTTAATCTTATGACTCTAAATGACTGTTGGATGTGAATTATGACTTTGTCAACTAAAATAAGTGTGTTTAAAGTCATTTCTGTGCCTGAAACGGGTCAAAATTGAAGCTTTTGAGTAAGCAAAACTCTGTAAAAATGGCAATTTTGGTCACTGTGAGGGTTTCAAAAGTGGTTATTCAACATGAGGCATGATCCAATTGACATTTTGAATCATTTTTGGTACCGTCCAAAAAATCCATTTTCTATGAAAAACGATGACTCCGGACCTGTGGAACGATCCCAAAATGGTCAATATGGATGAAATTTTAACATTTAATCTTTTGACTCTAAATGACTGTTGGATGTGAATTATGACTTTGTCAACTAGAATAAGTGTGTTTAAAGTCATTTCTGTGCCTAAAATGGGTCAAAATTGAAGCTTTTGAGTAAGCAAAACTCTGTAAAAATGGCAATTTTGGTCACTGTGAGGGTTTAAATAGTTGTTACTCAACACGAGGCACGATCCAATTGACATTTTAAATCACTTTTGGTACAGTCCAAAAAATCCATTTTCGGATGAAAAGCGATGACTCCGGACCTGTCGAACCTTCCCAAAATGGTCTATAATGATGACATTTTTACATTTAATCTTTTGACTCTAAATGACTGTTGAATGTGAATTATGACTTTGTCAATTAAAATAGGCGTGTTGAAAGTCATTTCTGTGCCTGAAATGGGTCAAAATTGAAGCTTTTGAGTAAGCAAAACTCTGTAAAAAATGGCAATTTTGGTCACTGTGAGGGTTTAAAAAGTGGTTATTCAACATGAGGCATGATCCAATTGACATTTGGAATCATTTTTGGTACAGTCCAAAAAATCAATGTTCGGATGAAAAACAATGACTCCGGACCTGTCGAACGATCCCAAAATGGTCAATATGGATGAAATTTTTACATTTAATCTTTTGACTCTAAATGACTCTTGGATGTGAATTATGACTTTGTCAACTAAAATAAGTGTGTTTAAAGTCATTTCTGTGCCTGAAACGGGTCAAAATTGAAGCTTTTGAGTAAGCAAAACTCTGTAAAAATGGCAATTTTGGTCACTGTGAGGGTTTCAAAAGTGGTTATTCAACATGAGGCATGATCCAATTGACATTTTGAATCATTTTTGGTACAGTCCAAAAAATCAATTTTCGGATGAAAAACAATGACTCCGGACCTGTCGAACGTTCCCAAAATGGTCTATAATGATGAAATTTTAACATTTAGTCTTTTGACTCTAAATGACTGTTGAATGTGAATTGTGACTTTGTCAACTAAAATAAGTGTGTTTAAAGTCATTTCTGAGCCTGAAACGGGTCAAAATTGAAGCTTTTGAGTAAGCAAAACTCTGTAAAAATGGCAATTTTGGTCACTGTGAGGGTTTAAAAAGAGGTTATTCAACATGAGGCACGATCCAATTGACATTTTAAATCATTTTTGGTACAGTCCTAAAAATCCATTTTTGGATGAAAAACGATGACTCCGTACCTGTCGAACCTTCCCAAAATGGTCTATAATGATGACATTTTTACATTTAATCTTTTGACTCTAAATGACTGTTGAATGTGAATTATGACTTTGTCAATTAAAATAAGCGTGTTGAAAGTCATTTCTGTGCCTGAAATGGGTCAAAATTGAAGCTTTTGAGTAAGCAAAACTCTGTAAAAAATGGCAATTTTGGTCACTGTGAGGGTTTAAAAAGTGGTTATTCAACATGAGGCATGATCCAATTGACATTTGGAATCATTTTTGGTACAGTCCAAAAAATCAATGTTCGGATGAAAAACAATGACTCCGGACCTGTCGAACGTTCCCAAAATGGTCTATAATGATGAAATTTTAACATTTAGTCTTTTGACTCTAAATGACTGTTGAATGTGAATTGTGACTTTGTCAACTAAAATAAGTGTGTTTAAAGTCATTTCTGAGCCTGAAACGGGTCAAAATTGAAGCTTTTGAGTAAGCAAAACTCTGTAAAAATGGCAATTTTGGTCACTGTGAGGGTTTCAAAAGAGGTTATTCAACATGAGGCATGATCCAATTGACATTTTGAATAATTTTTGGTACAGTCCAAAAAATCCACTTTCGGATGAAAAACGATGACTCCGGACCTGTCGAACGTTCCCAAAATGGTCTATAATGATGAAATTTTAACATTTAATCTTTTGACTCTAAATGACTGTTGAATGTGAATTATGACTTTGTCAACTAGAATAAGTGTGTTTAAAGTCATTTCTGTTCCTGAAATGGGTCAAAATTGAAGCTTTTGAGTAAGCAAAACTCTGTAAAAATGGCAATTTTGGTCACTGTGAGGGTTTCGAAAGTGGTTATTCAACATGAGGCATGATCCAATTGACATTTTGAATCATTTTTGGTACAGTCCAAAAAATCAATTTTCGGATGAAAAACGATGATTCCGGACCTGTCGAACGATCCCAAAATGGTCAATATGGATGAAATTTTAACATTTAATCTTTTGACTCTAAATGACTGTTGGATGTGAATTAGGACTTTGTCAACTAGAATAAGTGTGTTTAAAGTCATTTCTGTGCCTGAAACGGGTCAAAATTGAAGCTTTTGAGTAAGCAAAACTCTGTAAAAATGGCAATTTTGGTCACTGTGAGGGTTTAAATAGTGTTACTCAACATGAGGCACGATCCAATTGACATTTTAAATCATTTTTGGTACAGTCCAAAAAATCCACTTTCGAATGAAAAACGATGACTCCGGACCTGTCGAAAGTTCCCAAAATGGTCTATAATGATGAAATTTTAACATTTAATCTTTTGACTCTAAATGACTGTTGAATGTGAATTATGACTTTGTCAACTAAAATAAGTGTGTTGAAAGTCATTTCTGAGCCTGATACGGGTCAAAATTGAAGCTTTTGAGTAAGCAAAACTCTGTAAAAATGGCAATTTTGGTCACTGTGAGGGTTTAAAAAGAGGTTATTCAACATGAGGCACGATCCAATTGACATTTTAAATCATTTTTGGTACAGTCCTAAAAATCCATTTTTGGATGAAAAACGATGACTCCGGACCTGTCGAACGATCCCAAAATGGTCAATATGGATGAAATTTTAACATTTAATCTTTTGACTCTAAATGACTGTTGGATGTGAATTATGACTTTGTCAACTAAAATAAGTGTGTTTAAAGTCATTTCTGTGCCTGAAACGGGTCAAAATTGAAGCTTTTGAGTAAGCAAAACTCTGTCAAAATGGCAATTTTGGTCACCGTGAGGGTTTAAAAAGTGGTTATTCAACATGAGGCATGATCCAATTGACATTTTGAATCATTTTTGGTACAGTCCAAAAATTCAATTTTTGGATGAAAAACGATGACTCCGACCTGTCGAACGATCCCAAAATGGTCAATATGGATGAAATTTTAACATTTAATCTTTTGACTCTAAATGACTGTTGGATGTGAATTATGACTTTGTCAACTAAAATAAGTGTGTTTAAAGTCATTTCTGTGCCTGAAACGGGTCAAAATTGAAGCTTTTGAGTAAGCAAAACTCTGTAAAAATGGCAATTTTAGTCACTGTGAGGGTTTCAAAAGTGGTTATTCAACATGAGGCATGATCCAATTGACATTTTGAATCAGTTTTGGTACCGTCCAAAAAATCAATTTTCTATGAAAAACGATGACTCCGGACCTGTGGAACGATCCCAAAATGGTCAATATGGATGAAATTTTAACATTTAATCTTTTGACTCTAAATGACTGTTGGATGTGAATTATGACTTTGTCAACTAGAATAAGTGTGTTTAAAGTCATTTCTGTGCCTGAAACGGGTCAAAATTGAAGCTTTTGAGTAAGCAAAACTCTGTAAAAATGGCAATTTTGGTCACTGTGCGGGTTTAAATAGTTGTTATTCAACATGAGGCACAATCCAATTGACATTTTCAATCATTTTTGGTACAGTCCAAAAAATCCACTTTCGGATGAAAAACAATGACTCCTGACCTGTCGAACGTTACCAAAATGGTCTATAATGATGAAATTTTAACATTTAGTCTTTTTACTCTAAATGACTGTTGAATGTGAATTGTGACTTTGTCAACTAAAATAAGTGTGTTTAAAGTCATTTCTGAGCCTGAAACGGGTCAAAATTGAAGCTTTTGAGTAAGCAAAACTCTGTAAAAATGGCAATTTTGGTCACTGTGAGGGTTTAAAAAGGGGTTATGCAACATGAGGCATGATCCAATTGACATTTTGAATCATTTTTGGTACAGTCCAAAAAATCCATTTTCGGATGAAAAACGATGATTCCGGACCTGTCGAACGATCCCAAAATGGTCAATATGGATGAAATTTTAACATTTAATCTTTTGACTCTAAATGACTGTTGGATGTGAATTATGACTTTGTCAACTAAAATAAGTGTGTTGAAAGTCATTTCTGAGCCTGATACGGGTCAAAATTGAAGCTTTTGAGTAAGCAAAACTCTGTAAAAAATGGCAATTTTGGTCACTGTGAGGGTTTAAAAAGTGGTTATTCAACATGAGGCACGATCCAATTGACATTTTGAATCATTTTTGGTACAGTCCAAAAAATCAATTTTCGGAGGAAAAACGATGACTCCGGACCTGTCGAACGATCCCAAAATGGTCAATATGGATGAAATTTTAACATTTAATCTTTTGACTCTAAATGACTGTTGGATGTGAATTATGACTTTTTCAACTAAAATAAGTGTGTTTAAAGTCATTTCTGTGCCTGAAACGGGTCAAAATTGAAGCTTTTGAGTAAGCAAAACTCTGTCAAAATGGCAATTTTGGTCACCGTGAGGGTTTAAAAAGTGGTTATTCAACATGAGGCATGATCCAATTGACATTTTGAATCATTTTTGGTACAGTCCAAAAATTCCATTTTTGGATGAAAAACGATGACTCCGACCTGTCGAACGATCCCAAAATGGTCAATATGGATGAAATTTTAACATTTAATCTTATGACTCTAAATGACTGTTGGATGTGAATTATGACTTTGTCAACTAAAATAAGTGTGTTTAAAGTCATTTCTGTGCCTGAAACGGGTCAAAATTGAAGCTTTTGAGTAAGCAAAACTCTGTAAAAATGGCAATTTTGGTCACTGTGAGGGTTTCAAAAGTGGTTATTCAACATGAGGCATGATCCAATTGACATTTTGAATCATTTTTGGTACCGTCCAAAAAATCCATTTTCTATGAAAAACGATGACTCCGGACCTGTGGAACGATCCCAAAATGGTCAATATGGATGAAATTTTAACATTTAATCTTTTGACTCTAAATGACTGTTGGATGTGAATTATGACTTTGTCAACTAGAATAAGTGTGTTTAAAGTCATTTCTGTGCCTAAAATGGGTCAAAATTGAAGCTTTTGAGTAAGCAAAACTCTGTAAAAATGGCAATTTTGGTCACTGTGAGGGTTTAAATAGTTGTTACTCAACACGAGGCACGATCCAATTGACATTTTAAATCACTTTTGGTACAGTCCAAAAAATCCATTTTCGGATGAAAAGCGATGACTCCGGACCTGTCGAACCTTCCCAAAATGGTCTATAATGATGACATTTTTACATTTAATCTTTTGACTCTAAATGACTGTTGAATGTGAATTATGACTTTGTCAATTAAAATAGGCGTGTTGAAAGTCATTTCTGTGCCTGAAATGGGTCAAAATTGAAGCTTTTGAGTAAGCAAAACTCTGTAAAAAATGGCAATTTTGGTCACTGTGAGGGTTTAAAAAGTGGTTATTCAACATGAGGCATGATCCAATTGACATTTGGAATCATTTTTGGTACAGTCCAAAAAATCAATGTTCGGATGAAAAACAATGACTCCGGACCTGTCGAACGATCCCAAAATGGTCAATATGGATGAAATTTTTACATTTAATCTTTTGACTCTAAATGACTGTTGGATGTGAATTATGACTTTGTCAACTAAAATAAGTGTGTTGAAAGTCATTTCTGAGCCTGATACGGGTCAAAATTGAAGCTTTTGAGTAAGCAAAACTCTGTAAAAATGGCAATTTTGGTCACTGTGCGGGTTTAAATAGTTGTTATTCAACATGAGGCACAATCCAATTGACATTTTCAATCATTTTTGGTACAGTCCAAAAAATCCACTTTCGGATGAAAAACAATGACTCCTGACCTGTCGAACGTTACCAAAATGGTCTATAATGATGAAATTTTAACATTTAGTCTTTTTACTCTAAATGACTGTTGAATGTGAATTGTGACTTTGTCAACTAAAATAAGTGTGTTTAAAGTCATTTCTGAGCCTGAAACGGGTCAAAATTGAAGCTTTTGAGTAAGCAAAACTCTGTAAAAATGGCAATTTTGGTCACTGTGAGGGTTTAAAAAGTGGTTATTCAACATGAGGCATGATCCAATTGACATTTGGAATCATTTTTGGTACAGTCCAAAAAATCAATGTTCGGATGAAAAACAGTGACTCCGGACCTGTCGAACGTTCCCAAAATGGTCTATAATGATGAAATTTTAACATTTAGTCTTTTGACTCTAAATGACTGTTGAATGTGAATTGTGACTTTGTCAACTAAAATAAGTGTGTTTAAAGTCATTTCTGTGCCTGAAACGGGTCAAAATTGAAGCTTTTGAGTAAGCAAAACTCTGTAAAAATGGCAATTTTGGTCACTGTGAGGGTTTCAAAAGTGGTTATTCAACATGAGGCATGATCCAATTGACATTTTGAATCATTTTTGGTACAGTCCAAAAAATCAATTTTCGGATGAAAAACAATGACTCCGGACCTGTCGAACGTTCCCAAAATGGTCTATAATGATGAAATTTTAACATTTAGTCTTTTGACTCTAAATGACTGTTGAATGTGAATTGTGACTTTGTCAACTAAAATAAGTGTGTTGAAAGTCATTTCTGAGCCTGAAACGGGTCAAAATTGAAGCTTTTGAGTAAGCAAAACTCTGTAAAAATGGCAATTTTGGTCACTGTGAGGGTTTAAAAAGAGGTTATTCAACATGAGGCACGATCCAATTGACATTTTAAATCATTTTTGGTACAGTCCTAAAAATCCATTTTTGGATGAAAAACGATGACTCCGTACCTGTCGAACGATCCCAAAATGGTCAATATGGATGACATTTTTACATTTAATCTTTTGACTCTAAATAACTGTTGGATGTGAATTATGACTTTGTCAACTAAAATAAGTGTGTTTAAAGTCATTTCTGTGCCTGAAACGGGTCAAAATTGAAGCTTTTGAGTAAGCAAAACTCTGTAAAAATGGCAATTTTGGTCACTGTGAGGGTTTCAAAAGTGGTTATTCAACATGAGGCATGATCCAATTGACATTTTGAATCATTTTTGGTACAGTCCAAAAAATCAATTTTCGGATGAAAAACAATGACTCCGGACCTGTCGAACGTTCCCAAAATGGTCTATAATGATGAAATTTTAACATTTAGTCTTTTGACTCTAAATGACTGTTGAATGTGAATTGTGACTTTGTCAACTAAAATAAGTGTGTTTAAAGTCATTTCTGAGCCTGAAACGGGTCAAAATTGAAGCTTTTGAGTAAGCAAAACTCTGTAAAAATGGCAATTTTGGTCACTGTGAGGGTTTAAAAAGAGGTTATTCAACATGAGGCACGATCCAATTGACATTTTAAATCATTTTTGGTACAGTCCTAAAAATCCATTTTTGGATGAAAAACGATGACTCCGGACCTGTCGAACGATCCCAAAATGGTCAATATGGATGACATTTTTACATTTAATCTTTTGACTCTAAATAACTGTTGGATGTGAATTATGACTTTGTCAACTAAAATAAGTGTGTTTAAAGTCATTTCTGTGCCTGAAACGGGTCAAAATTGAAGCTTTTGAGTAAGCAAAACTCTGTAAAAATGGCAATTTTGGTCACTGTGAGGGTTTCAAAAGTGGTTATTCAACATGAGGCATGATCCAATTGACATTTTGAATCATTTTTGGTACAGTCCAAAAAATCAATTTTCGGATGAAAAACAATGACTCCGGACCTGTCGAACGTTCCCAAAATGGTCTATAATGATGAAATTTTAACATTTAGTCTTTTGACTCTAAATGACTGTTGAATGTGAATTGTGACTTTGTCAACTAAAATAAGTGTGTTTAAAGTCATTTCTGAGCCTGAAACGGGTCAAAATTGAATCTTTTGAGTAAGCAAAACTCTGTAAAAATGGCAATTTTGGTCACTGTGAGGGTTTAAAAAGAGGTTATTCAACATGAGGCACGATCCAATTGACATTTTAAATCATTTTTGGTACAGTCCTAAAAATCCATTTTTGGATGAAAAACGATGACTCCGGACCTGTCGAACGATCCCAAAATGGTCAATATGGATGAAATTTTAACATTTAATCTTTTGACTCTAAATGACTGTTGGATGTGAATTATGACTTTGTCAACTAAAATAAGTGTGTTTAAAGTCATTTCTGTGCCTGATACGGGTCAAAATTGAAGCTTTTGAGTAAGCAAAACTCTGTAAAAAAGTGGCAATTTTGGTCACTGTGAGGGTTTAAAAAGTGGTTATTCAACATGAGGCACGATCCAATTGACATTTTGAATCATTTTTGGTACAGTCCAAAAAATCAATTTTCGGAGGAAAAACGATGACTCCGGACCTGTCGAACGATCCCAAAATGGTCAATATGGATGAAATTTTAACATTTAATCTTTTGACTCTAAATGACTGTTGGATGTGAATTATGACTTTGTCAACTAAAATAAGTGTGTTGAAAGTCATTTCTGAGCCTGATACGGGTCAAAATTGAAGCTTTTGAGTAAGCGAAACTCTGTAAAAAATGGCAATTTTGGTCACTGTGAGGGTTTAAAAAGTGGTTATTCAACATGAGGCACGATCCAATTGACATTTTGAATCATTTTTGGTACAGTCCAAAAAATCAATTTTCGGAGGAAAAACGATGACTCCGGACCTGTCGAACGATCCCAAAATGGTCAATATGGATGAAATTTTAACATTTAATCTTTTGACTCTAAATGACTGTTGGATGTGAATTATGACTTTGTCAACTAAAATAAGTGTGTTTAAAGTCATTTCTGTGCCTGAAACGGGTCAAAATTGAAGCTTTTGAGTAAGCAAAACTCTGTCAAAATGGCAATTTTGGTCACCGTGAGGGTTTAAAAAGTGGTTATTCAACATGAGGCATGATCCAATTGACATTTTGAATCATTTTTGGTACAGTCCAAAAATTCCATTTTTGGATGAAAAACGATGACTCCGACCTGTCGAACGATCCCAAAATGGTCAATATGGATGAAATTTTAACATTTAATCTTTTGACTCTAAATGACTGTTGGTTGTGAATTATGACTTTGTCAACTAAAATAAGTGTGTTTAAAGTCATTTCTGTGCCTGATACGGGTCAAAATTGAAGCTTTTGAGTAAGCAAAACTCTGTAAAAAATGGCAATTTTGGTCACTGTGAGGGTTTAAAAAGTGGTTATTCAACATGAGGCACGATCCAATTGACATTTTGAATCATTTTTGGTACAGTCCAAAAAATCAATTTTCGGAGGAAAAACGATGACTCCGGACCTGTCGAACGATCCCAAAATGGTCAATATGGATGAAATTTTAACATTTAATCTTTTGACTCTAAATGACTGTTGGATGTGAATTATGACTTTGTCAACTAAAATAAGTGTGTTTAAAGTCATTTCTGTGCCTGAAACGGGTCAAAATTGAAGCTTTTGAGTAAGCAAAACTCTGTCAAAATGGCAATTTTGGTCACCGTGAGGGTTTAAAAAGTGGTTATTCAACATGAGGCATGATCCAATTGACATTTTGAATCAGTTTTGGTACAGTCCAAAAATTCCATTTTTGGATGAAAAACGATGACTCCGACCTGTCGAACGATCCCAAAATGGTCAATATGGATGAAATTTTAACATTTAATCTTTTGACTCTAAATGACTGTTGGATGTGATTTATGACTTTGTCAACTAAAATAAGTGTGTTTAAAGTCATTTCTGTGCCTGAAACGGGTCAAAATTGAAGCTTTTGAGTAAGCAAAACTCTGTAAAAATGGCAATTTTGGTCACTGTGAGGGTTTCAAAAGTGGTTATTCAACATGAGGCATGATCCAATTGACATTTTGAATCAGTTTTGGTACCGTCCAAAAAATCCATTTTCTATGAAAAACGATGACTCCGGACCTGTGGAACGATCCCAAAATGGTCAATATGGATGAAACTTTAACATTTAATCTTTTGACTCTAAATGACTGTTGGATGTGAATTATGACTTTGTCAACTAGAATAAGTGTGTTTAAAGTCATTTCTGTTCCTAAAATGGGTCAAAATTGAAGCTTTTGAGTAAGCAAAACTCTGTAAAAATGGCAATTTTGGTCACTGTGAGGGTTTAAATAGTTGTTACTCAACACGAGGCACGATCCAATTGACATTTTAAATCATTTTTGGTACAGTCCAAAAAATCCATTTTCGGATGAAAAGCGATGACTCCGGACCTGTCGAACCTTCCCAAAATGGTCTATAATGATGACATTTTTACATTTAATCTTTTGACTCTAAATGACTGTTGAATGTGAATTATGACTTTGTCAATTAAAATAAGCGTGTTGAAAGTCATTTCTGTGCCTGAAATGGGTCAAAATTGAAGCTTTTGAGTAAGCAAAACTCTGTAAAAAATGGCAATTTTGGTCACTGTGAGGGTTTAAAAAGTGGTTATTCAACATGAGGCATGATCCAATTGACATTTGGAATCATTTTTGGTACAGTCCAAAAAATCAATGTTCGGATGAAAAACAATGACTCCGGACCTGTCGAACGTTCCCAAAATGGTCTATAATGATGAAATTTTAACATTTAGTCTTTTGACTCTAAATGACTGTTGAATGTGAATTGTGACTTTGTCAACTAAAATAAGTGTGTTTAAAGTCATTTCTGAGCCTGAAACGGGTCAAAATTGAAGCTTTTGAGTAAGCAAAACTCTGTAAAAATGGCAATTTTGGTCACTGTGAGGGTTTAAAAAGAGGTTATTCAACATGAGGCACGATCCAATTGACATTTTAAATCATTTTTGGTACAGTCCTAAAAATCCATTTTTGGATGAAAAACGATGACTCCGGACCTGTCGAACGATCCCAAAATGGTCAATATGGATGAAATTTTTACATTTAATCTTTTGACTCTAAATGACTGTTGGATGTGAATTATGACTTTGTCAACTAAAATAAGTGTGTTTAAAGTCATTTCTGTGCCTGAAACGGGTCAAAATTGAAGCTTTTGAGTAAGCAAAACTCTGTAAAAATGGCAATTTTGGTCACTGTGAGGGTTTCAAAAGTGGTTATTCAACATGAGGCATGATCCAATTGACATTTTGAATCATTTTTGGTACAGTCCAAAAAATCAATTTTCGGATGAAAAACAATGACTCCGGACCTGTCGAACGTTCCCAAAATGGTCTATAATGATGAAATTTTAACATTTAGTCTTTTGACTCTAAATGACTGTTGAATGTGAATTGTGACTTTGTCAACTAAAATAAGTGTGTTGAAAGTCATTTCTGAGCCTGAAACGGGTCAAAATTGAAGCTTTTGAGTAAGCAAAACTCTGTAAAAATGGCAATTTTGGTCACTGTGAGGGTTTCAAAAGAGGTTATTCAACATGAGGCATGATCCAATTGACATTTTGAATCATTTTTGGTACAGTCCAAAAAATCAATGTTCGGATGAAAAACAATGACTCCGGCCGGACCTGTCGAACGATCCCAAAATGGTCTATAATGATGAAATTTTAACATTTAATCTTTTGACTCTAAATGACTGTTGAATGTGAATTATGACTTTGTCAACTAGAATAAGTGTGTTTAAAGTCATTTCTGAGCCTGATACGGGTCAAAATTGAAGCTTTTGAGTAAGCAAAACTCTGTAAAAAATGGCAATTTTGGTCACTGTGAGGGTTTAAAAAGTGGTTATTCAACATGAGGCACGATCCAATTGACATTTTGAATCATTTTTGGTACAGTCCAAAAAATCAATTTTCTGAGGAAAAACGATGACTCCGGACCTGTCGAACCTTCCCAAAATGGTCTATAATGATGACATTTTTACATTTAATCTTTTGACTCTAAATGACTGTTGAATGTGAATTATGACTTTGTCAATTAAAATAAGCGTGTTGAAAGTCATTTCTGTGCCTGAAATGGGTCAAAATTGAAGCTTTTGAGTAAGCAAAACTCTGTAAAAAATGGCAATTTTGGTCACTGTGAGGGTTTAAAAAGTGGTTATTCAACATGAGGCATGATCCAATTGACATTTGGAATCATTTTTGGTACAGTCCAAAAATTCCATTTTTGGATGAAAAACGATGACTCCGACCTGTCGAACGATCCTAAAATGGTCAATATGGATGAAATTTTAACATTTAATCTTTTGGCTCTAAATGACTGTTGGATGTGAATTATGACTTTTTCAACTAAAATAAGTGTGTTTAAAGTCATTTCTGTGCCTGAAACGGGTCAAAATTGAAGCTTTTGAGAAAGCAAAACTCTGTAAAAATGGCAATTTTGGTCACTGTGAGGGTTTCAAAAGAGGTTATTCAACATGAGGCATGATCCAATTGACATTTTGAATCATTTTTGGTACAGTCCAAAA
This sequence comes from Lissotriton vulgaris, assembly GCF_964263255.1. NCBI lineage: Eukaryota > Metazoa > Chordata > Amphibia > Caudata > Salamandridae > Lissotriton > Lissotriton vulgaris. Next base: position 632,879 of record NW_028250879.1, on the reverse strand, counting down.
AATCAATGTTCGGATGAAAAACAATGACTCCGGCCGGACCTGTCGAACGTTCCCAAAATGGTCTATAATGAGGACATTTTACCATTTAGTCTTTTGACTCTAAATGACTGTTGAATGTGAATTGTGACTTTGTCAACTAAAATAAGTGTGTTTAAAGTCATTTCTGAGCCTGAAACGGGTCAAAATTGAAGCTTTTGAGTAAGCAAAACTCTGTAAAAATGGCAATTTTGGTCACTGTGAGGGTTTAAAAAGAGGTTATTCAACATGAGGCACGATCCAATTGACATTTTAAATCATTTTTGGTACAGTCCAAAAAATCCATTTTCGGATGAAAAACGATGACTCCAGACCTGTCGAACGATCCCAAAATGGTCAATATGGATGAAATTTTAACATTTAATCTTTTGACTCTAAATGACTGTTGGATCTGAATTATGACTTTGTCAACTAGAATAAGTGTGTTTAAAGTCATTTCTGTGCCTGAAACGGGTCAAAATTGAAGCTTTTGAGTAAGCAAAACTCTGTAAAAATGGCAATTTTGGTCACTGTGCGGGTTTAAATAGTTGTTATTCAACATGAGGCACAATCCAATTGACATTTTCAATCATTTTTGGTACAGTCCAAAAAATCCACTTTCGGATGAAAAACAATGACTCCGGACCTGTCGAACGTTCCCAAAATGGTCTATAATGATGAAATTTTAACATTTAGTCTTTTGACTCTAAATGACTGTTGAATGTGAATTGTGACTTTGTCAACTAAAATAAGTGTGTTTAAAGTCATTTCTGAGCCTGAAACGGGTCAAAATTGAAGCTTTTGAGTAAGCAAAACTCTGTAAAAATGGCAATTTTGGTCACTGTGAGGGTTTAAAAAGGGGTTATGCAACATGAGGCATGATCCAATTGACATTTTGAATCATTTTTGGTACAGTCCAAAAAATCCATTTTCGGATGAAAAACGATGATTCCGGACCTGTCGAACGATCCCAAAATGGTCAATATGGATGAAATTTTAACATTTAATCTTTTGACTCTAAATGACTGTTGGATGTGAATTATGACTTTGTCAACTAAAATAAGTGTGTTGAAAGTCATTTCTGAGCCTGATACGGGTCAAAATTGAAGCTTTTGAGTAAGCAAAACTCTGTAAAAAATGGCAATTTTGGTCACTGTGAGGGTTTAAAAAGTGGTTATTCAACATGAGGCACGATCCAATTGACATTTTGAATCATTTTTGGTACAGTCCAAAAAATCAATTTTCGGAGGAAAAACGATGACTCCGGACCTGTCGAACGATCCCAAAATGGTCAATATGGATGAAATTTTAACATTTAATCTTTTGACTCTAAATGACTGTTGGATGTGAATTATGACTTTGTCAACTAAAATAAGTGTGTTTAAAGTCATTTCTGTGCCTGAAACGGGTCAAAATTGAAGCTTTTGAGTAAGCAAAACTCTGTCAAAATGGCAATTTTGGTCACCGTGAGGGTTCAAAAAGTGGTTATTCAACATGAGGCATGATCCAATTGACATTTTGAATCATTTTTGGTACAGTCTAAAAATTCCATTTTTGGATGAAAAACGATGACTCCGACCTGTCGAACGATCCCAAAATGGTCAATATGGATGAAATTTTAACATTTAATCTTTTGACTCTAAATGACTGTTGGATGTGAATTATGACTCTGTCAACTAAAATAAGTGTGTTTAAAGTCATTTCTGTGCCTGATACGGGTCAAAATTGAAGCTTTTGAGTAAGCAAAACTCTGTAAAAAATGGCAATTTTGGTCACTGTGAGGGTTTAAAAAGTGGTTATTCAACATGAGGCACGATCCAATTGACATTTTGAATCATTTTTGGTACAGTCCAAAAAATCAATTTTCGGAGGAAAAACGATGACTCCGGACCTGTCGAACGATCCCAAAATGGTCAATATGGATGAAATTTTAACATTTAATCTTTTGACTCTAAATGACTGTTGGATGTGAATTATGACTTTGTCAACTAAAATAAGTGTGTTGAAAGTCATTTCTGAGCCTGATACGGGTCAAAATTGAAGCTTTTGAGTAAGCAAAACTCTGTAAAAAATGGCAATTTTGGTCACTGTGAGGGTTTAAAAAGTGGTTATTCAACATGAGGCACGATCCAATTGACATTTTGAATCATTTTTGGTACAGTCCAAAAAATCAATTTTCGGAGGAAAAACGATGACTCCGGACCTGTCGAACGATCCCAAAATGGTCAATATGGATGAAATTTTAACATTTAATCTTTTGACTCTAAATGACTGTTGGATGTGAATTATGACTTTGTCAACTAAAATAAGTGTGTTTAAAGTCATTTCTGTGCCTGAAACGGGTCAAAATTGAAGCTTTTGAGTAAGCAAAACTCTGTCAAAATGGCAATTTTGGTCACCGTGAGGGTTTAAAAAGTGGTTATTCAACATGAGGCATGATCCAATTGACATTTTGAATCATTTTTGGTACAGTCCAAAAATTCCATTTTTGGATGAAAAACGATGACTCCGACCTGTCGAACGATCCCAAAATGGTCAATATGGATGAAATTTTAACATTTAATCTTTTGACTCTAAATGACTGTTGGATGTGAATTATGACTTTGTCAACTAAAATAAGTGTGTTTAAAGTCATTTCTGTGCCTGATACGGGTCAAAATTGAAGCTTTTGAGTAAGCAAAACTCTGTAAAAAATGGCTATTTTGGTCACTGTGAGGGTTTAAAAAGTGGTTATTCAACATGAGGCACGATCCAATTGACATTTTGAATCATTTTTGGTACAGTCCAAAAAATCAATTTTCGGAGGAAAAACGATGACTCCGGACCTGTCGAACGATCCCAAAATGGTCAATATGGATGAAATTTTAACATTTAATCTTTTGACTCTAAATGACTGTTGGATGTGAATTATGACTTTGTCAACTAAAATAAGTGTGTTTAAAGTCATTTCTGTGCATGAATCGGGTCAAAATTGAAGCTTTTGAGTAAGCAAAACTCTGTCAAAATGGCAATTTTGGTCACCGTGAGGGTTTAAAAAGTGGTTATTCAACATGAGGCATGATCCAATTGACATTTTGAATCATTTTTGGTACAGTCCAAAAATTCCATTTTTGGATGAAAAACGATGACTCCGACCTGTCGAACGATCCCAAAATGGTCAATATGGATGAAATTTTAACATTTAATCTTTTGACTCTAAATGACTGTTGGATGTGAATTATGACTTTGTCAACTAAAATAAGTGTGTTTAAAGTCATTTCTGTGCCTGAAACGGGTCAAAATTGAAGCTTTTGAGTAAGCAAAACTCTGTAAAAAATGGCAATTTTGGTCACTGTGAGGGTTTAAAAAGTGGTTATTCAACATGAGGCATGATCCAATTGACATTTGGAATCATTTTTGGTACAGTCCAAAAAATCAATGTTCGGATGAAAAACAGTGACTCCGGACCTGTCGAACGTTCCCAAAATGGTCTATAATGATGAAATTTTAACATTTAGTCTTTTGACTCTAAATGACTGTTGAATGTGAATTGTGACTTTGTCAACTAAAATAAGTGTGTTTAAAGTCATTTCTGAGCCTGAAACGGGTCAAAATTGAAGCTTTTGAGTAAGCAAAACTCTGTAAAAATGTCAATTTTGGTCACTGTGAGGGTTTAAAAAGAGGTTATTCAACATGAGGCACGATCCAATTGACATTTTAAATCATTTTTGGTACAGTCCTAAAAATCCATTTTTGGATGAAAAACGATGACTCCGGACCTGTCGAACGATCCCAAAATGGTCAATATGGATGACATTTTTACATTTAATCTTTTGACTCTAAATGACTGTTGGATGTGAATTATGACTTTGTCAACTAAAATAAGTGTGTTTAAAGTCATTTCTGTGCCTGAAACGGGTCAAAATTGAAGCTTTTGAGTAAGCAAAACTCTGTAAAAATGGCAATTTTGGTCACTGTGAGGGTTTCAAAAGTGGTTATTCAACATGAGGCATGATCCAATTGACATTTTGAATCATTTTTGGTACAGTCCAAAAAATCAATTTTCGGATGAAAAACAATGACTCCGGACCTGTCGAACGTTCCCAAAATGGTCTATAATGATGAAATTTTAACATTTAGTCTTTTGACTCTAAATGACTGTTGAATGTGAATTGTGACTTTGTCAACTAAAATAAGTGTGTTTAAAGTCATTTCTGAGCCTGAAACGGGTCAAAATTGAAGCTTTTGAGTAAGCAAAACTCTGTAAAAATGGCAATTTTGGTCACTGTGAGGGTTTAAAAAGAGGTTATTCAACATGAGGCACGATCCAATTGACATTTTAAATCATTTTTGGTACAGTCCTAAAAATCCATTTTTGGATGAAAAACGATGACTCCGGACCTGTCGAACGATCCCAAAATGGTCAATATGGATGAAATTTTAACATTTAATCTTTTGACTCTAAATGACTGTTGGATGTGAATTATGACTTTGTCAACTAAAATAAGTGTGTTTAAAGTCATTTCTGTGCCTGATACGGGTCAAAATTGAAGCTTTTGAGTAAGCAAAACTCTGTAAAAAAGTGGCAATTTTGGTCACTGTGAGGGTTTAAAAAGTGGTTATTCAACATGAGGCACGATCCAATTGACATTTTGAATCATTTTTGGTACAGTCCAAAAAATCAATTTTCGGAGGAAAAACGATGACTCCGGACCTGTCGAACGATCCCAAAATGGTCAATATGGATGAAATTTTAACATTTAATCTTTTGACTCTAAATGACTGTTGGATGTGAATTATGACTTTGTCAACTAAAATAAGTGTGTTGAAAGTCATTTCTGAGCCTGATACGGGTCAAAATTGAAGCTTTTGAGTAAGCAAAACTCTGTAAAAAATGGCAATTTTGGTCACTGTGAGGGTTTAAAAAGTGGTTATTCAACATGAGGCACGATCCAATTGACATTTTGAATCATTTTTGGTACAGTCCAAAAAATCAATTTTCGGATGAAAAGCGATGACTCCGGACCTGTCGAACCTTCCCAAAATGGTCTATAATGATGACATTTTTACATTTAATCTTTTGACTCTAAATGACTGTTGAATGTGAATTATGACTTTGTCAATTAAAATAAGCGTGTTGAAAGTCATTTCTGTGCCTGAAATGGGTCAAAATTGAAGCTTTTGAGTAAGCAAAACTCTGTAAAAAATGGCAATTTTGGTCACTGTGAGGGTTTAAAAAGTGGTTATTCAACATGAGGCATGATCCAATTGACATTTGGAATCATTTTTGGTACAGTCCAAAAAATCAATGTTCGGATGAAAAACAATGACTCCGGACCTGTCGAACGTTCCCAAAATGGTCTATAATGATGAAATTTTAACATTTAGTCTTTTGACTCTAAATGACTGTTGAATGTGAATTGTGACTTTGTCAACTAAAATAAGTGTGTTTAAAGTCATTTCTGAGCCTCAAACGGGTCAAAATTGAAGCTTTTGAGTAAGCAAAACTCTCTAAAAATGGCAATTTTGGTCACTGTGAGGGTTTAAAAAGAGGTTATTCAACATGAGGCACGATCCAATTGACATTTTAAATCATTTTTGGTACAGTCCTAAAAATCCATTTTTGGATGAAAAACGATGACTCAGGACCTGTCGAACGATCCCAAAATGGTCAATATGGATGAAATTTTTACATTTAATCTTTTGACTCTAAATGACTGTTGGATGTGAATTATGACTTTGTCAACTAAAATAAGTGTGTTTAAAGTCATTTCTGTGCCTGAAACGGGTCAAAATTGAAGCTTTTGAGTAAGCAAAACTCTGTAAAAATGGCAATTTTGGTCACTGTGAGGGTTTCAAAAGCGGTTATTCAACATGAGGCATGATCCAATTGACATTTTGAATCATTTTTGGTACAGTCCAAAAAATCAATTTTCGGATGAAAAACAATGACTCCGGACCTGTCGAATGTTCCCAAAATGGTCTATAATGATGACATTTTAACATTTAGTCTTTTGACTCTAAATGACTGTTGAATGTGAATTGTGACTTTGTCAACTAAAATAAGTGTGTTGAAAGTCATTTCTGAGCCTGAAACGGGTCAAAATTGAAGCTTTTGAGTAAGCAAAACTCTGTAAAAATGGCAATTTTGGTCACTGTGAGGGTTTCAAAAGAGGTTATTCAACATGAGGCATGATCCAATTGACATTTTGAATCATTTTTGGTACAGTCCAAAAAATCAATGTTCGGATGAAAAACAATGACTCCGGCCGGACCTGTCGAACGATCCCAAAATGGTCAATATGGATGAAATTTTAACATTTAATCTTTTGACTCTAAATGACTGTTGGATGTGAATTAGGACTTTGTCAACTAGAATAAGTGTGTTTAAAGTCATTTCTGTGCCTGAAACGGGTCAAAATTGAAGCTTTTGAGTAAGCAAAACTCTGTAAAAATGGCAATTTTGGTCACTGTGAGGGTTTCGAAAGTGGTTATTCAACATGAGGCATGATCCAATTGACATTTTGAATCATTTTTGGTACAGTCCAAAAAATCAATTTTCGGATGAAGAAAGATGACTCCAGACCTGTCGAACGATCCCAAAATGGTCTATAATGATGACATTTTAACATTTAATCTTTTGACTCTAAATGACTGTTGGATGTGAATTATGACTTTGTCAACTAAAATAAGTGTGTTTAAAGTCATTTCTGTGCCTGAAACGGGTCAAAATTGAAGCTTTTGAGTAAGCAAAACTCTGTAAAAATGGCAATTTTGGTCACTGTGAGGGTTTCAAAAGTGGTTATTCAACATGAGGCATGATCCAATTGACATTTTGAATCATTTTTGGTACAGTCCAAAAAATCAATTTTCGGATGAAAAACAATGACTCCGGACCTGTCGAACGTTCCCAAAATGGTCTATAATGATGAAATTTTAACATTTAGTCTTTTGACTCTAAATGACTGTTGAATGTGAATTGTGACTTTGTCAACTAAAATAAGTGTGTTTAAAGTCATTTCTGAGCCTGAAACGGGTCAAAATTGAAGCTTTTGAGTAAGCAAAACTCTGTAAAAATGGCAATTTTGGTCACTGTGAGGGTTTAAAAAGAGGTTATTCAACATGAGGCACGATCCAATTGACATTTTAAATCATTTTTGGTACAGTCCAAAAAATCCATTTTCGGATGAAAAACGATGACTCCAGAGACCTGTCGAACGATCCCAAAATGGTCAATATGGATGAAATTTTAACATTTAATCTTTTGACTCTAAATGACTGTTGGATCTGAATTATGACTTTGTCAACTAGAATAAGTGTGTTTAAAGTCATTTCTGTGCCTGAAACGGGTCAAAATTGAAGCTTTTGAGTAAGCAAAACTCTGTAAAAATGGCAATTTTGGTCACTGTGAGGGTTTAAATAGTTGTTATTCAACATGAGGCACGATCCAATTGACATTTTAAATCATTTTTGGTACAGTCCAAAAAATCCACTTTCGGATCAAAAACGATGACTCCGGACCTGTCGAACGTTCCCAAAATGGTCTATAATGATGAAATTTTAACATTTAATCTTTTGACTCTAAATGACTGTTGAATGTGAATTATGACTTTGTCAACTAAAATAAGTGTGTTGAAAGTCATTTCTGAGCCTGAAACGGGTCAAAATTGAAGCTTTTGGGTAAGCAAAACTCTGTAAAAAAGTGGCAATTTTGGTCACTGTGAGGGTTTAAAAAGTGGTTATTCAACATGAGGCACGATCCAATTGACATTTTGAATCATTTTTGGTACAGTCCAAAAAATCAATTTTCGGATGAAGAAAGATGACTCCGGACCTGTCGAACGATCCCAAAATGGTCTATAATGATGAAATTTTAACATTTAATCTTTTGGCTCTAAATGACTGTTGGATGTGAATTATGACTTTTTCAACTAAAATAAGTGTGTTTAAAGTCATTTCTGTGCCTGAAACGGGTCAAAATTGAAGCTTTTGAGAAAGCAAAACTCTGTAAAAATGGCAATTTTGGTCACTGTGAGGGTTTCAAAAGAGGTTATTCAACATGAGGCATGATCCAATTGACATTTTGAATCATTTTTGGTACAGTCCAAAAAATCAATGTTCGGATGAAAAACAATGACTCCGGCCGGACCTGTCGAACGTTCCCAAAATGGTCTATAATGAGGAAATTTTACCATTTAGTCTTTTGACTCTAAATGACTGTTGAATGTGAATTGTGACTTTGTCAACTAAAATAAGTGTGTTTAAAGTCATTTCTGAGCCTGAAACGGGTCAAAATTGAAGCTTTTGAGTAAGCAAAACTCTGTAAAAATGGCAATTTTGGTCACTGTGAGGGTTTAAAAAGAGGTTATTCAACATGAGGCACGATCCAATTGACATTTTAAATCATTTTTGGTACAGTCCAAAAAATCCATTTTCGGATGAAAAACGATGACTCCAGACCTGTCGAACGATCCCAAAATGGTCAATATGGATGAAATTTTAACATTTAATCTTTTGACTCTAAATTGACTGTTGGATCTGAATTATGACTTTGTCAACTAGAATAAGTGTGTTTAAAGTCATTTCTGTGCCTGAAACGGGTCAAAATTGAAGCTTTTGAGTAAGCAAAACTCTGTAAAAATGGCAATTTTGGTCACTGTGCGGGTTTAAATAGTTGTTATTCAACATGAGGCACAATCCAATTGACATTTTCAATCATTTTTGGTACAGTCCAAAAAATCCACTTTCGGATGAAAAACAATGACTCCGGACCTGTCGAACGTTCCCAAAATGGTCTATAATGATGAAATTTTAACATTTAGTCTTTTTACTCTAAATGACTGTTGAATGTGAATTGTGACTTTGTCAACTAAAATAAGTGTGTTTAAAGTCATTTCTGAGCCTGAAACGGGTCAAAATTGAAGCTTTTGAGTAAGCAAAACTCTGTAAAAATGGCAATTTTGGTCACTGTGAGGGTTTAAAAAGGGGTTATGCAACATGAGGCATGATCCAATTGACATTTTGAATCATTTTTGGTACAGTCCAAAAAATCAATTTTCGGATGAAAAACGATGATTCCGGACCTGTCGAACGATCCCAAAATGGTCAATATGGATGAAATTTTAACATTTAATCTTTTGACTCTAAATGACTGTTGGATGTGAATTATGACTTTGTCAACTAAAATAAGTGTGTTGAAAGTCATTTCTGAGCCTGATACGGGTCAAAATTGAAGCTTTTGAGTAAGCAAAACTCTGTAAAAAATGGCAATTTTGGTCACTGTGAGGGTTTAAAAAGTGGTTATTCAACATGAGGCACGATCCAATTGACATTTTGAATCATTTTTGGTACAGTCCAAAAAATCAATTTTCGGAGGAAAAACGATGACTCCGGACCTGTCGAACGATCCCAAAATGGTCAATATGGATGAAATTTTAACATTTAATCTTTTGACTCTAAATGACTGTTGGATGTGAATTATGACTTTTTCAACTAAAATAAGTGTGTTTAAAGTCATTTCTGTGCCTGAAACGGGTCAAAATTGAAGCTTTTGAGTAAGCAAAACTCTGTCAAAATGGCAATTTTGGTCACCGTGAGGGTTTAAAAAGTGGTTATTCAACATGAGGCATGATCCAATTGACATTTTGAATCATTTTTGGTACAGTCCAAAAATTCCATTTTTGGATGAAAAACGATGACTCCGACCTGTCGAACGATCCCAAAATGGTCAATATGGATGAAATTTTAACATTTAATCTTATGACTCTAAATGACTGTTGGATGTGAATTATGACTTTGTCAACTAAAATAAGTGTGTTTAAAGTCATTTCTGTGCCTGAAACGGGTCAAAATTGAAGCTTTTGAGTAAGCAAAACTCTGTAAAAATGGCAATTTTGGTCACTGTGAGGGTTTCAAAAGTGGTTATTCAACATGAGGCATGATCCAATTGACATTTTGAATCATTTTTGGTACCGTCCAAAAAATCCATTTTCTATGAAAAACGATGACTCCGGACCTGTGGAACGATCCCAAAATGGTCAATATGGATGAAATTTTAACATTTAATCTTTTGACTCTAAATGACTGTTGGATGTGAATTATGACTTTGTCAACTAGAATAAGTGTGTTTAAAGTCATTTCTGTGCCTAAAATGGGTCAAAATTGAAGCTTTTGAGTAAGCAAAACTCTGTAAAAATGGCAATTTTGGTCACTGTGAGGGTTTAAATAGTTGTTACTCAACACGAGGCACGATCCAATTGACATTTTAAATCACTTTTGGTACAGTCCAAAAAATCCATTTTCGGATGAAAAGCGATGACTCCGGACCTGTCGAACCTTCCCAAAATGGTCTATAATGATGACATTTTTACATTTAATCTTTTGACTCTAAATGACTGTTGAATGTGAATTATGACTTTGTCAATTAAAATAGGCGTGTTGAAAGTCATTTCTGTGCCTGAAATGGGTCAAAATTGAAGCTTTTGAGTAAGCAAAACTCTGTAAAAAATGGCAATTTTGGTCACTGTGAGGGTTTAAAAAGTGGTTATTCAACATGAGGCATGATCCAATTGACATTTGGAATCATTTTTGGTACAGTCCAAAAAATCAATGTTCGGATGAAAAACAATGACTCCGGACCTGTCGAACGATCCCAAAATGGTCAATATGGATGAAATTTTTACATTTAATCTTTTGACTCTAAATGACTCTTGGATGTGAATTATGACTTTGTCAACTAAAATAAGTGTGTTGAAAGTCATTTCTGAGCCTGATACGGGTCAAAATTGAAGCTTTTGAGTAAGCAAAACTCTGTAAAAAATGGCAATTTTGGTCACTGTGAGGGTTTAAAAAGTGGTTATTCAACATGAGGCACGATCCAATTGACATTTTGAATCATTTTTGGTACAGTCCAAAAAATCAATTTTCGGAGGAAAAACGATGACTCCGGACCTGTCGAACGATCCCAAAATGGTCAATATGGATGAAATTTTAACATTTAATCTTTTGACTCTAAATGACTGTTGGATGTGAATTATGACTTTTTCAACTAAAATAAGTGTGTTTAAAGTCATTTCTGTGCCTGAAACGGGTCAAAATTGAAGCTTTTGAGTAAGCAAAACTCTGTCAAAATGGCAATTTTGGTCACCGTGAGGGTTTAAAAAGTGGTTATTCAACATGAGGCATGATCCAATTGACATTTTGAATCATTTTTGGTACAGTCCAAAAATTCCATTTTTGGATGAAAAACGATGACTCCGACCTGTCGAACGATCCCAAAATGGTCAATATGGATGAAATTTTAACATTTAATCTTATGACTCTAAATGACTGTTGGATGTGAATTATGACTTTGTCAACTAAAATAAGTGTGTTTAAAGTCATTTCTGTGCCTGAAACGGGTCAAAATTGAAGCTTTTGAGTAAGCAAAACTCTGTAAAAATGGCAATTTTGGTCACTGTGAGGGTTTCAAAAGTGGTTATTCAACATGAGGCATGATCCAATTGACATTTTGAATCATTTTTGGTACCGTCCAAAAAATCCATTTTCTATGAAAAACGATGACTCCGGACCTGTGGAACGATCCCAAAATGGTCAATATGGATGAAATTTTAACATTTAATCTTTTGACTCTAAATGACTGTTGGATGTGAATTATGACTTTGTCAACTAGAATAAGTGTGTTTAAAGTCATTTCTGTGCCTAAAATGGGTCAAAATTGAAGCTTTTGAGTAAGCAAAACTCTGTAAAAATGGCAATTTTGGTCACTGTGAGGGTTTAAATAGTTGTTACTCAACACGAGGCACGATCCAATTGACATTTTAAATCACTTTTGGTACAGTCCAAAAAATCCATTTTCGGATGAAAAGCGATGACTCCGGACCTGTCGAACCTTCCCAAAATGGTCTATAATGATGACATTTTTACATTTAATCTTTTGACTCTAAATGACTGTTGAATGTGAATTATGACTTTGTCAATTAAAATAGGCGTGTTGAAAGTCATTTCTGTGCCTGAAATGGGTCAAAATTGAAGCTTTTGAGTAAGCAAAACTCTGTAAAAAATGGCAATTTTGGTCACTGTGAGGGTTTAAAAAGTGGTTATTCAACATGAGGCATGATCCAATTGACATTTGGAATCATTTTTGGTACAGTCCAAAAAATCAATGTTCGGATGAAAAACAATGACTCCGGACCTGTCGAACGATCCCAAAATGGTCAATATGGATGAAATTTTTACATTTAATCTTTTGACTCTAAATGACTCTTGGATGTGAATTATGACTTTGTCAACTAAAATAAGTGTGTTTAAAGTCATTTCTGTGCCTGAAACGGGTCAAAATTGAAGCTTTTGAGTAAGCAAAACTCTGTAAAAATGGCAATTTTGGTCACTGTGAGGGTTTCAAAAGTGGTTATTCAACATGAGGCATGATCCAATTGACATTTTGAATCATTTTTGGTACAGTCCAAAAAATCAATTTTCGGATGAAAAACAATGACTCCGGACCTGTCGAACGTTCCCAAAATGGTCTATAATGATGAAATTTTAACATTTAGTCTTTTGACTCTAAATGACTGTTGAATGTGAATTGTGACTTTGTCAACTAAAATAAGTGTGTTTAAAGTCATTTCTGAGCCTGAAACGGGTCAAAATTGAAGCTTTTGAGTAAGCAAAACTCTGTAAAAATGGCAATTTTGGTCACTGTGAGGGTTTAAAAAGAGGTTATTCAACATGAGGCACGATCCAATTGACATTTTAAATCATTTTTGGTACAGTCCTAAAAATCCATTTTTGGATGAAAAACGATGACTCCGTACCTGTCGAACGATCCCAAAATGGTCAATATGGATGACATTTTTACATTTAATCTTTTGACTCTAAATAACTGTTGGATGTGAATTATGACTTTGTCAACTAAAATAAGTGTGTTTAAAGTCATTTCTGTGCCTGAAACGGGTCAAAATTGAAGCTTTTGAGTAAGCAAAACTCTGTAAAAATGGCAATTTTGGTCACTGTGAGGGTTTCAAAAGTGGTTATTCAACATGAGGCATGATCCAATTGACATTTTGAATCATTTTTGGTACAGTCCAAAAAATCAATTTTCGGATGAAAAACAATGACTCCGGACCTGTCGAACGTTCCCAAAATGGTCTATAATGATGAAATTTTAACATTTAGTCTTTTGACTCTAAATGACTGTTGAATGTGAATTGTGACTTTGTCAACTAAAATAAGTGTGTTTAAAGTCATTTCTGAGCCTGAAACGGGTCAAAATTGAAGCTTTTGAGTAAGCAAAACTCTGTAAAAATGGCAATTTTGGTCACTGTGAGGGTTTAAAAAGAGGTTATTCAACATGAGGCACGATCCAATTGACATTTTAAATCATTTTTGGTACAGTCCTAAAAATCCATTTTTGGATGAAAAACGATGACTCCGGACCTGTCGAACGATCCCAAAATGGTCAATATGGATGACATTTTTACATTTAATCTTTTGACTCTAAATAACTGTTGGATGTGAATTATGACTTTGTCAACTAAAATAAGTGTGTTTAAAGTCATTTCTGTGCCTGAAACGGGTCAAAATTGAAGCTTTTGAGTAAGCAAAACTCTGTAAAAATGGCAATTTTGGTCACTGTGAGGGTTTCAAAAGTGGTTATTCAACATGAGGCATGATCCAATTGACATTTTGAATCATTTTTGGTACAGTCCAAAAAATCAATTTTCGGATGAAAAACAATGACTCCGGACCTGTCGAACGTTCCCAAAATGGTCTATAATGATGAAATTTTAACATTTAGTCTTTTGACTCTAAATGACTGTTGAATGTGAATTGTGACTTTGTCAACTAAAATAAGTGTGTTTAAAGTCATTTCTGAGCCTGAAACGGGTCAAAATTGAATCTTTTGAGTAAGCAAAACTCTGTAAAAATGGCAATTTTGGTCACTGTGAGGGTTTAAAAAGAGGTTATTCAACATGAGGCACGATCCAATTGACATTTTAAATCATTTTTGGTACAGTCCTAAAAATCCATTTTTGGATGAAAAACGATGACTCCGGACCTGTCGAACGATCCCAAAATGGTCAATATGGATGAAATTTTAACATTTAATCTTTTGACTCTAAATGACTGTTGGATGTGAATTATGACTTTGTCAACTAAAATAAGTGTGTTTAAAGTCATTTCTGTGCCTGATACGGGTCAAAATTGAAGCTTTTGAGTAAGCAAAACTCTGTAAAAAAGTGGCAATTTTGGTCACTGTGAGGGTTTAAAAAGTGGTTATTCAACATGAGGCACGATCCAATTGACATTTTGAATCATTTTTGGTACAGTCCAAAAAATCAATTTTCGGAGGAAAAACGATGACTCCGGACCTGTCGAACGATCCCAAAATGGTCAATATGGATGAAATTTTAACATTTAATCTTTTGACTCTAAATGACTGTTGGATGTGAATTATGACTTTGTCAACTAAAATAAGTGTGTTGAAAGTCATTTCTGAGCCTGATACGGGTCAAAATTGAAGCTTTTGAGTAAGCGAAACTCTGTAAAAAATGGCAATTTTGGTCACTGTGAGGGTTTAAAAAGTGGTTATTCAACATGAGGCACGATCCAATTGACATTTTGAATCATTTTTGGTACAGTCCAAAAAATCAATTTTCGGAGGAAAAACGATGACTCCGGACCTGTCGAACGATCCCAAAATGGTCAAAATGGATGAAATTTTAACATTTAATCTTTTGACTCTAAATGACTGTTGGATGTGAATTATGACTTTGTCAACTAAAATAAGTGTGTTTAAAGTCATTTCTGTGCCTGAAACGGGTCAAAATTGAAGCTTTTGAGTAAGCAAAACTCTGTCAAAATGGCAATTTTGGTCACCGTGAGGGTTTAAAAAGTGGTTATTCAACATGAGGCATGATCCAATTGACATTTTGAATCATTTTTGGTACAGTCCAAAAATTCCATTTTTGGATGAAAAACGATGACTCCGACCTGTCGAACGATCCCAAAAAGGTCAATATGGATGAAATTTTAACATTTAATCTTTTGACTCTAAATGACTGTTGGTTGTGAATTATGACTTTGTCAACTAAAATAAGTGTGTTTAAAGTCATTTCTGTGCCTGATACGGGTCAAAATTGAAGCTTTTGAGTAAGCAAAACTCTGTAAAAAATGGCAATTTTGGTCACTGTGAGGGTTTAAAAAGTGGTTATTCAACATGAGGCACGATCCAATTGACATTTTGAATCATTTTTGGTACAGTCCAAAAAATCAATTTTCGGAGGAAAAACGATGACTCCGGACCTGTCGAATGATCCCAAAATGGTCAATATGGATGAAATTTTAACATTTAATCTTTTGACTCTAAATGACTGTTGGATGTGAATTATGACTTTGTCAACTAAAATAAGTGTGTTTAAAGTCATTTCTGTGCCTGAAACGGGTCAAAATTGAAGCTTTTGAGTAAGCAAAACTCTGTCAAAATGGCAATTTTGGTCACCGTGAGGGTTTAAAAAGTGGTTATTCAACATGAGGCATGATCCAATTGACATTTTGAATCAGTTTTGGTACAGTCCAAAAATTCCATTTTTGGATGAAAAACGATGACTCCGACCTGTCGAACGATCCCAAAATGGTCAATATGGATGAAATTTTAACATTTAATCTTTTGACTCTAAATGACTGTTGGGTGTGAATTATGACTTTGTCAACTAAAATAAGTGTGTTTAAAGTCATTTCTGTGCCTGAAACGGGTCAAAATTGAAGCTTTTGAGTAAGCAAAACTCTGTAAAAATGGCAATTTTGGTCACTGTGAGGGTTTCAAAAGTGGTTATTCAACATGAGGCATGATCCAATTGACATTTTGAATCAGTTTTGGTACCGTCCAAAAAATCCATTTTCTATGAAAAACGATGACTCCGGACCTGTGGAACGATCCCAAAATGGTCAATATGGATGAAACTTTAACATTTAATCTTTTGACTCTAAATGACTGTTGGATGTGAATTATGACTTTGTCAACTAGAATAAGTGTGTTTAAAGTCATTTCTGTTCCTAAAATGGGTCAAAATTGAAGCTTTTGAGTAAGCAAAACTCTGTAAAAATGGCAATTTTGGTCACTGTGAGGGTTTAAATAGTTGTTACTCAACACGAGGCACGATCCAATTGACATTTTAAATCATTTTTGGTACAGTCCAAAAAATCCATTTTCGGATGAAAAGCGATGACTCCGGACCTGTCGAACCTTCCCAAAATGGTCTATAATGATGACATTTTTACATTTAATCTTTTGACTCTAAATGACTGTTGAATGTGAATTATGACTTTGTCAATTAAAATAAGCGTGTTGAAAGTCATTTCTGTGCCTGAAATGGGTCAAAATTGAAGCTTTTGAGTAAGCAAAACTCTGTAAAAAATGGCAATTTTGGTCACTGTGAGGGTTTAAAAAGTGGTTATTCAACATGAGGCATGATCCAATTGACATTTTGAATCATTTTTGGTACAGTCCAAAAAATCAATGTTCGGATGAAAAACAATGACTCCGGACCTGTCGAACGTTCCCAAAATGGTCTATAATGATGAAATTTTAACATTTAGTCTTTTGACTCTAAATGACTGTTGAATGTGAATTGTGACTTTGTCAACTAAAATAAGTGTGTTTAAAGTCATTTCTGAGCCTGAAACGGGTCAAAATTGAAGCTTTTGAGTAAGCAAAACTCTGTAAAAATGGCAATTTTGGTCACTGTGAGGGTTTAAAAAGAGGTTATTCAACATGAGGCACGATCCAATTGACATTTTAAATCATTTTTGGTACAGTCCTAAAAATCCATTTTTGGATGAAAAACGATGACTCCGGACCTGTCGAACGATCCCAAAATGGTCAATATGGATGAAATTTTTACATTTAATCTTTTGACTCTAAATGACTGTTGGATGTGAATTATGACTTTGTCAACTAAAATAAGTGTGTTTAAAGTCATTTCTGTGCCTGAAACGGGTCAAAATTGAAGCTTTTGAGTAAGCAAAACTCTGTAAAAATGGCAATTTTGGTCACTGTGAGGGTTTCAAAAGTGGTTATTCAACATGAGGCATGATCCAATTGACATTTTGAATCATTTTTGGTACAGTCCAAAAAATCAATTTTCGGATGAAAAACAATGACTCCGGACCTGTCGAACGTTCCCAAAATGGTCTATAATGATGAAATTTTAACATTTAGTCTTTTGACTCTAAATGACTGTTGAATGTGAATTGTGACTTTGTCAACTAAAATAAGTGTGTTGAAAGTCATTTCTGAGCCTGAAACGGGTCAAAATTGAAGCTTTTGAGTAAGCAAAACTCTGTAAAAATGGCAATTTTGGTCACTGTGAGGGTTTCAAAAGAGGTTATTCAACATGAGGCACGATCCAATTGACATTTTGAATCATTTTTGGTACAGTCCAAAAAATCAATGTTCGGATGAAAAACAATAACTCCGGCCGGACCTGTCGAACGATCCCAAAATGGTCTATAATGATGAAATTTTAACATTTAATCTTTTGACTCTAAATGACTGTTGAATGTGAATTATGACTTTGTCAACTAGAATAAGTGTGTTTAAAGTCATTTCTGTTCCTGAAATGGGTCAAAATTGAAGCTTTTGAGTAAGCAAAACTCTGTAAAAATGGCAATTTTGGTCACTGTGAGGGTTTCGAAAGTGGTTATTCAACATGAGGCATGATCCAATTGACATTTTGAATCATTTTTGGTACAGTCCAAAAAATCAATTTTCGGATGAAGAAAGATGACTCCGGACCTGTCGAACGATCCCAAAATGGTCTATAATGATGACATTTTAACATTTAATCTTTTGACTCTAAATGACTGTTGGATGTGAATTATGACTTTGTCAACTAAAATAAGTGTGTTTAAAGTCATTTCTGTGCCTGAAACGGGTCAAAATTGAAGCTTTTGAGTAAGCAAAACTCTGTAAAAATGGCAATTTTGGTCACTGTGAGGGTTTCAAAAGTGGTTATTCAACATGAGGCATGATCCAATTGACATTTTGAATCATTTTTGGTACAGTCCAAAAAATCAATTTTCGGATGAAAAACAATGACTCCGGACCTGTCGAACGTTCCCAAAATGGTCTATAATGATGAAATTTTAACATTTAGTCTTTTGACTCTAAATGACTGTTGAATGTGAATTGTGACTTTGTCAACTAAAATAAGTGTGTTTAAAGTCATTTCTGAGCCTGAAACGGGTCAAAATTGAAGCTTTTGAGTAAGCAAAACTCTGTAAAAATGGCAATTTTGGTCACTGTGAGGGTTTAAAAAGAGGTTATTCAACATGAGGCACGATCCAATTGACATTTTAAATCATTTTTGGTACAGTCCAAAAAATCCATTTTCGGATGAAAAACGATGACTCCAGAGACCTGTCGAACGATCCCAAAATGGTCAATATGGATGAAATTTTAACATTTAATCTTTTGACTCTAAATGACTGTTGGATCTGAATTATGACTTTGTCAACTAGAATAAGTGTGTTTAAAGTCATTTCTGTGCCTGAAACGGGTCAAAATTGAAGCTTTTGAGTAAGCAAAACTCTGTAAAAATGGCAATTTTGGTCACTGTGAGGGTTTAAATAGTTGTTATTCAACATGAGGCACGATCCAATTGACATTTTAAATCATTTTTGGTACAGTCCAAAAAATCTACTTTCGGATCAAAAACGATGACTCCGGACCTGTCGAACGTTCCCAAAATGGTCTATAATGATGAAATTTTAACATTTAATCTTTTGACTCTAAATGACTGTTGAATGTGAATTATGACTTTGTCAACTAAAATAAGTGTGTTGAAAGTCATTTCTGAGCCTGAAACGGGTCAAAATTGAAGCTTTTGGGTAAGCAAAACTCTGTAAAAAAGTGGCAATTTTGGTCACTGTGAGGGTTTAAAAAGTGGTTATTCAACATGAGGCACGATCCAATTGACATTTTGAATCATTTTTGGTACAGTCCAAAAAATCAATTTTCGGATGAAGAAAGATGACTCCGGACCTGTCGAACGATCCCAAAATGGTCTATAATGATGAAATTTTAACATTTAATCTTTTGGCTCTAAATGACTGTTGGATGTGAATTATGACTTTTTCAACTAAAATAAGTGTGTTTAAAGTAATTTCTGTGCCTGAAACGGGTCAAAATTGAAGCTTTTGAGAAAGCAAAACTCTGTAAAAATGGCAATTTTGGTCACTGTGAGGGTTTCAAAAGAGGTTATTCAACATGAGGCATGATCCAATTGACATTTTGAATCATTTTTGGTACAGTCCAAAAAATCAATGTTCGGATGAAAAACAATGACTCCGGCCGGACCTGTCGAACGTTCCCAAAATGGTCTATAATGAGGAAATTTTACCATTTAGTCTGTTGACTCTAAATGACTGTTGAATGTGAATTGTGACTTTGTCAACTAAAATAAGTGTGTTTAAAGTCATTTCTGAGCCTGAAACGGGTCAAAATTGAAGCTTTTGAGTAAGCAAAACTCTGTAAAAATGGCAATTTTGGTCACTGTGAGGGTTTAAAAAGAGGTTATTCAACATGAGGCACGATCCAATTGACATTTTAAATCATTTTTGGTACAGTCCAAAAAATCCATTTTCGGATGAAAAACGATGACTCCAGACCTGTCGAACGATCCCAAAATGGTCAATATGGATGAAATTTTAACATTTAATCTTTTGACTCTAAATGACTGTTGGATCTGAATTATGACTTTGTCAACTAGAATAAGTGTGTTTAAAGTCATTTCTGTGCCTGAAACGGGTCAAAATTGAAGCTTTTGAGTAAGCAAAACTCTGTAAAAATGGCAATTTTGGTCACTGTGCGGGTTTAAATAGTTGTTATTCAACATGAGGCACAATCCAATTGACATTTTCAATCATTTTTGGTACAGTCCAAAAAATCCACTTTCGGATGAAAAACAATGACTCCGGACCTGTCGAACGTTCCCAAAATGGTCTATAATGATGAAATTTTAACATTTAGTCTTTTGACTCTAAATGACTGTTGAATGTGAATTGTGACTTTGTCAACTAAAATAAGTGTGTTTAAAGTCATTTCTGAGCCTGAAACGGGTCAAAATTGAAGCTTTTGAGTAAGCAAAACTCTGTAAAAATGGCAATTTTGGTCACTGTGAGGGTTTAAAAAGGGGTTATGCAACATGAGGCATGATCCAATTGACATTTTGAATCATTTTTGGTACAGTCCAAAAATTCCATTTTCGGAGGAAAAACGATGACTCCGGACCTGTCGAACGATCCCAAAATGGTCAATATGGATGACATTTTAACATTTAATCTTTTGACTCTAAATGACTGTTGGATGTGAATTATGACTTTGTCAACTAAAATAAGTGTGTTTAAAGTCATTTCTGTGCCTGAAACGGGTCAAAATTGAAGCTTTTGAGTAAGCAAAACTCTGTCAAAATGGCAATTTTGGTCACCGTGAGGGTTTAAAAAGTGGTTATTCAACATGAGGCATGATCCAATTGACATTTTGAATCATTTTTGGTACAGTCCAAAAATTCCATTTTTGGATGAAAAACGATGACTCCGACCTGTCGAACGATCCCAAAATGGTCAATATGGATGAAATTTTAACATTTAATCTTTTGACTCTAAATGACTGTTGGATGTGAATTATGACTTTGTCAACTAAAATAAGTGTGTTTAAAGTCATTTCTGTGCCTAAAATGGGTCAAAATTGAAGCTTTTGAGTAAGCAAAACTCTGTAAAAATGGCAATTTTGGTCACTGTGAGGGTTTAAATAGTTGTTACTCAACACGAGGCACGATCCAATTGACATTTTGAATCATTTTTGGTACAGTCCAAAAAATCAATTTTCGGATGAAAAGCGATGACTCCGGACCTGTCAAACCTTCCCAAAATGGTCTATAATGATGACATTTTTACATTTAATCTTTTGACTCTAAATGACTGTTGAATGTGAATTATGACTTTGTCAACTAAAATAAGTGTGTTTAAAGTCATTTCTGAGCCTGAAACGGGTCAAAATTGAAGCTTTTGAGTAAGCAAAACTCTGTAAAAATGGCAATTTTGGTCACTGTGAGGGTTTAAAAAGTGGTTATTCAACATGAGGCATGATCCAATTGACATTTGGAATCATTTTTGGTACAGTCCAAAAAATCAATGTTCGGATGAAAAACAATGACTCCGGACCTGTCGAACGATCCCAAAATGGTCAATATGGATGAAATTTTTACATTTAATCTTTTGACTCTAAATGACTCTTGGATGTGAATTATGACTTTGTCAACTAAAATAAGTGTGTTTAAAGTCATTTCTGTGCCTGAAACGGGTCAAAATTGAAGCTTTTGAGTAAGCAAAACTCTGTAAAAATGGCAATTTTGGTCACTGTGAGGGTTTCAAAAGTGGTTATTCAACATGAGGCATGATCCAATTGACATTTTGAATCATTTTTGGTACAGTCCAAAAAATCAATTTTCGGATGAAAAACAATGACTCCGGACCTGTCGAACGTTCCCAAAATGGTCTATAATGATGAAATTTTAACATTTAATCTTTTGACTCTAAATGACTGTTGGATGTGAATTATGACTTTGTCAACTAAAATAAGTGTGTTGAAAGTCATTTCTGAGCCTGATACGGGTCAAAATTGAAGCTTTTGAGTAAGCAAAACTCTGTAAAAAATGGCAATTTTGGTCACTGTGAGGGTTTAAAAAGTGGTTATTCAACATGAGGCACGATCCAATTGACATTTTGAATCATTTTTGGTACAGTCCAAAAAATCAATTTTCGGAGGAAAAACGATGACTCCGGACCTGTCGAACGATCCCAAAATGGTCAATATGGATGAAATTTTAACATTTAATCTTTTGACTCTAAATGACTGTTGGATGTGAATTATGACTTTGTCAACTAAAATAAGTGTGTTTAAAGTCATTTCTGTGCCTGAAACGGGTCAAAATTGAAGCTTTTGAGTAAGCAAAACTCTGTAAAAATGGCAATTTTGGTCACTGTGAGGGTTTCAAAAGTGGTTATTCAACATGAGGCATGATCCAATTGACATTTTGAATCATTTTTGGTACCGTCCAAAAAATCCATTTTCTATGAAAAACGATGACTCCGGACCTGTGGAACGATCCCAAAATGGTCAATATGGATGAAATTTTAACATTTAATCTTTTGACTCTAAATGACTGTTGGATGTGAATTATGACTTTGTCAACTAGAATAAGTGTGTTTAAAGTCATTTCTGTGCCTAAAATGGGTCAAAATTGAAGCTTTTGAGTAAGCAAAACTCTGTAAAAATGGCAATTTTGGTCACTGTGAGGGTTTAAATAGTTGTTACTCAACACGAGGCACGATCCAATTGACATTTTAAATCATTTTTGGTACAGTCCAAAAAATCCATTTTCGGATGAAAAGCGATGACTCCGGACCTGTCGAACCTTCCCAAAATGGTCTATAATGATGACATTTTTACATTTAATCTTTTGACTCTAAATGACTGTTGAATGTGAATTATGACTTTGTCAATTAAAATAAGCGTGTTGAAAGTCATTTCTGTGCCTGAAATGGGTCAAAATTGAAGCTTTTGAGTAAGCAAAACTCTGTAAAAAATGGCAATTTTGGTCACTGTGAGGGTTTAAAAAGTGGTTATTCAACATGAGGCATGATCCAATTGACATTTGGAATCATTTTTGGTACAGTCCAAAAAATCAATGTTCGGATGAAAAACAATGACTCCGGACCTGTCGAACGATCCCAAAATGGTCAATATGGATGAAATTTTTACATTTAATCTTTTGACTCTAAATGACTCTTGGATGTGAATTATGACTTTGTCAACTAAAATAAGTGTGTTTAAAGTCATTTCTGTGCCTGAAACGGGTCAAAATTGAAGCTTTTGAGTAAGCAAAACTCTGTAAAAATGGCAATTTTGGTCACTGTGAGGGTTTCAAAAGTGGTTATTCAACATGAGGCATGATCCAATTGACATTTTGAATCATTTTTGGTACAGTCCAAAAAATCAATTTTCGGATGAAAAACAATGACTCCGGACCTGTCGAACGTTCCCAAAATGGTCTATAATGATGAAATTTTAACATTTAATCTTTTGACTCTAAATGACTGTTGGATGTGAATTATGACTTTGTCAACTAAAATAAGTGTGTTGAAAGTCATTTCTGAGCCTGATACGGGTCAAAATTGAAGCTTTTGAGTAAGCAAAACTCTGTAAAAAATGGCAATTTTGGTCACTGTGAGGGTTTAAAAAGTGGTTATTCAACATGAGGCACGATCCAATTGACATTTTGAATCATTTTTGGTACAGTCCAAAAAATCAATTTTCGGAGGAAAAAAGATGACTCCGGACCTGTCGAACGATCCCAAAATGGTCAATATGGATGAAATTTTAACATTTAATCTTTTGACTCTAAATGACTGTTGGATGTGAATTATGACTTTGTCAACTAAAATAAGTGTGTTTAAAGTCATTTCTGTGCCTGAAACGGGTCAAAATTGAAGCTTTTGAGTAAGCAAAACTCTGTCAAAATGGCAATTTTGGTCACCGTGAGGGTTTAAAAAGTGGTTATTCAACATGAGGCATGATCCAATTGACATTTTGAATCATTTTTGGTACAGTCCAAAAATTCCATTTTTGGATGAAAAACGATGACTCCGACCTGTCGAACGATCCCAAAATGGTCAATATGGATGAAATTTTAACATTTAATCTTTTGACTCTAAATGACTGTTGGATGTGAATTATGACTTTGTCAACTAAAATAAGTGTGTTTAAAGTCATTTCTGTGCCTGAAACGGGTCAAAATTGAAGCTTTTGAGTAAGCAAAACTCTGTAAAAATGGCAATTTTGGTCACTGTGAGGGTTTCAAAAGTGGTTATTCAACATGAGGCATGATCCAATTGACATTTTGAATCATTTTTGGTACCGTCCAAAAAATCCATTTTCTATGAAAAACGATGACTCCGGACCTGTGGAACGATCCCAAAATGGTCAATATGGATGAAATTTTAACATTTAATCTTTTGACTCTAAATGACTGTTGGATGTGAATTATGACTTTGTCAACTAGAATAAGTGTGTTTAAAGTCATTTCTGTGCCTAAAATGGGTCAAAATTGAAGCTTTTGAGTAAGCAAAACTCTGTAAAAATGGCAATTTTGGTCACTGTGAGGGTTTAAATAGTTGTTACTCAACACGAGGCACGATCCAATTGACATTTTAAATCATTTTTGGTACAGTCCAAAAAATCCATTTTCGGATGAAAAACGATGACTCCGGACCTGTCGAACCTTCCCAAAATGGTCTATAATGATGACATTTTTACATTTAATCTTTTGACTCTAAATGACTGTTGAATGTGAATTATGACTTTGTCAATTAAAATAAGCGTGTTGAAAGTCATTTCTGTGCCTGAAATGGGTCAAAATTGAAGCTTTTGAGTAAGCAAAACTCTGTAAAAAATGGCAATTTTGGTCACTGTGAGGGTTTAAAAAGTGGTTATTCAACATGAGGCATGATTCAATTGACATTTGGAATCATTTTTGGTACAGTCCAAAAAATCAATGTTCGGATGAAAAACAATGACTCCGGACCTGTCGAACGTTCCCAAAATGGTCTATAATGATGAAATTTTAACATTTAGTCTTTTGACTCTAAATGACTGTTGAATGTGAATTGTGACTTTGTCAACTAAAATAAGTGTGTTTAAAGTCATTTCTGAGCCTGAAACGGGTCAAAATTGAAGATTTTGAGTAAGCAAAACTCTGTAAAAATGGCAATTTTGGTCACTGTGAGGGTTTAAAAAGAGGTTATTCAACATGAGGCACGATCCAATTGACATTTTAAATCATTTTTGGTACAGTCCTAAAAATCCATTTTTGGATGAAAAACGATGACTCCGGACCTGTCGAACGATCCCAAAATGGTCAATATGGATGAAATTTTTACATTTAATCTTTTGACTCTAAATGACTCTTGGATGTGAATTATGACTTTGTCAACTAAAATAAGTGTGTTTAAAGTCATTTCTGTGCCTGAAACGGGTCAAAATTGAAGCTTTTGAGTAAGCAAAACTCTGTAAAAATGGCAATTTTGGTCACTGTGAGGGTTTCAAAAGTGGTTATTCAACATGAGGCATGATCCAATTGACATTTTGAATCATTTTTGGTACAGTCCAAAAAATCAATTTTCGGATGAAAAACAATGACTCCGGACCTGTCGAACGTTCCCAAAATGGTCTATAATGATGAAATTTTAACATTTAGTCTTTTGACTCTAAATGACTGTTGAATGTGAATTGTGACTTTGTCAACTAAAATAAGTGTGTTTAAAGTCATTTCTGAGCCTGAAACGGGTCAAAATTGAAGCTTTTGAGTAAGCAAAACTGTAAAAATGGCAATTTTGGTCACTGTGAGGGTTTAAAAAGAGGTTATTCAACATGAGGCACGATCCAATTGACATTTTAAATCATTTTTGGTACAGTCCAAAAAATCCATTTTCGGATAAAAAACGATGACTCCAGAGACCTGTCGAACGATCCCAAAATGGTCAATATGGATGAAATTTTAACATTTAATCTTTTGACTCTAAATGACTGTTGGATCTGAATTATGACTTTGTCAACTAGAATAAGTGTGTTTAAAGTCATTTCTGTGCCTGAAACGGGTCAAAATTGAAGCTTTTGAGTAAGCAAAACTCTGTAAAAATGGCAATTTTGGTCACTGTGAGGGTTTAAATAGTTGTTATTCAACATGAGGCACGATCCAATTGACATTTTAAATCATTTTTGGTACAGTCCAAAAAATCCACTTTCGGATGAAAAACGATGACTCCGGACCTGTCGAACGTTCCCAAAATGGTCTATAATGATGACATTTTAACATTTAATCTTTTGACTCTAAATGACTGTTGAATGTGAATTATGACTATGTCAACTAAAATAAGTGTGTTGAAAGTCATTTCTGAGCCTGAAACGGGTCAAAATTGAAGCTATTGGGTAAGCAAAACTCTGTAAAAAATGGCAATTTTGGTCACTGTGAGGGTTTAAAAAGTGGTTATTCAACATGAGGCATGATCCAATTGACATTTTGAATCATTTTTGGTACAGTCCAAAAAATCAATTTTCGGATGAAGAAAGATGACTCCGGACCTGTCGAACGATCCCAAAATGCTCTATAATGATGAAATTTTAACATTTAATCTTTTGACTCAAAATGACTGTTGGATGTGAATTATGACTTTGTCAACTAAAATAAGTGTGTTTAAAGTCATTTCTGTGCCTGAAACGGGTCAAAATTGAAGCTTTTGAGTAAGCAAAACTCTGTAAAAATGGCAATTTTGGTCACTGTGAGGGTTTCAAAAGTGGTTATTCAACATGAGGCATGATCCAATTGACATTTTGAATCATTTTTGGTACAATCCAAAAAAACAATTTTCGGATGAAAAACAATGACTCCGGACCTGTCGAACGTTCCCAAAATGGTCTATAATGATGAAATTTTAACATTTAGTCTTTTGACTCTAAATGACTGTTGAATGTGAATTGTGACTTTGTCAACTAAAGTAAGTGTGTTTAAAGTCATTTCTGAGCCTGAAACGGGTGAAAATTGAAGCTTTTGAGTAAGCAAAACTCTGTAAAAATGGCAATTTTGGTCACTGTGAGGGTTTAAAAAGAGGTTATTCAACATGAGGCACGATCCAATTGACATTTTAAATCATTTTTGGTACAGTCCAAAAAATCCATTTTCGGATGAAAAACGATGACTCCAGAGACCTGTCGAACGATCCCAAAATGGTCAATATGGATGAAATTTTAACATTTAATCTTTTGACTCTAAATGACTGTTGGATCTGAATTATGACTTTGTCAACTAGAATAAGTGTGTTTAAAGTCATTTCTGTGCCTGAAACGGGTCAAAATTGAAGCTTTTGAGTAAGCAAAACTCTGTAAAAATGGCAATTTTGGTCACTGTGAGGGTTTCAAAAGAGGTTATTCAACATGAGGCATGATCCAATTGACATTTTGAATCATTTTTGGTACAGTCCAAAAAATCAATTTTCGGATGAAAAACGATGATTCCGGACCTGTCGAACGATCCCAAAATGGTCAATATGGATGAAATTTTAACATTTAATCTTTTGACTCTAAATGACTGTTGGATGTGAATTATGACTTTGTCAACTAAAATAAGTGTGTTGAAAGTCATTTCTGAGCCTGATACGGCTCAAAATTGAAGCTTTTGAGTAAGCAAAACTCTGTAAAAAATGGCAATTTTGGTCACTGTGAGGGTTTAAAAAGTGGTTATTCAACATGAGGCACGATCCAATTGACATTTTGAATCATTTTTGGTACAGTCCAAAAAATCAATTTTCGGAGGAAAAACGATGACTCCGGACCTGTCGAACGATCCCAAAATGGTCAATATGGATGAAATTTTAACATTTAATCTTTTGACTCTAAATGACTGTTGGATGTGAATTATGACTTTGTCAACTAAAATAAGTGTGTTTAAAGTCATTTCTGTGCCTGAAACGGGTCAAAATTGAAGCTTTTGAGTAAGCAAAACTCTGTCAAAATGGCAATTTTGGTCACCGTGAGGGTTTAAAAAGTGGTTATTCAACATGAGGCATGATCCAATTGACATTTTGAATCATTTTTGGTACAGTCCAAAAATTCCATTTTTGGATGAAAAACGATGACTCCGACCTGTCGAACGATCCCAAAATGGTCAATATGGATGAAATTTTAACATTTAATCTTTTGACTCTAAATGACTGTTGGATGTGAATTATGACTTTGTCAACTAAAATAAGTGTGTTTAAAGTCATTTCTGTGCCTAAAATGGGTCAAAATTGAAGCTTTTGAGTAAGCAAAACTCTGTAAAAATGGCAATTTTGGTCACTGTGAGGGTTTAAATAGTTGTTACTCAACACGAGGCACGATCCAATTGACATTTTGAATCATTTTTGGTACAGTCCAAAAAATCAATTTTCGGATGAAAAGCGATGACTCCGGACCTGTCAAACCTTCCCAAAATGGTCTATAATGATGACATTTTTACATTTAATCTTTTGACTCTAAATGACTGTTGAATGTGAATTATGACTTTGTCAACTAAAATAAGTGTGTTTAAAGTCATTTCTGAGCCTGAAACGGGTCAAAATTGAAGCTTTTGAGTAAGCAAAACTCTGTAAAAATGGCAATTTTGGTCACTGTGAGGGTTTAAAAAGTGGTTATTCAACATGAGGCATGATCCAATTGACATTTGGAATCATTTTTGGTACAGTCCAAAAAATCAATGTTCGGATGAAAAACAATGACTCCGGACCTGTCGAACGATCCCAAAATGGTCAATATGGATGAAATTTTTACATTTAATCTTTTGACTCTAAATGACTCTTGGATGTGAATTATGACTTTGTCAACTAAAATAAGTGTGTTTAAAGTCATTTCTGTGCCTGAAACGGGTCAAAATTGAAGCTTTTGAGTAAGCAAAACTCTGTAAAAATGGCAATTTTGGTCACTGTGAGGGTTTCAAAAGTGGTTATTCAACATGAGGCATGATCCAATTGACATTTTGAATCATTTTTGGTACAGTCCAAAAAATCAATTTTCGGATGAAAAACAATGACTCCGGACCTGTCGAACGTTCCCAAAATGGTCTATAATGATGAAATTTTAACATTTAATCTTTTGACTCTAAATGACTGTTGGATGTGAATTATGACTTTGTCAACTAAAATAAGTGTGTTGAAAGTCATTTCTGAGCCTGATACGGGTCAAAATTGAAGCTTTTGAGTAAGCAAAACTCTGTAAAAAATGGCAATTTTGGTCACTGTGAGGGTTTAAAAAGTGGTTATTCAACATGAGGCACGATCCAATTGACATTTTGAATCATTTTTGGTACAGTCCAAAAAATCAATTTTCGGAGGAAAAACGATGACTCCGGACCTGTCGAACGATCCCAAAATGGTCAATATGGATGAAATTTTAACATTTAATCTTTTGACTCTAAATGACTGTTGGATGTGAATTATGACTTTGTCAACTAAAATAAGTGTGTTTAAAGTCATTTCTGTGCCTGAAACGGGTCAAAATTGAAGCTTTTGAGTAAGCAAAACTCTGTAAAAATGGCAATTTTGGTCACTGTGAGGGTTTCAAAAGTGGTTATTCAACATGAGGCATGATCCAATTGACATTTTGAATCATTTTTGGTACCGTCCAAAAAATCCATTTTCTATGAAAAACGATGACTCCGGACCTGTGGAACGATCCCAAAATGGTCAATATGGATGAAATTTTAACATTTAATCTTTTGACTCTAAATGACTGTTGGATGTGAATTATGACTTTGTCAACTAGAATAAGTGTGTTTAAAGTCATTTCTGTGCCTAAAATGGGTCAAAATTGAAGCTTTTGAGTAAGCAAAACTCTGTAAAAATGGCAATTTTGGTCACTGTGAGGGTTTAAATAGTTGTTACTCAACACGAGGCACGATCCAATTGACATTTTAAATCATTTTTGGTACAGTCCAAAAAATCCATTTTCGGATGAAAAGCGATGACTCCGGACCTGTCGAACCTTCCCAAAATGGTCTATAATGATGACATTTTTACATTTAATCTTTTGACTCTAAATGACTGTTGAATGTGAATTATGACTTTGTCAATTAAAATAAGCGTGTTGAAAGTCATTTCTGTGCCTGAAATGGGTCAAAATTGAAGCTTTTGAGTAAGCAAAACTCTGTAAAAAATGGCAATTTTGGTCACTGTGAGGGTTTAAAAAGTGGTTATTCAACATGAGGCATGATCCAATTGACATTTGGAATCATTTTTGGTACAGTCCAAAAAATCAATGTTCGGATGAAAAACAATGACTCCGGACCTGTCGAACGATCCCAAAATGGTCAATATGGATGAAATTTTTACATTTAATCTTTTGACTCTAAATGACTCTTGGATGTGAATTATGACTTTGTCAACTAAAATAAGTGTGTTTAAAGTCATTTCTGTGCCTGAAACGGGTCAAAATTGAAGCTTTTGAGTAAGCAAAACTCTGTAAAAATGGCAATTTTGGTCACTGTGAGGGTTTCAAAAGTGGTTATTCAACATGAGGCATGATCCAATTGACATTTTGAATCATTTTTGGTACAGTCCAAAAAATCAATTTTCGGATGAAAAACAATGACTCCGGACCTGTCGAACGTTCCCAAAATGGTCTATAATGATGAAATTTTAACATTTAATCTTTTGACTCTAAATGACTGTTGGATGTGAATTATGACTTTGTCAACTAAAATAAGTGTGTTGAAAGTCATTTCTGAGCCTGATACGGGTCAAAATTGAAGCTTTTGAGTAAGCAAAACTCTGTAAAAAATGGCAATTTTGGTCACTGTGAGGGTTTAAAAAGTGGTTATTCAACATGAGGCACGATCCAATTGACATTTTGAATCATTTTTGGTACAGTCCAAAAAATCAATTTTCGGAGGAAAAAAGATGACTCCGGACCTGTCGAACGATCCCAAAATGGTCAATATGGATGAAATTTTAACATTTAATCTTTTGACTCTAAATGACTGTTGGATGTGAATTATGACTTTGTCAACTAAAATAAGTGTGTTTAAAGTCATTTCTGTGCCTGAAACGGGTCAAAATTGAAGCTTTTGAGTAAGCAAAACTCTGTCAAAATGGCAATTTTGGTCACCGTGAGGGTTTAAAAAGTGGTTATTCAACATGAGGCATGATCCAATTGACATTTTGAATCATTTTTGGTACAGTCCAAAAACTCCATTTTTGGATGAAAAACGATGACTCCGACCTGTCGAACGATCCCAAAATGGTCAATATGGATGAAATTTTAACATTTAATCTTTTGACTCTAAATGACTGTTGGATGTGAATTATGACTTTGTCAACTAAAATAAGTGTGTTTAAAGTCATTTCTGTGCCTGAAACGGGTCAAAATTGAAGCTTTTGAGTAAGCAAAACTCTGTAAAAATGGCAATTTTGGTCACTGTGAGGGTTTCAAAAGTGGTTATTCAACATGAGGCATGATCCAATTGACATTTTGAATCATTTTTGGTACCGTCCAAAAAATCCATTTTCTATGAAAAACGATGACTCCGGACCTGTGGAACGATCCCAAAATGGTCAATATGGATGAAATTTTAACATTTAATCTTTTGACTCTAAATGACTGTTGGATGTGAATTATGACTTTGTCAACTAGAATAAGTGTGTTTAAAGTCATTTCTGTGCCTAAAATGGGTCAAAATTGAAGCTTTTGAGTAAGCAAAACTCTGTAAAAATGGCAATTTTGGTCACTGTGAGGGTTTAAATAGTTGTTACTCAACACGAGGCACGATCCAATTGACATTTTAAATCATTTTTGGTACAGTCCAAAAAATCCATTTTCGGATGAAAAACGATGACTCCGGACCTGTCGAACCTTCCCAAAATGGTCTATAATGATGACATTTTTACATTTAATCTTTTGACTCTAAATGACTGTTGAATGTGAATTATGACTTTGTCAATTAAAATAAGCGTGTTGAAAGTCATTTCTGTGCCTGAAATGGGTCAAAATTGAAGCTTTTGAGTAAGCAAAACTCTGTAAAAAATGGCAATTTTGGTCACTGTGAGGGTTTAAAAAGTGGTTATTCAACATGAGGCATGATTCAATTGACATTTGGAATCATTTTTGGTACAGTCCAAAAAATCAATGTTCGGATGAAAAACAATGACTCCGGACCTGTCGAACGTTCCCAAAATGGTCTATAATGATGAAATTTTAACATTTAGTCTTTTGACTCTAAATGACTGTTGAATGTGAATTGTGACTTTGTCAACTAAAATAAGTGTGTTTAAAGTCATTTCTGAGCCTGAAACGGGTCAAAATTGAAGATTTTGAGTAAGCAAAACTCTGTAAAAATGACAATTTTGGTCACTGTGAGGGTTTAAAAAGAGGTTATTCAACATGAGGCACGATCCAATTGACATTTTAAATCATTTTTGGTACAGTCCTAAAAATCCATTTTTGGATGAAAAACGATGACTCCGGACCTGTCGAACGATCCCAAAATGGTCAATATGGATGAAATTTTTACATTTAATCTTTTGACTCTAAATGACTCTTGGATGTGAATTATGACTTTGTCAACTAAAATAAGTGTGTTTAAAGTCATTTCTGTGCCTGTAACGGGTCAAAATTGAAGCTTTTGAGTAAGCAAAACTCTGTAAAAATGGCAATTTTGGTCACTGTGAGGGTTTCAAAAGTGGTTATTCAACATGAGGCATGATCCAATTGACATTTTGAATCATTTTTGGTACAGTCCAAAAAATCAATTTTCGGATGAAAAACAATGACTCCGGACCTGTCGAACGTTCCCAAAATGGTCTATAATGATGAAATTTTAACATTTAGTCTTTTGACTCTAAATGACTGTTGAATGCGAATTGTGACTTTGTCAACTAAAATAAGTGTGTTTAAAGTCATTTCTGAGCCTGAAACGGGTCAAAATTGAAGCTTTTGAGTAAGCAAAACTCTGTAAAAATGGCAATTTTGGTCACTGTGAGGGTTTAAAAAGAGGTTATTCAACATGAGGCACGATCCAATTGACATTTTAAATCATTTTTGGTACAGTCCAAAAAATCCATTTTCGGATAAAAAACGATGACTCCAGAGACCTGTCGAACGATCCCAAAATGGTCAATATGGATGAAATTTTAACATTTAATCTTTTGACTCTAAATGACTGTTGGATCTGAATTATGACTTTGTCAACTAGAATAAGTGTGTTTAAAGTCATTTCTGTGCCTGAAACGGGTCAAAATTGAAGCTTTTGAGTAAGCAAAACTCTGTAAAAATGGCAATTTTGGTCACTGTGAGGGTTTAAATAGTTGTTATTCAACATGAGGCACGATCCAATTGACATTTTAAATCATTTTTGGTACAGTCCAAAAAATCCACTTTCGGATGAAAAACGA
Organism: Lissotriton vulgaris; assembly: GCF_964263255.1. NCBI lineage: Eukaryota > Metazoa > Chordata > Amphibia > Caudata > Salamandridae > Lissotriton > Lissotriton vulgaris. Next base: position 599,846 of record NW_028250879.1, on the reverse strand, counting down.
TGACTCCGGACCTGTCGAACGTTCCCAAAATGGTCTATAATGATGACATTTTAACATTTAATCTTTTGACTCTAAATGACTGTTGAATGTGAATTATGACTATGTCAACTAAAATAAGTGTGTTGAAAGTCATTTCTGAGCCTGAAACGGGTCAAAATTGAAGCTATTGGGTAAGCAAAACTCTGTAAAAAATGGCAATTTTGGTCACTGTGAGGGTTTAAAAAGTGGTTATTCAACATGAGGCATGATCCAATTGACATTTTGAATCATTTTTGGTACAGTCCAAAAAATCAATTTTCGGATGAAGAAAGATGACTCCGGACCTGTCGAACGATCCCAAAATGCTCTATAATGATGAAATTTTAACATTTAATCTTTTGACTCTAAATGACTGTTGGATGTGAATTATGACTTTGTCAACTAAAATAAGTGTGTTTAAAGTCATTTCTGTGCCTGAAACGGGTCAAAATTGAAGCTTTTGAGTAAGCAAAACTCTGTAAAAATGGCAATTTTGGTCACTGTGAGGGTTTCAAAAGTGGTTATTCAACATGAGGCATGATCCAATTGACATTTTGAATCATTTTTGGTACAATCCAAAAAAACAATTTTCGGATGAAAAACAATGACTCCGGACCTGTCGAACGTTCCCAAAATGGTCTATAATGATGAAATTTTAACATTTAGTCTTTTGACTCTAAATGACTGTTGAATGTGAATTGTGACTTTGTCAACTAAAGTAAGTGTGTTTAAAGTCATTTCTGAGCCTGAAACGGGTGAAAATTGAAGCTTTTGAGTAAGCAAAACTCTGTAAAAATGGCAATTTTGGTCACTGTGAGGGTTTAAAAAGAGGTTATTCAACATGAGGCACGATCCAATTGACATTTTAAATCATTTTTGGTACAGTCCAAAAAATCCATTTTCGGATGAAAAACGATGACTCCAGAGACCTGTCGAACGATCCCAAAATGGTCAATATGGATGAAATTTTAACATTTAATCTTTTGACTCTAAATGACTGTTGGATCTGAATTATGACTTTGTCAACTAGAATAAGTGTGTTTAAAGTCATTTCTGTGCCTGAAACGGGTCAAAATTGAAGCTTTTGAGTAAGCAAAACTCTGTAAAAATGGCAATTTTGGTCACTGTGAGGGTTTCAAAAGAGGTTATTCAACATGAGGCATGATCCAATTGACATTTTGAATCATTTTTGGTACAGTCCAAAAAATCCACTTTCGGATGAAAAACGATGACTCCGGACCTGTCGAACGTTCCCAAAATGGTCTATAATGATGAAATTTTAACATTTAATCTTTTGACTCTAAATGACTGTTGAATGTGAATTATGACTTTGTCAACTAGAATAAGTGTGTTTAAAGTCATTTCTGTTCCTGAAATGGGTCAAAATTGAAGCTTTTGAGTAAGCAAAACTCTGTAAAAATGGCAATTTTGGTCACTGTGAGGGTTTCGAAAGTGGTTATTCAACATGAGGCATGATCCAATTGACATTTTGAATCATTTTTGGTACAGTCCAAAAAATCAATTTTCGGATGAAAAACAATGACTCCGGACCTGTCGAACGTTCCCAAAATGGTCTATAATGATGAAATTTTAACATTTAGTCTTTTGACTCTAAATGACTGTTGAATGTGAATTGTGACTTTGTCAACTAAAATAAGTGTGTTTAAAGTCATTTCTGAGCCTGAAACGGGTCAAAATTGAAGCTTTTGAGTAAGCAAAACTCTGTAAAAATGGCAATTTTGGTCACTGTGAGGGTTTAAAAAGGGGTTATGCAACATGAGGCATGATCCAATTGACATTTTGAATCATTTTTGGTACAGTCCAAAAAATCCATTTTCGGATGAAAAACGATGATTCCGGACCTGTCGAACGATCCCAAAATGGTCAATATGGATGAAATTTTAACATTTAATCTTTTGACTCTAAATGACTGTTGGATGTGAATTAGGACTTTGTCAACTAGAATAAGTGTGTTTAAAGTCATTTCTGTGCCTGAAACGGGTCAAAATTGAAGCTTTTGAGTAAGCAAAACTCTGTAAAAATGGCAATTTTGGTCACTGTGAGGGTTTAAATAGTGTTACTCAACATGAGGCACGATCCAATTGACATTTTAAATCATTTTTGGTACAGTCCAAAAAATCCACTTTCGAATGAAAAACGATGACTCCGGACCTGTCGAAAGTTCCCAAAATGGTCTATAATGATGAAATTTTAACATTTAATCTTTTGACTCTAAATGACTGTTGAATGTGAATTATGACTTTGTCAACTAAAATAAGTGTGTTGAAAGTCATTTCTGAGCCTGATACGGGTCAAAATTGAAGCTTTTGAGTAAGCAAAACTCTGTAAAAAATGGCAATTTTGGTCACTGTGAGGGTTTAAAAAGTGGTTATTCAACATGAGGCACGATCCAATTGACATTTTGAATCATTTTTGGTACAGTCCAAAAAATCAATTTTCGGAGGAAAAACGATGACTCCGGACCTGTCGAACGATCCCAAAATGGTCAATATGGATGAAATTTTAACATTTAATCTTTTGACTCTAAATGACTGTTGGATGTGAATTATGACTTTGTCAACTAAAATAAGTGTGTTTAAAGTCATTTCTGTGCCTGAAACGGGTCAAAATTGAAGCTTTTGAGTAAGCAAAACTCTGTCAAAATGGCAATTTTGGTCACCGTGAGGGTTTAAAAAGTGGTTATTCAACATGAGGCATGATCCAATTGACATTTTGAATCATTTTTGGTACAGTCCAAAAATTCCATTTTTGGATGAAAAACGATGACTCCGACCTGTCGAACGATCCCAAAATGGTCAATATGGATGAAATTTTAACATTTAATCTTTTGACTCTAAATGACTGTTGGATGTGAATTATGACTTTGTCAACTAAAATAAGTGTGTTTAAAGTCATTTCTGTGCCTGAAACGGGTCAAAATTGAAGCTTTTGAGTAAGCAAAACTCTGTAAAAATGGCAATTTTGGTCACTGTGAGGGTTTCAAAAGTGGTTATTCAACATGAGGCATGATCCAATTGACATTTTGAATCAGTTTTGGTACCGTCCAAAAAATCCATTTTCTATGAAAAACGATGACTCCGGACCTGTGGAACGATCCCAAAATGGTCAATATGGATGAAATTTTAACATTTAATCTTTTGACTCTAAATGACTGTTGGATGTGAATTATGACTTTGTCAACTAGAATAAGTGTGTTTAAAGTCATTTCTGTGCCTAAAATGGGTCAAAATTGAAGCTTTTGAGTAAGCAAAACTCTGTAAAAATGGCAATTTTGGTCACTGTGAGGGTTTAAATAGTTGTTACTCAACACGAGGCACGATCCAATTGACATTTTAAATCATTTTTGGTACAGTCCAAACAATCCATTTTCGGATGAAAAGCGATGACTCCGGACCTGTCGAACCTTCCCAAAATGGTCTATAATGATGACATTTTTACATTTAATCTTTTGACTCTAAATGACTGTTGAATGTGAATTATGACTTTGTCAATTAAAATAAGCGTGTTGAAAGTCATTTCTGTGCCTGAAATGGGTCAAAATTGAAGCTTTTGAGTAAGCAAAACTCTGTAAAAAATGGCAATTTTGGTCACTGTGAGGGTTTAAAAAGTGGTTATTCAACATGAGGCATGATCCAATTGACATTTGGAATCATTTTTGGTACAGTCCAAAAAATCAATGTTCGGATGAAAAACAATGACTCCGGACCTGTCGAACGTTCCCAAAATGGTCTATAATGATGAAATTTTAACATTTAGTCTTTTGACTCTAAATGACTGTTGAATGTGAATTGTGACTTTGTCAACTAAAATAAGTGTGTTTAAAGTCATTTCTGAGCCTGAAACGGGTCAAAAATGAAGCTTTTGAGTAAGCAAAACTCTGTAAAAATGGCAATTTTGGTCACTGTGAGGGTTTCAAAAGAGGTTATTCAACATGAGGCATGATCCAATTGACATTTTGAATCATTTTTGGTACAGTCCAAAAAATCCACTTTCGGATGAAAAACGATGACTCCGGACCTGTCGAACGTTCCCAAAATGGTCTATAATGATGAAATTTTAACATTTAATCTTTTGACTCTAAATGACTGTTGAATGTGAATTATGACTTTGTCAACTAGAATAAGTGTGTTTAAAGTCATTTCTGTTCCTGAAATGGGTCAAAATTGAAGCTTTTGAGTAAGCAAAACTCTGTAAAAATGGCAATTTTGGTCACTGTGAGGGTTTCGAAAGTGGTTATTCAACATGAGGCATGATCCAATTGACATTTTGAATCATTTTTGGTACAGTCCAAAAAATCAATTTTCGGATGAAAAACAATGACTCCGGACCTGTCGAACGTTCCCAAAATGGTCTATAATGATGAAATTTTAACATTTAGTCTTTTGACTCTAAATGACTGTTGAATGTGAATTGTGACTTTGTCAACTAAAATAAGTGTGTTTAAAGTCATTTCTGAGCCTGAAACGGGTCAAAATTGAAGCTTTTGAGTAAGCAAAACTCTGTAAAAATGGCAATTTTGGTCACTGTGAGGGTTTAAAAAGGGGTTATGCAACATGAGGCATGATCCAATTGACATTTTGAATCATTTTTGGTACAGTCCAAAAAATCAATTTTCGGATGAAAAACGATGATTCCGGACCTGTCGAACGATCCCAAAATGGTCAATATGGATGAAATTTTAACATTTAATCTTTTGACTCTAAATGACTGTTGGATGTGAATTAGGACTTTGTCAACTAGAATAAGTGTGTTTAAAGTCATTTCTGTGCCTGAAACGGGTCAAAATTGAAGCTTTTGAGTAAGCAAAACTCTGTAAAAATGGCAATTTTGGTCACTGTGAGGGTTTAAATAGTGTTACTCAACATGAGGCACGATCCAATTGACATTTTAAATCATTTTTGGTACAGTCCAAAAAATCCACTTTCGAATGAAAAACGATGACTCCGGACCTGTCGAAAGTTCCCAAAATGGTCTATAATGATGAAATTTTAACATTTAATCTTTTGACTCTAAATGACTGTTGAATGTGAATTATGACTTTGTCAACTAAAATAAGTGTGTTGAAAGTCATTTCTGAGCCTGATACGGGTCAAAATTGAAGCTTTTGAGTAAGCAAAACTCTGTAAAAATGGCAATTTTGGTCACTGTGAGGGTTTAAAAAGAGGTTATTCAACATGAGGCACGATCCAATTGACATTTTAAATCATTTTTGGTACAGTCCTAAAAATCCATTTTTGGATGAAAAACGATGACTCCGGACCTGTCGAACGATCCCAAAATGGTCAATATGGATGAAATTTTAACATTTAATCTTTTGACTCTAAATGACTGTTGGATGTGAATTATGACTTTGTCAACTAAAATAAGTGTGTTTAAAGTCATTTCTGTGCCTGAAACGGGTCAAAATTGAAGCTTTTGAGTAAGCAAAACTCTGTCAAAATGGCAATTTTGGTCACCGTGAGGGTTTAAAAAGTGGTTATTCAACATGAGGCATGATCCAATTGACATTTTGAATCATTTTTGGTACAGTCCAAAAATTCCATTTTTGGATGAAAAACGATGACTCCGACCTGTCGAACGATCCCAAAATGGTCAATATGGATGAAATTTTAACATTTAATCTTTTGACTCTAAATGACTGTTGGATGTGAATTATGACTTTGTCAACTAAAATAAGTGTGTTTAAAGTCATTTCTGTGCCTGAAACGGGTCAAAATTGAAGCTTTTGAGTAAGCAAAACTCTGTAAAAATGGCAATTTTGGTCACTGTGAGGGTTTCAAAAGTGGTTATTCAACATGAGGCATGATCCAATTGACATTTTGAATCAGTTTTGGTACCGTCCAAAAAATCCATTTTCTATGAAAAACGATGACTCCGGACCTGTGGAACGATCCCAAAATGGTCAATATGGATGAAATTTTAACATTTAATCTTTTGACTCTAAATGACTGTTGGATGTGAATTATGACTTTGTCAACTAGAATAAGTGTGTTTAAAGTCATTTCTGTGCCTAAAATGGGTCAAAATTGAAGCTTTTGAGTAAGCAAAACTCTGTAAAAATGGCAATTTTGGTCACTGTGAGGGTTTAAATAGTTGTTACTCAACACGAGGCACGATCCAATTGACATTTTAAATCATTTTTGGTACAGTCCAAAAAATCCATTTTCGGATGAAAAGCGATGACTCCGGACCTGTCGAACCTTCCCAAAATGGTCTATAATGATGACATTTTTACATTTAATCTTTTGACTCTAAATGACTGTTGAATGTGAATTATGACTTTGTCAATTAAAATAAGCGTGTTGAATGTCATTTCTGTGCCTGAAATGGGTCAAAATTGAAGCTTTTGAGTAAGCAAAACTCTGTAAAAAATGGAAATTTTGGTCACTGTGAGGGTTTAAAAAGAGGTTATTCAACATGAGGCACGATCCAATTGACATTTTAAATCATTTTTGGTACAGTCCTAAAAATCCATTTTTGGATGAAAAACGATGACTCCGGACCTGTCGAACGATCCCAAAATGGTCAATATGGATGACATTTTTACATTTAATCTTTTGACTCTAAATGACTGTTGGATGTGAATTATGACTTTGTCAACTAAAATAAGTGTGTTTAAAGTCATTTCTGTGCCTGAAACGGGTCAAAATTGAAGCTTTTGAGTAAGCAAAACTCTGTAAAAATGGCAATTTTGGTCACTGTGAGGGTTTCAAAAGTGGTTATTCAACATGAGGCATGATCCAATTGACATTTTGAATCATTTTTGGTACAGTCCAAAAAATCAATTTTCGGATGAAAAACAATGACTCCGGACCTGTCGAACGTTCCCAAAATGGTCTATAATGATGAAATTTTAACATTTAGTCTTTTGACTCTAAATGACTGTTGAATGTGAATTGTGACTTTGTCAACTAAAATAAGTGTGTTTAAAGTCATTTCTGAGCCTGAAACGGGTCAAAATTGAAGATTTTGAGTAAGCAAAACTCTGTAAAAATGGCAATTTTGGTCACTGTGAGGGTTTAAAAAGAGGTTATTCAACATGAGGCACGATCCAATTGACATTTTAAATCATTTTTGGTACAGTCCTAAAAATCCATTTTTGGATGAAAAACGATGACTCCGGACCTGTCGAACGATCCCAAAATGGTCAATATGGATGAAATTTTTACATTTAATCTTTTGACTCTAAATGACTCTTGGATGTGAATTATGACTTTGTCAACTAAAATAAGTGTGTTTAAAGTCATTTCTGTGCCTGAAACGGGTCAAAATTGAAGCTTTTGAGTAAGCAAAACTCTGTAAAAATGGCAATTTTGGTCACTGTGAGGGTTTCAAAAGTGGTTATTCAACATGAGGCATGATCCAATTGACATTTTGAATCATTTTTGGTACAGTCCAAAAAATCAATTTTCGGATGAAAAACAATGACTCCGGACCTGTCGAACGTTCCCAAAATGGTCTATAATGATGAAATTTTAACATTTAGTCTTTTGACTCTAAATGACTGTTGAATGTGAATTGTGACTTTGTCAACTAAAATAAGTGTGTTTAAAGTCATTTCTGAGCCTGAAACGGGTCAAAATTGAAGCTTTTGAGTAAGCAAAACTCTGTAAAAATGGCAATTTTGGTCACTGTGAGGGTTTAAAAAGAGGTTATTCAACATGAGGCACGATCCAATTGACATTTTAAATCATTTTTGGTACAGTCCAAAAAATCCATTTTCGGATAAAAAACGATGACTCCAGAGACCTGTCGAACGATCCCAAAATGGTCAATATGGATGAAATTTTAACATTTAATCTTTTGACTCTAAATGACTGTTGGATCTGAATTATGACTTTGTCAACTAGAATAAGTGTGTTTAAAGTCATTTCTGTGCCTGAAACGGGTCAAAATTGAAGCTTTTGAGTAAGCAAAACTCTGTAAAAATGGCAATTTTGGTCACTGTGAGGGTTTAAATAGTTGTTATTCAACATGAGGCACGATCCAATTGACATTTTAAATCATTTTTGGTACAGTCCAAAAAATCCACTTTCGGATGAAGAAAGATGACTCCGGACCTGTCGAACGTTCCCAAAATGGTCTATAATGATGACATTTTAACATTTAATCTTTTGACTCTAAATGACTGTTGGATGTGAATTATGACTTTGTCAACTAAAATAAGTGTGTTTAAAGTCATTTCTGTGCCTGAAACGGGTCAAAATTGAAGCTTTTGAGTAAGCAAAACTCTGTAAAAATGGCAATTTTTGTCACTGTGAGGGTTTCGAAAGTGGTTATTCAACATGAGGCATGATCCAATTGACATTTTGAATCATTTTTGGTACAGTCCAAAAAATCAATTTTCGGATGAAAAACAATGACTCCGGACCTGTCGAACGTTCCCAAAATGGTCTATAATGATGAAATTTTAACATTTAATCTTTTGACTCTAAATGACTGTTGGATCTGAATTATGACTTTGTCAACTAGAATAAGTGTGTTTAAAGTCATTTCTGTGCCTGAAACGGGTCAAAATTGAAGCTTTTGAGTAAGCAAAACTCTGTAAAAATGGCAATTTTTGTCACTGTGAGGGTTTCGAAAGTGGTTATTCAACATGAGGCATGATCCAATTGACATTTTGAATCATTTTTGGTACAGTCCAAAAAATCAATTTTCGGATGAAAAACAATGACTCCGGACCTGTCGAACGTTCCCAAAATGGTCTATAATGATGAAATTTTAACATTTAGTCTTTTGACTCTAAATGACTGTTGAATGTGAATTGTGACTTTGTCAACTAAAATAAGTGTGTTTAAAGTCATTTCTGAGCCTGAAACGGGTCAAAATTGAAGCTTTTGAGTAAGCAAAACTCTGTAAAAATGGCAATTTTGGTCACTGTGAGGGTTTAAAAAGGGGTTATGCAACATGAGGCATGATCCAATTGACATTTTGAATCATTTTTGGTACAGTCCAAAAAATCCATTTTCGGATGAAAAACGATGATTCCGGACCTGTCGAACGATCCCAAAATGGTCAATATGGATGAAATTTTAACATTTAATCTTTTGACTCTAAATGACTGTTGGATGTGAATTAGGACTTTGTCAACTAGAATAAGTGTGTTTAAAGTCATTTCTGTGCCTGAAACGGGTCAAAATTGAAGCTTTTGAGTAAGCAAAACTCTGTAAAAATGGCAATTTTGGTCACTGTGAGGGTTTAAATAGTGTTACTCAACATGAGGCACGATCCAATTGACATTTTAAATCATTTTTGGTACAGTCCAAAAAATCCACTTTCGAATGAAAAACGATGACTCCGGACCTGTCGAAAGTTCCCAAAATGGTCTATAATGATGAAATTTTAACATTTAATCTTTTGACTCTAAATGACTGTTGAATGTGAATTATGACTTTGTCAACTAAAATAAGTGTGTTGAAAGTCATTTCTGAGCCTGATACGGGTCAAAATTGAAGCTTTTGAGTAAGCAAAACTCTGTAAAAAATGGCAATTTTGGTCACTGTGAGGGTTTAAAAAGTGGTTATTCAACATGAGGCACGATCCAATTGACATTTTGAATCATTTTTGGTACAGTCCAAAAAATCAATTTTCGGAGGAAAAACGATGACTCCGGACCTGTCGAACGATCCCAAAATGGTCAATATGGATGAAATTTTAACATTTAATCTTTTGACTCTAAATGACTGTTGGATGTGAATTATGACTTTGTCAACTAAAATAAGTGTGTTTAAAGTCATTTCTGTGCCTGAAACGGGTCAAAATTGAAGCTTTTGAGTAAGCAAAACTCTGTCAAAATGGCAATTTTGGTCACCGTGAGGGTTTAAAAAGTGGTTATTCAACATGAGGCATGATCCAATTGACATTTTGAATCATTTTTGGTACAGTCCAAAAATTCCATTTTTGGATGAAAAACGATGACTCCGACCTGTCGAACGATCCCAAAATGGTCAATATGGATGAAATTTTAACATTTAATCTTTTGACTCTAAATGACTGTTGGATGTGAATTATAACTTTGTCAACTAAAATAAGTGTGTTTAAAGTCATTTCTGTGCCTGAAACGGGTCAAAATTGAAGCTTTTGAGTAAGCAAAACTCTGTAAAAATGGCAATTTTGGTCACTGTGAGGGTTTCAAAAGTGGTTATTCAACATGAGGCATGATCCAATTGACATTTTGAATCAGTTTTGGTACCGTCCAAAAAATCCATTTTCTATGAAAAACGATGACTCCGGACCTGTGGAACGATCCCAAAATGGTCAATATGGATGAAATTTTAACATTTAATCTTTTGACTCTAAATGACTGTTGGATGTGAATTATGACTTTGTCAACTAGAATAAGTGTGTTTAAAGTCATTTCTGTGCCTAAAATGGGTCAAAATTGAAGCTTTTGAGTAAGCAAAACTCTGTAAAAATGGCAATTTTGGTCACTGTGAGGGTTTAAATAGTTGTTACTCAACACGAGGCACGATCCAATTGACATTTTAAATCATTTTTGGTACAGTCCAAAAAATCCATTTTCGGATGAAAAGCGATGACTCCGGACCTGTCGAACCTTCCCAAAATGGTCTATAATGATGACATTTTTACATTTAATCTTTTGACTCTAAATGACTGTTGAATGTGAATTATGACTTTGTCAATTAAAATAAGCGTGTTGAAAGTCATTTCTGTGCCTGAAATGGGTCAAAATTGAAGCTTTTGAGTAAGCAAAACTCTGTAAAAAATGGCAATTTTGGTCACTGTGAGGGTTTAAAAAGTGGTTATTCAACATGAGGCATGATCCAATTGACATTTGGAATCATTTTTGGTACAGTCCAAAAAATCAATGTTCGGATGAAAAACAATGACTCCGGACCTGTCGAACGTTCCCAAAATGGTCTATAATGATGAAATTTTAACATTTAGTCTTTTGACTCTAAATGACTGTTGAATGTGAATTGTGACTTTGTCAACTAAAATAAGTGTGTTTAAAGTCATTTCTGAGCCTGAAACGGGTCAAAATTGAAGCTTTTGAGTAAGCAAAACTCTGTAAAAATGGCAATTTTGGTCACTGTGAGGGTTTCAAAAGAGGTTATTCAACATGAGGCATGATCCAATTGACATTTTGAATAATTTTTGGTACAGTCCAAAAAATCCACTTTCGGATGAAAAACGATGACTCCGGACCTGTCGAACGTTCCCAAAATGGTCTATAATGATGAAATTTTAACATTTAATCTTTTGACTCTAAATGACTGTTGAATGTGAATTATGACTTTGTCAACTAGAATAAGTGTGTTTAAAGTCATTTCTGTTCCTGAAATGGGTCAAAATTGAAGCTTTTGAGTAAGCAAAACTCTGTAAAAATGGCAATTTTGGTCACTGTGAGGGTTTCGAAAGTGGTTATTCAACATGAGGCATGATCCAATTGACATTTTGAATCATTTTTGGTACAGTCCAAAAAATCAATTTTCGGATGAAAAACGATGATTCCGGACCTGTCGAACGATCCCAAAATGGTCAATATGGATGAAATTTTAACATTTAATCTTTTGACTCTAAATGACTGTTGGATGTGAATTAGGACTTTGTCAACTAGAATAAGTGTGTTTAAAGTCATTTCTGTGCCTGAAACGGGTCAAAATTGAAGCTTTTGAGTAAGCAAAACTCTGTAAAAATGGCAATTTTGGTCACTGTGAGGGTTTCAAAAGTGGTTATTCAACATGAGGCATGATCCAATTGACATTTTGAATCATTTTTGGTACAATCCAAAAAAACAATTTTCGGATGAAAAACAATGACTCCGGACCTGTCGAACGTTCCCAAAATGGTCTATAATGATGAAATTTTAACATTTAGTCTTTTGACTCTAAATGACTGTTGAATGTGAATTGTGACTTTGTCAACTAAAGTAAGTGTGTTTAAAGTCATTTCTGAGCCTGAAACGGGTGAAAATTGAAGCTTTTGAGTAAGCAAAACTCTGTAAAAATGGCAATTTTGGTCACTGTGAGGGTTTAAAAAGAGGTTATTCAACATGAGGCACGATCCAATTGACATTTTAAATCATTTTTGGTACAGTCCAAAAAATCCATTTTCGGATGAAAAACGATGACTCCAGAGACCTGTCGAACGATCCCAAAATGGTCAATATGGATGAAATTTTAACATTTAATCTTTTGACTCTAAATGACTGTTGGATCTGAATTATGACTTTGTCAACTAGAATAAGTGTGTTTAAAGTCATTTCTGTGCCTGAAACGGGTCAAAATTGAAGCTTTTGAGTAAGCAAAACTCTGTAAAAATGGCAATTTTGGTCACTGTGAGGGTTTCAAAAGAGGTTATTCAACATGAGGCATGATCCAATTGACATTTTGAATCATTTTTGGTACAGTCCAAAAAATCCACTTTCGGATGAAAAACGATGACTCCGGACCTGTCGAACGTTCCCAAAATGGTCTATAATGATGAAATTTTAACATTTAATCTTTTGACTCTAAATGACTGTTGAATGTGAATTATGACTTTGTCAACTAGAATAAGTGTGTTTAAAGTCATTTCTGTTCCTGAAATGGGTCAAAATTGAAGCTTTTGAGTAAGCAAAACTCTGTAAAAATGGCAATTTTGGTCACTGTGAGGGTTTCGAAAGTGGTTATTCAACATGAGGCATGATCCAATTGACATTTTGAATCATTTTTGGTACAGTCCAAAAAATCAATTTTCGGATGAAAAACAATGACTCCGGACCTGTCGAACGTTCCCAAAATGGTCTATAATGATGAAATTTTAACATTTAGTCTTTTGACTCTAAATGACTGTTGAATGTGAATTGTGACTTTGTCAACTAAAATAAGTGTGTTTAAAGTCATTTCTGAGCCTGAAACGGGTCAAAATTGAAGCTTTTGAGTAAGCAAAACTCTGTAAAAATGGCAATTTTGGTCACTGTGAGGGTTTAAAAAGGGGTTATGCAACATGAGGCATGATCCAATTGACATTTTGAATCATTTTTGGTACAGTCCAAAAAATCCATTTTCGGATGAAAAACGATGATTCCGGACCTGTCGAACGATCCCAAAATGGTCAATATGGATGAAATTTTAACATTTAATCTTTTGACTCTAAATGACTGTTGGATGTGAATTAGGACTTTGTCAACTAGAATAAGTGTGTTTAAAGTCATTTCTGTGCCTGAAACGGGTCAAAATTGAAGCTTTTGAGTAAGCAAAACTCTGTAAAAATGGCAATTTTGGTCACTGTGAGGGTTTAAATAGTGTTACTCAACATGAGGCACGATCCAATTGACATTTTAAATCATTTTTGGTACAGTCCAAAAAATCCACTTTCGAATGAAAAACGATGACTCCGGACCTGTCGAAAGTTCCCAAAATGGTCTATAATGATGAAATTTTAACATTTAATCTTTTGACTCTAAATGACTGTTGAATGTGAATTATGACTTTGTCAACTAAAATAAGTGTGTTGAAAGTCATTTCTGAGCCTGATACGGGTCAAAATTGAAGCTTTTGAGTAAGCAAAACTCTGTAAAAAATGGCAATTTTGGTCACTGTGAGGGTTTAAAAAGTGGTTATTCAACATGAGGCACGATCCAATTGACATTTTGAATCATTTTTGGTACAGTCCAAAAAATCAATTTTCGGAGGAAAAACGATGACTCCGGACCTGTCGAACGATCCCAAAATGGTCAATATGGATGAAATTTTAACATTTAATCTTTTGACTCTAAATGACTGTTGGATGTGAATTATGACTTTGTCAACTAAAATAAGTGTGTTTAAAGTCATTTCTGTGCCTGAAACGGGTCAAAATTGAAGCTTTTGAGTAAGCAAAACTCTGTCAAAATGGCAATTTTGGTCACCGTGAGGGTTTAAAAAGTGGTTATTCAACATGAGGCATGATCCAATTGACATTTTGAATCATTTTTGGTACAGTCCAAAAATTCCATTTTTGGATGAAAAACGATGACTCCGACCTGTCGAACGATCCCAAAATGGTCAATATGGATGAAATTTTAACATTTAATCTTTTGACTCTAAATGACTGTTGGATGTGAATTATGACTTTGTCAACTAAAATAAGTGTGTTTAAAGTCATTTCTGTGCCTGAAACGGGTCAAAATTGAAGCTTTTGAGTAAGCAAAACTCTGTAAAAATGGCAATTTTGGTCACTGTGAGGGTTTCAAAAGTGGTTATTCAACATGAGGCATGATCCAATTGACATTTTGAATCAGTTTTGGTACCGTCCAAAAAATCCATTTTCTATGAAAAACGATGACTCCGGACCTGTGGAACGATCCCAAAATGGTCAATATGGATGAAATTTTAACATTTAATCTTTTGACTCTAAATGACTGTTGGATGTGAATTATGACTTTGTCAACTAGAATAAGTGTGTTTAAAGTCATTTCTGTGCCTAAAATGGGTCAAAATTGAAGCTTTTGAGTAAGCAAAACTCTGTAAAAATGGCAATTTTGGTCACTGTGAGGGTTTAAATAGTTGTTACTCAACACGAGGCACGATCCAATTGACATTTTAAATCATTTTTGGTACAGTCCAAACAATCCATTTTCGGATGAAAAGCGATGACTCCGGACCTGTCGAACCTTCCCAAAATGGTCTATAATGATGACATTTTTACATTTAATCTTTTGACTCTAAATGACTGTTGAATGTGAATTATGACTTTGTCAATTAAAATAAGCGTGTTGAAAGTCATTTCTGTGCCTGAAATGGGTCAAAATTGAAGCTTTTGAGTAAGCAAAACTCTGTAAAAAATGGCAATTTTGGTCACTGTGAGGGTTTAAAAAGTGGTTATTCAACATGAGGCATGATCCAATTGACATTTGGAATCATTTTTGGTACAGTCCAAAAAATCAATGTTCGGATGAAAAACAATGACTCCGGACCTGTCGAACGTTCCCAAAATGGTCTATAATGATGAAATTTTAACATTTAGTCTTTTGACTCTAAATGACTGTTGAATGTGAATTGTGACTTTGTCAACTAAAATAAGTGTGTTTAAAGTCATTTCTGAGCCTGAAACGGGTCAAAAATGAAGCTTTTGAGTAAGCAAAACTCTGTAAAAATGGCAATTTTGGTCACTGTGAGGGTTTCAAAAGAGGTTATTCAACATGAGGCATGATCCAATTGACATTTTGAATCATTTTTGGTACAGTCCAAAAAATCCACTTTCGGATGAAAAACGATGACTCCGGACCTGTCGAACGTTCCCAAA
Source organism: Lissotriton vulgaris (assembly GCF_964263255.1). NCBI lineage: Eukaryota > Metazoa > Chordata > Amphibia > Caudata > Salamandridae > Lissotriton > Lissotriton vulgaris. The sequence goes on along the minus strand of NW_028250879.1, from coordinate 584,576 downwards.
ATGGTCTATAATGATGAAATTTTAACATTTAATCTTTTGACTCTAAATGACTGTTGAATGTGAATTATGACTTTGTCAACTAGAATAAGTGTGTTTAAAGTCATTTCTGTTCCTGAAATGGGTCAAAATTGAAGCTTTTGAGTAAGCAAAACTCTGTAAAAATGGCAATTTTGGTCACTGTGAGGGTTTCGAAAGTGGTTATTCAACATGAGGCATGATCCAATTGACATTTTGAATCATTTTTGGTACAGTCCAAAAAATCAATTTTCGGATGAAAAACAATGACTCCGGACCTGTCGAACGTTCCCAAAATGGTCTATAATGATGAAATTTTAACATTTAGTCTTTTGACTCTAAATGACTGTTGAATGTGAATTGTGACTTTGTCAACTAAAATAAGTGTGTTTAAAGTCATTTCTGAGCCTGAAACGGGTCAAAATTGAAGCTTTTGAGTAAGCAAAACTCTGTAAAAATGGCAATTTTGGTCACTGTGAGGGTTTAAAAAGGGGTTATGCAACATGAGGCATGATCCAATTGACATTTTGAATCATTTTTGGTACAGTCCAAAAAATCAATTTTCGGATGAAAAACGATGATTCCGGACCTGTCGAACGATCCCAAAATGGTCAATATGGATGAAATTTTAACATTTAATCTTTTGACTCTAAATGACTGTTGGATGTGAATTAGGACTTTGTCAACTAGAATAAGTGTGTTTAAAGTCATTTCTGTGCCTGAAACGGGTCAAAATTGAAGCTTTTGAGTAAGCAAAACTCTGTAAAAATGGCAATTTTGGTCACTGTGAGGGTTTAAATAGTGTTACTCAACATGAGGCACGATCCAATTGACATTTTAAATCATTTTTGGTACAGTCCAAAAAATCCACTTTCGAATGAAAAACGATGACTCCGGACCTGTCGAAAGTTCCCAAAATGGTCTATAATGATGAAATTTTAACATTTAATCTTTTGACTCTAAATGACTGTTGAATGTGAATTATGACTTTGTCAACTAAAATAAGTGTGTTGAAAGTCATTTCTGAGCCTGATACGGGTCAAAATTGAAGCTTTTGAGTAAGCAAAACTCTGTAAAAATGGCAATTTTGGTCACTGTGAGGGTTTAAAAAGAGGTTATTCAACATGAGGCACGATCCAATTGACATTTTAAATCATTTTTGGTACAGTCCTAAAAATCCATTTTTGGATGAAAAACGATGACTCCGGACCTGTCGAACGATCCCAAAATGGTCAATATGGATGAAATTTTAACATTTAATCTTTTGACTCTAAATGACTGTTGGATGTGAATTATGACTTTGTCAACTAAAATAAGTGTGTTTAAAGTCATTTCTGTGCCTGAAACGGGTCAAAATTGAAGCTTTTGAGTAAGCAAAACTCTGTCAAAATGGCAATTTTGGTCACCGTGAGGGTTTAAAAAGTGGTTATTCAACATGAGGCATGATCCAATTGACATTTTGAATCATTTTTGGTACAGTCCAAAAATTCCATTTTTGGATGAAAAACGATGACTCCGACCTGTCGAACGATCCCAAAATGGTCAATATGGATGAAATTTTAACATTTAATCTTTTGACTCTAAATGACTGTTGGATGTGAATTATGACTTTGTCAACTAAAATAAGTGTGTTTAAAGTCATTTCTGTGCCTGAAACGGGTCAAAATTGAAGCTTTTGAGTAAGCAAAACTCTGTAAAAATGGCAATTTTGGTCACTGTGAGGGTTTCAAAAGTGGTTATTCAACATGAGGCATGATCCAATTGACATTTTGAATCAGTTTTGGTACCGTCCAAAAAATCCATTTTCTATGAAAAACGATGACTCCGGACCTGTGGAACGATCCCAAAATGGTCAATATGGATGAAATTTTAACATTTAATCTTTTGACTCTAAATGACTGTTGGATGTGAATTATGACTTTGTCAACTAGAATAAGTGTGTTTAAAGTCATTTCTGTGCCTAAAATGGGTCAAAATTGAAGCTTTTGAGTAAGCAAAACTCTGTAAAAATGGCAATTTTGGTCACTGTGAGGGTTTAAATAGTTGTTACTCAACACGAGGCACGATCCAATTGACATTTTAAATCATTTTTGGTACAGTCCAAAAAATCCATTTTCGGATGAAAAGCGATGACTCCGGACCTGTCGAACCTTCCCAAAATGGTCTATAATGATGACATTTTTACATTTAATCTTTTGACTCTAAATGACTGTTGAATGTGAATTATGACTTTGTCAATTAAAATAAGCGTGTTGAATGTCATTTCTGTGCCTGAAATGGGTCAAAATTGAAGCTTTTGAGTAAGCAAAACTCTGTAAAAAATGGAAATTTTGGTCACTTGAGGGTTTAAAAAGAGGTTATTCAACATGAGGCACGATCCAATTGACATTTTAAATCATTTTTGGTACAGTCCTAAAAATCCATTTTTGGATGAAAAACGATGACTCCGGACCTGTCGAACGATCCCAAAATGGTCAATATGGATGACATTTTTACATTTAATCTTTTGACTCTAAATGACTGTTGGATGTGAATTATGACTTTGTCAACTAAAATAAGTGTGTTTAAAGTCATTTCTGTGCCTGAAACGGGTCAAAATTGAAGCTTTTGAGTAAGCAAAACTCTGTAAAAATGGCAATTTTGGTCACTGTGAGGGTTTCAAAAGTGGTTATTCAACATGAGGCATGATCCAATTGACATTTTGAATCATTTTTGGTACAGTCCAAAAAATCAATTTTCGGATGAAAAACAATGACTCCGGACCTGTCGAACGTTCCCAAAATGGTCTATAATGATGAAATTTTAACATTTAGTCTTTTGACTCTAAATGACTGTTGAATGTGAATTGTGACTTTGTCAACTAAAATAAGTGTGTTTAAAGTCATTTCTGAGCCTGAAACGGGTCAAAATTGAAGCTTTTGAGTAAGCAAAACTCTGTAAAAATGGCAATTTTGGTCACTGTGAGGGTTTAAAAAGAGGTTATTCAACATGAGGCACGATCCAATTGACATTTTAAATCATTTTTGGTACAGTCCAAAAAATCCATTTTCGGATAAAAAACGATGACTCCAGAGACCTGTCGAACGATCCCAAAATGGTCAATATGGATGAAATTTTAACATTTAATCTTTTGACTCTAAATGACTGTTGGATCTGAATTATGACTTTGTCAACTAGAATAAGTGTGTTTAAAGTCATTTCTGTGCCTGAAACGGGTCAAAATTGAAGCTTTTGAGTAAGCAAAACTCTGTAAAAATGGCAATTTTTGTCACTGTGAGGGTTTCGAAAGTGGTTATTCAACATGAGGCATGATCCAATTGACATTTTGAATCATTTTTGGTACAGTCCAAAAAATCAATTTTCGGATGAAAAACAATGACTCCGGACCTGTCGAACGTTCCCAAAATGGTCTATAATGATGAAATTTTAACATTTAGTCTTTTGACTCTAAATGACTGTTGAATGTGAATTGTGACTTTGTCAACTAAAATAAGTGTGTTTAAAGTCATTTCTGAGCCTGAAACGGGTCAAAATTGAAGCTTTTGAGTAAGCAAAACTCTGTAAAAATGGCAATTTTGGTCACTGTGAGGGTTTCAAAAGTGGTTATTCAACATGAGGCATGATCCAATTGACATTTTGAATCATTTTTGGTACAATCCAAAAAAACAATTTTCGGATGAAAAACAATGACTCCGGACCTGTCGAACGTTCCCAAAATGGTCTATAATGATGAAATTTTAACATTTAGTCTTTTGACTCTAAATGACTGTTGAATGTGAATTGTGACTTTGTCAACTAAAGTAAGTGTGTTTAAAGTCATTTCTGAGCCTGAAACGGGTGAAAATTGAAGCTTTTGAGTAAGCAAAACTCTGTAAAAATGGCAATTTTGGTCACTGTGAGGGTTTAAAAAGAGGTTATTCAACATGAGGCACGATCCAATTGACATTTTAAATCATTTTTGGTACAGTCCAAAAAATCCATTTTCGGATGAAAAACGATGACTCCAGAGACCTGTCGAACGATCCCAAAATGGTCAATATGGATGAAATTTTAACATTTAATCTTTTGACTCTAAATGACTGTTGGATCTGAATTATGACTTTGTCAACTAGAATAAGTGTGTTTAAAGTCATTTCTGTGCCTGAAACGGGTCAAAATTGAAGCTTTTGAGTAAGCAAAACTCTGTAAAAATGGCAATTTTGGTCACTGTGAGGGTTTCAAAAGAGGTTATTCAACATGAGGCATGATCCAATTGACATTTTGAATCATTTTTGGTACAGTCCAAAAAATCCACTTTCGGATGAAAAACGATGACTCCGGACCTGTCGAACGTTCCCAAAATGGTCTATAATGATGAAATTTTAACATTTAATCTTTTGACTCTAAATGACTGTTGAATGTGAATTATGACTTTGTCAACTAGAATAAGTGTGTTTAAAGTCATTTCTGTTCCTGAAATGGGTCAAAATTGAAGCTTTTGAGTAAGCAAAACTCTGTAAAAATGGCAATTTTGGTCACTGTGAGGGTTTCGAAAGTGGTTATTCAACATGAGGCATGATCCAATTGACATTTTGAATCATTTTTGGTACAGTCCAAAAAATCAATTTTCGGATGAAAAACAATGACTCCGGACCTGTCGAACGTTCCCAAAATGGTCTATAATGATGAAATTTTAACATTTAGTCTTTTGACTCTAAATGACTGTTGAATGTGAATTGTGACTTTGTCAACTAAAATAAGTGTGTTTAAAGTCATTTCTGAGCCTGAAACGGGTCAAAATTGAAGCTTTTGAGTAAGCAAAACTCTGTAAAAATGGCAATTTTGGTCACTGTGAGGGTTTAAAAAGGGGTTATGCAACATGAGGCATGATCCAATTGACATTTTGAATCATTTTTGGTACAGTCCAAAAAATCCATTTTCGGATGAAAAACGATGATTCCGGACCTGTCGAACGATCCCAAAATGGTCAATATGGATGAAATTTTAACATTTAATCTTTTGACTCTAAATGACTGTTGGATGTGAATTAGGACTTTGTCAACTAGAATAAGTGTGTTTAAAGTCATTTCTGTGCCTGAAACGGGTCAAAATTGAAGCTTTTGAGTAAGCAAAACTCTGTAAAAATGGCAATTTTGGTCACTGTGAGGGTTTAAATAGTGTTACTCAACATGAGGCACGATCCAATTGACATTTTAAATCATTTTTGGTACAGTCCAAAAAATCCACTTTCGAATGAAAAACGATGACTCCGGACCTGTCGAAAGTTCCCAAAATGGTCTATAATGATGAAATTTTAACATTTAATCTTTTGACTCTAAATGACTGTTGAATGTGAATTATGACTTTGTCAACTAAAATAAGTGTGTTGAAAGTCATTTCTGAGCCTGATACGGGTCAAAATTGAAGCTTTTGAGTAAGCAAAACTCTGTAAAAAATGGCAATTTTGGTCACTGTGAGGGTTTAAAAAGTGGTTATTCAACATGAGGCACGATCCAATTGACATTTTGAATCATTTTTGGTACAGTCCAAAAAATCAATTTTCGGAGGAAAAACGATGACTCCGGACCTGTCGAACGATCCCAAAATGGTCAATATGGATGAAATTTTAACATTTAATCTTTTGACTCTAAATGACTGTTGGATGTGAATTATGACTTTGTCAACTAAAATAAGTGTGTTTAAAGTCATTTCTGTGCCTGAAACGGGTCAAAATTGAAGCTTTTGAGTAAGCAAAACTCTGTCAAAATGGCAATTTTGGTCACCGTGAGGGTTTAAAAAGTGGTTATTCAACATGAGGCATGATCCAATTGACATTTTGAATCATTTTTGGTACAGTCCAAAAATTCCATTTTTGGATGAAAAACGATGACTCCGACCTGTCGAACGATCCCAAAATGGTCAATATGGATGAAATTTTAACATTTAATCTTTTGACTCTAAATGACTGTTGGATGTGAATTATGACTTTGTCAACTAAAATAAGTGTGTTTAAAGTCATTTCTGTGCCTGAAACGGGTCAAAATTGAAGCTTTTGAGTAAGCAAAACTCTGTAAAAATGGCAATTTTGGTCACTGTGAGGGTTTCAAAAGTGGTTATTCAACATGAGGCATGATCCAATTGACATTTTGAATCAGTTTTGGTACCGTCCAAAAAATCCATTTTCTATGAAAAACGATGACTCCGGACCTGTGGAACGATCCCAAAATGGTCAATATGGATGAAATTTTAACATTTAATCTTTTGACTCTAAATGACTGTTGGATGTGAATTATGACTTTGTCAACTAGAATAAGTGTGTTTAAAGTCATTTCTGTGCCTAAAATGGGTCAAAATTGAAGCTTTTGAGTAAGCAAAACTCTGTAAAAATGGCAATTTTGGTCACTGTGAGGGTTTAAATAGTTGTTACTCAACACGAGGCACGATCCAATTGACATTTTAAATCATTTTTGGTACAGTCCAAACAATCCATTTTCGGATGAAAAGCGATGACTCCGGACCTGTCGAACCTTCCCAAAATGGTCTATAATGATGACATTTTTACATTTAATCTTTTGACTCTAAATGACTGTTGAATGTGAATTATGACTTTGTCAATTAAAATAAGCGTGTTGAAAGTCATTTCTGTGCCTGAAATGGGTCAAAATTGAAGCTTTTGAGTAAGCAAAACTCTGTAAAAAATGGCAATTTTGGTCACTGTGAGGGTTTAAAAAGTGGTTATTCAACATGAGGCATGATCCAATTGACATTTGGAATCATTTTTGGTACAGTCCAAAAAATCAATGTTCGGATGAAAAACAATGACTCCGGACCTGTCGAACGTTCCCAAAATGGTCTATAATGATGAAATTTTAACATTTAGTCTTTTGACTCTAAATGACTGTTGAATGTGAATTGTGACTTTGTCAACTAAAATAAGTGTGTTTAAAGTCATTTCTGAGCCTGAAACGGGTCAAAAATGAAGCTTTTGAGTAAGCAAAACTCTGTAAAAATGGCAATTTTGGTCACTGTGAGGGTTTCAAAAGAGGTTATTCAACATGAGGCATGATCCAATTGACATTTTGAATCATTTTTGGTACAGTCCAAAAAATCCACTTTCGGATGAAAAACGATGACTCCGGACCTGTCGAACGTTCCCAAAATGGTCTATAATGATGAAATTTTAACATTTAATCTTTTGACTCTAAATGACTGTTGAATGTGAATTATGACTTTGTCAACTAGAATAAGTGTGTTTAAAGTCATTTCTGTTCCTGAAATGGGTCAAAATTGAAGCTTTTGAGTAAGCAAAACTCTGTAAAAATGGCAATTTTGGTCACTGTGAGGGTTTCGAAAGTGGTTATTCAACATGAGGCATGATCCAATTGACATTTTGAATCATTTTTGGTACAGTCCAAAAAATCAATTTTCGGATGAAAAACAATGACTCCGGACCTGTCGAACGTTCCCAAAATGGTCTATAATGATGAAATTTTAACATTTAGTCTTTTGACTCTAAATGACTGTTGAATGTGAATTGTGACTTTGTCAACTAAAATAAGTGTGTTTAAAGTCATTTCTGAGCCTGAAACGGGTCAAAATTGAAGCTTTTGAGTAAGCAAAACTCTGTAAAAATGGCAATTTTGGTCACTGTGAGGGTTTAAAAAGGGGTTATGCAACATGAGGCATGATCCAATTGACATTTTGAATCATTTTTGGTACAGTCCAAAAAATCAATTTTCGGATGAAAAACGATGATTCCGGACCTGTCGAACGATCCCAAAATGGTCAATATGGATGAAATTTTAACATTTAATCTTTTGACTCTAAATGACTGTTGGATGTGAATTAGGACTTTGTCAACTAGAATAAGTGTGTTTAAAGTCATTTCTGTGCCTGAAACGGGTCAAAATTGAAGCTTTTGAGTAAGCAAAACTCTGTAAAAATGGCAATTTTGGTCACTGTGAGGGTTTAAATAGTGTTACTCAACATGAGGCACGATCCAATTGACATTTTAAATCATTTTTGGTACAGTCCAAAAAATCCACTTTCGAATGAAAAACGATGACTCCGGACCTGTCGAAAGTTCCCAAAATGGTCTATAATGATGAAATTTTAACATTTAATCTTTTGACTCTAAATGACTGTTGAATGTGAATTATGACTTTGTCAACTAGAATAAGTGTGTTTAAAGTCATTTCTGTTCCTGAAATGGGTCAAAATTGAAGCTTTTGAGTAAGCAAAACTCTGTAAAAATGGCAATTTTGGTCACTGTGAGGGTTTCGAAAGTGGTTATTCAACATGAGGCATGATCCAATTGACATTTTGAATCATTTTTGGTACAGTCCAAAAAATCAATTTTCGGATGAAAAACAATGACTCCGGACCTGTCGAACGTTCCCAAAATGGTCTATAATGATGAAATTTTAACATTTAGTCTTTTGACTCTAAATGACTGTTGAATGTGAATTGTGACTTTGTCAACTAAAATAAGTGTGTTTAAAGTCATTTCTGAGCCTGAAACGGGTCAAAATTGAAGCTTTTGAGTAAGCAAAACTCTGTAAAAATGGCAATTTTGGTCACTGTGAGGGTTTAAAAAGGGGTTATGCAACATGAGGCATGATCCAATTGACATTTTGAATCATTTTTGGTACAGTCCAAAAAATCAATTTTCGGATGAAAAACGATGATTCCGGACCTGTCGAACGATCCCAAAATGGTCAATATGGATGAAATTTTAACATTTAATCTTTTGACTCTAAATGACTGTTGGATGTGAATTAGGACTTTGTCAACTAGAATAAGTGTGTTTAAAGTCATTTCTGTGCCTGAAACGGGTCAAAATTGAAGCTTTTGAGTAAGCAAAACTCTGTAAAAATGGCAATTTTGGTCACTGTGAGGGTTTAAATAGTGTTACTCAACATGAGGCACGATCCAATTGACATTTTAAATCATTTTTGGTACAGTCCAAAAAATCCACTTTCGAATGAAAAACGATGACTCCGGACCTGTCGAAAGTTCCCAAAATGGTCTATAATGATGAAATTTTAACATTTAATCTTTTGACTCTAAATGACTGTTGAATGTGAATTATGACTTTGTCAACTAAAATAAGTGTGTTGAAAGTCATTTCTGAGCCTGATACGGGTCAAAATTGAAGCTTTTGAGTAAGCAAAACTCTGTAAAAATGGCAATTTTGGTCACTGTGAGGGTTTAAAAAGAGGTTATTCAACATGAGGCACGATCCAATTGACATTTTAAATCATTTTTGGTACAGTCCTAAAAATCCATTTTTGGATGAAAAACGATGACTCCGGACCTGTCGAACGATCCCAAAATGGTCAATATGGATGAAATTTTAACATTTAATCTTTTGACTCTAAATGACTGTTGGATGTGAATTATGACTTTGTCAACTAAAATAAGTGTGTTTAAAGTCATTTCTGTGCCTGAAACGGGTCAAAATTGAAGCTTTTGAGTAAGCAAAACTCTGTCAAAATGGCAATTTTGGTCACCGTGAGGGTTTAAAAAGTGGTTATTCAACATGAGGCATGATCCAATTGACATTTTGAATCATTTTTGGTACAGTCCAAAAATTCCATTTTTGGATGAAAAACGATGACTCCGACCTGTCGAACGATCCCAAAATGGTCAATATGGATGAAATTTTAACATTTAATCTTTTGACTCTAAATGACTGTTGGATGTGAATTATGACTTTGTCAACTAAAATAAGTGTGTTTAAAGTCATTTCTGTGCCTGAAACGGGTCAAAATTGAAGCTTTTGAGTAAGCAAAACTCTGTAAAAATGGCAATTTTGGTCACTGTGAGGGTTTCAAAAGTGGTTATTCAACATGAGGCATGATCCAATTGACATTTTGAATCAGTTTTGGTACCGTCCAAAAAATCCATTTTCTATGAAAAACGATGACTCCGGACCTGTGGAACGATCCCAAAATGGTCAATATGGATGAAATTTTAACATTTAATCTTTTGACTCTAAATGACTGTTGGATGTGAATTATGACTTTGTCAACTAGAATAAGTGTGTTTAAAGTCATTTCTGTGCCTAAAATGGGTCAAAATTGAAGCTTTTGAGTAAGCAAAACTCTGTAAAAATGGCAATTTTGGTCACTGTGAGGGTTTAAATAGTTGTTACTCAACACGAGGCACGATCCAATTGACATTTTAAATCATTTTTGGTACAGTCCAAAAAATCCATTTTCGGATGAAAAGCGATGACTCCGGACCTGTCGAACCTTCCCAAAATGGTCTATAATGATGACATTTTTACATTTAATCTTTTGACTCTAAATGACTGTTGAATGTGAATTATGACTTTGTCAATTAAAATAAGCGTGTTGAATGTCATTTCTGTGCCTGAAATGGGTCAAAATTGAAGCTTTTGAGTAAGCAAAACTCTGTAAAAAATGGAAATTTTGGTCACTGTGAGGGTTTAAAAAGAGGTTATTCAACATGAGGCACGATCCAATTGACATTTTAAATCATTTTTGGTACAGTCCTAAAAATCCATTTTTGGATGAAAAACGATGACTCCGGACCTGTCGAACGATCCCAAAATGGTCAATATGGATGACATTTTTACATTTAATCTTTTGACTCTAAATGACTGTTGGATGTGAATTATGACTTTGTCAACTAAAATAAGTGTGTTTAAAGTCATTTCTGTGCCTGAAACGGGTCAAAATTGAAGCTTTTGAGTAAGCAAAACTCTGTAAAAATGGCAATTTTGGTCACTGTGAGGGTTTCAAAAGTGGTTATTCAACATGAGGCATGATCCAATTGACATTTTGAATCATTTTTGGTACAGTCCAAAAAATCAATTTTCGGATGAAAAACAATGACTCCGGACCTGTCGAACGTTCCCAAAATGGTCTATAATGATGAAATTTTAACATTTAGTCTTTTGACTCTAAATGACTGTTGAATGTGAATTGTGACTTTGTCAACTAAAATAAGTGTGTTTAAAGTCATTTCTGAGCCTGAAACGGGTCAAAATTGAAGATTTTGAGTAAGCAAAACTCTGTAAAAATGGCAATTTTGGTCACTGTGAGGGTTTAAAAAGAGGTTATTCAACATGAGGCACGATCCAATTGACATTTTAAATCATTTTTGGTACAGTCCTAAAAATCCATTTTTGGATGAAAAACGATGACTCCGGACCTGTCGAACGATCCCAAAATGGTCAATATGGATGAAATTTTTACATTTAATCTTTTGACTCTAAATGACTCTTGGATGTGAATTATGACTTTGTCAACTAAAATAAGTGTGTTTAAAGTCATTTCTGTGCCTGAAACGGGTCAAAATTGAAGCTTTTGAGTAAGCAAAACTCTGTAAAAATGGCAATTTTGGTCACTGTGAGGGTTTCAAAAGTGGTTATTCAACATGAGGCATGATCCAATTGACATTTTGAATCATTTTTGGTACAGTCCAAAAAATCAATTTTCGGATGAAAAACAATGACTCCGGACCTGTCGAACGTTCCCAAAATGGTCTATAATGATGAAATTTTAACATTTAGTCTTTTGACTCTAAATGACTGTTGAATGTGAATTGTGACTTTGTCAACTAAAATAAGTGTGTTTAAAGTCATTTCTGAGCCTGAAACGGGTCAAAATTGAAGCTTTTGAGTAAGCAAAACTCTGTAAAAATGGCAATTTTGGTCACTGTGAGGGTTTAAAAAGAGGTTATTCAACATGAGGCACGATCCAATTGACATTTTAAATCATTTTTGGTACAGTCCAAAAAATCCATTTTCGGATAAAAAACGATGACTCCAGAGACCTGTCGAACGATCCCAAAATGGTCAATATGGATGAAATTTTAACATTTAATCTTTTGACTCTAAATGACTGTTGGATCTGAATTATGACTTTGTCAACTAGAATAAGTGTGTTTAAAGTCATTTCTGTGCCTGAAACGGGTCAAAATTGAAGCTTTTGAGTAAGCAAAACTCTGTAAAAATGGCAATTTTGGTCACTGTGAGGGTTTAAATAGTTGTTATTCAACATGAGGCACGATCCAATTGACATTTTAAATCATTTTTGGTACAGTCCAAAAAATCCACTTTCGGATGAAGAAAGATGACTCCGGACCTGTCGAACGTTCCCAAAATGGTCTATAATGATGACATTTTAACATTTAATCTTTTGACTCTAAATGACTGTTGGATGTGAATTATGACTTTGTCAACTAAAATAAGTGTGTTTAAAGTCATTTCTGTGCCTGAAACGGGTCAAAATTGAAGCTTTTGAGTAAGCAAAACTCTGTAAAAATGGCAATTTTTGTCACTGTGAGGGTTTCGAAAGTGGTTATTCAACATGAGGCATGATCCAATTGACATTTTGAATCATTTTTGGTACAGTCCAAAAAATCAATTTTCGGATGAAAAACAATGACTCCGGACCTGTCGAACGTTCCCAAAATGGTCTATAATGATGAAATTTTAACATTTAATCTTTTGACTCTAAATGACTGTTGGATCTGAATTATGACTTTGTCAACTAGAATAAGTGTGTTTAAAGTCATTTCTGTGCCTGAAACGGGTCAAAATTGAAGCTTTTGAGTAAGCAAAACTCTGTAAAAATGGCAATTTTTGTCACTGTGAGGGTTTCGAAAGTGGTTATTCAACATGAGGCATGATCCAATTGACATTTTGAATCATTTTTGGTACAGTCCAAAAAATCAATTTTCGGATGAAAAACAATGACTCCGGACCTGTCGAACGTTCCCAAAATGGTCTATAATGATGAAATTTTAACATTTAGTCTTTTGACTCTAAATGACTGTTGAATGTGAATTGTGACTTTGTCAACTAAAATAAGTGTGTTTAAAGTCATTTCTGAGCCTGAAACGGGTCAAAATTGAAGCTTTTGAGTAAGCAAAACTCTGTAAAAATGGCAATTTTGGTCACTGTGAGGGTTTAAAAAGGGGTTATGCAACATGAGGCATGATCCAATTGACATTTTGAATCATTTTTGGTACAGTCCAAAAAATCCATTTTCGGATGAAAAACGATGATTCCGGACCTGTCGAACGATCCCAAAATGGTCAATATGGATGAAATTTTAACATTTAATCTTTTGACTCTAAATGACTGTTGGATGTGAATTAGGACTTTGTCAACTAGAATAAGTGTGTTTAAAGTCATTTCTGTGCCTGAAACGGGTCAAAATTGAAGCTTTTGAGTAAGCAAAACTCTGTAAAAATGGCAATTTTGGTCACTGTGAGGGTTTAAATAGTGTTACTCAACATGAGGCACGATCCAATTGACATTTTAAATCATTTTTGGTACAGTCCAAAAAATCCACTTTCGAATGAAAAACGATGACTCCGGACCTGTCGAAAGTTCCCAAAATGGTCTATAATGATGAAATTTTAACATTTAATCTTTTGACTCTAAATGACTGTTGAATGTGAATTATGACTTTGTCAACTAAAATAAGTGTGTTGAAAGTCATTTCTGAGCCTGATACGGGTCAAAATTGAAGCTTTTGAGTAAGCAAAACTCTGTAAAAAATGGCAATTTTGGTCACTGTGAGGGTTTAAAAAGTGGTTATTCAACATGAGGCACGATCCAATTGACATTTTGAATCATTTTTGGTACAGTCCAAAAAATCAATTTTCGGAGGAAAAACGATGACTCCGGACCTGTCGAACGATCCCAAAATGGTCAATATGGATGAAATTTTAACATTTAATCTTTTGACTCTAAATGACTGTTGGATGTGAATTATGACTTTGTCAACTAAAATAAGTGTGTTTAAAGTCATTTCTGTGCCTGAAACGGGTCAAAATTGAAGCTTTTGAGTAAGCAAAACTCTGTCAAAATGGCAATTTTGGTCACCGTGAGGGTTTAAAAAGTGGTTATTCAACATGAGGCATGATCCAATTGACATTTTGAATCATTTTTGGTACAGTCCAAAAATTCCATTTTTGGATGAAAAACGATGACTCCGACCTGTCGAACGATCCCAAAATGGTCAATATGGATGAAATTTTAACATTTAATCTTTTGACTCTAAATGACTGTTGGATGTGAATTATAACTTTGTCAACTAAAATAAGTGTGTTTAAAGTCATTTCTGTGCCTGAAACGGGTCAAAATTGAAGCTTTTGAGTAAGCAAAACTCTGTAAAAATGGCAATTTTGGTCACTGTGAGGGTTTCAAAAGTGGTTATTCAACATGAGGCATGATCCAATTGACATTTTGAATCAGTTTTGGTACCGTCCAAAAAATCCATTTTCTATGAAAAACGATGACTCCGGACCTGTGGAACGATCCCAAAATGGTCAATATGGATGAAATTTTAACATTTAATCTTTTGACTCTAAATGACTGTTGGATGTGAATTATGACTTTGTCAACTAGAATAAGTGTGTTTAAAGTCATTTCTGTGCCTAAAATGGGTCAAAATTGAAGCTTTTGAGTAAGCAAAACTCTGTAAAAATGGCAATTTTGGTCACTGTGAGGGTTTAAATAGTTGTTACTCAACACGAGGCACGATCCAATTGACATTTTAAATCATTTTTGGTACAGTCCAAAAAATCCATTTTCGGATGAAAAGCGATGACTCCGGACCTGTCGAACCTTCCCAAAATGGTCTATAATGATGACATTTTTACATTTAATCTTTTGACTCTAAATGACTGTTGAATGTGAATTATGACTTTGTCAATTAAAATAAGCGTGTTGAAAGTCATTTCTGTGCCTGAAATGGGTCAAAATTGAAGCTTTTGAGTAAGCAAAACTCTGTAAAAAATGGCAATTTTGGTCACTGTGAGGGTTTAAAAAGTGGTTATTCAACATGAGGCATGATCCAATTGACATTTGGAATCATTTTTGGTACAGTCCAAAAAATCAATGTTCGGATGAAAAACAATGACTCCGGACCTGTCGAACGTTCCCAAAATGGTCTATAATGATGAAATTTTAACATTTAGTCTTTTGACTCTAAATGACTGTTGAATGTGAATTGTGACTTTGTCAACTAAAATAAGTGTGTTTAAAGTCATTTCTGAGCCTGAAACGGGTCAAAATTGAAGCTTTTGAGTAAGCAAAACTCTGTAAAAATGGCAATTTTGGTCACTGTGAGGGTTTCAAAAGAGGTTATTCAACATGAGGCATGATCCAATTGACATTTTGAATAATTTTTGGTACAGTCCAAAAAATCCACTTTCGGATGAAAAACGATGACTCCGGACCTGTCGAACGTTCCCAAAATGGTCTATAATGATGAAATTTTAACATTTAATCTTTTGACTCTAAATGACTGTTGAATGTGAATTATGACTTTGTCAACTAGAATAAGTGTGTTTAAAGTCATTTCTGTTCCTGAAATGGGTCAAAATTGAAGCTTTTGAGTAAGCAAAACTCTGTAAAAATGGCAATTTTGGTCACTGTGAGGGTTTCGAAAGTGGTTATTCAACATGAGGCATGATCCAATTGACATTTTGAATCATTTTTGGTACAGTCCAAAAAATCAATTTTCGGATGAAAAACGATGATTCCG
Organism: Lissotriton vulgaris; assembly: GCF_964263255.1. Lineage (NCBI taxonomy): Eukaryota > Metazoa > Chordata > Amphibia > Caudata > Salamandridae > Lissotriton > Lissotriton vulgaris. Next base: position 569,049 of record NW_028250879.1, on the reverse strand, counting down.
GACCTGTCGAACGATCCCAAAATGGTCAATATGGATGAAATTTTAACATTTAATCTTTTGACTCTAAATGACTGTTGGATGTGAATTAGGACTTTGTCAACTAGAATAAGTGTGTTTAAAGTCATTTCTGTGCCTGAAACGGGTCAAAATTGAAGCTTTTGAGTAAGCAAAACTCTGTAAAAATGGCAATTTTGGTCACTGTGAGGGTTTCAAAAGTGGTTATTCAACATGAGGCATGATCCAATTGACATTTTGAATCATTTTTGGTACAATCCAAAAAAACAATTTTCGGATGAAAAACAATGACTCCGGACCTGTCGAACGTTCCCAAAATGGTCTATAATGATGAAATTTTAACATTTAGTCTTTTGACTCTAAATGACTGTTGAATGTGAATTGTGACTTTGTCAACTAAAGTAAGTGTGTTTAAAGTCATTTCTGAGCCTGAAACGGGTGAAAATTGAAGCTTTTGAGTAAGCAAAACTCTGTAAAAATGGCAATTTTGGTCACTGTGAGGGTTTAAAAAGAGGTTATTCAACATGAGGCACGATCCAATTGACATTTTAAATCATTTTTGGTACAGTCCAAAAAATCCATTTTCGGATGAAAAACGATGACTCCAGAGACCTGTCGAACGATCCCAAAATGGTCAATATGGATGAAATTTTAACATTTAATCTTTTGACTCTAAATGACTGTTGGATCTGAATTATGACTTTGTCAACTAGAATAAGTGTGTTTAAAGTCATTTCTGTGCCTGAAACGGGTCAAAATTGAAGCTTTTGAGTAAGCAAAACTCTGTAAAAATGGCAATTTTGGTCACTGTGAGGGTTTCAAAAGAGGTTATTCAACATGAGGCATGATCCAATTGACATTTTGAATCATTTTTGGTACAGTCCAAAAAATCCACTTTCGGATGAAAAACGATGACTCCGGACCTGTCGAACGTTCCCAAAATGGTCTATAATGATGAAATTTTAACATTTAATCTTTTGACTCTAAATGACTGTTGAATGTGAATTATGACTTTGTCAACTAGAATAAGTGTGTTTAAAGTCATTTCTGTTCCTGAAATGGGTCAAAATTGAAGCTTTTGAGTAAGCAAAACTCTGTAAAAATGGCAATTTTGGTCACTGTGAGGGTTTCGAAAGTGGTTATTCAACATGAGGCATGATCCAATTGACATTTTGAATCATTTTTGGTACAGTCCAAAAAATCAATTTTCGGATGAAAAACAATGACTCCGGACCTGTCGAACGTTCCCAAAATGGTCTATAATGATGAAATTTTAACATTTAGTCTTTTGACTCTAAATGACTGTTGAATGTGAATTGTGACTTTGTCAACTAAAATAAGTGTGTTTAAAGTCATTTCTGAGCCTGAAACGGGTCAAAATTGAAGCTTTTGAGTAAGCAAAACTCTGTAAAAATGGCAATTTTGGTCACTGTGAGGGTTTAAAAAGGGGTTATGCAACATGAGGCATGATCCAATTGACATTTTGAATCATTTTTGGTACAGTCCAAAAAATCCATTTTCGGATGAAAAACGATGATTCCGGACCTGTCGAACGATCCCAAAATGGTCAATATGGATGAAATTTTAACATTTAATCTTTTGACTCTAAATGACTGTTGGATGTGAATTAGGACTTTGTCAACTAGAATAAGTGTGTTTAAAGTCATTTCTGTGCCTGAAACGGGTCAAAATTGAAGCTTTTGAGTAAGCAAAACTCTGTAAAAATGGCAATTTTGGTCACTGTGAGGGTTTAAATAGTGTTACTCAACATGAGGCACGATCCAATTGACATTTTAAATCATTTTTGGTACAGTCCAAAAAATCCACTTTCGAATGAAAAACGATGACTCCGGACCTGTCGAAAGTTCCCAAAATGGTCTATAATGATGAAATTTTAACATTTAATCTTTTGACTCTAAATGACTGTTGAATGTGAATTATGACTTTGTCAACTAAAATAAGTGTGTTGAAAGTCATTTCTGAGCCTGATACGGGTCAAAATTGAAGCTTTTGAGTAAGCAAAACTCTGTAAAAAATGGCAATTTTGGTCACTGTGAGGGTTTAAAAAGTGGTTATTCAACATGAGGCACGATCCAATTGACATTTTGAATCATTTTTGGTACAGTCCAAAAAATCAATTTTCGGAGGAAAAACGATGACTCCGGACCTGTCGAACGATCCCAAAATGGTCAATATGGATGAAATTTTAACATTTAATCTTTTGACTCTAAATGACTGTTGGATGTGAATTATGACTTTGTCAACTAAAATAAGTGTGTTTAAAGTCATTTCTGTGCCTGAAACGGGTCAAAATTGAAGCTTTTGAGTAAGCAAAACTCTGTCAAAATGGCAATTTTGGTCACCGTGAGGGTTTAAAAAGTGGTTATTCAACATGAGGCATGATCCAATTGACATTTTGAATCATTTTTGGTACAGTCCAAAAATTCCATTTTTGGATGAAAAACGATGACTCCGACCTGTCGAACGATCCCAAAATGGTCAATATGGATGAAATTTTAACATTTAATCTTTTGACTCTAAATGACTGTTGGATGTGAATTATGACTTTGTCAACTAAAATAAGTGTGTTTAAAGTCATTTCTGTGCCTGAAACGGGTCAAAATTGAAGCTTTTGAGTAAGCAAAACTCTGTAAAAATTGCAATTTTGGTCACTGTGAGGGTTTCAAAAGTGGTTATTCAACATGAGGCATGATCCAATTGACATTTTGAATCAGTTTTGGTACCGTCCAAAAAATCCATTTTCTATGAAAAACGATGACTCCGGACCTGTGGAACGATCCCAAAATGGTCAATATGGATGAAATTTTAACATTTAATCTTTTGACTCTAAATGACTGTTGGATGTGAATTATGACTTTGTCAACTAGAATAAGTGTGTTTAAAGTCATTTCTGTGCCTAAAATGGGTCAAAATTGAAGCTTTTGAGTAAGCAAAACTCTGTAAAAATGGCAATTTTGGTCACTGTGAGGGTTTAAATAGTTGTTACTCAACACGAGGCACGATCCAATTGACATTTTAAATCATTTTTGGTACAGTCCAAACAATCCATTTTCGGATGAAAAGCGATGACTCCGGACCTGTCGAACCTTCCCAAAATGGTCTATAATGATGACATTTTTACATTTAATCTTTTGACTCTAAATGACTGTTGAATGTGAATTATGACTTTGTCAATTAAAATAAGCGTGTTGAAAGTCATTTCTGTGCCTGAAATGGGTCAAAATTGAAGCTTTTGAGTAAGCAAAACTCTGTAAAAAATGGCAATTTTGGTCACTGTGAGGGTTTAAAAAGTGGTTATTCAACATGAGGCATGATCCAATTGACATTTGGAATCATTTTTGGTACAGTCCAAAAAATCAATGTTCGGATGAAAAACAATGACTCCGGACCTGTCGAACGTTCCCAAAATGGTCTATAATGATGAAATTTTAACATTTAGTCTTTTGACTCTAAATGACTGTTGAATGTGAATTGTGACTTTGTCAACTAAAATAAGTGTGTTTAAAGTCATTTCTGAGCCTGAAACGGGTCAAAAATGAAGCTTTTGAGTAAGCAAAACTCTGTAAAAATGGCAATTTTGGTCACTGTGAGGGTTTCAAAAGAGGTTATTCAACATGAGGCATGATCCAATTGACATTTTGAATCATTTTTGGTACAGTCCAAAAAATCCACTTTCGGATGAAAAACGATGACTCCGGACCTGTCGAACGTTCCCAAAATGGTCTATAATGATGAAATTTTAACATTTAATCTTTTGACTCTAAATGACTGTTGAATGTGAATTATGACTTTGTCAACTAGAATAAGTGTGTTTAAAGTCATTTCTGTTCCTGAAATGGGTCAAAATTGAAGCTTTTGAGTAAGCAAAACTCTGTAAAAATGGCAATTTTGGTCACTGTGAGGGTTTCGAAAGTGGTTATTCAACATGAGGCATGATCCAATTGACATTTTGAATCATTTTTGGTACAGTCCAAAAAATCAATTTTCGGATGAAAAACAATGACTCCGGACCTGTCGAACGTTCCCAAAATGGTCTATAATGATGAAATTTTAACATTTAGTCTTTTGACTCTAAATGACTGTTGAATGTGAATTGTGACTTTGTCAACTAAAATAAGTGTGTTTAAAGTCATTTCTGAGCCTGAAACGGGTCAAAATTGAAGCTTTTGAGTAAGCAAAACTCTGTAAAAATGGCAATTTTGGTCACTGTGAGGGTTTAAAAAGGGGTTATGCAACATGAGGCATGATCCAATTGACATTTTGAATCATTTTTGGTACAGTCCAAAAAATCAATTTTCGGATGAAAAACGATGATTCCGGACCTGTCGAACGATCCCAAAATGGTCAATATGGATGAAATTTTAACATTTAATCTTTTGACTCTAAATGACTGTTGGATGTGAATTAGGACTTTGTCAACTAGAATAAGTGTGTTTAAAGTCATTTCTGTGCCTGAAACGGGTCAAAATTGAAGCTTTTGAGTAAGCAAAACTCTGTAAAAATGGCAATTTTGGTCACTGTGAGGGTTTAAATAGTGTTACTCAACATGAGGCACGATCCAATTGACATTTTAAATCATTTTTGGTACAGTCCAAAAAATCCACTTTCGAATGAAAAACGATGACTCCGGACCTGTCGAAAGTTCCCAAAATGGTCTATAATGATGAAATTTTAACATTTAATCTTTTGACTCTAAATGACTGTTGAATGTGAATTATGACTTTGTCAACTAAAATAAGTGTGTTGAAAGTCATTTCTGAGCCTGATACGGGTCAAAATTGAAGCTTTTGAGTAAGCAAAACTCTGTAAAAATGGCAATTTTGGTCACTGTGAGGGTTTAAAAAGAGGTTATTCAACATGAGGCACGATCCAATTGACATTTTAAATCATTTTTGGTACAGTCCTAAAAATCCATTTTTGGATGAAAAACGATGACTCCGGACCTGTCGAACGATCCCAAAATGGTCAATATGGATGAAATTTTAACATTTAATCTTTTGACTCTAAATGACTGTTGGATGTGAATTATGACTTTGTCAACTAAAATAAGTGTGTTTAAAGTCATTTCTGTGCCTGAAACGGGTCAAAATTGAAGCTTTTGAGTAAGCAAAACTCTGTCAAAATGGCAATTTTGGTCACCGTGAGGGTTTAAAAAGTGGTTATTCAACATGAGGCATGATCCAATTGACATTTTGAATCATTTTTGGTACAGTCCAAAAATTCCATTTTTGGATGAAAAACGATGACTCCGACCTGTCGAACGATCCCAAAATGGTCAATATGGATGAAATTTTAACATTTAATCTTTTGACTCTAAATGACTGTTGGATGTGAATTATGACTTTGTCAACTAAAATAAGTGTGTTTAAAGTCATTTCTGTGCCTGAAACGGGTCAAAATTGAAGCTTTTGAGTAAGCAAAACTCTGTAAAAATGGCAATTTTGGTCACTGTGAGGGTTTCAAAAGTGGTTATTCAACATGAGGCATGATCCAATTGACATTTTGAATCAGTTTTGGTACCGTCCAAAAAATCCATTTTCTATGAAAAACGATGACTCCGGACCTGTGGAACGATCCCAAAATGGTCAATATGGATGAAATTTTAACATTTAATCTTTTGACTCTAAATGACTGTTGGATGTGAATTATGACTTTGTCAACTAGAATAAGTGTGTTTAAAGTCATTTCTGTGCCTAAAATGGGTCAAAATTGAAGCTTTTGAGTAAGCAAAACTCTGTAAAAATGGCAATTTTGGTCACTGTGAGGGTTTAAATAGTTGTTACTCAACACGAGGCACGATCCAATTGACATTTTAAATCATTTTTGGTACAGTCCAAAAAATCCATTTTCGGATGAAAAGCGATGACTCCGGACCTGTCGAACCTTCCCAAAATGGTCTATAATGATGACATTTTTACATTTAATCTTTTGACTCTAAATGACTGTTGAATGTGAATTATGACTTTGTCAATTAAAATAAGCGTGTTGAATGTCATTTCTGTGCCTGAAATGGGTCAAAATTGAAGCTTTTGAGTAAGCAAAACTCTGTAAAAAATGGAAATTTTGGTCACTGTGAGGGTTTAAAAAGAGGTTATTCAACATGAGGCACGATCCAATTGACATTTTAAATCATTTTTGGTACAGTCCTAAAAATCCATTTTTGGATGAAAAACGATGACTCCGGACCTGTCGAACGATCCCAAAATGGTCAATATGGATGACATTTTTACATTTAATCTTTTGACTCTAAATGACTGTTGGATGTGAATTATGACTTTGTCAACTAAAATAAGTGTGTTTAAAGTCATTTCTGTGCCTGAAACGGGTCAAAATTGAAGCTTTTGAGTAAGCAAAACTCTGTAAAAATGGCAATTTTGGTCACTGTGAGGGTTTCAAAAGTGGTTATTCAACATGAGGCATGATCCAATTGACATTTTGAATCATTTTTGGTACAGTCCAAAAAATCAATTTTCGGATGAAAAACAATGACTCCGGACCTGTCGAACGTTCCCAAAATGGTCTATAATGATGAAATTTTAACATTTAGTCTTTTGACTCTAAATGACTGTTGAATGTGAATTGTGACTTTGTCAACTAAAATAAGTGTGTTTAAAGTCATTTCTGAGCCTGAAACGGGTCAAAATTGAAGCTTTTGAGTAAGCAAAACTCTGTAAAAATGGCAATTTTGGTCACTGTGAGGGTTTAAAAAGAGGTTATTCAACATGAGGCACGATCCAATTGACATTTTAAATCATTTTTGGTACAGTCCAAAAAATCCATTTTCGGATAAAAAACGATGACTCCAGAGACCTGTCGAACGATCCCAAAATGGTCAATATGGATGAAATTTTAACATTTAATCTTTTGACTCTAAATGACTGTTGGATCTGAATTATGACTTTGTCAACTAGAATAAGTGTGTTTAAAGTCATTTCTGTGCCTGAAACGGGTCAAAATTGAAGCTTTTGAGTAAGCAAAACTCTGTAAAAATGGCAATTTTGGTCACTGTGAGGGTTTAAATAGTTGTTATTCAACATGAGGCACGATCCAATTGACATTTTAAATCATTTTTGGTACAGTCCAAAAAATCCACTTTCGGATGAAGAAAGATGACTCCGGACCTGTCGAACGTTCCCAAAATGGTCTATAATGATGACATTTTAACATTTAATCTTTTGACTCTAAATGACTGTTGGATGTGAATTATGACTTTGTCAACTAAAATAAGTGTGTTTAAAGTCATTTCTGTGCCTGAAACGGGTCAAAATTGAAGCTTTTGAGTAAGCAAAACTCTGTAAAAATGGCAATTTTGGTCACTGTGAGGGTTTCAAAAGTGGTTATTCAACATGAGGCATGATCCAATTGACATTTTGAATCATTTTTGGTACAATCCAAAAAAACAATTTTCGGATGAAAAACAATGACTCCGGACCTGTCGAACGTTCCCAAAATGGTCTATAATGATGAAATTTTAACATTTAGTCTTTTGACTCTAAATGACTGTTGAATGTGAATTGTGACTTTGTCAACTAAAGTAAGTGTGTTTAAAGTCATTTCTGAGCCTGAAACGGGTGAAAATTGAAGCTTTTGAGTAAGCAAAACTCTGTAAAAATGGCAATTTTGGTCACTGTGAGGGTTTAAAAAGAGGTTATTCAACATGAGGCACGATCCAATTGACATTTTAAATCATTTTTGGTACAGTCCAAAAAATCCATTTTCGGATGAAAAACGATGACTCCAGAGACCTGTCGAACGATCCCAAAATGGTCAATATGGATGAAATTTTAACATTTAATCTTTTGACTCTAAATGACTGTTGGATCTGAATTATGACTTTGTCAACTAGAATAAGTGTGTTTAAAGTCATTTCTGTGCCTGAAACGGGTCAAAATTGAAGCTTTTGAGTAAGCAAAACTCTGTAAAAATGGCAATTTTTGTCACTGTGAGGGTTTCGAAAGTGGTTATTCAACATGAGGCATGATCCAATTGACATTTTGAATCATTTTTGGTACAGTCCAAAAAATCAATTTTCGGATGAAAAACAATGACTCCGGACCTGTCGAACGTTCCCAAAATGGTCTATAATGATGAAATTTTAACATTTAGTCTTTTGACTCTAAATGACTGTTGAATGTGAATTGTGACTTTGTCAACTAAAATAAGTGTGTTTAAAGTCATTTCTGAGCCTGAAACGGGTCAAAATTGAAGCTTTTGAGTAAGCAAAACTCTGTAAAAATGGCAATTTTGGTCACTGTGAGGGTTTAAAAAGGGGTTATGCAACATGAGGCATGATCCAATTGACATTTTGAATCATTTTTGGTACAGTCCAAAAAATCCATTTTCGGATGAAAAACGATGATTCCGGACCTGTCGAACGATCCCAAAATGGTCAATATGGATGAAATTTTAACATTTAATCTTTTGACTCTAAATGACTGTTGGATGTGAATTAGGACTTTGTCAACTAGAATAAGTGTGTTTAAAGTCATTTCTGTGCCTGAAACGGGTCAAAATTGAAGCTTTTGAGTAAGCAAAACTCTGTAAAAATGGCAATTTTGGTCACTGTGAGGGTTTAAATAGTGTTACTCAACATGAGGCACGATCCAATTGACATTTTAAATCATTTTTGGTACAGTCCAAAAAATCCACTTTCGAATGAAAAACGATGACTCCGGACCTGTCGAAAGTTCCCAAAATGGTCTATAATGATGAAATTTTAACATTTAATCTTTTGACTCTAAATGACTGTTGAATGTGAATTATGACTTTGTCAACTAAAATAAGTGTGTTGAAAGTCATTTCTGAGCCTGATACGGGTCAAAATTGAAGCTTTTGAGTAAGCAAAACTCTGTAAAAAATGGCAATTTTGGTCACTGTGAGGGTTTAAAAAGTGGTTATTCAACATGAGGCACGATCCAATTGACATTTTGAATCATTTTTGGTACAGTCCAAAAAATCAATTTTCGGAGGAAAAACGATGACTCCGGACCTGTCGAACGATCCCAAAATGGTCAATATGGATGAAATTTTAACATTTAATCTTTTGACTCTAAATGACTGTTGGATGTGAATTATGACTTTGTCAACTAAAATAAGTGTGTTTAAAGTCATTTCTGTGCCTGAAACGGGTCAAAATTGAAGCTTTTGAGTAAGCAAAACTCTGTCAAAATGGCAATTTTGGTCACCGTGAGGGTTTAAAAAGTGGTTATTCAACATGAGGCATGATCCAATTGACATTTTGAATCATTTTTGGTACAGTCCAAAAATTCCATTTTTGGATGAAAAACGATGACTCCGACCTGTCGAACGATCCCAAAATGGTCAATATGGATGAAATTTTAACATTTAATCTTTTGACTCTAAATGACTGTTGGATGTGAATTATGACTTTGTCAACTAAAATAAGTGTGTTTAAAGTCATTTCTGTGCCTGAAACGGGTCAAAATTGAAGCTTTTGAGTAAGCAAAACTCTGTAAAAATGGCAATTTTGGTCACTGTGAGGGTTTCAAAAGTGGTTATTCAACATGAGGCATGATCCAATTGACATTTTGAATCAGTTTTGGTACCGTCCAAAAAATCCATTTTCGGATGAAAAGCGATGACTCCGGACCTGTCGAACCTTCCCAAAATGGTCTATAATGATGACATTTTTACATTTAATCTTTTGACTCTAAATGACTGTTGAATGTGAATTATGACTTTGTCAATTAAAATAAGCGTGTTGAAAGTCATTTCTGTGCCTGAAATGGGTCAAAATTGAAGCTTTTGAGTAAGCAAAACTCTGTAAAAAATGGCAATTTTGGTCACTGTGAGGGTTTAAAAAGTGGTTATTCAACATGAGGCATGATCCAATTGACATTTGGAATCATTTTTGGTACAGTCCAAAAAATCAATGTTCGGATGAAAAACAATGACTCCGGACCTGTCGAACGTTCCCAAAATGGTCTATAATGATGAAATTTTAACATTTAGTCTTTTGACTCTAAATGACTGTTGAATGTGAATTGTGACTTTGTCAACTAAAATAAGTGTGTTTAAAGTCATTTCTGAGCCTGAAACGGGTCAAAATTGAAGCTTTTGAGTAAGCAAAACTCTGTAAAAATGGCAATTTTGGTCACTGTGAGGGTTTCAAAAGAGGTTATTCAACATGAGGCATGATCCAATTGACATTTTGAATAATTTTTGGTACAGTCCAAAAAATCCACTTTCGGATGAAAAACGATGACTCCGGACCTGTCGAACGTTCCCAAAATGGTCTATAATGATGAAATTTTAACATTTAATCTTTTGACTCTAAATGACTGTTGAATGTGAATTATGACTTTGTCAACTAGAATAAGTGTGTTTAAAGTCATTTCTGTTCCTGAAATGGGTCAAAATTGAAGCTTTTGAGTAAGCAAAACTCTGTAAAAATGGCAATTTTGGTCACTGTGAGGGTTTCGAAAGTGGTTATTCAACATGAGGCATGATCCAATTGACATTTTGAATCATTTTTGGTACAGTCCAAAAAATCAATTTTCGGATGAAAAACGATGATTCCGGACCTGTCGAACGATCCCAAAATGGTCAATATGGATGAAATTTTAACATTTAATCTTTTGACTCTAAATGACTGTTGGATGTGAATTAGGACTTTGTCAACTAGAATAAGTGTGTTTAAAGTCATTTCTGTGCCTGAAACGGGTCAAAATTGAAGCTTTTGAGTAAGCAAAACTCTGTAAAAATGGCAATTTTGGTCACTGTGAGGGTTTAAATAGTGTTACTCAACATGAGGCACGATCCAATTGACATTTTAAATCATTTTTGGTACAGTCCAAAAAATCCACTTTCGAATGAAAAACGATGACTCCGGACCTGTCGAAAGTTCCCAAAATGGTCTATAATGATGAAATTTTAACATTTAATCTTTTGACTCTAAATGACTGTTGAATGTGAATTATGACTTTGTCAACTAAAATAAGTGTGTTGAAAGTCATTTCTGAGCCTGATACGGGTCAAAATTGAAGCTTTTGAGTAAGCAAAACTCTGTAAAAATGGCAATTTTGGTCACTGTGAGGGTTTAAAAAGAGGTTATTCAACATGAGGCACGATCCAATTGACATTTTAAATCATTTTTGGTACAGTCCTAAAAATCCATTTTTGGATGAAAAACGATGACTCCGGACCTGTCGAACGATCCCAAAATGGTCAATATGGATGAAATTTTAACATTTAATCTTTTGACTCTAAATGACTGTTGGATGTGAATTATGACTTTGTCAACTAAAATAAGTGTGTTTAAAGTCATTTCTGTGCCTGAAACGGGTCAAAATTGAAGCTTTTGAGTAAGCAAAACTCTGTCAAAATGGCAATTTTGGTCACCGTGAGGGTTTAAAAAGTGGTTATTCAACATGAGGCATGATCCAATTGACATTTTGAATCATTTTTGGTACAGTCCAAAAATTCCATTTTTGGATGAAAAACGATGACTCCGACCTGTCGAACGATCCCAAAATGGTCAATATGGATGAAATTTTAACATTTAATCTTTTGACTCTAAATGACTGTTGGATGTGAATTATGACTTTGTCAACTAAAATAAGTGTGTTTAAAGTCATTTCTGTGCCTGAAACGGGTCAAAATTGAAGCTTTTGAGTAAGCAAAACTCTGTAAAAATGGCAATTTTGGTCACTGTGAGGGTTTCAAAAGTGGTTATTCAACATGAGGCATGATCCAATTGACATTTTGAATCAGTTTTGGTACCGTCCAAAAAATCCATTTTCTATGAAAAACGATGACTCCGGACCTGTGGAACGATCCCAAAATGGTCAATATGGATGAAATTTTAACATTTAATCTTTTGACTCTAAATGACTGTTGGATGTGAATTATGACTTTGTCAACTAGAATAAGTGTGTTTAAAGTCATTTCTGTGCCTAAAATGGGTCAAAATTGAAGCTTTTGAGTAAGCAAAACTCTGTAAAAATGGCAATTTTGGTCACTGTGAGGGTTTAAATAGTGTTACTCAACATGAGGCACGATCCAATTGACATTTTAAATCATTTTTGGTACAGTCCAAAAAATCCACTTTCGAATGAAAAACGATGACTCCGGACCTGTCGAAAGTTCCCAAAATGGTCTATAATGATGAAATTTTAACATTTAATCTTTTGACTCTAAATGACTGTTGAATGTGAATTATGACTTTGTCAACTAAAATAAGTGTGTTGAAAGTCATTTCTGAGCCTGATACGGGTCAAAATTGAAGCTTTTGAGCAAGCAAAACTCTGTAAAAATGGCAATTTTGGTCACTGTGAGGGTTTAAAAAGAGGTTATTCAACATGAGGCACGATCCAATTGACATTTTAAATCATTTTTGGTACAGTCCTAAAAATCCATTTTTGGATGAAAAACGATGACTCCGGACCTGTCGAACGATCCCAAAATGGTCAATATGGATGAAATTTTAACATTTAATCTTTTGACTCTAAATGACTGTTGGATGTGAATTATGACTTTGTCAACTAAAATAAGTGTGTTTAAAGTCATTTCTGTGCCTGAAACGGGTCAAAATTGAAGCTTTTGAGTAAGCAAAACTCTGTCAAAATGGCAATTTTGGTCACCGTGAGGGTTTAAAAAGTGGTTATTCAACATGAGGCATGATCCAATTGACATTTTGAATCATTTTTGGTACAGTCCAAAAATTCCATTTTTGGATGAAAAACGATGACTCCGACCTGTCGAACGATCCCAAAATGGTCAATATGGATGAAATTTTAACATTTAATCTTTTGACTCTAAATGACTGTTGGATGTGAATTATGACTTTGTCAACTAAAATAAGTGTGTTTAAAGTCATTTCTGTGCCTGAAACGGGTCAAAATTGAAGCTTTTGAGTAAGCAAAACTCTGTAAAAATGGCAATTTTGGTCACTGTGAGGGTTTCAAAAGTGGTTATTCAACATGAGGCATGATCCAATTGACATTTTGAATCAGTTTTGGTACCGTCCAAAAAATCCATTTTCTATGAAAAACGATGACTCCGGACCTGTGGAACGATCCCAAAATGGTCAATATGGATGAAATTTTAACATTTAATCTTTTGACTCTAAATGACTGTTGGATGTGAATTATGACTTTGTCAACTAGAATAAGTGTGTTTAAAGTCATTTCTGTGCCTAAAATGGGTCAAAATTGAAGCTTTTGAGTAAGCAAAACTCTGTAAAAATGGCAATTTTGGTCACTGTGAGGGTTTAAATAGTTGTTACTCAACACGAGGCACGATCCAATTGACATTTTAAATCATTTTTGGTACAGTCCAAAAAATCCATTTTCGGATGAAAAGCGATGACTCCGGACCTGTCGAACCTTCCCAAAATGGTCTATAATGATGACATTTTTACATTTAATCTTTTGACTCTAAATGACTGTTGAATGTGAATTGTGACTTTGTCAACTAAAATAAGTGTGTTTAAAGTCATTTCTGAGCCTGAAACGGGTCAAAATTGAAGCTTTTGAGTAAGCAAAACTCTGTAAAAATGGCAATTTTGGTCACTGTGAGGGTTTAAAAAGAGGTTATTCAACATGAGGCACGATCCAATTGACATTTTAAATCATTTTTGGTACAGTCCAAAAAATCCATTTTCGGATAAAAAACGATGACTCCAGAGACCTGTCGAACGATCCCAAAATGGTCAATATGGATGAAATTTTAACATTTAATCTTTTGACTCTAAATGACTGTTGGATCTGAATTATGACTTTGTCAACTAGAATAAGTGTGTTTAAAGTCATTTCTGTGCCTGAAACGGGTCAAAATTGAAGCTTTTGAGTAAGCAAAACTCTGTAAAAATGGCAATTTTGGTCACTGTGAGGGTTTAAATAGTTGTTATTCAACATGAGGCACGATCCAATTGACATTTTAAATCATTTTTGGTACAGTCCAAAAAATCCACTTTCGGATGAAAAACGATGACTCCGGACCTGTCGAACGTTCCCAAAATGGTCTATAATGATGACATTTTAACATTTAATCTTTTGACTCTAAATGACTGTTGAATGTGAATTATGACTATGTCAACTAAAATAAGTGTGTTGAAAGTCATTTCTGAGCCTGAAACGGGTCAAAATTGAAGCTATTGGGTAAGCAAAACTCTGTAAAAAATGGCAATTTTGGTCACTGTGAGGGTTTAAAAAGTGGTTATTCAACTTGAGGCATGATCCAATTGACATTTTGAATCATTTTTGGTACAGTCCAAAAAATCAATTTTCGGATGAAGAAAGATGACTCCGGACCTGTCGAACGATCCCAAAATGCTCTATAATGATGAAATTTTAACATTTAATCTTTTGACTCTAAATGACTGTTGGATGTGAATTATGACTTTGTCAACTAAAATAAGTGTGTTTAAAGTCATTTCTGTGCCTGAAACGGGTCAAAATTGAAGCTTTTGAGTAAGCAAAACTCTGTAAAAATGGCAATTTTGGTCACTGTGAGGGTTTCAAAGTGGTTATTCAACATGAGGCATGATCCAATTGACATTTTGAATCATTTTTGGTACAATCCAAAAAAACAATTTTCGGATGAAAAACAATGACTCCGGACCTGTCGAACGTTCCCAAAATGGTCTATAATGATGAAATTTTAACATTTAGTCTTTTGACTCTAAATGACTGTTGAATGTGAATTGTGACTTTGTCAACTAAAGTAAGTGTGTTTAAAGTCATTTCTGAGCCTGAAACGGGTGAAAATTGAAGCTTTTGAGTAAGCAAAACTCTGTAAAAATGGCAATTTTGGTCACTGTGAGGGTTTAAAAAGAGGTTATTCAACATGAGGCACGATCCAATTGACATTTTAAATCATTTTTGGTACAGTCCAAAAAATCCATTTTCGGATGAAAAACGATGACTCCAGAGACCTGTCGAACGATCCCAAAATGGTCAATATGGATGAAATTTTAACATTTAATCTTTTGACTCTAAATGACTGTTGGATCTGAATTATGACTTTGTCAACTAGAATAAGTGTGTTTAAAGTCATTTCTGTGCCTGAAACGGGTCAGAATTGAAGCTTTTGAGTAAGCAAAACTCTGTAAAAATGGCAATTTTGGTCACTGTGAGGGTTTCGAAAGTGGTTATTCAACATGAGGCATGATCCAATTGACATTTTGAATCATTTTTGGTACAGTCCAAAAAATCAATTTTCGGATGAAAAACAATGACTCCGGACCTGTCGAACGTTCCCAAAATGGTCTATAATGATGAAATTTTAACATTTAGTCTTTTGACTCTAAATGACTGTTGAATGTGAATTGTGACTTTGTCAACTAAAATAAGTGTGTTTAAAGTCATTTCTGAGCCTGAAACGGGTCAAAATTGAAGCTTTTGAGTAAGCAAAACTCTGTAAAAATGGCAATTTTGGTCACTGTGGGGGTTTAAAAAGGGGTTATGCAACATGAGGCATGATCCAATTGACATTTTGAATCATTTTTGGTACAGTCCAAAAAATCCATTTTCGGATGAAAAACGATGATTCCGGACCTGTCGAACGATCCCAAAATGGTCAATATGGATGAAATTTTAACATTTAATCTTTTGACTCTAAATGACTGTTGGATGTGAATTAGGACTTTGTCAACTAGAATAAGTGTGTTTAAAGTCATTTCTGTGCCTGAAACGGGTCAAAATTGAAGCTTTTGAGTAAGCAAAACTCTGTAAAAATGGCAATTTTGGTCACTGTGAGGGTTTAAATAGTGTTACTCAACATGAGGCACGATCCAATTGACATTTTAAATCATTTTTGGTACAGTCCAAAAAATCCACTTTCGAATGAAAAACGATGACTCCGGACCTGTCGAAAGTTCCCAAAATGGTCTATAATGATGAAATTTTAACATTTAATCTTTTGACTCTAAATGACTGTTGAATGTGAATTATGACTTTGTCAACTAAAATAAGTGTGTTGAAAGTCATTTCTGAGCCTGATACGGGTCAAAATTGAAGCTTTTGAGTAAGCAAAACTCTGTAAAAAATGGCAATTTTGGTCACTGTGAGGGTTTAAAAAGTGGTTATTCAACATGAGGCACGATCCAATTGACATTTTGAATCATTTTTGGTACAGTCCAAAAAATCAATTTTCGGAGGAAAAACGATGACTCCGGACCTGTCGAACGATCCCAAAATGGTCAATATGGATGAAATTTTAACATTTAATCTTTTGACTCTAAATGACTGTTGGATGTGAATTATGACTTTGTCAACTAAAATAAGTGTGTTTAAAGTCATTTCTGTGCCTGAAACGGGTCAAAATTGAAGCTTTTGAGTAAGCAAAACTCTGTCAAAATGGCAATTTTGGTCACCGTGAGGGTTTAAAAAGTGGTTATTCAACATGAGGCATGATCCAATTGACATTTTGAATCATTTTTGGTACAGTCCAAAAATTCCATTTTTGGATGAAAAACGATGACTCCGACCTGTCGAACGATCCCAAAATGGTCAATATGGATGAAATTTTAACATTTAATCTTTTGACTCTAAATGACTGTTGGATGTGAATTATGACTTTGTCAACTAAAATAAGTGTGTTTAAAGTCATTTCTGTGCCTGAAACGGGTCAAAATTGAAGCTTTTGAGTAAGCAAAACTCTGTAAAAATGGCAATTTTGGTCACTGTGAGGGTTTCAAAAGTGGTTATTCAACATGAGGCATGATCCAATTGACATTTTGAATCAGTTTTGGTACCGTCCAAAAAATCCATTTTCTATGAAAAACGATGACTCCGGACCTGTGGAACGATCCCAAAATGGTCAATATGGATGAAATTTTAACATTTAATCTTTTGACTCTAAATGACTGTTGGATGTGAATTATGACTTTGTCAACTAGAATAAGTGTGTTTAAAGTCATTTCTGTGCCTAAAATGGGTCAAAATTGAAGCTTTTGAGTAAGCAAAACTCTGTAAAAATGGCAATTTTGGTCACTGTGAGGGTTTAAATAGTTGTTACTCAACACGAGGCACGATCCAATTGACATTTTAAATCATTTTTGGTACAGTCCAAAAAATCCATTTTCGGATGAAAAGCGATGACTCCGGACCTGTCGAACCTTCCCAAAATGGTCTATAATGATGACATTTTTACATTTAATCTTTTGACTCTAAATGACTGTTGAATGTGAATTATGACTTTGTCAATTAAAATAAGCGTGTTGAAAGTCATTTCTGTGCCTGAAATGGGTCAAAATTGAAGCTTTTGAGTAAGCAAAACTCTGTAAAAAATGGCAATTTTGGTCACTGTGAGGGTTTAAAAAGTGGTTATTCAACATGAGGCATGATCCAATTGACATTTGGAATCATTTTTGGTACAGTCCAAAAAATCAATGTTCGGATGAAAAACAATGACTCCGGACCTGTCGAACGTTCCCAAAATGGTCTATAATGATGAAATTTTAACATTTAGTCTTTTGACTCTAAATGACTGTTGAATGTGAATTGTGACTTTGTCAACTAAAATAAGTGTGTTTAAAGTCATTTCTGAGCCTGAAACGGGTCAAAATTGAAGCTTTTGAGTAAGCAAAACTCTGTAAAAATGGCAATTTTGGTCACTGTGAGGGTTTCAAAAGAGGTTATTCAACATGAGGCATGATCCAATTGACATTTTGAATAATTTTTGGTACAGTCCAAAAAATCCACTTTCGGATGAAAAACGATGACTCCGGACCTGTCGAACGTTCCCAAAATGGTCTATAATGATGAAATTTTAACATTTAATCTTTTGACTCTAAATGACTGTTGAATGTGAATTATGACTTTGTCAACTAGAATAAGTGTGTTTAAAGTCATTTCTGTTCCTGAAATGGGTCAAAATTGAAGCTTTTGAGTAAGCAAAACTCTGTAAAAATGGCAATTTTGGTCACTGTGAGGGTTTCGAAAGTGGTTATTCAACATGAGGCATGATCCAATTGACATTTTGAATCATTTTTGGTACAGTCCAAAAAATCAATTTTCGGATGAAAAACGATGATACCGGACCTGTCGAACGATCCCAAAATGGTCAATATGGATGAAATTTTAACATTTAATCTTTTGACTCTAAATGACTGTTGGATGTGAATTAGGACTTTGTCAACTAGAATAAGTGTGTTTAAAGTCATTTCTGTGCCTGAAACGGGTCAAAATTGAAGCTTTTGAGTAAGCAAAACTCTGTAAAAATGGCAATTTTGGTCACTGTGAGGGTTTAAATAGTGTTACTCAACATGAGGCACGATCCAATTGACATTTTAAATCATTTTTGGTACAGTCCAAAAAATCCACTTTCGAATGAAAAACGATGACTCCGGACCTGTCGAAAGTTCCCAAAATGGTCTATAATGATGAAATTTTAACATTTAATCTTTTGACTCTAAATGACTGTTGAATGTGAATTATGACTTTGTCAACTAAAATAAGTGTGTTGAAAGTCATTTCTGAGCCTGATACGGGTCAAAATTGAAGCTTTTGAGTAAGCAAAACTCTGTAAAAATGGCAATTTTGGTCACTGTGAGGGTTTAAAAAGAGGTTATTCAACATGAGGCACGATCCAATTGACATTTTAAATCATTTTTGGTACAGTCCTAAAAATCCATTTTTGGATGAAAAACGATGACTCCGGACCTGTCGAACGATCCCAAAATGGTCAATATGGATGAAATTTTAACATTTAATCTTTTGACTCTAAATGACTGTTGGATGTGAATTATGACTTTGTCAACTAAAATAAGTGTGTTTAAAGTCATTTCTGTGCCTGAAACGGGTCAAAATTGAAGCTTTTGAGTAAGCAAAACTCTGTCAAAATGGCAATTTTGGTCACCGTGAGGGTTTAAAAAGTGGTTATTCAACATGAGGCATGATCCAATTGACATTTTGAATCATTTTTGGTACAGTCCAAAAATTCCATTTTTGGATGAAAAACGATGACTCCGACCTGTCGAACGATCCCAAAATGGTCAATATGGATGAAATTTTAACATTTAATCTTTTGACTCTAAATGACTGTTGGATGTGAATTATGACTTTGTCAACTAAAATAAGTGTGTTTAAAGTCATTTCTGTGCCTGAAACGGGTCAAAATTGAAGCTTTTGAGTAAGCAAAACTCTGTAAAAATGGCAATTTTGGTCACTGTGAGGGTTTCAAAAGTGGTTATTCAACATGAGGCATGATCCAATTGACATTTTGAATCAGTTTTGGTACCGTCCAAAAAATCCATTTTCTATGAAAAACGATGACTCCGGACCTGTGGAACGATCCCAAAATGGTCAATATGGATGAAATTTTAACATTTAATCTTTTGACTCTAAATGACTGTTGGATGTGAATTATGACTTTGTCAACTAGAATAAGTGTGTTTAAAGTCATTTCTGTGCCTAAAATGGGTCAAAATTGAAGCTTTTGAGTAAGCAAAACTCTGTAAAAATGGCAATTTTGGTCACTGTGAGGGTTTAAATAGTGTTACTCAACATGAGGCACGATCCAATTGACATTTTAAATCATTTTTGGTACAGTCCAAAAAATCCACTTTCGAATGAAAAACGATGACTCCGGACCTGTCGAAAGTTCCCAAAATGGTCTATAATGATGAAATTTTAACATTTAATCTTTTGACTCTAAATGACTGTTGAATGTGAATTATGACTTTGTCAACTAAAATAAGTGTGTTGAAAGTCATTTCTGAGCCTGATACGGGTCAAAATTGAAGCTTTTGAGTAAGCAAAACTCTGTAAAAATGGCAATTTTGGTCACTGTGAGGGTTTAAAAAGAGGTTATTCAACATGAGGCACGATCCAATTGACATTTTAAATCATTTTTGGTACAGTCCTAAAAATCCATTTTTGGATGAAAAACGATGACTCCGGACCTGTCGAACGATCCCAAAATGGTCAATATGGATGAAATTTTAACATTTAATCTTTTGACTCTAAATGACTGTTGGATGTGAATTATGACTTTGTCAACTAAAATAAGTGTGTTTAAAGTCATTTCTGTGCCTGAAACGGGTCAAAATTGAAGCTTTTGAGTAAGCAAAACTCTGTCAAAATGGCAATTTTGGTCACCGTGAGGGTTTAAAAAGTGGTTATTCAACATGAGGCATGATCCAATTGACATTTTGAATCATTTTTGGTACAGTCCAAAAATTCCATTTTTGGATGAAAAACGATGACTCCGACCTGTCGAACGATCCCAAAATGGTCAATATGGATGAAATTTTAACATTTAATCTTTTGACTCTAAATGACTGTTGGATGTGAATTATGACTTTGTCAACTAAAATAAGTGTGTTTAAAGTCATTTCTGTGCCTGAAACGGGTCAAAATTGAAGCTTTTGAGTAAGCAAAACTCTGTAAAAATGGCAATTTTGGTCACTGTGAGGGTTTCAAAAGTGGTTATTCAACATGAGGCATGATCCAATTGACATTTTGAATCAGTTTTGGTACCGTCCAAAAAATCCATTTTCTATGAAAAACGATGACTCCGGACCTGTGGAACGATCCCAAAATGGTCAATATGGATGAAATTTTAACATTTAATCTTTTGACTCTAAATGACTGTTGGATGTGAATTATGACTTTGTCAACTAGAATAAGTGTGTTTAAAGTCATTTCTGTGCCTAAAATGGGTCAAAATTGAAGCTTTTGAGTAAGCAAAACTCTGTAAAAATGGCAATTTTGGTCACTGTGAGGGTTTAAATAGTTGTTACTCAACACGAGGCACGATCCAATTGACATTTTAAATCATTTTTGGTACAGTCCAAAAAATCCATTTTCGGATGAAAAGCGATGACTCCGGACCTGTCGAACCTTCCCAAAATGGTCTATAATGATGACATTTTTACATTTAATCTTTTGACTCTAAATGACTGTTGAATGTGAATTATGACTTTGTCAATTAAAATAAGCGTGTTGAATGTCATTTCTGTGCCTGAAATGGGTCAAAATTGAAGCTTTTGAGTAAGCAAAACTCTGTAAAAAATGGCAATTTTGGTCACTGTGAGGGTTTAAAAAGAGGTTATTCAACATGAGGCACGATCCAATTGACATTTTAAATCATTTTTGGTACAGTCCAAAAAATCCATTTTCGGATGAAAAACGATGACTCCAGAGACCTGTCGAACGATCCCAAAATGGTCAATATGGATGAAATTTTAACATTTAATCTTTTGACTCTAAATGACTGTTGGATCTGAATTATGACTTTGTCAACTAGAATAAGTGTGTTTAAAGTCATTTCTGTGCCTGAAACGGGTCAAAATTGAAGCTTTTGAGTAAGCAAAACTCTGTAAAAATGGCAATTTTGGTCACTGTGAGGGTTTCAAAAGAGGTTATTCAACATGAGGCATGATCCAATTGACATTTTGAATCATTTTTGGTACAGTCCAAAAAATCTACTTTCGGATGAAAAACGATGACTCCGGACCTGTCGAACGTTCCCAAAATGGTCTATAATGATGAAATTTTAACATTTAATCTTTTGACTCTAAATGACTGTTGAATGTGAATTATGACTTTGTCAACTAGAATAAGTGTGTTTAAAGTCATTTCTGTTCCTGAAATGGGTCAAAATTGAAGCTTTTGAGTAAGCAAAACTCTGTAAAAATGGCAATTTTGGTCACTGTGAGGGTTTCGAAAGTGGTTATTCAACATGAGGCATGATCCAATTGACATTTTGAATCATTTTTGGTACAGTCCAAAAAATCAATTTTCGGATGAAAAACAATGACTCCGGACCTGTCGAACGTTCCCAAAATGGTCTATAATGATGAAATTTTAACATTTAGTCTTTTGACTCTAAATGACTGATGAATGTGAATTGTGACTTTGTCAACTAAAATAAGTGTGTTTAAAGTCATTTCTGAGCCTGAAACGGGTCAAAATTGAAGCTTTTGAGTAAGCAAAACTCTGTAAAAATGGCAATTTTGGTCACTGTGAGGGTTTAAAAAGGGGTTATGCAACATGAGGCATGATCCAATTGACATTTTGAATCATTTTTGGTACAGTCCAAAAAATCAATTTTCGGATGAAAAACGATGATTCCGGACCTGTCGAACGATCCCAAAATGGTCAATATGGATGAAATTTTAACATTTAATCTTTTGACTCTAAATGACTGTTGGATGTGAATTAGGACTTTGTCAACTAGAATAAGTGTGTTTAAAGTCATTTCTGTGCCTGAAACGGGTCAAAATTGAAGCTTTTGAGTAAGCAAAACTCTGTAAAAATGGCAATTTTGGTCACTGTGAGGGTTTAAATAGTGTTACTCAACATGAGGCACGATCCAATTGACATTTTAAATCATTTTTGGTACAGTCCAAAAAATCCACTTTCGAATGAAAAACGATGACTCCGGACCTGTCGAAAGTTCCCAAAATGGTCTATAATGATGAAATTTTAACATTTAATCTTTTGACTCTAAATGACTGTTGAATGTGAATTATGACTTTGTCAACTAAAATAAGTGTGTTGAAAGTCATTTCTGAGCCTGATACGGGTCAAAATTGAAGCTTTTGAGTAAGCAAAACTCTGTAAAAATGGCAATTTTGGTCACTGTGAGGGTTTAAAAAGAGGTTATTCAACATGAGGCACGATCCAATTGACATTTTAAATCATTTTTGGTACAGTCCTAAAAATCCATTTTTGGATGAAAAACGATGACTCCGGACCTGTCGAACGATCCCAAAATGGTCAATATGGATGAAATTTTAACATTTAATCTTTTGACTCTAAATGACTGTTGGATGTGAATTATGACTTTGTCAACTAAAATAAGTGTGTTTAAAGTCATTTCTGTGCCTGAAACGGGTCAAAATTGAAGCTTTTGAGTAAGCAAAACTCTGTCAAAATGGCAATTTTGGTCACCGTGAGGGTTTAAAAAGTGGTTATTCAACATGAGGCATGATCCAATTGACATTTTGAATCATTTTTGGTACAGTCCAAAAATTCCATTTTTGGATGAAAAACGATGACTCCGACCTGTCGAACAATCCCAAAATGGTCAATATGGATGAAATTTTAACATTTAATCTTTTGACTCTAAATGACTGTTGGATGTGAATTATGACTTTGTCAACTAAAATAAGTGTGTTTAAAGTCATTTCTGTGCCTGAAACGGGTCAAAATTGAAGCTTTTGAGTAAGCAAAACTCTGTAAAAATGGCAATTTTGGTCACTGTGAGGGTTTCAAAAGTGGTTATTCAACATGAGGCATGATCCAATTGACATTTTGAATCAGTTTTGGTACCGTCCAAAAAATCCATTTTCTATGAAAAACGATGACTCCGGACCTGTGGAACGATCCCAAAATGGTCAATATGGATGAAATTTTAACATTTAATCTTTTGACTCTAAATGACTGTTGGATGTGAATTATGACTTTGTCAACTAGAATAAGTGTGTTTAAAGTCATTTCTGTGCCTAAAATGGGTCAAAATTGAAGCTTTTGAGTAAGCAAAACTCTGTAAAAATGGCAATTTTGGTCACTGTGAGGGTTTAAATAGTGTTACTCAACATGAGGCACGATCCAATTGACATTTTAAATCATTTTTGGTACAGTCCAAAAAATCCACTTTCGAATGAAAAACGATGACTCCGGACCTGTCGAAAGTTCCCAAAATGGTCTATAATGATGAAATTTTAACATTTAATCTTTTGACTCTAAATGACTGTTGAATGTGAATTATGACTTTGTCAACTAAAATAAGTGTGTTGAAAGTCATTTCTGAGCCTGATACGGGTCAAAATTGAAGCTTTTGAGTAAGCAAAACTCTGTAAAAATGGCAATTTTGGTCACTGTGAGGGTTTAAAAAGAGGTTATTCAACATGAGGCACGATCCAATTGACATTTTAAATCATTTTTGGTACAGTCCTAAAAATCCATTTTTGGATGAAAAACGATGACTCCGGACCTGTCGAACGATCCCAAAATGGTCAATATGGATGAAATTTTAACATTTAATCTTTTGACTCTAAATGACTGTTGGATCTGAATTATGACTTTGTCAACTAGAATAAGTGTGTTTAAAGTCATTTCTGTGCCTGAAACGGGTCAAAATTGAAGCTTTTGAGTAAGCAAAACTCTGTAAAAATGGCAATTTTGGTCACTGTGAGGGTTTCAAAAGAGGTTATTCAACATGAGGCATGATCCAATTGACATTTTGAATCATTTTTGGTACAGTCCAAAAAATCTACTTTCGGATGAAAAACGATGACTCCGGACCTGTCGAACGTTCCCAAAATGGTCTATAATGATGAAATTTTAACATTTAATCTTTTGACTCTAAATGACTGTTGAATGTGAATTATGACTTTGTCAACTAGAATAAGTGTGTTTAAAGTCATTTCTGTTCCTGAAATGGGTCAAAATTGAAGCTTTTGAGTAAGCAAAACTCTGTAAAAATGGCAATTTTGGTCACTGTGAGGGTTTCGAAAGTGGTTATTCAACATGAGGCATGATCCAATTGACATTTTGAATCATTTTTGGTACAGTCCAAAAAATCAATTTTCGGATGAAAAACAATGACTCCGGACCTGTCGAACGTTCCCAAAATGGTCTATAATGATGAAATTTTAACATTTAGTCTTTTGACTCTAAATGACTGTTGAATGTGAATTGTGACTTTGTCAACTAAAATAAGTGTGTTTAAAGTCATTTCTGAGCCTGAAACGGGTCAAAATTGAAGCTTTTGAGTAAGCAAAACTCTGTAAAAATGGCAATTTTGGTCACTGTGAGGGTTTAAAAAGGGGTTATGCAACATGAGGCATGATCCAATTGACATTTTGAATCATTTTTGGTACAGTCCAAAAAATCAATTTTCGGATGAAAAACGATGATTCCGGACCTGTCGAACGATCCCAAAATGGTCAATATGGATGAAATTTTAACATTTAATCTTTTGACTCTAAATGACTGTTGGATGTGAATTAGGACTTTGTCAACTAGAATAAGTGTGTTTAAAGTCATTTCTGTGCCTGAAACGGGTCAAAATTGAAGCTTTTGAGTAAGCAAAACTCTGTAAAAATGGCAATTTTGGTCACTGTGAGGGTTTAAATAGTGTTACTCAACATGAGGCACGATCCAATTGACATTTTAAATCATTTTTGGTACAGTCCAAAAAATCCACTTTCGAATGAAAAACGATGACTCCGGACCTGTCGAAAGTTCCCAAAATGGTCTATAATGATGAAATTTTAACATTTAATCTTTTGACTCTAAATGACTGTTGAATGTGAATTATGACTTTGTCAACTAAAATAAGTGTGTTGAAAGTCATTTCTGAGCCTGATACGGGTCAAAATTGAAGCTTTTGAGTAAGCAAAACTCTGTAAAAATGGCAATTTTGGTCACTGTGAGGGTTTAAAAAGAGGTTATTCAACATGAGGCACGATCCAATTGACATTTTAAATCATTTTTGGTACAGTCCTAAAAATCCATTTTTGGATGAAAAACGATGACTCCGGACCTGTCGAACGATCCCAAAATGGTCAATATGGATGAAATTTTAACATTTAATCTTTTGACTCTAAATGACTGTTGGATGTGAATTATGACTTTGTCAACTAAAATAAGTGTGTTTAAAGTCATTTCTGTGCCTGAAACGGGTCAAAATTGAAGCTTTTGAGTAAGCAAAACTCTGTCAAAATGGCAATTTTGGTCACCGTGAGGGTTTAAAAAGTGGTTATTCAACATGAGGCATGATCCAATTGACATTTTGAATCATTTTTGGTACAGTCCAAAAATTCCATTTTTGGATGAAAAACGATGACTCCGACCTGTCGAACGATCCCAAAATGGTCAATATGGATGAAATTTTAACATTTAATCTTTTGACTCTAAATGACTGTTGGATGTGAATTATGACTTTGTCAACTAAAATAAGTGTGTTTAAAGTCATTTCTGTGCCTGAAACGGGTCAAAATTGAAGCTTTTGAGTAAGCAAAACTCTGTAAAAATGGCAATTTTGGTCACTGTGAGGGTTTCAAAAGTGGTTATTCAACATGAGGCATGATCCAATTGACATTTTGAATCAGTTTTGGTACCGTCCAAAAAATCCATTTTCTATGAAAAACGATGACTCCGGACCTGTGGAACGATCCCAAAATGGTCAATATGGATGAAATTTTAACATTTAATCTTTTGACTCTAAATGACTGTTGGATGTGAATTATGACTTTGTCAACTAGAATAAGTGTGTTTAAAGTCATTTCTGTGCCTAAAATGGGTCAAAATTGAAGCTTTTGAGTAAGCAAAACTCTGTAAAAATGGCAATTTTGGTCACTGTGAGGGTTTAAATAGTGTTACTCAACATGAGGCACGATCCAATTGACATTTTAAATCATTTTTGGTACAGTCCAAAAAATCCACTTTCGAATGAAAAACGATGACTCCGGACCTGTCGAAAGTTCCCAAAATGGTCTATAATGATGAAATTTTAACATTTAATCTTTTGACTCTAAATGACTGTTGAATGTGAATTATGACTTTGTCAACTAAAAAAAGTGTGTTGAAAGTCATTTCTGAGCCTGATACGGGTCAAAATTGAAGCTTTTGAGTAAGCAAAACTCTGTAAAAATGGCAATTTTGGTCACTGTGAGGGTTTAAAAAGAGGTTATTCAACATGAGGCACGATCCAATTGACATTTTAAATCATTTTTGGTACAGTCCTAAAAATCCATTTTTGGATGAAAAACGATGACTCCGGACCTGTCGAACGATCCCAAAATGGTCAATATGGATGAAATTTTAACATTTAATCTTTTGACTCTAAATGACTGTTGGATGTGAATTATGACTTTGTCAACTAAAATAAGTGTGTTTAAAGTCATTTCTGTGCCTGAAACGGGTCAAAATTGAAGCTTTTGAGTAAGCAAAACTCTGTCAAAATGGCAATTTTGGTCACCGTGAGGGTTTAAAAAGTGGTTATTCAACATGAGGCATGATCCAATTGACATTTTGAATCATTTTTGGTACAGTCCAAAAATTCCATTTTTGGATGAAAAACGATGACTCCGACCTGTCGAACGATCCCAAAATGGTCAATATGGATGAAATTTTAACATTTAATCTTTTGACTCTAAATGACTGTTGGATGTGAATTATGACTTTGTCAACTAAAATAAGTGTGTTTAAAGTCATTTCTGTGCCTGAAACGGGTCAAAATTGAAGCTTTTGAGTAAGCAAAACTCTGTAAAAATGGCAATTTTGGTCACTGTGAGGGTTTCAAAAGTGGTTATTCAACATGAGGCATGATCCAATTGACATTTTGAATCAGTTTTGGTACCGTCCAAAAAATCCATTTTCTATGAAAAACGATGACTCCGGACCTGTGGAACGATCCCAAAATGGTCAATATGGATGAAATTTTAACATTTAATCTTTTGACTCTAAATGACTGTTGGATGTGAATTATGACTTTGTCAACTAGAATAAGTGTGTTTAAAGTCATTTCTGTGCCTAAAATGGGTCAAAATTGAAGCTTTTGAGTAAGCAAAACTCTGTAAAAATGGCAATTTTGGTCACTGTGAGGGTTTAAATAGTTGTTACTCAACACGAGGCACGATCCAATTGACATTTTAAATCATTTTTGGTACAGTCCAAAAAATCCATTTTCGGATGAAAAGCGATGACTCCGGACCTGTCGAACCTTCCCAAAATGGTCTATAATGATGAAATTTTTACATTTAATCTTTTGACTCTAAATGACTGTTGAATGTGAATTATGACTTAGTCAATTAAAATAAGCGTGTTGAATGTCATTTCTGTGCCTGAAATGGGTCAAAATTGAAGCTTTTGAGTAAGCAAAACTCTGTAAAAAATGGCAATTTTGGTCACTGTGAGGGTTTAAAAAGAGGTTATTCAACATGAGGCACGATCCAATTGACATTTTAAATCATTTTTGGTACAGTCCAAAAAATCCATTTTTGGATGAAAAACGATGACTCCGGACCTGTCGAACGATCCCAAAATGGTCAATATGGATGACATTTTTACATTTAATCTTTTGACTCTAAATGACTGTTGGATGTGAATTATGACTTTGTCAACTAAAATAAGTGTGTTTAAAGTCATTTCTGTGCCTGAAACGGGTCAAAATTGAAGCTTTTGAGTAAGCAAAACTCTGTAAAAATGGCAATTTTGGTCACTGTGAGGGTTTCAAAAGTGGTTATTCAACATGAGGCATGATCCAATTGACATTTTGAATCATTTTTGGTACAGTCCAAAAAATCAATTTTCGGATGAAAAACAATGACTCCGGACCTGTCGAACGTTCCCAAAATGGTCTATAATGATGAAATTTTAACATTTAGTCTTTTGACTCTAAATGACTGTTGAATGTGAATTGTGACTTTGTCAACTAAAATAAGTGTGTTTAAAGTCATTTCTGAGCCTGAAACGGGTCAAAATTGAAGCTTTTGAGTAAGCAAAACTCTGTAAAAATGGCAATTTTGGTCACTGTGAGGGTTTAAAAAGAGGTTATTCAACATGAGGCACGATCCAATTGACATTTTAAATCATTTTTGGTACAGTCCAAAAAATCCATTTTCGGATGAAAAACGATGACTCCAGAGACCTGTCGAACGATCCCAAAATGGTCAATTTGAATGAAATTTTAACATTTAATCTTTTGACTCTAAATGACTGTTGAATGTGAATTATGACTTTGTCAACTAAAATAAGTGTGTTGAAAGTCATTTCTGAGCCTGAAACGGGTCAAAATTGAAGCTTTTGAGTAAGCAAAACTCTGTAAAAATGGCAATTTTGGTCACTGTGAGGGTTTCAAAAGAGGTTATTCAACATGAGGCATGATCCAATTGACATTTTGAATCATTTTTGGTACAGTCCAAAAAATCAATGTTCGGATGAAAAACAATGACTCCGGCCGGACCTGTCGAACGTTCCCAAAATGGTCTATAATGATGACATTTTAACATTTAATCTTTTGACTCTAAATGACTGTTGAATGTGAATTATGACTATGTCAACTAAAATAAGTGTGTTGAAAGTAATTTCTGAGCCTGAAACGGGTCAAAATTGAAGCTTTTGGGTAAGCAAAACTCTGTAAAAAATGGCAATTTTGGTCACTGTGAGGGTTTAAAAAGTGGTTATTCAACATGAGGCATGATCCAATTGACATTTTGAATCATTTTTGGTACAGTCCAAAAAATCAAATTTCGGATGAAGAAAGATGACTCCGGACCTGTCGAACGATCCCAAAATGGTCTATAATGATGAAATTTTAACATTTAATCTTTTGACTCTAAATGACTGTTGGATGTGAATTATGACTTTGTCAACTAAAATAAGTGTGTTTAAAGTCATTTCTGTGCCTGAAACGGGTCAAACTTGAAGCTTTTGAGTAAGCAAAACTCTGTAAAAATGGCAATTTTGGTCACTGTGAGGGTTTCAAAAGTGGTTATTCAACATGAGGCATGATCCAATTGACATTTTGAATCATTTTTGGTACAGTCCAAAAAATCAATTTTCGGATGAAAAACGATGACTCCAGAGACCTGTCGAACGATCCCAAAATGGTCAATATGGATGAAATTTTAACATTTAATCTTTTGACTCTAAATGACTGTTGGATCTGAATTATGACTTTGTCAACTAGAATAAGTGTGTTTAAAGTCATTTCTGTGCCTGAAACGGGTCAAAATTGAAGCTTTTGAGTAAGCAAAACTCTGTAAAAATGGCAATTTTGGTCACTGTGAGGGTTTAAATAGTTGTTATTCAACATGAGGCACGATCCAATTGACATTTTAAATCATTTTTGGTACAGTCCAAAAAATCCACTTTCGGATGAAAAACGATGACTCCGGACCTGTCGAACGTTCCCAAAATGGTCTATAATGATGAAATTTTAACATTTAATCTTTTGACTCTAAATGACTGTTGAATGTGAATTATGACTTTGTCAACAAAAATAAGTGTGTTGAAAGTCATTTCTGAGCCTGAAACGGGTCAAAATTGAAGCTTTTGGGTAAGCAAAACTCTGTAAAAAAGTGGCAATTTTGGTCACTGTGAGGGTTTAAAAAGTGGTTATTCAACATGAGGCACGATCCAATTGACATTTTGAATCATTTTTGGTACAGTCCAAAAAATCAATTTTCGGATGAAGAAAGATGACTCCGGACCTGTCGAACGATCCCAAAATGGTCTATAATGAGGAAATTTTACCATTTAGTCTTTTGACTCTAAATGACTGTTGAATGTGAATTGTGACTTTGTCAACTAAAATAAGTGTGTTTAAAGTCATTTCTGAGCCTGAAACGGGTCAAAATTGAAGCTTTTGAGTAAGCAAAACTCTGTAAAAATGGCAATTTTGGTCACTGTGAGGGTTTAAAAAGAGGTTATTCAACATGAGGCACGATCCAATTGACATTTTAAATCATTTTTGGTACAGTCCAAAAAATCCACTTTCGGATGAAAAACGATGACTCCGGACCTGTCGAACGTTCCCAAAATGGTCTATAATGATGAAATTTTAACATTTAATCTTTTGACTCTAAATGACTGTTGAATGTGAATTATGACTTTGTCAACTAAAATAAGTGTGTTGAAAGTCATTTCTGAGCCTGAAACGGGTCAAAATTGAAGCTTTTGAGTAAGCAAAACTCTGTAAAAATGGCAATTTTGGTCACTGTGAGGGTTTCAAAAGAGGTTATTCAACATGAGGCATGATCCAATTGACATTTTGAATCATTTTTGGTACAGTCCAAAAAATCAATGTTCGGATGAAAAACAATGACTCCGGCCGGACCTGTCGAACGTTCCCAAAATGGTCTATAATTATGACATTTTAACATTTAATCTTTTGACTCTAAATGACTGTTGAATGTGAATTATGACTATGTCAACTAAAATAAGTGTGTTGAAAGTCATTTCTGAGCCTGAAACGGGTCAAAATTGAAGCTTTTGAGTAAGCAAAACTCTGTAAAAATGGCAATTTTGGTCACTGTGAGGGTTTAAATAGTTGTTATTCAACATGAGGCACGATCCAATTGACATTTTCAATCATTTTTGGTACAGTCCAAAAATCAATTTTCGGATGAAGAAAGATGACCTGTCGAACGATCCCAAAATGCTCTATAATGATGAAATTTTAACATTTAATCTTTTGACTCTAAATGACTGTTGGATGTGAATTATGACTTTGTCAACTAAAATAAGTGTGTTTAAAGTCATTTCTGTGCCTGAAACGGGTCAAAATTGAAGCTTTTGAGTAAGCAAAACTCTGTAAAAATGGCAATTTTGGTCACTGTGAGGGTTTCAAAAGTGGTTATTCAACATGAGGCATGATCCAATTGACATTTTGAATCATTTTTGGTACAATCCAAAAAAACAATTTTCGGATGAAAAACAATGACTCCGGACCTGTCGAACGTTCCCAAAATGGTCTATAATGATGAAATTTTAACATTTAGTCTTTTGACTCTAAATGACTGTTGAATGTGAATTGTGACTTTGTCAACTAAAGTAAGTGTGTTTAAAGTCATTTCTGAGCCTGAAACGGGTGAAAATTGAAGCTTTTGAGTAAGCAAAACTCTGTAAAAATGGCAATTTTGGTCACTGTGAGGGTTTAAAAAGAGGTTATTCAACATGAGGCACGATCCAATTGACATTTTAAATCATTTTTGGTACAGTCCAAAAAATCCATTTTCGGATGAAAAACGATGACTCCAGAGACCTGTCGAACGATCCCAAAATGGTCAATATGGATGAAATTTTAACATTTAATCTTTTGACTCTAAATGACTGTTGAATGTGAATTGTGACTTTGTCAACTAAAGTAAGTGTGTTTAAAGTCATTTCTGAGCCTGAAACGGGTCAAAATTGAAGCTTTTGAGTAAGCAAAACTCTGTAAAAATGGCAATTTTGGTCACTGTGAGGGTTTCAAAAGAGGTTATTCAACATGAGGCATGATCCAATTGACATTTTGAATCATTTTTGGTACAGTCCAAAAAATCTACTTTCGGATGAAAAACGATGACTCCGGACCTGTCGAACGTTCCCAAAATGGTCTATAATGATGAAATTTTAACATTTAATCTTTTGACTCTAAATGACTGTTGAATGTGAATTATGACTTTGTCAACTAGAATAAGTGTGTTTAAAGTCATTTCTGTTCCTGAAATGGGTCAAAATTGAAGCTTTTGAGTAAGCAAAACTCTGTAAAAATGGCAATTTTGGTCACTGTGAGGGTTTCGAAAGTGGTTATTCAACATGAGGCATGATCCAATTGACATTTTGAATCATTTTTGGTACAGTCCAAAAAATCAATTTTCGGATGAAAAACAATGACTCCGGACCTGTCGAACGTTCCCAAAATGGTCTATAATGATGAAATTTTAACATTTAGTCTTTTGACTCTAAATGACTGTTGAATGTGAATTGTGACTTTGTCAACTAAAATAAGTGTGTTTAAAGTCATTTCTGAGCCTGAAACGGGTCAAAATTGAAGCTTTTGAGTAAGCAAAACTCTGTAAAAATGGCAATTTTGGTCACTGTGAGGGTTTAAAAAGGGGTTATGCAACATGAGGCATGATCCAATTGACATTTTGAATCATTTTTGGTACAGTCCAAAAAATCAATTTTCGGATGAAAAACAATGACTCCGGACCTGTCGAACGTTCCCAAAATGGTCTATAATGATGAAATTTTAACATTTAGTCTTTTGACTCTAAATGACTGTTGGATGTGAATTAGGACTTTGTCAACTAGAATAAGTGTGTTTAAAGTCATTTCTGTGCCTGAAACGGGTCAAAATTGAAGCTTTTGAGTAAGCAAAACTCTGTAAAAATGGCAATTTTGGTCACTGTGAGGGTTTAAATAGTGTTACTCAACATGAGGCACGATCCAATTGACATTTTAAATCATTTTTGGTACAGTCCAAAAAATCCACTTTCGAATGAAAAACGATGACTCCGGACCTGTCGAAAGTTCCCAAAATGGTCTATAATGATGAAATTTTAACATTTAATCTTTTGACTCTAAATGACTGTTGAATGTGAATTATGACTTTGTCAACTAAAATAAGTGTGTTGAAAGTCATTTCTGAGCCTGATACGGGTCAAAATTGAAGCTTTTGAGTAAGCAAAACTCTGTAAAAAATGGCAATTTTGGTCACTGTGAGGGTTTAAAAAGTGGTTATTCAACATGAGGCACGATCCAATTGACATTTTGAATCATTTTTGGTACAGTCCAAAAAATCAATTTTCGGAGGAAAAACGATGACTCCGGACCTGTCGAACGATCCCAAAATGGTCAATATGGATGAAATTTTAACATTTAATCTTTTGACTCTAAATGACTGTTGGATGTGAATTATGACTTTGTCAACTAAAATAAGTGTGTTTAAAGTCATTTCTGTGCCTGAAACGGGTCAAAATTGAAGCTTTTGAGTAAGCAAAACTCTGTCAAAATGGCAATTTTGGTCACCGTGAGGGTTTAAAAAGTGGTTATTCAACATGAGGCATGATCCAATTGACATTTTGAATCATTTTTGGTACAGTCCAAAAATTCCATTTTTGGATGAAAAACGATGACTCCGACCTGTCGAACGATCCCAAAATGGTCAATATGGATGAAATTTTAACATTTAATCTTTTGACTCTAAATGACTGTTGGATGTGAATTATGACTTTGTCAACTAAAATAAGTGTGTTTAAAGTCATTTCTGTGCCTGAAACGGGTCAAAATTGAAGCTTTTGAGTAAGCAAAACTCTGTAAAAATGGCAATTTTGGTCACTGTGAGGGTTTCAAAAGTGGTTATTCAACATGAGGCATGATCCAATTGACATTTTGAATCAGTTTTGGTACCATCCAAAAAATCCATTTTCTATGAAAAACGATGACTCCGGACCTGTGGAACGATCCCAAAATGGTCAATATGGATGAAATTTTAACATTTAATCTTTTGACTCTAAATGACTGTTGGATGTGAATTATGACTTTGTCAACTAGAATAAGTGTGTTTAAAGTCATTTCTGTGCCTAAAATGGGTCAAAATTGAAGCTTTTGAGTAAGCAAAACTCTGTAAAAATGGCAATTTTGGTCACTGTGAGGGTTTAAATAGTTGTTACTCAACACGAGGCACGATCCAATTGACATTTTAAATCATTTTTGGTACAGTCCAAAAAATCCATTTTCGGATGAAAAGCGATGACTCCGGACCTGTCGAACCTTCCCAAAATGGTCTATAATGATGACATTTTTACATTTAATCTTTTGACTCTAAATGACTGTTGAATGTGAATTATGACTTTGTCAATTAAAATAAGCGTGTTGAAAGTCATTTCGGTGCCTGAAATGGGTCAAAATTGAAGCTTTTGAGTAAGCAAAACTCTGTAAAAAATGGCAATTTTGGTCACTGTGAGGGTTTAAAAAGTGGTTATTCAACATGAGGCATGATCCAATTGACATTTGGAATCATTTTTGGTACAGTCCAAAAAATCAATGTTCGGATGAAAAACAATGACTCCGGACCTGTCGAACGTTCCCAAAATGGTCTATAATGATGAAATTTTAACATTTAGTCTTTTGACTCTAAATGACTGTTGAATGTGAATTGTGACTTTGTCAACTAAAATAAGTGTGTTTAAAGTCATTTCTGAGCCTGAAACGGGTCAAAATTGAAGCTTTTGAGTAAGCAAAACTCTGTAAAAATGGCAATTTTGGTCACTGTGAGGGTTTCAAAAGAGGTTATTCAACATGAGGCATGATCCAATTGACATTTTGAATAATTTTTGGTACAGTCCAAAAAATCCACTTTCGGATGAAAAACGATGACTCCGGACCTGTCGAACGTTCCCAAAATGGTCTATAATGATGAAATTTTAACATTTAATCTTTTGACTCTAAATGACTGTTGAATGTGAATTATGACTTTGTCAACTAGAATAAGTGTGTTTAAAGTCATTTGTGTTCCTGAAATGGGTCAAAATTGAAGCTTTTGAGTAAGCAAAACTCTGTAAAAATGGCAATTTTGGTCACTGTGAGGGTTTCGAAAGTGGTTATTCAACATGAGGCATGATCCAATTGACATTTTGAATCATT
This sequence comes from Lissotriton vulgaris, assembly GCF_964263255.1. Taxonomy (NCBI): domain Eukaryota; kingdom Metazoa; phylum Chordata; class Amphibia; order Caudata; family Salamandridae; genus Lissotriton; species Lissotriton vulgaris. Next base: position 533,959 of record NW_028250879.1, on the reverse strand, counting down.
TTTGGTACAGTCCAAAAAATCAATTTTCGGATGAAAAACAATGACTCCGGACCTGTCGAACGTTCCCAAAATGGTCTATAATGATGAAATTTTAACATTTAGTCTTTTGACTCTAAATGACTGTTGAATGTGAATTATGACTTTGTCAACTAAAATAAGTGTGTTGAAAGTCATTTCTGAGCCTGAAACGGGTCAAAATTGAAGCTTTTGGGTAAGCAAAACTCTGTAAAAAAGTGGCAATTTTGGTCACTGTGAGGGTTTAAAAAGTGGTTATTCAACATGAGGCACGGTCCAATTGACATTTTGAATCATTTTTGGTACAGTCCAAAAAATCAATTTTCGGATGAAGAAAGATGACTCCGGACCTGTCGAACGATCCCAAAATGGTCTATAATGATGAAATTTTAACATTTAATCTTTTGACTCTAAATGACTGTTGGATGTGAATTATGACTTTTTCAACTAAAATAAGTGTGTTTAAAGTCATTTCTGTGCCTGAAACGGGTCAAAATTGAAGCTTTTGAGAAAGCAAAACTCTCTAAAAATGGCAATTTTGGTCACTGTGAGGGTTTCAAAAGAGGTTATTCAACATGAGGCATGATCCAATTGACATTTTGAATCATTTTTGGTACAGTCCAAAAAATCAATGTTCGGATGAAAAACAATGACTCCGGCCGGACCTGTCGAACGTTCCCAAAATGGTCTATAATGAGGAAATTTTACCATTTAGTCTTTTGACTCTAAATGACTGTTGAATGTGAATTGTGACTTTGTCAACTAAAATAAGTGTGTTTAAAGTCATTTCTGAGCCTGAAACGGGTCAAAATTGAAGCTTTTGAGTAAGCAAAACTCTGTAAAAATGGCAATTTTGGTCACTGTGAGGGTTTAAAAAGAGGTTATTCAACATGAGGCACGATCCAATTGACATTTTAAATCATTTTTGGTACAGTCCAAAAAATCCACTTTCGGATGAAAAACGATGACTCCGGACCTGTCGAACGTTCCCAAAATGGTCTATAATGATGAAATTTTAACATTTAATCTTTTGACTCTAAATGACTGTTGAATGTGAATTATGACTTTGTCAACTAAAATAAGTGTGTTGAAAGTCATTTCTGAGCCTGAAACGGGTCAAAATTGAAGCTTTTGTGTAAGCAAAACTCTGTAAAAATGGCAATTTTGGTCACTGTGAGGGTTTCAAAAGAGGTTATTCAACATGAGGCATGATCCAATTGACATTTTGAATCATTTTTGGTACAGTCCAAAAAATCAATGTTCGGATGAAAAACAATGACTCCGGCCGGACCTGTCGAACGTTCCCAAAATGGTCTATAATGATGACATTTTAACATTTAATCTTTTGACTCTAAATGACTGTTGAATGTGAATTATGACTATGTCAACTAAAATAAGTGTGTTGAAAGTCATTTCTGAGCCTGAAACGGGTCAAAATTGAAGCTTTTGAGTAAGCAAAACTCTGTAAAAATGGCAATTTTGGTCACTGTGAGGGTTTAAATAGTTGTTATTCAACATGAGGCACGATCCAATTGACATTTTCAATCATTTTTGGTACAGTCCAAAAATCAATTTTCGGATGAAGAAAGATGACTCCGGACCTGTCGAACGATCCCAAAATGCTCTATAATGATGAAATTTTAACATTTAATCTTTTGACTCTAAATGACTGTTGGATGTGAATTATGACTTTGTCAACTAAAATAAGTGTGTTTAAAGTCATTTCTGTGCCTGAAACGGGTCAAAATTGAAGCTTTTGAGTAAGCAAAACTCTGTAAAAATGGCAATTTTGGTCACTGTGAGGGTTTCAAAAGTGGTTATTCAACATGAGGCATGATCCAATTGACATTTTGAATCATTTTTGGTACAATCCAAAAAAACAATTTTCGGATGAAAAACAATGACTCCGGACCTGTCGAACGTTCCCAAAATGGTCTATAATGATGAAATTTTAACATTTAGTCTTTTGACTCTAAATGACTGTTGAATGTGAATTGTGACTTTGTCAACTAAAGTAAGTGTGTTTAAAGTCATTTCTGAGCCTGAAACGGGTGAAAATTGAAGCTTTTGAGTAAGCAAAACTCTGTAAAAATGGCAATTTTGGTCACTGTGAGGGTTTAAAAAGAGGTTATTCAACATGAGGCACGATCCAATTGACATTTTAAATCATTTTTGGTACAGTCCAAAAAATCCATTTTCGGATGAAAAACGATGACTCCAGAGACCTGTCGAACGATCCCAAAATGGTCAATATGGATGAAATTTTAACATTTAATCTTTTGACTCTAAATGACTGTTGAATGTGAATTGTGACTTTGTCAACTAAAGTAAGTGTGTTTAAAGTCATTTCTGAGCCTGAAACGGGTCAAAATTGAAGCTTTTGAGTAAGCAAAACTCTGTAAAAATGGCAATTTTGGTCACTGTGAGGGTTTCAAAAGAGGTTATTCAACATGAGGCATGATCCAATTGACATTTTGAATCATTTTTGGTACAGTCCAAAAAATCTACTTTCGGATGAAAAACGATGACTCCGGACCTGTCGAACGTTCCCAAAATGGTCTATAATGATGAAATTTTAACATTTAATCTTTTGACTCTAAATGACTGTTGAATGTGAATTATGACTTTGTCAACTAGAATAAGTGTGTTTAAAGTCATTTCTGTTCCTGAAATGGGTCAAAATTGAAGCTTTTGAGTAAGCAAAACTCTGTAAAAATGGCAATTTTGGTCACTGTGAGGGTTTCGAAAGTGGTTATTCAACATGAGGCATGATCCAATTGACATTTTGAATCATTTTTGGTACAGTCCAAAAAATCAATTTTCGGATGAAAAACAATGACTCCGGACCTGTCGAACGTTCCCAAAATGGTCTATAATGATGAAATTTTAACATTTAGTCTTTTGACTCTAAATGACTGTTGAATGTGAATTGTGACTTTGTCAACTAAAATAAGTGTGTTTAAAGTCATTTCTGAGCCTGAAACGGGTCAAAATTGAAGCTTTTGAGTAAGCAAAACTCTGTAAAAATGGCAATTTTGGTCACTGTGAGGGTTTAAAAAGGGGTTATGCAACATGAGGCATGATCCAATTGACATTTTGAATCATTTTTGGTACAGTCCAAAAAATCCATTTTCGGATGAAAAACGATGATTCCGGACCTGTCGAACGATCCCAAAATGGTCAATATGGATGAAATTTTAACATTTAATCTTTTGACTCTAAATGACTGTTGGATGTGAATTAGGACTTTGTCAACTAGAATAAGTGTGTTTAAAGTCATTTCTGTGCCTGAAACGGGTCAAAATTGAAGCTTTTGAGTAAGCAAAACTCTGTCAAAATGGCAATTTTGGTCACCGTGAGGGTTTAAAAAGTGGTTATTCAACATGAGGCATGATCCAATTGACATTTTGAATCATTTTTGGTACAGTCCAAAAATTCCATTTTTGGATGAAAAACGATGACTCCGACCTGTCGAACGATCCCAAAATGGTCAATATGGATGAAATTTTAACATTTAATCTTTTGACTCTAAATGACTGTTGGATGTGAATTATGACTTTGTCAACTAAAATAAGTGTGTTTAAAGTCATTTCTGTGCCTGAAACGGGTCAAAATTGAAGCTTTTGAGTAAGCAAAACTCTGTAAAAATGGCAATTTTGGTCACTGTGAGGGTTTCAAAAGTGGTTATTCAACATGAGGCATGATCCAATTGACATTTTGAATCAGTTTTGGTACCGTCCAAAAAATCCATTTTCTATGAAAAACGATGACTCCGGACCTGTGGAACGATCCCAAAATGGTCAATATGGATGAAATTTTAACATTTAATCTTTTGACTCTAAATGACTGTTGGATGTGAATTATGACTTTGTCAACTAGAATAAGTGTGTTTAAAGTCATTTCTGTGCCTAAAATGGGTCAAAATTGAAGCTTTTGAGTAAGCAAAACTCTGTAAAAATGGCAATTTTGGTCACTGTGAGGGTTTAAATAGTTGTTACTCAACACGAGGCACGATCCAATTGACATTTTAAATCATTTTTGGTACAGTCCAAAAAATCCATTTTCGGATGAAAAGCGATGACTCCGGACCTGTCGAACCTTCCCAAAATGGTCTATAATGATGACATTTTTACATTTAATCTTTTGACTCTAAATGACTGTTGAATGTGAATTATGACTTTGTCAATTAAAATAAGCGTGTTGAAAGTCATTTCTGTGCCTGAAATGGGTCAAAATTGAAGCTTTTGAGTAAGCAAAACTCTGTAAAAAATGGCAATTTTGGTCACTGTGAGGGTTTAAAAAGTGGTTATTCAACATGAGGCATGATCCAATTGACATTTGGAATCATTTTTGGTACAGTCCAAAAAATCAATGTTCGGATGAAAAACAATGACTCCGGACCTGTCGAACGTTCCCAAAATGGTCTATAATGATGAAATTTTAACATTTAGTCTTTTGACTCTAAATGACTGTTGAATGTGAATTGTGACTTTGTCAACTAAAATAAGTGTGTTTAAAGTCATTTCTGAGCCTGAAACGGGTCAAAATTGAAGCTTTTGAGTAAGCAAAACTCTGTAAAAATGGCAATTTTGGTCACTGTGAGGGTTTCAAAAGAGGTTATTCAACATGAGGCATGATCCAATTGACATTTTGAATAATTTTTGGTACAGTCCAAAAAATCCACTTTCGGATGAAAAACGATGACTCCGGACCTGTCGAACGTTCCCAAAATGGTCTATAATGATGAAATTTTAACATTTAATCTTTTGACTCTAAATGACTGTTGAATGTGAATTATGACTTTGTCAACTAGAATAAGTGTGTTTAAAGTCATTTGTGTTCCTGAAATGGGTCAAAATTGAAGCTTTTGAGTAAGCAAAACTCTGTAAAAATGGCAATTTTGGTCACTGTGAGGGTTTCGAAAGTGGTTATTCAACATGAGGCATGATCCAATTGACATTTTGAATCATTTTTGGTACAGTCCAAAAAATCAATTTTCGGATGAAAAACAATGACTCCGGACCTGTCGAACGTTCCCAAAATGGTCTATAATGATGAAATTTTAACATTTAGTCTTTTGACTCTAAATGACTGTTGAATGTGAATTGTGACTTTGTCAACTAAAATAAGTGTGTTTAAAGTCATTTCTGAGCCTGAAACGGGTCAAAATTGAAGCTTTTGAGTAAGCAAAACTCTGTAAAAATGGCAATTTTGGTCACTGTGAGGGTTTAAAAAGGGGTTATGCAACATGAGGCATGATCCAATTGACATTTTGAATCATTTTTGGTACAGTCCAAAAAATCAATTTTCGGATGAAAAACGATGATTCCGGACCTGTCGAACGATCCCAAAATGGTCAATATGGATGAAATTTTAACATTTAATCTTTTGACTCTAAATGACTGTTGGATGTGAATTAGGACTTTGTCAACTAGAATAAGTGTGTTTAAAGTCATTTCTGTGCCTGAAACGGGTCAAAATTGAAGCTTTTGAGTAAGCAAAACTCTGTAAAAATGGCAATTTTGGTCACTGTGAGGGTTTAAATAGTGTTACTCAACATGAGGCACGATCCAATTGACATTTTAAATCATTTTTGGTACAGTCCAAAAAATCCACTTTCGAATGAAAAACGATGACTCCGGACCTGTCGAAAGTTCCCAAAATGGTCTATAATGATGAAATTTTAACATTTAATCTTTTGACTCTAAATGACTGTTGAATGTGAATTATGACTTTGTCAACTAAAATAAGTGTGTTGAAAGTCATTTCTGAGCCTGATACGGGTCAAAATTGAAGCTTTTGAGTAAGCAAAACTCTGTAAAAATGGCAATTTTGGTCACTGTGAGGGTTTAAAAAGAGGTTATTCAACATGAGGCACGATCCAATTGACATTTTAAATCATTTTTGGTACAGTCCTAAAAATCCATTTTTGGATGAAAAACGATGACTCCGGACCTGTCGAACGATCCCAAAATGGTCAATATGGATGAAATTTTAACATTTAATCTTTTGACTCTAAATGACTGTTGGATGTGAATTATGACTTTGTCAACTAAAATAAGTGTGTTTAAAGTCATTTCTGTGCCTGAAACGGGTCAAAATTGAAGCTTTTGAGTAAGCAAAACTCTGTAAAAATGGCAATTTTGGTCACTGTGAGGGTTTCAAAAGTGGTTATTCAACATGAGGCATGATCCAATTGACATTTTGAATCAGTTTTGGTACCATCCAAAAAATCCATTTTCTATGAAAAACGATGACTCCGGACCTGTGGAACGATCCCAAAATGGTCAATATGGATGAAATTTTAACATTTAATCTTTTGACTCTAAATGACTGTTGGATGTGAATTATGACTTTGTCAACTAGAATAAGTGTGTTTAAAGTCATTTCTGTGCCTAAAATGGGTCAAAATTGAAGCTTTTGAGTAAGCAAAACTCTGTAAAAATGGCAATTTTGGTCACTGTGAGGGTTTAAATAGTTGTTACTCAACACGAGGCACGATCCAATTGACATTTTAAATCATTTTTGGTACAGTCCAAAAAATCCATTTTCGGATGAAAAGCGATGACTCCGGACCTGTCGAACCTTCCCAAAATGGTCTATAATGATGACATTTTTACATTTAATCTTTTGACTCTAAATGACTGTTGAATGTGAATTATGACTTTGTCAATTAAAATAAGCGTGTTGAAAGTCATTTCTGTGCCTGAAATGGGTCAAAATTGATGCTTTTGAGTAAGCAAAACTCTGTAAAAAATGGCAATTTTGGTCACTGTGAGGGTTTAAAAAGTGGTTATTCAACATGAGGCATGATCCAATTGACATTTGGAATCATTTTTGGTACAGTCCAAAAAATCAATGTTCGGATGAAAAACAATGACTCCGGACCTGTCGAACGTTCCCAAAATGGTCTATAATGATGAAATTTTAACATTTAGTCTTTTGACTCTAAATGACTGTTGAATGTGAATTGTGACTTTGTCAACTAAAATAAGTGTGTTTAAAGTCATTTCTGAGCCTGAAACGGGTCAAAATTGAAGCTTTTGAGTAAGCAAAACTCTGTAAAAATGGCAATTTTGGTCACTGTGAGGGTTTCAAAAGAGGTTATTCAACATGAGGCATGATCCAATTGACATTTTGAATAATTTTTGGTACAGTCCAAAAAATCCACTTTCGGATGAAAAACGATGACTCCGGACCTGTCGAACGTTCCCAAAATGGTCTATAATGATGAAATTTTAACATTTAATCTTTTGACTCTAAATGACTGTTGAATGTGAATTATGACTTTGTCAACTAGAATAAGTGTGTTTAAAGTCATTTGTGTTCCTGAAATGGGTCAAAATTGAAGCTTTTGAGTAAGCAAAACTCTGTAAAAATGGCAATTTTGGTCACTGTGAGGGTTTCGAAAGTGGTTATTCAACATGAGGCATGATCCAATTGACATTTTGAATCATTTTTGGTACAGTCCAAAAAATCAATTTTCGGATGAAAAACAATGACTCCGGACCTGTCGAACGTTCCCAAAATGGTCTATAATGATGAAATTTTAACATTTAGTCTTTTGACTCTAAATGACTGTTGAATGTGAATTATGACTTTGTCAACTAAAATAAGTGTGTTGAAAGTCATTTCTGAGCCTGAAACGGGTCAAAATTGAAGCTTTTGGGTAAGCAAAACTCTGTAAAAAAGTGGCAATTTTGGTCACTGTGAGGGTTTAAAAAGTGGTTATTCAACATGAGGCACGATCCAATTAACATTTTGAATCATTTTTGGTACAGTCCAAAAAATCAATTTTCGGATGAAGAAAGATGACTCCGGACCTGTCGAACGATCCCAAAATGGTCTATAATGATGAAATTTTAACATTTAATCTTTTGACTCTAAATGACTGTTGGATGTGAATTATGACTTTTTCAACTAAAATAAGTGTGTTTAAAGTCATTTCTGTGCCTGAAACGGGTCAAAATTGAAGCTTTTGAGAAAGCAAAACTCTGTAAAAATGGCAATTTTGGTCACTGTGAGGGTTTCAAAAGAGGTTATTCAACATGAGGCATGATCCAATTGACATTTTGAATCATTTTTGGTACAGTCCAAAAAATCAATGTTCGGATGAAAAACAATGACTCCGGCCGGACCTGTCGAACGTTCCCAAAATGGTCTATAATGAGGAAATTTTACCATTTAGTCTTTTGACTCTAAATGACTGTTGAATGTGAATTGTGACTTTGTCAACTAAAATAAGTGTGTTTAAAGTCATTTCTGAGCCTGAAACGGGTCAAAATTGAAGCTTTTGAGTAAGCAAAACTCTGTAAAAATGGCAATTTTGGTCACTGTGAGGGTTTAAAAAGAGGTTATTCAACATGAGGCACGATCCAATTGACATTTTAAATCATTTTTGGTACAGTCCAAAAAATCCACTTTCGGATGAAAAACGATGACTCCGGACCTGTCGAACGTTCCCAAAATGGTCTATAATGATGAAATTTTAACATTTAATCTTTTGACTCTAAATGACTGTTGAATGTGAATTATGACTTTGTCAACTAAAATAAGTGTGTTGAAAGTCATTTCTGAGCCTGAAACGGGTCAAAATTGAAGCTTTTGAGTAAGCAAAACTCTGTAAAAATGGCAATTTTGGTCACTGTGAGGGTTTCAAAAGAGGTTATTCAACATGAGGCATGATCCAATTGACATTTTGAATCATTTTTGGTACAGTCCAAAAAATCAATGTTCGGATGAAAAACAATGACTCCGGCCGGACCTGTCGAACGTTCCCAAAATGGTCTATAATGATGACATTTTAACATTTAATCTTTTGACTCTAAATGACTGTTGAATGTGAATTATGACTATGTCAACTAAAATAAGTGTGTTGAAAGTCATTTCTGAGCCTGAAACGGGTCAAAATTGAAGCTTTTGAGTAAGCAAAACTCTGTAAAAATGGCAATTTTGGTCACTGTGAGGGTTTAAATAGTTGTTATTCAACATGAGGCACGATCCAATTGACATTTTCAATCATTTTTGGTACAGTCCAAAAATCAATTTTCGGATGAAGAAAGATGACTCCGGACCTGTCGAACGATCCCAAAATGCTCTATAATGATGAAATTTTAACATTTAATCTTTTGACTCTAAATGACTGTTGGATGTGAATTATGACTTTGTCAACTAAAATAAGTGTGTTTAAAGTCATTTCTGTGCCTGAAACGGGTCAAAATTGAAGCTTTTGAGTAAGCAAAACTCTGTAAAAATGGCAATTTTGGTCACTGTGAGGGTTTCAAAAGTGGTTATTCAACATGAGGCATGATCCAATTGACATTTTGAATCATTTTTGGTACAATCCAAAAAAACAATTTTCGGATGAAAAACAATGACTCCGGACCTGTCGAACGTTCCCAAAATGGTCTATAATGATGAAATTTTAACATTTAGTCTTTTGACTCTAAATGACTGTTGAATGTGAATTGTGACTTTGTCAACTAAAGTAAGTGTGTTTAAAGTCATTTCTGAGCCTGAAACGGGTGAAAATTGAAGCTTTTGAGTAAGCAAAACTCTGTAAAAATGGCAATTTTGGTCACTGTGAGGGTTTAAAAAGAGGTTATTCAACATGAGGCACGATCCAATTGACATTTTAAATCATTTTTGGTACAGTCCAAAAAATCCATTTTCGGATGAAAAACGATGACTCCAGAGACCTGTCGAACGATCCCAAAATGGTCAATATGGATGAAATTTTAACATTTAATCTTTTGACTCTAAATGACTGTTGAATGTGAATTGTGACTTTGTCAACTAAAGTAAGTGTGTTTAAAGTCATTTCTGAGCCTGAAACGGGTCAAAATTGAAGCTTTTGAGTAAGCAAAACTCTGTAAAAATGGCAATTTTGGTCACTGTGAGGGTTTCAAAAGAGGTTATTCAACATGAGGCATGATCCAATTGACATTTTGAATCATTTTTGGTACAGTCCAAAAAATCTACTTTCGGATGAAAAACGATGACTCCGGACCTGTCGAACGTTCCCAAAATGGTCTATAATGATGAAATTTTAACATTTAATCTTTTGACTCTAAATGACTGTTGAATGTGAATTATGACTTTGTCAACTAGAATAAGTGTGTTTAAAGTCATTTCTGTTCCTGAAATGGGTCAAAATTGAAGCTTTTGAGTAAGCAAAACTCTGTAAAAATGGCAATTTTGGTCACTGTGAGGGTTTCGAAAGTGGTTATTCAACATGAGGCATGATCCAATTGACATTTTGAATCATTTTTGGTACAGTCCAAAAAATCAATTTTCGGATGAAAAACAATGACTCCGGACCTGTCGAACGTTCCCAAAATGGTCTATAATGATGAAATTTTAACATTTAGTCTTTTGACTCTAAATGACTGTTGAATGTGAATTGTGACTTTGTCAACTAAAATAAGTGTGTTTAAAGTCATTTCTGAGCCTGAAACGGGTCAAAATTGAAGCTTTTGAGTAAGCAAAACTCTGTAAAAATGGCAATTTTGGTCACTGTGAGGGTTTAAAAAGGGGTTATGCAACATGAGGCATGATCCAATTGACATTTTGAATCATTTTTGGTACAGTCCAAAAAATCCATTTTCGGATGAAAAACGATGATTCCGGACCTGTCGAACGATCCCAAAATGGTCAATATGGATGAAATTTTAACATTTAATCTTTTGACTCTAAATGACTGTTGGGTGTGAATTAGGACTTTGTCAACTAGAATAAGTGTGTTTAAAGTCATTTCTGTGCCTGAAACGGGTCAAAATTGAAGCTTTTGAGTAAGCAAAACTCTGTAAAAATGGCAATTTTGGTCACTGTGAGGGTTTAAATAGTGTTACTCAACATGAGGCACGATCCAATTGACATTTTAAATCATTTTTGGTACAGTCCAAAAAATCCACTTTCGAATGAAAAACGATGACTCCGGACCTGTCGAAAGTTCCCAAAATGGTCTATAATGATGAAATTTTAACATTTAATCTTTTGACTCTAAATGACTGTTGAATGTGAATTATGACTTTGTCAACTAAAATAAGTGTGTTGAAAGTCATTTCTGAGCCTGATACGGGTCAAAATTGAAGCTTTTGAGTAAGCAAAACTCTGTAAAAAATGGCAATTTTGGTCACTGTGAGGGTTTAAAAAGTGGTTATTCAACATGAGGCACGATCCAATTGACATTTTGAATCATTTTTGGTACAGTCCAAAAAATCAATTTTCGGAGGAAAAACGATGACTCCGGACCTGTCGAACGATCCCAAAATGGTCAATATGGATGAAATTTTAACATTTAATCTTTTGACTCTAAATGACTGTTGGATGTGAATTATGACTTTGTCAACTAAAATAAGTGTGTTTAAAGTCATTTCTGTGCCTGAAACGGGTCAAAATTGAAGCTTTTGAGTAAGCAAAACTCTGTCAAAATGGCAATTTTGGTCACCGTGAGGGTTTAAAAAGTGGTTATTCAACATGAGGCATGATCCAATTGACATTTTGAATCATTTTTGGTACAGTCCAAAAATTCCATTTTTGGATGAAAAACGATGACTCCGACCTGTCGAACGATCCCAAAATGGTCAATATGGATGAAATTTTAACATTTAATCTTTTGACTCTAAATGACTGTTGGATGTGAATTATGACTTTGTCAACTAAAATAAGTGTGTTTAAAGTCATTTCTGTGCCTGAAACGGGTCAAAATTGAAGCTTTTGAGTAAGCAAAACTCTGTAAAAATGGCAATTTTGGTCACTGTGAGGGTTTCAAAAGTGGTTATTCAACATGAGGCATGATCCAATTGACATTTTGAATCAGTTTTGGTACCGTCCAAAAAATCCATTTTCTATGAAAAACGATGACTCCGGACCTGTGGAACGATCCCAAAATGGTCAATATGGATGAAATTTTAACATTTAATCTTTTGACTCTAAATGACTGTTGGATGTGAATTATGACTTTGTCAACTAGAATAAGTGTGTTTAAAGTCATTTCTGTGCCTAAAATGGGTCAAAATTGAAGCTTTTGAGTAAGCAAAACTCTGTAAAAATGGCAATTTTGGTCACTGTGAGGGTTTAAATAGTTGTTACTCAACACGAGGCACGATCCAATTGACATTTTAAATCATTTTTGGTACAGTCCAAAAAATCCATTTTCGGATGAAAAGCGATGACTCCGGACCTGTCGAACCTTCCCAAAATGGTCTATAATGATGACATTTTTACATTTAATCTTTTGACTCTAAATGACTGTTGAATGTGAATTATGACTTTGTCAATTAAAATAAGCGTGTTGAAAGTCATTTCTGTGCCTGAAATGGGTCAAAATTGAAGCTTTTGAGTAAGCAAAACTCTGTAAAAAATGGCAATTTTGGTCACTGTGAGGGTTTAAAAAGTGGTTATTCAACATGAGGCATGATCCAATTGACATTTGGAATCATTTTTGGTACAGTCCAAAAAATCAATGTTCGGATGAAAAACAATGACCGGACCTGTCGAACGTTCCCAAAATGGTCTATAATGATGAAATTTTAACATTTAGTCTTTTGACTCTAAATGACTGTTGAATGTGAATTGTGACTTTGTCAACTAAAATAAGTGTGTTTAAAGTCATTTCTGAGCCTGAAACGGGTCAAAATTGAAGCTTTTGAGTAAGCAAAACTCTGTAAAAATGGCAATTTTGGTCACTGTGAGGGTTTCAAAAGAGGTTATTCAACATGAGGCATGATCCAATTGACATTTTGAATAATTTTTGGTACAGTCCAAAAAATCCACTTTCGGATGAAAAACGATGACTCCGGACCTGTCGAACGTTCCCAAAATGGTCTATAATGATGAAATTTTAACATTTAATCTTTTGACTCTAAATGACTGTTGAATGTGAATTATGACTTTGTCAACTAGAATAAGTGTGTTTAAAGTCATTTGTGTTCCTGAAATGGGTCAAAATTGAAGCTTTTGAGTAAGCAAAACTCTGTAAAAATGGCAATTTTGGTCACTGTGAGGGTTTCGAAAGTGGTTATTCAACATGAGGCATGATCCAATTGACATTTTGAATCATTTTTGGTACAGTCCAAAAAATAAATTTTCGGATGAAAAACAATGACTCCGGACCTGTCGAACGTTCCCAAAATGGTCTATAATGATGAAATTTTAACATTTAGTCTTTTGACTCTAAATGACTGTTGAATGTGAATTGTGACTTTGTCAACTAAAATAAGTGTGTTTAAAGTCATTTCTGAGCCTGAAACGGGTCAAAATTGAAGCTTTTGAGTAAGCAAAACTCTGTAAAAATGGCAATTTTGGTCACTGTGAGGGTTTAAAAAGGGGTTATGCAACATGAGGCATGATCCAATTGACATTTTGAATCATTTTTGGTACAGTCCAAAAAATCAATTTTCGGATGAAAAACGATGATTCCGGACCTGTCGAACGATCCCAAAATGGTCAATATGGATGAAATTTTAACATTTAATCTTTTGACTCTAAATGACTGTTGGATGTGAATTAGGACTTTGTCAACTAGAATAAGTGTGTTTAAAGTCATTTCTGTGCCTGAAACGGGTCAAAATTGAAGCTTTTGAGTAAGCAAAACTCTGTAAAAATGGCAATTTTGGTCACTGTGAGGGTTTAAATAGTGTTACTCAACATGAGGCACGATCCAATTGACATTTTAAATCATTTTTGGTACAGTCCAAAAAATCCACTTTCGAATGAAAAACGATGACTCCGGACCTGTCGAAAGTTCCCAAAATGGTCTATAATGATGAAATTTTAACATTTAATCTTTTGACTCTAAATGACTGTTGAATGTGAATTATGACTTTGTCAACTAAAATAAGTGTGTTGAAAGTCATTTCTGAGCCTGATACGGGTCAAAATTGAAGCTTTTGAGTAAGCAAAACTCTGTAAAAATGGCAATTTTGGTCACTGTGAGGGTTTAAAAAGAGGTTATTCAACATGAGGCACGATCCAATTGACATTTTAAATCATTTTTGGTACAGTCCTAAAAATCCATTTTTGGATGAAAAACGATGACTCCGGACCTGTCGAACGATCCCAAAATGGTCAATATGGATGAAATTTTAACATTTAATCTTTTGACTCTAAATGACTGTTGGATGTGAATTATGACTTTGTCAACTAAAATAAGTGTGTTTAAAGTCATTTCTGTGCCTGAAACGGGTCAAAATTGAAGCTTTTGAGTAAGCAAAACTCTGTCAAAATGGCAATTTTGGTCACCGTGAGGGTTTAAAAAGTGGTTATTCAACATGAGGCATGATCCAATTGACATTTTGAATCATTTTTGGTACAGTCCAAAAATTCCATTTTTGGATGAAAAACGATGACTCCGACCTGTCGAACGATCCCAAAATGGTCAATATGGATGAAATTTTAACATTTAATCTTTTGACTCTAAATGACTGTTGGATGTGAATTATGACTTTGTCAACTAAAATAAGTGTGTTTAAAGTCATTTCTGTGCCTGAAACGGGTCAAAATTGAAGCTTTTGAGTAAGCAAAACTCTGTAAAAATGGCAATTTTGGTCACTGTGAGGGTTTCAAAAGTGGTTATTCAACATGAGGCATGATCCAATTGACATTTTGAATCAGTTTTGGTACCGTCCAAAAAATCCATTTTCTATGAAAAACGATGACTCCGGACCTGTGGAACGATCCCAAAATGGTCAATATGGATGAAATTTTAACATTTAATCTTTTGACTCTAAATGACTGTTGGATGTGAATTATGACTTTGTCAACTAGAATAAGTGTGTTTAAAGTCATTTCTGTGCCTAAAATGGGTCAAAATTGAAGCTTTTGAGTAAGCAAAACTCTGTAAAAATGGCAATTTTGGTCACTGTGAGGGTTTAAATAGTTGTTACTCAACACGAGGCACGATCCAATTGACATTTTAAATCATTTTTGGTACAGTCCAAAAAATCCATTTTCGGATGAAAAGCGATGACTCCGGACCTGTCGAACCTTCCCAAAATGGTCTATAATGATGACATTTTTACATTTAATCTTTTGACTCTAAATGACTGTTGAATGTGAATTATGACTTTGTCAATTAAAATAAGCGTGTTGAATGTCATTTCTGTGCCTGAAATGGGTCAAAATTGAAGCTTTTGAGTAAGCAAAACTCTATAAAAATGGCAATTTTGGTCACTGTGAGGGTTTAAATAGTTGTTACTCAACACGAGGCACGATCCAATTGACATTTTAAATCATTTTTGGTACAGTCCAAAAAATCCATTTTCGGATGAAAAACGATGACTCCGGACCTGTCGAACCTTCCCAAAATGGTCTATAATGATGACATTTTTACATTTAATCTTTTTACTCTAAATGACTGTTGAATGTGAATTATGACTTTGTCAATTAAAATAAGCGTGTTGAAAGTCATTTCTGTGCCTGAAATGGGTCAAAATTGAAGCTTTTGAGTAAGCAAAACTCTGTAAAAAATGGCAATTTTGGTCACTGTGAGGGTTTAAAAAGAGGTTATTCAACATGAGGCACGATCCAATTGACATTTTAAATCATTTTTGGTACAGCCCTAAAAATCCATTTTTGGATGAAAAACGATGACTCCGGACCTGTCGAACGATCCCAAAATGGTCAATATGGATGACATTTTTACATTTAATCTTTTGACTCTAAATGACTGTTGGATGTGAATTATGACTTTGTCAACTAAAATAAGTGTGTTTAAAGTCATTTCTGTGCCTGAAACGGGTCAAAATTGAAGCTTTTGAGTAAGCAAAACTCTGTAAAAATGGCAATTTTGGTCACTGTGAGGGTTTCAAAAGTGGTTATTCAACATGAGGCATGATCCAATTGACATTTTGAATCATTTTTGGTACAGTCCAAAAAATCAATTTTCGGATGAAAAACAATGACTCCGGACCTGTCGAACGTTCCCAAAATGGTCTATAATGATGAAATTTTAACATTTAGTCTTTTGACTCTAAATGACTGTTGAATGTGAATTGTGACTTTGTCAACTAAAATAAGTGTGTTTAAAGTCATTTCTGAGCCTGAAACGGGTCAAAATTGAAGCTTTTGAGTAAGCAAAACTCTGTAAAAATGGCAATTTTGGTCACTGTGAGGGTTTAAAAAGAGGTTATTCAACATGAGGCACGATCCAATTGACATTTTAAATCATTTTTGGTACAGTCCAAAAAATCCATTTTCGGATGAAAAACGATGACTCCAGAGACCTGCCGAACGATCCCAAAATGGTCAATTTGAATGAAATTTTAACATTTAATCTTTTGACTCTAAATGACTGTTGAATGTGAATTATGACTTTGTCAACTAAAATAAGTGTGTTGAAAGTCATTTCTGAGCCTGAAACGGGTCAAAATTGAAGCTTTTGAGTAAGCAAAACTCTGTAAAAATGGCAATTTTGGTCACTGTGAGGGTTTCAAAAGAGGTTATTCAACATGAGGCATGATCCAATTGACATTTTGAATCATTTTTGGTACAGTCCAAAAAATCAATGTTCGGATGAAAAACAATGACTCCGGCCGGACCTGTCGAACGTTCCCAAAATGGTCTATAATGATGACATTTTAACATTTAATCTTTTGACTCTAAATGACTGTTGAATGTGAATTATGACTATGTCAACTAAAATAAGTGTGTTGAAAGTAATTTCTGAGCCTGAAACGGGTCAAAATTGAAGCTTTTGGGTAAGCAAAACTCTGTAAAAAATGGCAATTTTGGTCACTGTGAGGGTTTAAAAAGTGGTTATTCAACATGAGGCATGATCCAATTGACATTTTGAATCATTTTTGGTACAGTCCAAAAAATCAATTTTCGGATGAAGAAAGATGACTCCGGACCTGTCGAACGATCCCAAAATGGTCTATAATGATGAAATTTTAACATTTAATCTTTTGACTCTAAATGACTGTTGGATGTGAATTATGACTTTGTCAACTAAAATAAGTGTGTTTAAAGTCATTTCTGTGCCTGAAACGGGTCAAACTTGAAGCTTTTGAGTAAGCAAAACTCTGTAAAAATGGCAATTTTGGTCACTGTGAGGGTTTCAAAAGTGGTTATTCAACATGAGGCATGATCCAATTGACATTTTGAATCATTTTTGGTACAGTCCAAAAAATCAATTTTCGGATGAAAAACGATGACTCCAGAGACCTGTCGAACGATCCCAAAATGGTCAATATGGATGAAATTTTAACATTTAATCTTTTGACTCTAAATGACTGTTGGATCTGAATTATGACTTTGTCAACTAGAATAAGTGTGTTTAAAGTCATTTCTGTGCCTGAAACGGGTCAAAATTGAAGCTTTTGAGTAAGCAAAACTCTGTAAAAATGGCAATTTTGGTCACTGTGAGGGTTTAAATAGTTGTTATTCAACATGAGGCACGATCCAATTGACATTTTAAATCATTTTTGGTACAGTCCAAAAAATCCACTTTCGGATGAAAAACGATGACTCCGGACCTGTCGAACGTTCCCAAAATGGTCTATAATGATGAAATTTTAACATTTAATCTTTTGACTCTAAATGACTGTTGAATGTGAATTATGACTTTGTCAACTAAAATAAGTGTGTTGAAAGTCATTTCTGAGCCTGAAACAGGTCAAAATTGAAGCTTTTGGGTAAGCAAAACTCTGTAAAAAAGTGGCAATTTTGGTCACTGTGAGGGTTTAAAAAGTGGTTATTCAACATGAGGCACGATCCAATTGACATTTTGAATCATTTTTGGTACAGTCCAAAAAATCAATTTTCGGATGAAGAAAGATGACTCCGGACCTGTCGAACGATCCCAAAATGGTCTATAATGAGGAAATTTTAACATTTAATCTTTTGACTCTAAATGACTGTTGGATGTGAATTATGACTTTTTCAACTAAAATAAGTGTGTTTAAAGTCATTTCTGTGCCTGAAACGGGTCAAAATTGAAGCTTTTGAGAAAGCAAAACTCTGTAAAAATGGCAATTTTGGTCACTGTGAGGGTTTCAAAAGAGGTTATTCAACATGAGGCATGATCCAATTGACATTTTGAATCATTTTTGGTACAGTCCAAAAAATCAATGTTCGGATGAAAAACAATGACTCCGGCCGGACCTGTCGAACGTTCCCAAAATGGTCTATAATGAGGAAATTTTACCATTTAGTCTTTTGACTCTAAATGACTGTTGAATGTGAATTGTGACTTTGTCAACTAAAATAAGTGTGTTTAAAGTCATTTCTGAGCCTGAAACGGGTCAAAATTGAAGCTTTTGAGTAAGCAAAACTCTGTAAAAATGGCAATTTTGGTCACTGTGAGGGTTTAAAAAGAGGTTATTCAACATGAGGCACGATCCAATTGACATTTTAAATCATTTTTGGTACAGTCCAAAAAATCCACTTTCGGATGAAAAACGATGACTCCGGACCTGTCGAACGTTCCCAAAATGGTCTATAATGATGAAATTTTAACATTTAATCTTTTGACTCTAAATGACTGTTGAATGTGAATTATGACTTTGTCAACTAAAATAAGTGTGTTGAAAGTCATTTCTGATCCTGAAACGGGTCAAAATTGAAGCTTTTGAGTAAGCAAAACTCTGTAAAAATGGCAATTTTGGTCACTGTGAGGGTTTCAAAAGAGGTTATTCAACATGAGGCATGATCCAATTGACATTTTGAATCATTTTTGGTACAGTCCAAAAAATCAATTTTCGGATGAAGAAAGATGACTCCGGACCTGTCGAACGATCCCAAAATGGTCTATAATGATGAAATTTTAACATTTAATCTTTTGACTCTAAATGACTGTTGGATGTGAATTATGACTTTTTCAACTAAAATAAGTGTGTTTAAAGCCATTTCTGTGCCTGAAACGGGTCAAAATTGAAGCTTTTGAGAAAGCAAAACTCTGTAAAAATGGCAATTTTGGTCACTGTGAGGGTTTCAAAAGAGGTTATTCAACATGAGGCATGATCCAATTGACATTTTGAATCATTTTTGGTACAGTCCAAAAAATCAATGTTCGGATGAAAAACAATGACTCCGGCCGGACCTGTCGAACGTTCCCAAAATGGTCTATAATGAGGAAATTTTACCATTTAGTCTTTTGACTCTAAATGACTGTTGAATGTGAATTGTGACTTTGTCAACTAAAATAAGTGTGTTTAAAGTCATTTCTGAGCCTGAAACGGGTCAAAATTGAAGCTTTTGAGTAAGCAAAACTCTGTAAAAATGGCAATTTTGGTCACTGTGAGGGTTTAAAAAGAGGTTATTCAACATGAGGCACGATCCAATTGACATTTTAAATCATTTTTGGTACAGTCCAAAAAATCCACTTTCGGATGAAAAACGATGACTCCGGACCTGTCGAACGTTCCCAAAATGGTCTATAATGATGAAATTTTAACATTTAATCTTTTGACTCTAAATGACTGTTGAATGTGAATTATGACTTTGTCAACTAAAATAAGTGTGTTGAAAGTCATTTCTGAGCCTGAAACGGGTCAAAATTGAAGCTTTTGAGTAAGCAAAACTCTGTAAAAATGGCAATTTTGGTCACTGTGAGGGTTTCAAAAGAGGTTATTCAACATGAGGCATGATCCAATTGACATTTTGAATCATTTTTGGTACAGTCCAAAAAATCAATGTTCGGATGAAAAACAATGACTCCGGCCGGACCTGTCGAACGTTCCCAAAATGGTCTATAATGATGACATTTTAACATTTAATCTTTTGACTCTAAATGACTGTTGAATGTGAATTATGACTATGTCAACTAAAATAAGTGTGTTGAAAGTCATTTCTGAGCCTGAAACGGGTCAAAATTGAAGCTTTTGGGTAAGCAAAACTCTGTAAAAAATGGCAATATTGGTCACTGTGAGGGTTTAAAAAGTGGTTATTCAACATGAGGCACGACCCAATTGACATTTTGAATCATTTTTGGTACAGTCCAAAAAATCAATTTTCGGATGAAGAAAGATGACTCCGGACCTGTCGAACGATCCCAAAATGGTCTATAATGATGAAATTTTAACATTTAATCTTTTGACTCTAAATGACTGTTGGATGTGAATTATGACTTTGTCAACTAAAATAAGTGTGTTTAAAGTCATTTCTGTGCCTGAAACGGGTCAAAATTGAAGCTTTTGAGTAAGCAAAACTCTGTAAAAATGGCAATTTTGGTCACTGTGAGGGTTTCAAAAGTGGTTATTCAACATGAGGCATGATCCAATTGACATTTTGAATCATTTTTGGTACAGTCCAAAAAATCAATTTTCGGATGAAAAACAATGACTCCGGACCTGTCGAACGTTCCCAAAATGGTCAATATGGATGAAATTTTAACATTTAATCTTTTGACTCTAAATGACTGTTGGATCTGAATTATGACTTTGTCAACTAGAATAAGTGTGTTTAAAGTCATTTCTGTGCCTGAAAGGGTCAAAATTGAAGCTTTTGAGTAAGCAAAACTCTGTAAAAATGGCAATTTTGGTCACTGTGAGGGTTTAAATAGTTGTTATTCAACATGAGGCACGATCCAATTGACCTTTTAAATCATTTTTGGTACAGTCCAAAAAATCCACTTTCGGATGAAAAACGATGACTCCGGACCTGTCGAACGTTCCCAAAATGGTCTATAATGATGAAATTTTAACATTTAATCTTTTGACTCTAAATGACTGTTGAATGTGAATTATGACTTTGTCAACTAAAATAAGTGTGTTGAAAGTCATTTCTGAGCCTGAAACAGGTCAAAATTGAAGCTTTTGGGTAAGCAAAACTCTGTAAAAAAGTGGCAATTTTGGTCACTGTGAGGGTTTAAAAAGTGGTTATTCAACATGAGGCACGATCCAATTGACATTTTGAATCATTTTTGGTACAGTCCAAAAAATCAATTTTCGGATGAAGAAAGATGACTCCGGACCTGTCGAACGATCCCAAAATGGTCTATAATGAGGAAATTTTAACATTTAATCTTTTGACTCTAAATGACTGTTGGATGTGAATTATGACTTTTTCAACTAAAATAAGTGTGTTTAAAGTCATTTCTGTGCCTGAAACGGGTCAAAATTGAAGCTTTTGAGAAAGCAAAACTCTGTAAAAATGGCAATTTTGGTCACTGTGAGGGTTTCAAAAGAGGTTATTCAACATGAGGCATGATCCAATTGACATTTTGAATCATTTTTGGTACAGTCCAAAAAATCAATGTTCGGATGAAAAACAATGACTCCGGCCGGACCTGTCGAACGTTCCCAAAATGGTCTATAATGAGGAAATTTTACCATTTAGTCTTTTGACTCTAAATGACTGTTGAATGTGAATTGTGACTTTGTCAACTAAAATAAGTGTGTTTAAAGTCATTTCTGAGCCTGAAACGGGTCAAAATTGAAGCTTTTGAGTAAGCAAAACTCTGTAAAAATGGCAATTTTGGTCACTGTGAGGGTTTAAAAAGAGGTTATTCAACATGAGGCACGATCCAATTGACATTTTAAATCATTTTTGGTACAGTCCAAAAAATCCACTTTCGGATGAAAAACGATGACTCCGGACCTGTCGAACGTTCCCAAAATGGTCTATAATGATGAAATTTTAACATTTAATCTTTTGACTCTAAATGACTGTTGAATGTGAATTATGACTTTGTCAACTAAAATAAGTGTGTTGAAAGTCATTTCTGAGCCTGAAACGGGTCAAAATTGAAGCTTTTGAGTAAGCAAAACTCTGTAAAAATGGCAATTTTGGTCACTGTGAGGGTTTCAAAAGAGGTTATTCAACATGAGGCATGATCCAATTGACATTTTGAATCATTTTTGGTACAGTCCAAAAAATCAATTTTCGGATGAAGAAAGATGACTCCGGACCTGTCGAACGATCCCAAAATGGTCTATAATGATGAAATTTTAACATTTAATCTTTTGACTCTAAATGACTGTTGGATGTGAATTATGACTTTTTCAACTAAAATAAGTGTGTTTAAAGCCATTTCTGTGCCTGAAACGGGTCAAAATTGAAGCTTTTGAGAAAGCAAAACTCTGTAAAAATGGCAATTTTGGTCACTGTGAGGGTTTCAAAAGAGGTTATTCAACATGAGGCATGATCCAATTGACATTTTGAATCATTTTTGGTACAGTCCAAAAAATCAATGTTCGGATGAAAAACAATGACTCCGGCCGGACCTGTCGAACGTTCCCAAAATGGTCTATAATGAGGAAATTTTACCATTTAGTCTTTTGACTCTAAATGACTGTTGAATGTGAATTGTGACTTTGTCAACTAAAATAAGTGTGTTTAAAGTCATTTCTGAGCCTGAAACGGGTCAAAATTGAAGCTTTTGAGTAAGCAAAACTCTGTAAAAATGGCAATTTTGGTCACTGTGAGGGTTTAAAAAGAGGTTATTCAACATGAGGCACGATCCAATTGACATTTTAAATCATTTTTGGTACAGTCCAAAAAATCCACTTTCGGATGAAAAACGATGACTCCGGACCTGTCGAACGTTCCCAAAATGGTCTATAATGATGAAATTTTAACATTTAATCTTTTGACTCTAAATGACTGTTGAATGTGAATTATGACTTTGTCAACTAAAATAAGTGTGTTGAAAGTCATTTCTGAGCCTGAAACGGGTCAAAATTGAAGCTTTTGAGTAAGCAAAACTCTGTAAAAATGGCAATTTTGGTCACTGTGAGGGTTTCAAAAGAGGTTATTCAACATGAGGCATGATCCAATTGAC
This sequence comes from Lissotriton vulgaris, assembly GCF_964263255.1. Lineage (NCBI taxonomy): Eukaryota > Metazoa > Chordata > Amphibia > Caudata > Salamandridae > Lissotriton > Lissotriton vulgaris. The sequence goes on along the minus strand of NW_028250879.1, from coordinate 511,221 downwards.
ATTTTGAATCATTTTTGGTACAGTCCAAAAAATCAATGTTCGGATGAAAAACAATGACTCCGGCCGGACCTGTCGAACGTTCCCAAAATGGTCTATAATGATGACATTTTAACATTTAATCTTTTGACTCTAAATGACTGTTGAATGTGAATTATGACTATGTCAACTAAAATAAGTGTGTTGAAAGTCATTTCTGAGCCTGAAACGGGTCAAAATTGAAGCTTTTGGGTAAGCAAAACTCTGTAAAAAATGGCAATATTGGTCACTGTGAGGGTTTAAAAAGTGGTTATTCAACATGAGGCACGACCCAATTGACATTTTGAATCATTTTTGGTACAGTCCAAAAAATCAATTTTCGGATGAAGAAAGATGACTCCGGACCTGTCGAACGATCCCAAAATGGTCTATAATGATGAAATTTTAACATTTAATCTTTTGACTCTAAATGACTGTTGGATGTGAATTATGACTTTGTCAACTAAAATAAGTGTGTTTAAAGTCATTTCTGTGCCTGAAACGGGTCAAAATTGAAGCTTTTGAGTAAGCAAAACTCTGTAAAAATGGCAATTTTGGTCACTGTGAGGGTTTCAAAAGTGGTTATTCAACATGAGGCATGATCCAATTGACATTTTGAATCATTTTTGGTACAGTCCAAAAAATCAATTTTCGGATGAAAAACAATGACTCCGGACCTGTCGAACGTTCCCAAAATGGTCAATATGGATGAAATTTTAACATTTAATCTTTTGACTCTAAATGACTGTTGGATCTGAATTATGACTTTGTCAACTAGAATAAGTGTGTTTAAAGTCATTTCTGTGCCTGAAAGGGTCAAAATTGAAGCTTTTGAGTAAGCAAAACTCTGTAAAAATGGCAATTTTGGTCACTGTGAGGGTTTAAATAGTTGTTATTCAACATGAGGCACGATCCAATTGACCTTTTAAATCATTTTTGGTACAGTCCAAAAAATTCACTTTCGGATGAAAAACGATGACTCCGGACCTGTCGAACGTTCCCAAAATGGTCTATAATGATGAAATTTTAACATTTAATCTTTTGACTCTAAATGACTGTTGAATGTGAATTATGACTTTGTCAACTAAAATAAGTGTGTTGAAAGTCATTTCTGAGCCTGAAACGGGTCAAAATTGAAGCTTTTGGGTAAGCAAAACTCTGTAAAAAAGTGGCAATTTTGGTCACTGTGAGGGTTTAAAAAGTGGTTATTCAACATGAGGCACGATCCAATTGACATTTTGAATCATTTTTGGTACAGTCCAAAAAATCAATTTTCGGATGAAGAAAGATGACTCCGGACCTGTCGAACGATCCCAAAATGGTCTATAATGATGAAATTTTAACATTTAATCTTTTGACTCTAAATGACTGTTGGATGTGAATTATGACTTTTTCAACTAAAATAAGTGTGTTTAAAGTCATTTCTGTGCCTGAAACGGGTCAAAATTGAAGCTTTTGAGAAAGCAAAACTCTGTAAAAATGGCAATTTTGGTCACTGTGAGGGTTTCAAAAGAGGTTATTCAACATGAGGCATGATCCAATTGACATTTTGAATCATTTTTGGTAGAGTCCAAAAAATCAATGTTCGGATGAAAAACAATGACTCCGGCCGGACCTGTCGAACGTTCCCAAAATGGTCTATAATGAGGAAATTTTACCATTTAGTCTTTTGACTCTAAATGACTGTTGAATGTGAATTGTGACTTTGTCAACTAAAATAAGTGTGTTTAAAGTCATTTCTGAGCCTGAAACGGGTCAAAATTGAAGCTTTTGAGTAAGCAAAACTCTGTAAAAATGACAATTTTGGTCACTGTGAGGGTTTAAAAAGAGGTTATTCAACATGAGGCACGATCCAATTGACATTTTAAATCATTTTTGGTACAGTCCAAAAAATCCATTTTCGGATGAAAAACGATGACTCCAGACCTGTCGAACGATCCCAAAATGGTCAATATGGATGAAATTTTAACATTTAATCTTTTGACTCTAAATGACTGTTGGATCTGAATTATGACTTTGTCAACTAGAATAAGTGTGTTTAAAGTCATTTCTGTGCCTGAAACGGGTCAAAATTGAAGCTTTTGAGTAAGCAAAACTCTGTAAAAATGGCAATTTTGGTCACTGTGCGGGTTTAAATAGTTGTTATTCAACATGAGGCACAATCCAATTGACATTTTCAATCATTTTTGGTACAGTCCAAAAAATCCACTTTCGGATGAAAAACGATGACTCCGGACCTGTCGAACGATCCCAAAATGGTCTATAATGATGAAATTTTAACATTTAATCTTTTGACTCTAAATGACTGTTGGATGTGAATTATGACTTTGTCAACTAAAATAAGTGTGTTTAAAGTCATTTCTGTGCCTGAAACGGGTCAAAATTGAAGCTTTTGAGTAAGCAAAACTCTGTAAAAATGGCAATTTTGGTCACTGTGAGGGTTTCAAAAGTGGTTATTCAACATGAGGCATGATCCAATTGACATTTTGAATCATTTTTGGTACAGTCCTAAAAATCCATTTTTGGATGAAAAACGATGACTCCGGACCTGTCGAACGATCCCAAAATGGTCAATATGGATGAAATTTTAACATTTAATCTTTTGACTCTAAATGACTGTTGGATGTGAATTATGACTTTTTCAACTAAAATAAGTGTGTTTAAAGTCATTTCTGTGCCTGAAACGGGTCAAAATTGAAGCTTTTGAGAAAGCAAAACTCTGTAAAAATGGCAATTTTGGTCACTGTGAGGGTTTCAAAAGAGGTTATTCAACATGAGGCATGATCCAATTGACATTTTGAATCATTTTTGGTACAGTCCAAAAAATCAATGTTCGGATGAAAAACAATGACTCCGGCCGGACCTGTCGAACGTTCCCAAAATGGTCTATAATGATGACATTTTAACATTTAATCTTTTGACTCTAAATGACTGTTGAATGTGAATTATGACTATGTCAACTAAAATAAGTGTGTTGAAAGTCATTTCTGAGCCTGAAACGGGTCAAAATTGAAGCTTTTGGGTAAGCAAAACTCTGTAAAAAATGGCAATTTTGGTCACTGTGAGGGTTTAAAAAGTGGTTATTCAACATGAGGCACGACCCAATTGACATTTTGAATCATTTTTGGTACAGTCCAAAAAATCAATTTTCGGATGAAGAAAGATGACTCCGGACCTGTCGAACGATCCCAAAATGGTCTATAATGATGAAATTTTAACATTTAATCTTTTGACTCTAAATGACTGTTGGATGTGAATTATGACTTTGTCAACTAAAATAAGTGTGTTTAAAGTCATTTCTGTGCCTGAAACGGGTCAAAATTGAAGCTTTTGAGTAAGCAAAACTCTGTAAAAATGGCAATTTTGGTCACTGTGAGGGTTTCAAAAGTGGTTATTCAACATGAGGCATGATCCAATTGACATTTTGAATCATTTTTGGTACAGTCCAAAAAATCAATTTTCGGATGAAAAACAATGACTCCGGACCTGTCGAACGTTCCCAAAATGGTCTATAATGATGAAATTTTAACATTTAGTCTTTTGACTCTAAATGACTGTTGAATGTGAATTGTGACTTTGTCAACTAAAATAAGTGTGTTTAAAGTCATTTCTGAGCCTGAAACGGGTCAAAATTGAAGCTTTTGAGTAAGCAAAACTCTGTAAAAATGGCAATTTTGGTCACTGTGAGGGTTTAAAAAGAGGTTATTCAACATGAGGCACGATCCAATTGACATTTTAAATCATTTTTGGTACAGTCCAAAAAATCCATTTTCGGATGAAAAACGATGACTCCAGAGACCTGTCGAACGATCCCAAAATGGTCAATATGGATGAAATTTTAACATTTAATCTTTTGACTCTAAATGACTGTTGGATCTGAATTATGACTTTGTCAACTAGAATAAGTGTGTTTAAAGTCATTTCTGTGCCTGAAACGGGTCAAAATTGAAGCTTTTGAGTAAGCAAAACTCTGTAAAAATGGCAATTTTGGTCACTGTGAGGGTTTAAATAGTTGTTATTCAACATGAGGCACGATCCAATTGACATTTTAAATCATTTTTGGTACAGTCCAAAAAATCCACTTTCGGATGAAAAACGATGACTCCGGACCTGTCGAACGTTCCCAAAATGGTCTATAATGATGAAATTTTAACATTTAATCTTTTGACTCTAAATGACTGTTGAATGTGAATTATGACTTTGTCAACTAAAATAAGTGTGTTGAAAGTCATTTCTGAGCCTGAAACGGGTCAAAATTGAAGCTTTTGGGTAAGCAAAACTCTGTAAAAAAGTGGCAATTTTGGTCACTGTGAGGGTTTAAAAAGTGGTTATTCAACATGAGGCACGATCCAATTGACATTTTGAATCATTTTTGGTACAGTCCAAAAAATCAATTTTCGGATGAAGAAAGATGACTCCGGACCTGTCGAACGATCCCAAAATGGTCTATAATGATGAAATTTTAACATTTAATCTTTTGACTCTAAATGACTGTTGGATGTGAATTATGACTTTTTCAACTAAAATAAGTGTGTTTAAAGTCATTTCTGTGCCTGAAACGGGTCAAAATTGAAGCTTTTGAGAAAGCAAAACTCTGTAAAAATGGCAATTTTGGTCACTGTGAGGGTTTCAAAAGAGGTTATTCAACATGAGGCATGATCCAATTGACATTTTGAATCATTTTTGGTAGAGTCCAAAAAATCAATGTTCGGATGAAAAACAATGACTCCGGCCGGACCTGTCGAACGTTCCCAAAATGGTCTATAATGAGGAAATTTTACCATTTAGTCTTTTGACTCTAAATGACTGTTGAATGTGAATTGTGACTTTGTCAACTAAAATAAGTGTGTTTAAAGTCATTTCTGAGCCTGAAACGGGTCAAAATTGAAGCTTTTGAGTAAGCAAAACTCTGTAAAAATGGCAATTTTGGTCACTGTGAGGGTTTAAAAAGAGGTTATTCAACATGAGGCACGATCCAATTGACATTTTAAATCATTTTTGGTACAGTCCAAAAAATCCATTTTCGGATGAAAAACGATGACTCCAGACCTGTCGAACGATCCCAAAATGGTCAATATGGATGAAATTTTAACATTTAATCTTTTGACTCTAAATGACTGTTGGATCTGAATTATGACTTTGTCAACTAGAATAAGTGTGTTTAAAGTCATTTCTGTGCCTGAAACGGGTCAAAATTGAAGCTTTTGAGTAAGCAAAACTCTGTAAAAATGGCAATTTTGGTCACTGTGCGGGTTTAAATAGTTGTTATTCAACATGAGGCACAATCCAATTGACATTTTCAATCATTTTTGGTACAGTCCAAAAAATCCACTTTCGGATGAAAAACGATGACTCCGGACCTGTCGAACGATCCCAAAATGGTCTATAATGATGAAATTTTAACATTTAATCTTTTGACTCTAAATGACTGTTGGATGTGAATTATGACTTTGTCAACTAAAATAAGTGTGTTTAAAGTCATTTCTGTGCCTGAAACGGGTCAAAATTGAAGCTTTTGAGTAAGCAAAACTCTGTAAAAATGGCAATTTTGGTCACTGTGAGGGTTTCAAAAGTGGTTATTCAACATGAGGCATGATCCAATTGACATTTTGAATCATTTTTGGTACAGTCCTAAAAATCCATTTTTGGATGAAAAACGATGACTCCGGACCTGTCGAACGATCCCAAAATGGTCAATATGGATGAAATTTTAACATTTAATCTTTTGACTCTAAATGACTGTTGGATGTGAATTATGACTTTGTCAACTAGAATAAGTGTGTTTAAAGTCATTTCTGTTCCTGAAATGGGTCAAAATTGAAGCTTTTGAGTAAGCAAAACTCTGTAAAAATGGCAATTTTGGTCACTGTGAGGGTTTCAAAAGTGGTTATTCAACATGAGGCATGATCCAATTGACATTTTGAATCATTTTTGGTACAGTCCAAAAAATCAATTTTCGGATGAAAAACAATGACTCCGGACCTGTCGAACGTTCCCAAAATGGTCTATAATGATGAAATTTTAACATTTAGTCTTTTGACTCTAAATGACTGTTGAATGTGAATTGTGACTTTGTCAACTAAAATAAGTGTGTTTAAAGTCATTTCTGAGCCTGAAACGGGTCAAAATTGAAGCTTTTGAGTAAGCAAAACTCTGTAAAAATGGCAATTTTGGTCACTGTGAGGGTTTAAAAAGGGGTTATGCAACATGAGGCATGATCCAATTGACATTTTGAATCATTTTTGGTACAGTCCAAAAAATCCATTTTCGGATGAAAAACGATGATTCCGGACCTGTCGAACGATCCCAAAATGGTCAATATGGATGAAATTTTAACATTTAATCTTTTGACTCTAAATGACTGTTGGATGTGAATTAGGACTTTGTCAACTAGAATAAGTGTGTTTAAAGTCATTTCTGTGCCTGAAACGGGTCAAAATTGAAGCTTTTGAGTAAGCAAAACTCTGTAAAAATGGCACTTTTGGTCACTGTGAGGGTTTAAATAGTGTTACTCAACATGAGGCACGATCCAATTGACATTTTAAATCATTTTTGGTACAGTCCAAAAAATCCACTTTCGAATGAAAAACGATGACTCCGGACCTGTCGAAAGTTCCCAAAATGGTCTATAATGATGAAATTTTAACATTTAATCTTTTGACTCTAAATGACTGTTGAATGTGAATTATGACTTTGTGAACTAAAATAAGTGTGTTGAAAGTCATTTCTGAGCCTGATACGGGTCAAAATTGAAGCTTTTGAGTAAGCAAAACTCTGTAAAAAATGGCAATTTTGGTCACTGTGAGGGTTCAAAAAGTGGTTATTCAACATGAGGCACGATCCAATTGACATTTTGAATCATTTTTGGTACAGTCCAAAAAATCAATTTTCGGAGGAAAAACGATGACTCCGGACCTGTCGAACGATCCCAAAATGGTCAATATGGATGAAATTTTAACATTTAATCTTTTGACTCTAAATGACTGTTGGATGTGAATTATGACTTTGTCAACTAAAATAAGTGTGTTTAAAGTCATTTCTGTGCCTGAAACGTGTCAAAATGGAAGCTTTTGAGTAAGCAAAACTCTGTCAAAATGGCAATTTTGGTCACCGTGAGGGTTTAAAAAGTGGTTATTCAACATGAGGCATGATCCAATTGACATTTTGAATCATTTTTGGTACCGTCCAAAAAATCCATTTTCTATGAAAAACGATGACTCCGGACCTGTGGAACGATCCCAAAATGGTCAATATGGATGAAATTTTAACATTTAATCTTTTGACTCTAAATGACTGTTGGATGTGAATTATGACTTTGTCAACTAGAATAAGTGTGTTTAAAGTCATTTCTGTGCCTAAAATGGGTCAAAATTGAAGCTTTTGAGTAAGCAAAACTCTGTAAAAATGGCAATTTTGGTCACTGTGAGGGTTTAAATAGTTGTTACTCAACACGAGGCACGATCCAATTGACATTTTAAATCATTTTTGGTACAGTCCAAAAAATCCATTTTCGGATGAAAAACGATGACTCCGGACCTGTCGAACCTTCCCAAAATGGTCTATAATGATGACATTTTTACATTTAATCTTTTGACTCTAAATGACTGTTGAATGTGAATTATGACTATGTCAACTAAAATAAGCGTGTTGAAAGTCATTTCTGTGCCTGAAATGGGTCAAAATTGAAGCTTTTGAGTAAGCAAAACTCTGTAAAAAATGGCAATTTTGGTCACTGTGAGGGTTTAAAAAGTGGTTATTCAACATGAGGCATGATCCAATTGACATTTGGAATCATTTTTGGTACAGTCCAAAAAATCAATGTTCGGATGAAAAACAATGACTCCGGACCTGTCGAACGTTCCCAAAATGGTCTATAATGATGAAATTTTAACATTTAGTCTTTTGACTCTAAATGACTGTTGAATGTGAATTGTGACTTTGTCAACTAAAATAAGTGTGTTTAAAGTCATTTCTGAGCCTGAAACGGGTCAAAATTAAAGCTTTTGAGTAAGCAAAACTCAGTAAAAATGGCAATTTTGGTCACTGTGAGGGTTTAAAAAGAGGTTATTCAACATGAGGCACGATCCAATTGACATTTTAAATCATTTTTGGTACAGTCCAAAAAATCCACTTTCGGATGAAAAACGATGACTCCGGACCTGTCGAACGATCCCAAAATGGTCTATAATGATGAAATTTTAACATTTAATCTTCTGACTCTAAATGACTGTTGGATGTGAATTATGACTTTGTCAACTAAAATAAGTGTGTTTAAAGTCATTTCTGTGCCTGAAACGGGTCAAAATTGAAGCTTTTGAGTAAGCAAAGCTCTGTAAAAATGGCAATTTTGGTCACTGTGAGGGTTTCAAAAGTGGTTATTCAACATGAGGCATGATCCAATTGACATTTTGAATCATTTTTGGTACAGTCCAAAAAATCAATGTTCGGATGAAAAACAATGACTCCGGCCGGACCTGTCGAACGTTCCCAAAATGGTCTATAATGATGACATTTTAACATTTAATCTTTTGACTCTAAATGACTGTTGAATGTGAATTATGACTATGTCAACTAAAATAAGTGTGTTGAAAGTCATTTCTGAGCCTGAAACGGGTCAAAATTGAAGCTTTTGGGTAAGCAAAACTCTGTAAAAAATGGCAATTTTGGTCATTGTGAGGGTTTAAAAAGTGGTTATTCAACATGAGGCACGATCCAATTGACATTTTGAATCATTTTTGGTACAGTCCAAAAATTCCATTTTTGGATGAAAAACGATGACTCCGACCTGTCGAACGATCCCAAAATGGTCAATATGGATGAAATTTTAACATTTAATCTTTTGACTCTAAATGACTGTTGGATGTGAATTATGACTTTGTCAACTAAAATAAGTGTGTTTAAAGTCATTTCTGTGCCTGAAACGGGTCAAAATTGAAGCTTTTGAGTAAGCAAAACTCTGTAAAAATGGCAATTTTGGTCACTGTGAGGGTTTCAAAAGTGGTTATTCAACATGAGGCATGATCCAATTGACATTTTGAATCATTTTTGGTACCGTCCAAAAAATCAATTTTCTATGAAAAACGATGACTCCGGACCTGTGGAACGATCCCAAAATGGTCAATATGGATGAAATTTTAACATTTAATCTTTTGACTCTAAATGACTGTTGGATGTGAATTATGACTTTGTCAACCCGAATAAGTGTGTTTAAAGTCATTTCTGTGCCTAAAATGGGTCAAAATTGAAGCTTTTGAGTAAGCAAAACTCTGTAAAAATGGCAATTTTGGTCACTGTGAGGGTTTAAATAGTTGTTACTCAACACGAGGCACGATCCAATTGACATTTTAAATCATTTTTGGTACAGTCCAAAAAATCCATTTTCGTATGAAAAACGATGACTCCGGACCTGTCGAACCTTCCCAAAATGGTCTATAATGATGACATTTTTACATTTAATCTTTTGACTCTAAATGACTGTTGAATGTGAATTATGACTTTGTCAATTAAAATAAGCGTGTTGAAAGTCATTTCTGTGCCTGAAATGGGTCAAAATTGAAGCTTTTGAGTAAGCAAAACTCTGTAAAAAATGGCAATTTTGGTCACTGTGAGGGTTTAAAAAGTGGTTATTCAACATGAGGCATGATCCAATTGACATTTGGAATCATTTTTGGTACAGTCCAAAAAATCAATGTTCGGATGAAAAACAATGACTCCGGACCTGTCGAACGTTCCCAAAATGGTCTATAATGATGAAATTTTAACATTTAGTCTTTTGACTCTAAATGACTGTTGAATGTGAATTGTGACTTTGTCAACTAAAATAAGTGTGTTTAAAGTCATTTCTGAGCCTGAAACGGGTCAAAATTAAAGCTTTTGAGTAAGCAAAACTCAGTAAAAATGGCAATTTTGGTCACTGTGAGGGTTTAAAAAGAGGTTATTCAACATGAGGCACGATCCAATTGACATTTTAAATCATTTTTGGTACAGTCCAAAAAATCCACTTTCGGATGAAAAACGATGACTCCGGACCTGTCGAACGATCCCAAAATGGTCTATAATGATGAAATTTTAACATTTAATCTTTTGACTCTAAATGACTGTTGGATGTGAATTATGACTTTGTCAACTAAAATAAGTGTGTTGAAAGTCATTTCTGAGCCTGAAACGGGTCAAAATTGAAGCTTTTGAGTAAGCAAAACTCTGTAAAAATGGCAATTTTGGTCACTGTGAGGGTTTCAAAAGAGGTTATTCAACATGAGGCATGATCCAATTGACATTTTGAATCATTTTTGGTACAGTCCAAAAAATCAATGTTCGGATGAAAAACAATGACTCCGGCCGGACCTGTCGAACGTTCCCAAAATGGTCTATAATGATGACATTTTAACATTTAATCTTTTGACTCTAAATGACTGTTGAATGTGAATTATGACTATGTCAACTAAAATAAGTGTGTTGAAAGTCATTTCTGAGCCTGAAACGGGTCAAAATTGAAGCTTTTGGGTAAGCAAAACTCTGTAAAAGATGGCAATATTGGTCACTGTGAGGGTTTAAAAAGTGGTTATTCAACATGAGGCACGACCCAATTGACATTTTGAATCATTTTTGGTACAGTCCAAAAAATCAATTTTCGGATGAAGAAAGATGACTCCGGACCTGTCGAACGATCCCAAAATGGTCTATAATGATGAAATTTTAACATTTAATCTTTTGACTCTAAATGACTGTTGGATGTGAATTATGACTTTGTCAACTAAAATAAGTGTGTTTAAAGTCATTTCTGTGCCTGAAACGGGTCAAAATTGAAGCTTTTGAGTAAGCAAAACTCTGTAAAAATGGCAATTTTGGTCACTGTGAGGGTTTCAAAAGTGGTTATTCAACATGAGGCATGATCCAATTGACATTTTGAATCATTTTTGGTACAGTCCAAAAAATCAATTTTCGGATGAAGAAAGATGACTCCGGACCTGTCGAACGTTCCCAAAATGGTCAATATGGATGAAATTTTAACATTTAATCTTTTGACTCTAAATGACTGTTGGATCTGAATTATGACTTTGTCAACTAGAATAAGTGTGTTTAAAGTCATTTCTGTGCCTGAAAGGGTCAAAATTGAAGCTTTTGAGTAAGCAAAACTCTGTAAAAATGGCAATTTTGGTCACTGTGAGGGTTTAAATAGTTGTTATTCAACATGAGGCACGATCCAATTGACCTTTTAAATCATTTTTGGTACAGTCCAAAAAATTCACTTTCGGATGAAAAACGATGACTCCGGACCTGTCGAACGTTCCCAAAATGGTCTATAATGATGAAATTTTAACATTTAATCTTTTGACTCTAAATGACTGTTGAATGTGAATTATGACTTTGTCAACTAAAATAAGTGTGTTGAAAGTCATTTCTGAGCCTGAAACGGGTCAAAATTGAAGCTTTTGGGTAAGCAAAACTCTGTAAAAAAGTGGCAATTTTGGTCACTGTGAGGGTTTAAAAAGTGGTTATTCAACATGAGGCACGATCCAATTGACATTTTGAATCATTTTTGGTACAGTCCAAAAAATCAATTTTCGGATGAAGAAAGATGACTCCGGACCTGTCGAACGATCCCAAAATGGTCTATAATGATGAAATTTTAACATTTAATCTTTTGACTCTAAATGACTGTTGGATGTGAATTATGACTTTTTCAACTAAAATAAGTGTGTTTAAAGTCATTTCTGTGCCTGAAACGGGTCAAAATTGAAGCTTTTGAGAAAGCAAAACTCTGTAAAAATGGCAATTTTGGTCACTGTGAGGGTTTCAAAAGAGGTTATTCAACATGAGGCATGATCCAATTGACATTTTGAATCATTTTTGGTAGAGTCCAAAAAATCAATGTTCGGATGAAAAACAATGACTCCGGCCGGACCTGTCGAACGTTCCCAAAATGGTCTATAATGAGGAAATTTTACCATTTAGTCTTTTGACTCTAAATGACTGTTGAATGTGAATTGTGACTTTGTCAACTAAAATAAGTGTGTTTAAAGTCATTTCTGAGCCTGAAACGGGTCAAAATTGAAGCTTTTGAGTAAGCAAAACTCTGTAAAAATGACAATTTTGGTCACTGTGAGGGTTTAAAAAGAGGTTATTCAACATGAGGCACGATCCAATTGACATTTTAAATCATTTTTGGTACAGTCCAAAAAATCCATTTTCGGATGAAAAACGATGACTCCAGACCTGTCGAACGATCCCAAAATGGTCAATATGGATGAAATTTTAACATTTAATCTTTTGACTCTAAATGACTGTTGGATCTGAATTATGACTTTGTCAACTAGAATAAGTGTGTTTAAAGTCATTTCTGTGCCTGAAACGGGTCAAAATTGAAGCTTTTGAGTAAGCAAAACTCTGTAAAAATGGCAATTTTGGTCACTGTGCGGGTTTAAATAGTTGTTATTCAACATGAGGCACAATCCAATTGACATTTTCAATCATTTTTGGTACAGTCCAAAAAATCCACTTTCGGATGAAAAACGATGACTCCGGACCTGTCGAACGATCCCAAAATGGTCTATAATGATGAAATTTTAACATTTAATCTTTTGACTCTAAATGACTGTTGGATGTGAATTATGACTTTGTCAACTAAAATAAGTGTGTTTAAAGTCATTTCTGTGCCTGAAACGGGTCAAAATTGAAGCTTTTGAGTAAGCAAAACTCTGTAAAAATGGCAATTTTGGTCACTGTGAGGGTTTCAAAAGTGGTTATTCAACATGAGGCATGATCCAATTGACATTTTGAATCATTTTTGGTACAGTCCTAAAAATCCATTTTTGGATGAAAAACGATGACTCCGGACCTGTCGAACGATCCCAAAATGGTCAATATGGATGAAATTTTAACATTTAATCTTTTGACTCTAATTGACTGTTGGATGTGAATTATGACTTTTTCAACTAAAATAAGTGTGTTTAAAGTCATTTCTGTGCCTGAAACGGGTCAAAATTGAAGCTTTTGAGAAAGCAAAACTCTGTAAAAATGGCAATTTTGGTCACTGTGAGGGTTTCAAAAGAGGTTATTCAACATGAGGCATGATCCAATTGACATTTTGAATCATTTTTGGTACAGTCCAAAAAATCAATGTTCGGATGAAAAACAATGACTCCGGCCGGACCTGTCGAACGTTCCCAAAATGGTCTATAATGATGACATTTTAACATTTAATCTTTTGACTCTAAATGACTGTTGAATGTGAATTATGACTATGTCAACTAAAATAAGTGTGTTGAAAGTCATTTCTGAGCCTGAAACGGGTCAAAATTGAAGCTTTTGGGTAAGCAAAACTCTGTAAAAAATGGCAATTTTGGTCACTGTGAGGGTTTAAAAAGTGGTTATTCAACATGAGGCACGACCCAATTGACATTTTGAATCATTTTTGGTACAGTCCAAAAAATCAATTTTCGGATGAAGAAAGATGACTCCGGACCTGTCGAACGATCCCAAAATGGTCTATAATGATGAAATTTTAACATTTAATCTTTTGACTCTAAATGACTGTTGGATGTGAATTATGACTTTGTCAACTAAAATAAGTGTGTTTAAAGTCATTTCTGTGCCTGAAACGGGTCAAAATTGAAGCTTTTGAGTAAGCAAAACTCTGTAAAAATGGCAATTTTGGTCACTGTGAGGGTTTCAAAAGTGGTTATTCAACATGAGGCATGATCCAATTGACATTTTGAATCATTTTTGGTACAGTCCAAAAAATCAATTTTCGGATGAAAAACAATGACTCCGGACCTGTCGAACGTTCCCAAAATGGTCTATAATGATGAAATTTTAACATTTAGTCTTTTGACTCTAAATGACTGTTGAATGTGAATTGTGACTTTGTCAACTAAAATAAGTGTGTTTAAAGTCATTTCTGAGCCTGAAACGGGTCAAAATTGAAGCTTTTGAGTAAGCAAAACTCTGTAAAAATGGCAATTTTGGTCACTGTGAGGGTTTAAATAGTTGTTATTCAACATGAGGCACGATCCAATTGACATTTTAAATCATTTTTGGTACAGTCCAAAAAATCCACTTTCGGATGAAAAACGATGACTCCGGACCTGTCGAACGTTCCCAAAATGGTCTATAATGATGAAATTTTAACATTTAATCTTTTGACTCTAAATGACTGTTGAATGTGAATTATGACTTTGTCAACTAAAATAAGTGTGTTGAAAGTCATTTCTGAGCCTGAAACGGGTCAAAATTGAAGCTTTTGGGTAAGCAAAACTCTGTAAAAAAGTGGCAATTTTGGTCACTGTGAGGGTTTAAAAAGTGGTTATTCAACATGAGGCACGATCCAATTGACATTTTGAATCATTTTTGGTACAGTCCAAAAAATCAATTTTCGGATGAAGAAAGATGACTCCGGACCTGTCGAACGATCCCAAAATGGTCTATAATGATGAAATTTTAACATTTAATCTTTTGACTCTAAATGACTGTTGGATGTGAATTATGACTTTTTCAACTAAAATAAGTGTGTTTAAAGTCATTTCTGTGCCTGAAACGGGTCAAAATTGAAGCTTTTGAGAAAGCAAAACTCTGTAAAAATGGCAATTTTGGTCACTGTGAGGGTTTCAAAAGAGGTTATTCAACATGAGGCATGATCCAATTGACATTTTGAATCATTTTTGGTAGAGTCCAAAAAATCAATGTTCGGATGAAAAACAATGACTCCGGCCGGACCTGTCGAACGTTCCCAAAATGGTCTATAATGAGGAAATTTTACCATTTAGTCTTTTGACTCTAAATGACTGTTGAATGTGAATTGTGACTTTGTCAACTAAAATAAGTGTGTTTAAAGTCATTTCTGAGCCTGAAACGGGTCAAAATTGAAGCTTTTGAGTAAGCAAAACTCTGTAAAAATGGCAATTTTGGTCACTGTGAGGGTTTAAAAAGAGGTTATTCAACATGAGGCACGATCCAATTGACATTTTAAATCATTTTTGGTACAGTCCAAAAAATCCATTTTCGGATGAAAAACGATGACTCCAGACCTGTCGAACGATCCCAAAATGGTCAATATGGATGAAATTTTAACATTTAATCTTTTGACTCTAAATGACTGTTGGATCTGAATTATGACTTTGTCAACTAGAATAAGTGTGTTTAAAGTCATTTCTGTGCCTGAAACGGGTCAAAATTGAAGCTTTTGAGTAAGCAAAACTCTGTAAAAATGGCAATTTTGGTCACTGTGCGGGTTTAAATAGTTGTTATTCAACATGAGGCACAATCCAATTGACATTTTCAATCATTTTTGGTACAGTCCAAAAAATCCACTTTCGGATGAAAAACGATGACTCCGGACCTGTCGAACGATCCCAAAATGGTCTATAATGATGAAATTTTAACATTTAATCTTTTGACTCTAAATGACTGTTGGATGTGAATTATGACTTTGTCAACTAAAATAAGTGTGTTTAAAGTCATTTCTGTGCCTGAAACGGGTCAAAATTGAAGCTTTTGAGTAAGCAAAACTCTGTAAAAATGGCAATTTTGGTCACTGTGAGGGTTTCAAAAGTGGTTATTCAACATGAGGCATGATCCAATTGACATTTTGAATCATTTTTGGTACAGTCCTAAAAATCCATTTTTGGATGAAAAACGATGACTCCGGACCTGTCGAACGATCCCAAAATGGTCAATATGGATGAAATTTTAACATTTAATCTTTTGACTCTAAATGACTGTTGGATGTGAATTATGACTTTGTCAACTAGAATAAGTGTGTTTAAAGTCATTTCTGTTCCTGAAATGGGTCAAAATTGAAGCTTTTGAGTAAGCAAAACTCTGTAAAAATGGCAATTTTGGTCACTGTGAGGGTTTCAAAAGTGGTTATTCAACATGAGGCATGATCCAATTGACATTTTGAATCATTTTTGGTACAGTCCAAAAAATCAATTTTCGGATGAAAAACAATGACTCCGGACCTGTCGAACGTTCCCAAAATGGTCTATAATGATGAAATTTTAACATTTAGTCTTTTGACTCTAAATGACTGTTGAATGTGAATTGTGACTTTGTCAA
Organism: Lissotriton vulgaris; assembly: GCF_964263255.1. NCBI lineage: Eukaryota > Metazoa > Chordata > Amphibia > Caudata > Salamandridae > Lissotriton > Lissotriton vulgaris. The sequence goes on along the minus strand of NW_028250879.1, from coordinate 495,150 downwards.
CTAAAATAAGTGTGTTTAAAGTCATTTCTGAGCCTGAAACGGGTCAAAATTGAAGCTTTTGAGTAAGCAAAACTCTGTAAAAATGGCAATTTTGGTCACTGTGAGGGTTTAAAAAGGGGTTATGCAACATGAGGCATGATCCAATTGACATTTTGAATCATTTTTGGTACAGTCCAAAAAATCCATTTTCGGATGAAAAACGATGATTCCGGACCTGTCGAACGATCCCAAAATGGTCAATATGGATGAAATTTTAACATTTAATCTTTTGACTCTAAATGACTGTTGGATGTGAATTAGGACTTTGTCAACTAGAATAAGTGTGTTTAAAGTCATTTCTGTGCCTGAAACGGGTCAAAATTGAAGCTTTTGAGTAAGCAAAACTCTGTAAAAATGGCACTTTTGGTCACTGTGAGGGTTTAAATAGTGTTACTCAACATGAGGCACGATCCAATTGACATTTTAAATCATTTTTGGTACAGTCCAAAAAATCCACTTTCGAATGAAAAACGATGACTCCGGACCTGTCGAAAGTTCCCAAAATGGTCTATAATGATGAAATTTTAACATTTAATCTTTTGACTCTAAATGACTGTTGAATGTGAATTATGACTTTGTGAACTAAAATAAGTGTGTTGAAAGTCATTTCTGAGCCTGATACGGGTCAAAATTGAAGCTTTTGAGTAAGCAAAACTCTGTAAAAAATGGCAATTTTGGTCACTGTGAGGGTTCAAAAAGTGGTTATTCAACATGAGGCACGATCCAATTGACATTTTGAATCATTTTTGGTACAGTCCAAAAAATCAATTTTCGGAGGAAAAACGATGACTCCGGACCTGTCGAACGATCCCAAAATGGTCAATATGGATGAAATTTTAACATTTAATCTTTTGACTCTAAATGACTGTTGGATGTGAATTATGACTTTGTCAACTAAAATAAGTGTGTTTAAAGTCATTTCTGTGCCTGAAACGTGTCAAAATGGAAGCTTTTGAGTAAGCAAAACTCTGTCAAAATGGCAATTTTGGTCACCGTGAGGGTTTAAAAAGTGGTTATTCAACATGAGGCATGATCCAATTGACATTTTGAATCATTTTTGGTACCGTCCAAAAAATCCATTTTCTATGAAAAACGATGACTCCGGACCTGTGGAACGATCCCAAAATGGTCAATATGGATGAAATTTTAACATTTAATCTTTTGACTCTAAATGACTGTTGGATGTGAATTATGACTTTGTCAACTAGAATAAGTGTGTTTAAAGTCATTTCTGTGCCTAAAATGGGTCAAAATTGAAGCTTTTGAGTAAGCAAAACTCTGTAAAAATGGCAATTTTGGTCACTGTGAGGGTTTAAATAGTTGTTACTCAACACGAGGCACGATCCAATTGACATTTTAAATCATTTTTGGTACAGTCCAAAAAATCCATTTTCGGATGAAAAACGATGACTCCGGACCTGTCGAACCTTCCCAAAATGGTCTATAATGATGACATTTTTACATTTAATCTTTTGACTCTAAATGACTGTTGAATGTGAATTATGACTATGTCAACTAAAATAAGCGTGTTGAAAGTCATTTCTGTGCCTGAAATGGGTCAAAATTGAAGCTTTTGAGTAAGCAAAACTCTGTAAAAAATGGCAATTTTGGTCACTGTGAGGGTTTAAAAAGTGGTTATTCAACATGAGGCATGATCCAATTGACATTTGGAATCATTTTTGGTACAGTCCAAAAAATCAATGTTCGGATGAAAAACAATGACTCCGGACCTGTCGAACGTTCCCAAAATGGTCTATAATGATGAAATTTTAACATTTAGTCTTTTGACTCTAAATGACTGTTGAATGTGAATTGTGACTTTGTCAACTAAAATAAGTGTGTTTAAAGTCATTTCTGAGCCTGAAACGGGTCAAAATTAAAGCTTTTGAGTAAGCAAAACTCAGTAAAAATGGCAATTTTGGTCACTGTGAGGGTTTAAAAAGAGGTTATTCAACATGAGGCACGATCCAATTGACATTTTAAATCATTTTTGGTACAGTCCAAAAAATCCACTTTCGGATGAAAAACGATGACTCCGGACCTGTCGAACGATCCCAAAATGGTCTATAATGATGAAATTTTAACATTTAATCTTTTGACTCTAAATGACTGTTGGATGTGAATTATGACTTTGTCAACTAAAATAAGTGTGTTTAAAGTCATTTCTGTGCCTGAAACGGGTCAAAATTGAAGCTTTTGAGTAAGCAAAGCTCTGTAAAAATGGCAATTTTGGTCACTGTGAGGGTTTCAAAAGTGGTTATTCAACATGAGGCATGATCCAATTGACATTTTGAATCATTTTTGGTACAGTCCAAAAAATCAATGTTCGGATGAAAAACAATGACTCCGGCCGGACCTGTCGAACGTTCCCAAAATGGTCTATAATGATGACATTTTAACATTTAATCTTTTGACTCTAAATGACTGTTGAATGTGAATTATGACTATGTCAACTAAAATAAGTGTGTTGAAAGTCATTTCTGAGCCTGAAACGGGTCAAAATTGAAGCTTTTGGGTAAGCAAAACTCTGTAAAAAATGGCAATTTTGGTCATTGTGAGGGTTTAAAAAGTGGTTATTCAACATGAGGCACGATCCAATTGACATTTTGAATCATTTTTGGTACAGTCCAAAAATTCCATTTTTGGATGAAAAACGATGACTCCGACCTGTCGAACGATCCCAAAATGGTCAATATGGATGAAATTTTAACATTTAATCTTTTGACTCTAAATGACTGTTGGATGTGAATTATGACTTTGTCAACTAAAATAAGTGTGTTTAAAGTCATTTCTGTGCCTGAAACGGGTCAAAATTGAAGCTTTTGAGTAAGCAAAACTCTGTAAAAATGGCAATTTTGGTCACTGTGAGGGTTTCAAAAGTGGTTATTCAACATGAGGCATGATCCAATTGACATTTTGAATCATTTTTGGTACCGTCCAAAAAATCAATTTTCTATGAAAAACGATGACTCCGGACCTGTGGAACGATCCCAAAATGGTCAATATGGATGAAATTTTAACATTTAATCTTTTGACTCTAAATGACTGTTGGATGTGAATTATGACTTTGTCAACCCGAATAAGTGTGTTTAAAGTCATTTCTGTGCCTAAAATGGGTCAAAATTGAAGCTTTTGAGTAAGCAAAACTCTGTAAAAATGGCAATTTTGGTCACTGTGAGGGTTTAAATAGTTGTTACTCAACACGAGGCACGATCCAATTGACATTTTAAATCATTTTTGGTACAGTCCAAAAAATCCATTTTCGTATGAAAAACGATGACTCCGGACCTGTCGAACCTTCCCAAAATGGTCTATAATGATGACATTTTTACATTTAATCTTTTGACTCTAAATGACTGTTGAATGTGAATTATGACTTTGTCAATTAAAATAAGCGTGTTGAAAGTCATTTCTGTGCCTGAAATGGGTCAAAATTGAAGCTTTTGAGTAAGCAAAACTCTGTAAAAAATGGCAATTTTGGTCACTGTGAGGGTTTAAAAAGTGGTTATTCAACATGAGGCATGATCCAATTGACATTTGGAATCATTTTTGGTACAGTCCAAAAAATCAATGTTCGGATGAAAAACAATGACTCCGGACCTGTCGAACGTTCCCAAAATGGTCTATAATGATGAAATTTTAACATTTAGTCTTTTGACTCTAAATGACTGTTGAATGTGAATTGTGACTTTGTCAACTAAAATAAGTGTGTTTAAAGTCATTTCTGAGCCTGAAACGGGTCAAAATTAAAGCTTTTGAGTAAGCAAAACTCAGTAAAAATGGCAATTTTGGTCACTGTGAGGGTTTAAAAAGAGGTTATTCAACATGAGGCACGATCCAATTGACATTTTAAATCATTTTTGGTACAGTCCAAAAAATCCACTTTCGGATGAAAAACGATGACTCCGGACCTGTCGAACGATCCCAAAATGGTCTATAATGATGAAATTTTAACATTTAATCTTTTGACTCTAAATGACTGTTGGATGTGAATTATGACTTTGTCAACTAAAATAAGTGTGTTTAAAGTCATTTCTGTGCCTGAAACGGGTCAAAATTGAAGCTTTTGGGTAAGCAAAACTCTGTAAAAATGGCAATTTTGGTCACTGTGAGGGTTTCAAAAGTGGTTATTCAACATGAGGCATGATCCAATTGACATTTTGAATCATTTTTGGTACAGTCCAAAAAATCAATGTTCGGATGAAAAACAATGACTCCGGCCGGACCTGTCGAACGTTCCCAAAATGGTCTATAATGATGACATTTTAACATTTAATCTTTTGACTCTAAATGACTGTTGAATGTGAATTATGACTATGTCAACTAAAATAAGTGTGTTGAAAGTCATTTCTGAGCCTGAAACGGGTCAAAATTGAAGCTTTTGGGTAAGCAAAACTCTGTAAAAAATGGCAATTTTGGTCACTGTGAGGGTTTAAAAAGTGGTTATTCAACATGAGGCACGATCCAATTGACATTTTGAATCATTTTTGGTACAGTCCAAAAAATCAATTTTCGGATGAAGAAAGATGACTCCGGACCTGTCGAACGATCCCAAAATGGTCTATAATGATGAAATTTTAACATTTAATCTTTTGACTCTAAATGACTGTTGGATGTGAATTATGACTTTGTCAACTAAAATAAGTGTGTTTAAAGTCATTTCTGTGCCTGAAACGGGTCAAAATTGAAGCTTTTGAGTAAGCAAAACTCTGTAAAAATGGCAATTTTGGTCACTGTGAGGGTTTCAAAAGTGGTTATTCAACATGAGGCATGATCCAATTGACATTTTGAATCATTTTTGGTACAGTCCAAAAAATCCATTTTCGGATGAAAAACGATGACTCCGGACCTGTCGAACCTTCCCAAAATGGTCTATAATGATGACATTTTTACATTTAATCTTTTGACTCTAAATGACTGTTGAATGTGAATTATGACTTTGTCAATTAAAATAAGCGTGTTGAAAGTCATTTCTGTGCCTGAAATGGGTCAAAATTGAAGCTTTTGAGTAAGCAAAACTCTGTAAAAAATGGCAATTTTGGTCACTGTGAGGGTTTAAAAAGTGGTTATTCAACATGAGGCATGATCCAATTGACATTTGGAATCATTTTTGGTACAGTCCAAAAAATCAATGTTCGGATGAAAAACAATGACTCCGGACCTGTCGAACGTTCCCAAAATGGTCTATAATGATGAAATTTTAACATTTAGTCTTTTGACTCTAAATGACTGTTGAATGTGAATTGTGACTTTGTCAACTAAAATAAGTGTGTTTAAAGTCATTTCTGAGCCTGAAACGGGTCAAAATTGAAGCTTTTGAGTAAGCAAAACTCAGTAAAAATGGCAATTTTGGTCACTGTGAGGGTTTAAAAAGAGGTTATTCAACATGAGGCACGATCCAATTGACATTTTAAATCATTTTTGGTACAGTCCAAAAAATCCACTTTCGGATGAAAAACGATGACTCCGGACCTGTCGAACGATCCCAAAATGGTCTATAATGATGAAATTTTAACATTTAATCTTTTGACTCTAAATGACTGTTGGATGTGAATTATGACTTTGTCAACTAGAATAAGTGTGTTTAAAGTCATTTCTGTTCCAGAAATGGGTCAAAATTGAAGCTTTTGAGTAAGCAAAACTCTGTAAAAATGGCAATTTTGGTCACTGTGAGGGTTTCAAAAGTGGTTATTCAACATGAGGCATGATCCAATTGACATTTTGAATCATTTTTGGTACAGTCCAAAAAATCAATTTTCGGATGAAAAACAATGACTCCGGACCTGTCGAACGTTCCCAAAATGGTCTATAATGATGAAATTTTAACATTTAGTCTTTTGACTCTAAATGACTGTTGAATGTGAATTGTGACTTTGTCAACTAAAATAAGTGTGTTTAAAGTCATTTCTGAGCCTGAAACGGGTCAAAATTGAAGCTTTTGAGTAAGCAAAACTCTGTAAAAATGGCAATTTTGGTCACTGTGAGGGTTTAAAAAGGGGTTATGCAACATGAGGCATGATCCAATTGGCATTTTGAATCATTTTTGGTACAGTCCAAAAAATCCATTTTCGGATGAAAAACGATGATTCCGGACCTGTCGAACGATCCCAAAATGGTCAATATGGATGAAATTTTAACATTTCATCTTTTGACTCTAAATGACTGTTGGATGTGAATTAGGACTTTGTCAACTAGAATAAGTGTGTTTAAAGTCATTTCTGTGCCTGAAACGGGTCAAAATTGAAGCTTTTGAGTAAGCAAAACTCTGTAAAAATGGCAATTTTGGTCACTGTGAGGGTTTAAATAGTGTTACTCAACATGAGGCACGATCCAATTGACATTTTAAATCATTTTTGGTACAGTCCAAAAAATCCACTTTCGAATGAAAAACGATGACTCCGGACCTGTCGAAAGTTCCCAAAATGGTCTATAATGATGAAATTTTAACATTTAATCTTTTGACTCTAAATGACTGTTGAATGTGAATTATGACTTTGTCAACTAAAATAAGTGTGTTGAAAGTCATTTCTGAGCCTGATACGGGTCAAAATTGAAGCTTTTGAAAAAGCAAAACTCTGTAAAAAATGGCAATTTTGGTCACTGTGAGGGTTTAAAAAGTGGTTATTCAACATGAGGCACGATCCAATTGACATTTTGAATCATTTTTGGAACAGTCCAAAAAATCAATTTTCGGAGGAAAAACGATGACTCCGGACCTGTCGAACGATCCCAAAATGGTCAATATGGATGAAATTTTAACATTCAATCTTTTGACTCTAAATGACTATTGGATGTGAATTATGACTTTGTCAACTAAAATAAGTGTGTTTAAAGTCATTTCTGTGCCTGAAACGTGTCAAAATTGAAGCTTTTGAGTAAGCAAAACTCTGTCAAAATGGCAATTTTGGTCACCGTGAGGGTTTAAAAAGTGGTTATTCAACATGAGGCATGATCCAATTGACATTTTGAATCATTTTTGGTACAGTCCAAAAATTCCATTTTTGGATGAAAAACGATGACTCCGACCTGTCGAACGATCCCAAAATGGTCAATATGGATGAAATTTTAACATTTAATCTTTTGACTCTAAATGACTGTTGGATGTGAATTATGACTTTGTCAACTAAAATAAGTGTGTTTAAAGTCATTTCTGTGCCTGAAACGGGTCAAAATTGAAGCTTTTGAGTAAGCAAAACTCTGTAAAAATGGCAATTTTGGTCACTGTGAGGGTTTCAAAAGTGGTTATTCAACATGAGGCATGATCCAATTGACATTTTGAATCATTTTTGGTACCGTCCAAAAAATCCATTTTCTATGAAAAACGATGACTCCGGACCTGTGGAACGATCCCAAAATGGTCAATATGGATGAAATTTTAACATTTAATCTTTTGACTCTAAATGACTGTTGGATGTGAATTATGACTTTGTCAACTAGAATAAGTGTGTTTAAAGTCATTTCTGTGCCTAAAATGGGTCAAAATTGAAGCTTTTGAGTAAGCAAAACTCTGTAAAAATGGCAATTTTGGTCACTGTGAGGGTTTAAATAGTTGTTACTCAACACGAGGCACGATCCAATTGACATTTTAAATCATTTTTGGTACAGTCCAAAAAATCCATTTTCGGATGAAAAACGATGACTCCGGACCTGTCGAACCTTCCCAAAATGGTCTATAATGATGACATTTTTACATTTAATCTTTTGACTCTAAATGACTGTTGAATGTGAATTATGACTTTGTCAATTAAAATAAGCGTGTTGAAAGTCATTTCTGTGCCTGAAATGGGTCAAAATTGAAGCTTTTGAGTAAGCAAAACTCTGTAAAAATGGCAATTTTGGTCACTGTGAGGGTTTAAAAAGAGGTTATTCAACATGAGGCACGATCCAATTGACATTTTAAATCATTTTTGGTACAGTCCAAAAAATCCATTTTCGGATGAAAAACGATGACTCCAGAGACCTGTCGAACGATCCCAAAATGGTCAATATGGATGAAATTTTAACATTTAATCTTTTGACTCTAAATGACTGTTGGATCTGAATTATGACTTTGTCAACTAGAATAAGTGTGTTTAAAGTCATTTCTGTGCCTGAAACGGGTCAAAATTGAAGCTTTTGAGTAAGCAAAACTCTGTAAAAATGGCAATTTTGGTCACTGTGAGGGTTTCAAAAGTGGTTATTCAACATGAGGCATGATCCAATTGACATTTTGAATCATTTTTGGTACAGTCCAAAAAATCAATTTTCGGATGAAAAACAATGACTCCGGACCTGTCGAACGTTCCCAAAATGGTCTATAATGATGAAATTTTAACATTTAGTCTTTTGACTCTAAATGACTGTTGAATGTGAATTGTGACTTTGTCAACTAAAATAAGTGTGTTTAAAGTCATTTCTGAGCCTGAAACGGGTCAAAATTGAAGCTTTTGAGTAAGCAAAACTCTGTAAAAATGGCAATTTTGGTCACTGTGAGGGTTTAAAAAGGGGTTATGCAACATGAGGCATGATCCAATTGACATTTTGAATCATTTTTGGTACAGTCCAAAAAATCCATTTTCGGATGAAAAACGATGATTCCGGACCTGTCGAACGATCCCAAAATGGTCAATATGGATGAAATTTTAACATTTAATCTTTTGACTCTAAACGACTGTTGGATGTGAATTAGGACTTTGTCAACTAGAATAAGTGTGTTTAAAGTCATTTCTGTGCCTGAAACGGGTCAAAATTGAAGCTTTTGAGTAAGCAAAACTCTGTAAAAATGGCAATTTTGGTCACTGTGAGGGTTTAAATAGTGTTACTCAACATGAGGCACGATCCAATTGACATTTTAAATCATTTTTGGTACAGTCCAAAAAATCCACTTTCGAATGAAAAACGATGACTCCGGACCTGTCGAAAGTTCCCAAAATGGTCTATAATGATGAAATTTTAACATTTAATCTTTTGACTCTAAATGACTGTTGAATGTGAATTATGACTTTGTCAACTAAAATAAGTGTGTTGAAAGTCATTTCTGAGCCTGATACGGGTCAAAATTGAAGCTTTTGAGTAAGCAAAACTCTGTAAAAAATGGCAATTTTGGTCACTGTGAGGGTTTAAAAAGTGGTTATTCAACATGAGGCACGATCCAATTGACATTTTGAATCATTTTTGGAACAGTCCAAAAAATCAATTTTCGGAGGAAAAACGATGACTCCGGACCTGTCGAACGATCCCAAAATGGTCAATATGGATGAAATTTTAACATTTAATCTTTTGACTCTAAATGACTATTGGATGTGAATTATGACTTTGTCAACTAAAATAAATGTTTAAAGTCATTTCTTTGTCTGAAACGTGTCAAAATGGAAGCTTTTGAGTAAGCAAAACTCTGTCAAAATGGCAATTTTGGTCACCGTGAGGGTTTAAAAAGTGGTTATTCAACATGAGGCATGATCCAATTGACATTTTGAATCATTTTTGGTACAGTCCAAAAATTCCATTTTTGGATGAAAAACGATGACTCCGACCTGTCGAACGATCCCAAAATGGTCAATATGGATGAAATTTTAACATTTAATCTTTTGACTCTAAATGACTGTTGGATGTGAATTATGACTTTGTCAACTAAAATAAGTGTGTTTAAAGTCATTTCTGTGCCTGAAACGGGTCAAAATTGAAGCTTTTGAGTAAGCAAAACTCTGTAAAAATGGCAATTTTGGTCACTGTGAGGGTTTCAAAAGTGGTTATTCAACATGAAGCATGATCCAATTGACATTTTGAATCATTTTTGGTACCGTCCAAAAAATCCATTTTCTATGAAAAACGATGACTCCGGACCTGTGGAACGATCCCAAAATGGTCAATATGGATGAAATTTTAACATTTAATCTTTTGACTCTAAATGACTGTTGGATGTGAATTATGACTTTGTCAACTAGAATAAGTGTGTTTAAAGTCATTTCTGTGCCTAAAATGGGTCAAAATTGAAGCTTTTGAGTAAGCAAAACTCTGTAAAAATGGCAATTTTGGTCACTGTGAGGGTTTAAATAGTTGTTACTCAACACAAGGCACGATCCAATTGACATTTTAAATCATTTTTGGTACAGTCCAAAAAATCCATTTTCGGATGAAAAACGATGACTCCGGACCTGTCGAACCTTCCCAAAATGGTCTATAATGATGACATTTTTACATTTAATCTTTTGACTCTAAATGACTGTTGAATGTGAATTATGACTTTGTCAATTAAAATAAGCGTGTTGAAAGTCATTTCTGTGCCTGAAATGGGTCAAAATTGAAGCTTTTGAGTAAGCAAAACTCTGTAAAAAATGGCAATTTTGGTCACTGTGAGGGTTTAAAAAGTGGTTATTCAACATGAGGCATGATCCAATTGACATTTTGAATCATTTTTGGTACCGTCCAAAAAATCAATGTTCGGATGAAAAACAATGACTCCGGACCTGTCGAACGATCCCAAAATGGTCTATAATGATGAAATTTTAACATTTAGTCTTTTGACTCTAAATGACTGTTGAATGTGAATTGTGACTTTGTCAACTAAAATAAGTGTGTTTAAAGTCATTTCTGAGCCTGAAACGGGTCAAAATTAAAGCTTTTGAGTAAGCAAAACTCAGTAAAAATGGCAATTTTGGTCACTGTGAGGGTTTAAAAAGAGGTTATTCAACATGAGGCACGATCCAATTGACATTTTAAATCATTTTTGGTACAGTCCAAAAAATCCACTTTCGGATGAAAAACGATGACTCCGGACCTGTCGAACGATCCCAAAATGGTCTATAATGATGAAATTTTAACATTTAATCTTTTGACTCTAAATGACTGTTGGATGTGAATTATGACTTTGTCAACTAAAATAAGTGTGTTTAAAGTCATTTCTGTGCCTGAAACGGGTCAAAATTGAAGCTTTTGAGTAAGCAAAACTCTGTAATAATGGCAATTTTGGTCACTGTGAGGGTTTCAAAAGTGGTTATTCAACATGAGGCATGATCCAATTGACATTTTGAATCATTTTTGGTACAGTCCAAAAAATCAATGTTCGGATGAAAAACAATGACTCCGGCCGGACCTGTCGAACCTTCCCAAAATGGTCTATAATGATGACATTTTAACATTTAATCTTTTGACTCTAAATGACTGTTGAATGTGAATTATGACTATGTCAACTAAAATAAGTGTGTTGAAAGTCATTTCTGAGCCTGAAACGGGTCAAAATTGAAGCTTTTGGGTAAGCAAAACTCTGTAAAAAATGGCAATTTTGGTCACTGTGAGGGTTTAAAAAGTGGTTATTCAACATGAGGCACGATCCAATTGACATTTTGAATCATTTTTGGTACAGTCCAAAAATTCCATTTTTGGATGAAAAACGATGACTCCGACCTGTCGAACGATCCCAAAATGGTCAATATGGATGAAATTTTAACATTTAATCTTTTGACTCTAAATGACTGTTGGATGTGAATTATGACTTTGTCAACTAAAATAAGTGTGTTTAAAGTCATTTCTGGGCCTGAAACGGGTCAAAATTGAAGCTTTTGAGTAAGCAAAACTCTGTAAAAATGGCAATTTTGGTCACTGTGAGGGTTTCAAAAGTGGTTATTCAACATGAGGCATGATCCAATTGACATTTTGAATCATTTTTGGTACCGTCCAAAAAATCCATTTTCTATGAAAAACGATGACTCCGGACCTGTGGAACGATCCCAAAATGGTCAATATGGATGAAATTTTAACATTTAATCTTTTGACTCTAAATGACTGTTGGATGTGAATTATGACTTTGTCAACTAGAATAAGTGTGTTTAAAGTCATTTCTGTGCCTAAAATGGGTCAAAATTGAAGCTTTTGAGTAAGCAAAACTCAGTAAAAATGGCAATTTTGGTCACTGTGAGGGTTTCAAAAGTGGTTATTCAACATGAGGCATGATCCAATTGACATTTTGAATCATTTTTGGTACAGTCCAAAAAATCAATGTTCGGATGAAAAACAATGACTCCGGCCGGACCTGTCGAACGTTCCCAAAATGGTCTATAATGATGACATTTTAACATTTAATCTTTTGACTCTAAATGACTGTTGAATGTGAATTATGACTATGTCAACTAAAATAAGTGTGTTGAAAGTCATTTCTGAGCCTGAAACGGGTCAAAATTGAAGCTTTTGGGTAAGCAAAACTCTGTAAAAAATGGCAATTTTGGTCACTGTGAGGGTTTAAAAAGTGGTTATTCAACATGAGGCACGATCCAATTGACATTTTGAATCATTTTTGGTACAGTCCAAAAAATCAATTTTCGGATGAAGAAAGATGACTCCGGACCTGTCGAACGATCCCAAAATGGTCTATAATGATGAAATTTTAACATTTAATCTTTTGACTCTAAATGACTGTTGGATGTGAATTATGACTTTGTCAACTAAAATAAGTGTGTTTAAAGTCATTTCTGTGCCTGAAACGGGTCAAAATTGAAGCTTTTGAGTAAGCAAAACTCTGTAAAAATGGCAATTTTGGTCACTGTGAGGGTTTCAAAAGTGGTTATTCAACATGAGGCATGATCCAATTGACATTTTGAATCATTTTTGGTACAGTCCAAAAAATCCATTTTCGGATGAAAAACGATGACTCCGGACCTGTCGAACCTTCCCAAAATGGTCTATAATGATGACATTTTTACATTTAATCTTTTGACTCTAAATGACTGTTGAATGTGAATTATGACTTTGTCAATTAAAATAAGCGTGTTGAAAGTCATTTCTGTGCCTGAAATGGGTCAAAATTGAAGCTTTTGAGTAAGCAAAACTCTGTAAAAAATGGCAATTTTGGTCACTGTGAGGGTTTAAAAAGTGGTTATTCAACATGAGGCATGATCCAATTGACATTTGGAATCATTTTTGGTACAGTCCAAAAAATCAATGTTCGGATGAAAAACAATGACTCCGGACCTGTCGAACGTTCCCAAAATGGTCTATAATGATGAAATTTTAACATTTAGTCTTTTGACTCTAAATGACTGTTGAATGTGAATTGTGACTTTGTCAACTAAAATAAGTGTGTTTAAAGTCATTTCTGAGCCTGAAACGGGTCAAAATTGAAGCTTTTGAGTAAGCAAAACTCAGTAAAAATGGCAATTTTGGTCACTGTGAGGGTTTAAAAAGAGGTTATTCAACATGAGGCACGATCCAATTGACATTTTAAATCATTTTTGGTACAGTCCAAAAAATCCACTTTCGGATGAAAAACGATGACTCCGGACCTGTCGAACGATCCCAAAATGGTCTATAATGATGAAATTTTAACATTTAATCTTTTGACTCTAAATGACTGTTGGATGTGAATTATGACTTTGTCAACTAAAATAAGTGTGTTTAAAGTCATTTCTGTGCCTGAAACGGGTCAAAATTGAAGCTTTTGAGTAAGCAAAACTCTGTAAAAATGGCAATTTTGGTCACTGTGAGGGTTTCAAAAGTGGTTATTCAACATGAGGCATGATCCAATTGACATTTTGAATCATTTTTGGTACAGTCCAAAAAATCAATGTTCGGATGAAAAACAATGACTCCGGCCGGACCTGTCGAACGTTCCCAAAATGGTCTATAATGATGACATTTTAACATTTAATCTTTTGACTCTAAATGACTGTTGAATGTGAATTATGACTATGTCAACTAAAATAAGTGTGTTGAAAGTCATTTCTGAGCCTGAAACGGGTCAAAATTGAAGCTTTTGGGTAAGCAAAACTCTGTAAAAAATGGCAATTTTGGTCACTGTGAGGGTTTAAAAAGTGGTTATTCAACATGAGGCATGATCCAATTGACATTTTGAATCATTTTTGGTACAGTCCAAAAAATCAATTTTCGGATGAAGTAAGATGACTCCGGACCTGTCGAACGATCCCAAAATGGTCTATAATGATGAAATTTTAACATTTAATCTTTTGACTCTAAATGACTGTTGGATGTGAATTATGACTTTGTCAACTAAAATAAGTGTGTTTAAAGTCATTTCTGTGCCTGAAACGGGTCAAAATTGAAGCTTTTGAGTAAGCAAAACTCTGTAAAAATGGCAATTTTGGTCACTGTGAGGGTTTCAAAAGTGGTTATTCAACATGAGGCATGATCCAATTGACATTTTGAATCATTTTTGGTACAGTCCAAAAAATCAATTTTCGGATGAAAAACAATGACTCCGGACCTGTCGAACGTTCCCAAAATGGTCTATAATGATGAAATTTTAACATTTAGTCTTTTGACTCTAAATGACTGTTGAATGTGAATTGTGACTTTGTCAACTAAAATAAGTGTGTTTAAAGTCATTTCTGAGCCTGAAACGGGTCAAAATTGAAGCTTTTGAGTAAGCAAAACTCTGTAAAAATGGCAATTTTGGTCACTGTGAGGGTTTAAAAAGAGGTTATTCAACATGAGGCACGATCCAATTGACATTTTAAATCATTTTTGGTACAGTCCTAAAAATCCATTTTCGGATGAAAAACGATGACTCCAGAGACCTGTCGAACGATCCCAAAATGGTCAATATGGATGAAATTTTAACATTTAATCTTTTGACTCTAAATGACTGTTGGATCTGAATTATGACTTTGTCAACTAGAATACGTGTGTTTAAAGTCATTTCTGTGCCTGAAACGGGTCAAAATTGAAGCTTTTGAGTAAGCAAAACTCTGTAAAAATGGCAATTTTGGTCACTGTGAGGGTTTAAATAGTTGTTATTCAACATGAGGCACGATCCAATTGACATTTTAAATCATTTTTGGTACAGTCCAAAAAATCCACTTTCGGATGAAAAACGATGACTCCGGACCTGTCGAACATTCCCAAAATGGTCTATAATGATGAAATTTTAACATTTAATCTTTTGACTCTAAATGACTGTTGAATGTGAATTATGACTTTGTCAACTAAAATAAGTGTGTTGAAAGTCATTTCTGAGCCTGAAACGGGTCAAAATTGAAGCTTTTGGGTAAGCAAAACTCTGTAAAAAAGTGGCAATTTTGGTCACTGTGAGGGTTT
Organism: Lissotriton vulgaris; assembly: GCF_964263255.1. Classification (NCBI taxonomy): domain Eukaryota; kingdom Metazoa; phylum Chordata; class Amphibia; order Caudata; family Salamandridae; genus Lissotriton; species Lissotriton vulgaris. The sequence continues at coordinate 480,087 of NW_028250879.1, read as the reverse complement.
AAAAAGTGGTTATTCAACATGAGGCACGATCCAATTGACATTTTGAATCATTTTTGGTACAGTCCAAAAAATCAATTTTCGGATGAAGAAAGATGACTCCGGACCTGTCGAACGATCCCAAAATGGTCTATAATGATGAAATTTTAACATTTAATCTTTTGACTCTAAATGACTGTTGGATGTGAATTATGACTTTTTCAACTAAAATAAGTGTGTTTAAAGTCATTTCTGTGCCTGAAACGGGTCAACATTGAAGCTTTTGAGAAAGCAAAACTCTGTAAAAATGGCAATTTTGGTCACTGTGAGGGTTTCAAAAGAGGTTATTCAACATGAGGCATGATCCAATTGACATTTTGAATCATTTTTGGTACAGTCCAAAAAATCAATGTTCGGATGAAAAACAATGACTCCGGCCGGACCTGTCGAACGTTCCCAAAATGGTCTATAATGAGGAAATTTTACCATTTAGTCTTTTGACTCTAAATGACTGTTGAATGTGAATTGTGACTTTGTCAACTAAAATAAGTGTGTTTAAAGTCATTTCTGAGCCTGAAACGGGTCAAAATTGAAGCTTTTGAGTAAGCAAAACTCTGTAAAAATGGCAATTTTGGTCACTGTGAGGGTTTAAAAAGAGGTTATTCAACATGAGGCACGATCCAATTGACATTTTAAATCATTTTTGGTACAGTCCAAAAAATCCATTTTCGGATGAAAAACGATGACTCCAGACCTGTCGAACGATCCCAAAATGGTCAATATGGATGAAATTTTAACATTTAATTTTTTGACTCTAAATGACTGTTGGATCTGAATTATGACTTTGTCAACTAGAATAAGTGTGTTTAAAGTCATTTCTGTGCCTGAAACGGGTCAAAATTGAAGCTTTTGAGTAAGCAAAACTCTGTAAAAATGGCAATTTTGGTCACTGTGAGGGTTTAAATAGTTGTTATTCAACATGAGGCACGATCCAATTGACATTTTCAATCATTTTTGGTACAGTCCAAAAAATCCACTTTCGGATGAAAAACGATGACTCCGGACCTGTCGAACGATCCCAAAATGGTCTATAATGATGAAATTTTAACATTTAATCTTTTGACTCTAAATGACTGTTGGATGTGAATTATGACTTTGTCAACTAAAATAAGTGTGTTTAAAGTCATTTCTGTGCCTGAAACGGGTCAAAATTGAAGCTTTTGAGTAAGCAAAACTCTGTAAAAATGGCAATTTTGGTCACTGTGAGGGTTTCAAAAGTGGTTATTCAACATGAGGCATGATCCAATTGACATTTTGAATCATTTTTGGTACAGTCCTAAAAATCCATTTTTGGATGAAAAACGATGACTCCGGACCTGACGAACGATCCCAAAATGGTCAATATGGATGAAATTTTAACATTTAATCTTTTGACTCTAAATGACTGTTGGATGTGAATTATGACTTTGTCAACGAGAATAAGTGTGTTTAAAGTCATTTCTGTTCCTGAAATGGGTCAAAATTGAAGCTTTTGAGTAAGCAAAACTCTGTAAAAATGGCAATTTTGGTCACTGTGAGGGTTTCAAAAGTGGTTATTCAACATGAGGCATGATCCAATTGACATTTTGAATCATTTTTGGTACAGTCCTAAAAATCCATTTTTGGATGAAAAACGATGACTCCGGACCTGACGAACGATCCCAAAATGGTCAATATGGATGAAATTTTAACATTTAATCTTTTGACTCTAAATGACTGTTGGATGTGAATTATGACTTTGTCAACTAGAATAAGTGTGTTTAAAGTCATTTCTGTTCCTGAAATGGGTCAAAATTGAAGCTTTTGAGTAAGCAAAACTCTGTAAAAATGGCAATTTTGGTCACTGTGAGGGTTTCAAAAGTGGTTATTCAACATGAGGCATGATCCAATTGACATTTTGAATCATTTTTGGTACAGTCCAAAAAATCAATTTTCGGATGAAAAACAATGACTCCGGACCTGTCGAACGTTCCCAAAATGGTCTATAATGATGAAATTTTAACATTTAGTCTTTTGACTCTAAATGACTGTTGAATGTGAATTGTGACTTTGTCAACTAAAATAAGTGTGTTTAAAGTCATTTCTGAGCCTGAAACGGGTCAAAATTGAAGCTTTTGAGTAAGCAAAACTCTGTAAAAATGGCAATTTTGGTCACTGTGAGGGTTTAAAAAGGGGTTATGCAACATGAGGCATGATCCAATTGACATTTTGAATCATTTTTGGTACAGTCCAAAAAATCCATTTTCGGATGAAAAACGATGATTCCGGACCTGTCGAACGATCCCAAAATGGTCAATATGGATGAAATTTTAACATTTAATCTTTTGACTCTAAATGACTGTTGGATGTGAATTAGGACTTTGTCAACTAGAATAAGTGTGTTTGAAGTCATTTCTGTGCCTGAAACGGGTCAAAATTGAAGCTTTTGAGTAAGCAAAACTCTGTAAAAATGGCAATTTTGGTCACTGTGAGGGTTTAAATAGTGTTACTCAACATGAGGCACGATCCAATTGACATTTTAAATCATTTTTGGTACAGTCCAAAAAATCCACTTTCGAATGAAAAACGATGACTCCGGACCTGTCGAAAGTTCCCAAAATGGTCTATAATGATGAAATTTTAACATTTAATCTTTTGACTCTAAATGACTGTTGAATGTGAATTATGACTTTGTCAACTAAAATAAGTGTGTTGAAAGTCATTTCTGAGCCTGATACGGGTCAAAATTGAAGCTTTTGAGTAAGCAAAACTCTGTAAAAAATGGCAATTTTGGTCACTGTGAGGGTTTAAAAAGTGGTTATTCAACATGAGGCACGATCCAATTGACATTTTGAATAATTTTTGGTACAGTCAAAAAAATCAATTTTCGGAGGAAAAACGATGACTCCGGACCTGTCGAACGATCCCAAAATGGTCAATATAGATGAAATTTTAACATTTAATCTTTTGACTCTAAATGACTGTTGGATGTGAATTATGACTTTGTCAACTAAAATAAGTGTGTTTAAAGTCATTTCTGTGCCTGAACGGGTCAAAATTGAAGCTTTTGAGTAAGCAAAACTCTGTAAAAATGGCAATTTTGGTCACTGTGAGGGTTTCAAAAGTGGTTATTCAACATGAGGCATGATCCAATTGACATTTTGAATCATTTTTGGTACAGTCCAAAAAATCCACTTTCGGATGAAAAACGATGACTCCGGACCTGTCGAACGATCCCAAAATGGTCTATAATGATGAAATTTTAACATTTAATCTTTTGACTCTAAATGACTGTTGGATGTGAATTATGACTTTGTCAACTAAAATAAGTGTGTTTAAAGTCATTTCTGTGCCTGAAACGGGTCAAAATTGAAGCTTTTGAGTAAGCAAAACTCTGTAAAAATGGCAATTTTGGTCACTGTGAGGGTTTCAAAAGTGGTTATTCAACATGAGGCATGATCCAATTGACATTTTGAATCATTTTTGGTACAGTCCTAAAAATCCATTTTTGGATGAAAAACGATGACTCCGGACCTGTCGAACGATCCCAAAATGGTCAATATGGATGAAATTTTAACATTTAATCTTTTGACTCTAAATGACTGTTAGATGTGAATTATGACTTTGTCAACTAGAATAAGTGTGTTTAAAGTCATTTCTGTTCCTGAAATGGGTCACAATTGAAGCTTTTGAGTAAGCAAAACTCTGTAAAAATGGCAATTTTGGTCACTGTGAGGGTTTCAAAAGTGGTTATTCAACATGAGGCATGATCCAATTGACATTTTGAATCATTTTTGGTACAGTCCAAAAAATCAATTTTCGGATGAAAAACAATGACTCCGGACCTGTCGAACGTTCCCAAAATGGTCTATAATGATGAAATTTTAACATTTAGTCTTTTGACTCTAAATGACTGTTGAATGTGAATTGTGACTTTGTCAACTAAAATAAGTGTGTTTAAAGTCATTTCTGAGCCTGAAACGGGTCAAAATTGAAGCTTTTGAGTAAGCAAAACTCTGTAAAAATGGCAATTTTGGTCACTGTGAGGGTTTAAAAAGGGGTTATGCAACATGAGGCATGATCCAATTGACATTTTGAATCATTTTTGGTACAGTCCAAAAAATCCATTTTCGGATGAAAAACGATGATTCCGGACCTGTCGAACGATCCCAAAATGGTCAATATGGATGAAATTTTAACATTTAATCTTTTGACTCTAAATGACTGTTGGATGTGAATTAGGACTTTGTCAACTAGAATAAGTGTGTTTGAAGTCATTTCTGTGCCTGAAACGGGTCAAAATTGAAGCTTTTGAGTAAGCAAAACTCTGTAAAAATGGCAATTTTGGTCACTGTGAGGGTTTAAATAGTGTTACTCAACATGAGGCACGATCCAATTGACATTTTAAATCATTTTTGGTACAGTCCAAAAAATCCACTTTCGAATGAAAAACGATGACTCCGGACCTGTCGAAAGTTCCCAAAATGGTCTATAATGATGAAATTTTAACATTTAATCTTTTGACTCTAAATGACTGTTGAATGTGAATTATGACTTTGTCAACTAAAATAAGTGTGTTGAAAGTCATTTCTGAGCCTGATACGGGTCAAAATTGAAGCTTTTGAGTAAGCAAAACTCTGTAAAAAATGGCAATTTTGGTCACTGTGAGGGTTTAAAAAGTGGTTATTCAACATGAGGCACGATCCAATTGACATTTTGAATAATTTTTGGTACAGTCAAAAAAATCAATTTTCGGAGGAAAAACGATGACTCCGGACCTGTCGAACGATCCCAAAATGGTCAATATAGATGAAATTTTAACATTTAATCTTTTGACTCTAAATGACTGTTGGATGTGAATTATGACTTTGTCAACTAAAATAAGTGTGTTTAAAGTCATTTCTGTGCCTGAACGGGTCAAAATTGAAGCTTTTGAGTAAGCAAAACTCTGTAAAAATGGCAATTTTGGTCACTGTGAGGGTTTCAAAAGTGGTTATTCAACATGAGGCATGATCCAATTGACATTTTGAATCATTTTTGGTACAGTCCAAAAAATCCACTTTCGGATGAAAAACGATGACTCCGGACCTGTCGAACGATCCCAAAATGGTCTATAATGATGAAATTTTAACATTTAATCTTTTGACTCTAAATGACTGTTGGATGTGAATTATGACTTTGTCAACTAAAATAAGTGTGTTTAAAGTCATTTCTGTGCCTGAAACGGGTCAAAATTGAAGCTTTTGAGTAAGCAAAACTCTGTAAAAATGGCAATTTTGGTCACTGTGAGGGTTTCAAAAGTGGTTATTCAACATGAGGCATGATCCAATTGACATTTTGAATCATTTTTGGTACAGTCCTAAAAATCCATTTTTGGATGAAAAACGATGACTCCGGACCTGTCGAACGATCCCAAAATGGTCAATATGGATGAAATTTTAACATTTAATCTTTTGACTCTAAATGACTGTTAGATGTGAATTATGACTTTGTCAACTAGAATAAGTGTGTTTAAAGTCATTTCTGTTCCTGAAATGGGTCACAATTGAAGCTTTTGAGTAAGCAAAACTCTGTAAAAATGGCAATTTTGGTCACTGTGAGGGTTTCAAAAGTGGTTATTCAACATGAGGCATGATCCAATTGACATTTTGAATCATTTTTGGTACAGTCCAAAAAATCAATTTTCGGATGAAAAACAATGACTCCGGACCTGTCGAACGTTCCCAAAATGGTCTATAATGATGAAATTTTAACATTTAGTCTTTTGACTCTAAATGACTGTTGAATGTGAATTGTTACTTTGTCAACTAAAATAAGTGTGTTTAAAGTCATTTCTGAGCCTGAAACGGGTCAAAATTGAAGCTTTTGAGTAAGCAAAACTCTGTAAAAATGGCAATTTTGGTCACTGTGAGGGTTTAAAAAGGGGTTATGCAACATGAGGCATGATCCAATTGACATTTTGAATCATTTTTGGTACAGTCCAAAAAATCCATTTTCGGATGAAAAACGATGATTCCGGACCTGTCGAACGATCCCAAAATGGTCAATATGGATGAAATTTTAACATTTAATCTTTTGACTCTAAATGACTGTTGGATGTGAATTAGGACTTTGTCAACTAGAATAAGTGTGTTTGAAGTCATTTCTGTGCCTGAAACGGGTCAAAATTGAAGCTTTTGAGTAAGCAAAACTCTGTAAAAATGGCAATTTTGGTCACTGTGAGGGTTTAAATAGTGTTACTCAACATGAGGCACGATCCAATTGACATTTTAAATCATTTTTGGTACAGTCCAAAAAATCCACTTTCGAATGAAAAACGATGACTCCGGACCTGTCGAAAGTTCCCAAAATGGTCTATAATGATGAAATTTTAACATTTAATCTTTTGACTCTAAATGACTGTTGAATGTGAATTATGACTTTGTCAACTAAAATAAGTGTGTTGAAAGTCATTTTTGAGCCTGATACGGGTCAAAATTGAAGCTTTTGAGTAAGCAAAACTCTGTAAAAAATGGCAATTTTGGTCACTGTGAGGGTTTAAAAAGTGGTTATTCAACATGAGGCAAGATCCAATTGACATTTTTAATAATTTTTGGTACAGTCAAAAAAATCAATTTTCGGAGGAAAAACGATGACTCCGGACCTGTCGAACGATCCCAAAATGGTCAATATAGATGAAATTTTAACATTTAATCTTTTGACTCCAAATGACTGTTGGATGTGAATTATGACTTTGTCAACTAAAATAAGTGTGTTTAAATTCATTTCTGTGCCTGAAACGGGTCAAAATTGAAGCTTTTGAGTAAGCAAAACTCTGTAAAAATGGCAATTTTGGTCACTGTGAGGGTTTCAAAAGTGGTTATTCAACATGAGGCATGATCCAATTGACATTTTGAATCATTTTTGGTACCGTCCAAAAAATCCATTTTCTATGAAAAACGATGACTCCGGTCCTGTGGAACGATCCCAAAATGGTCAATATGGATGAAATTTTAACATTTAATCTTTTGACTCTAAATGACTGTTGGATGTGAATTATGACTTTGTCAACTAGAATAAGTGTGTTTAAAGTCATTTCTGTGCCTAAAATGGGTCAAAATTGAAGCTTTTGAGTAAGCAAAACTCTGTAAAAATGGCAATTTTGGTCACTGTGAGGGTTTAAATAGTTGTTACTCAACACGAGGCACGATCCAATTGACATTTTAAATCATTTTTGGTACAGTCCAAAAAATCCATTTTCGGATGAAAAACGATGACTCCGGACCTGTCGAACCTTCCCAAAATGGTCTATAATGATGACATTTTTACATTTAATCTTTTGACTCTAAATGACTGTTGAATGTGAATTATGACTTTGTCAATTAAAATAAGCGTGTTGAAAGTCATTTCTGTGCCTGAAATGGGTCAAAATTGAAGCTTTTGAGTAAGCAAAACTCTGTAAAAAATGGCAATTTTGGTCACTGTGAGGGTTTAAAAAGTGGTTATTCAACATGAGGCATGATCCAATTGACATTTAGAATCATTTTTGGTACAGTCCAAAAAATCAATGTTCGGATGAAAAACAATGACTCCGGACCTGTCGAACGTTCCCAAAATGGTCTATAATGATGATATTTTAGCATTTAGTCTTTTGACTCTAAATGACTGTTGAATGTGAATTGTGACTTTGTCAACTAAAATAAGTGTGTTTAAAGTCATTTCTGAGCCTGAAACGGGTCAAAATTGAAGCTTTTGAGTAAGCAAAACTCTGTAAAAATGGCAATTTTGGTCACTGTGAGGGTTTAAAAAGAGGTTATTCAACATGAGGCACGATCCAATTGACATTTTAAATCATTTTTGGTACAGTCCAAAAAATCCACTTTCGGATGAAAAACGATGACTCCGGACCTGTCGAACGATCCCAAAATGGTCTATAATGATGAAATTTTAACATTTAATCTTTTGACTCTAAATGACTGTTGGATGTGAATTATGACTTTGTCAACTAAAATAAGTGTGTTTAAAGTCATTTCTGTGCCTGAAACGGGTCAAAATTGAAGCTTTTGAGTAAGCAAAACTCTGTAAAAATGGCAATTTTGGTCACTGTGAGGGTTTCAAAAGTGGTTATTCAACATGAGGCATGATCCAATTGACATTTTGAATCATTTTTGGTACAGTCCTAAAAATCCATTTTTGGATGAAAAACGATGACTCCAGACCTGTCGAACGATCCCAAAATGGTCAATATGGATGAAATTTTAACATTTAATCTTTTGACTCTAAATGACTGTTGGATGTGAATTATGACTTTGTCAACTAGAATAAGTGTGTTTAAAGTCATTTCTGTTCCTGAAATGGGTCAAAATTGAAGCTTTTGAGTAAGCAAAACTCTGTAAAAATGGCAATTTTGGTCACTGTGAGGGTTTAAAAAGAGGTTATTCAACATGAGGCACGATCCAATTGACATTTTAAATCATTTTTGGTACAGTCCAAAAAATCCATTTTCGGATGAAAAACGATGACTCCAGACCTGTCGAACGATCCCAAAATGGTCAATATGGATGAAATTTTAACATTTAATTTTTTGACTCTAAATGACTGTTGGATCTGAATTATGACTTTGTCAACTAGAATAAGTGTGTTTAAAGTCATTTCTGTGCCTGAAACGGGTCAAAATTGAAGCTTTTGAGTAAGCAAAACTCTGTAAAAATGGCAATTTTGGTCACTGTGAGGGTTTAAATAGTTGTTATTCAACATGAGGCACGATCCAATTGACATTTTCAATCATTTTTGGTACAGTCCAAAAAATCCACTTTCGGATGAAAAACGATGACTCCGGACCTGTCGAACGATCCCAAAATGGTCTATAATGATGAAATTTTAACATTTAATCTTTTGACTCTAAATGACTGTTGGATGTGAATTATGACTTTGTCAACTAAAATAAGTGTGTTTAAAGTCATTTCTGTGCCTGAAACGGGTCAAAATTGAAGCTTTTGAGTAAGCAAAACTCTGTAAAAATGGCAATTTTGGTCACTGTGAGGGTTTCAAAAGTAGTTATTCAACATGAGGCATGATCCAATTGACATTTTGAATCATTTTTGGTACAGTCCTAAAAATCCATTTTTGGATGAAAAACGATGACTCCGGACCTGACGAACGATCCCAAAATGGTCAATATGGATGAAATTTTAACATTTAATCTTTTGACTCTAAATGACTGTTGGATGTGAATTATGACTTTGTCAACTAGAATAAGTGTGTTTAAAGTCATTTCTGTTCCTGAAATGGGTCAAAATTGAAGCTTTTGAGTAAGCAAAACTCTGTAAAAATGGCAATTTTGGTCACTGTGAGGGTTTCAAAAGTGGTTATTCAACATGAGGCATGATCCAATTGACATTTTGAATCATTTTTGGTACAGTCCAAAAAATCAATTTTCGGATGAAAAACAATGACTCCGGACCTGTCGAACGTTCCCAAAATGGTCTATAATGATGAAATTTTAACATTTAGTCTTTTGACTCTAAATGACTGTTGAATGTGAATTGTGACTTTGTCAACTAAAATAAGTGTGTTTAAAGTCATTTCTGAGCCTGAAACGGGTCAAAATTGAAGCTTTTGAGTAAGCAAAACTCTGTAAAAATGGCAATTTTGGTCACTGTGAGGGTTTAAAAAGGGGTTATGCAACATGAGGCATGATCCAATTGACATTTTGAATCATTTTTGGTACAGTCCAAAAAATCCATTTTCGGATGAAAAACGATGATTCCGGACCTGTCGAACGATCCCAAAATGGTCTATAATGATGAAATTTTAACATTTAATCTTTTGACTCTAAATGACTGTTGGATGTGAATTATGACTTTGTCAACTAAAATAAGTGTGTTTAAAGTCATTTCTGTGCCTGAAACGGGTCAAAATTGAAGCTTTTGAGTAAGCAAAACTCTGTAAAAATGGCAATTTTGGTCACTGTGAGGGTTTAAATAGTGTTACTCAACATGAGGCACGATCCAATTGACATTTTAAATCATTTTTGGTACAGTCCAAAAAATCCACTTTCGAATGAAAAACGATGACTCCGGACCTGTCGAAAGTTCCCAAAATGGTCTATAATGATGAAATTTTAACATTTAATCTTTTGACTCTAAATGACTGTTGAATGTGAATTATGACTTTGTCAACTAAAATAAGTGTGTTGAAAGTCATTTCTGAGCCTGATACGGGTCAAAATTGAAGCTTTTGAGTAAGCAAAACTCTGTAAAAAATGGCAATTTTGGTCACTGTGAGGGTTTAAAAAGTGGTTATTCAACATGAGGCACGATCCAATTGACATTTTGAATAATTTTTGGTACAGTCAAAAAAATCAATTTTCGGAGGAAAAACGATGACTCCGGACCTGTCGAACGATCCCAAAATGGTCAATATAGATGAAATTTTAACATTTAATCTTTTGACTCTAAATGACTGTTGGATGTGAATTATGACTTTGTCAACTAAAATAAGTGTGTTTAAAGTCATTTCTGTGCCTGAAACGGGTCAAAATTGAAGCTTTTGAGTAAGCAAAACTCTGTAAAAATGGCAATTTTGGTCACTGTGAGGGTTTCAAAAGTGGTTATTCAACATGAGGCATGATCCAATTGACATTTTGAATCATTTTTGGTACAGTCCAAAAAATCCACTTTCGGATGAAAAACGATGACTCCGGACCTGTCGAACGATCCCAAAATGGTCTATAATGATGAAATTTTAACATTTAATCTTTTGACTCTAAATGACTGTTGGATGTGAATTATGACTTTGTCAACTAAAATAAGTGTGTTTAAAGTCATTTCTGTGCCTGAAACGGGTCAAAATTGAAGCTTTTGAGTAAGCAAAACTCTGTAAAAATGGGAATTTTGGTCACTGTGAGGGTTTCAAAAGTGGTTATTCAACATGAGGCATGATCCAATTGACATTTTGAATCATTTTTGGTACAGTCCTAAAAATCCATTTTTGGATGAAAAACGATGACTCCGGACCTGTCGAACGATCCCAAAATGGTCAATATGGATGAAATTTTAACATTTAATCTTTTGACTCTAAATGACTGTTGGATGTGAATTATGACTTTGTCAACTAGAATAAGTGTGTTTAAAGTCATTTCTGTTCCTGAAATGGGTCAAAATTGAAGCTTTTGAGTAAGCAAAACTCTGTAAAAATGGCAATTTTGGTCACTGTGAGGGTTTCAAAAGTGGTTATTCAACATGAGGCATGATCCAATTGACATTTTGAATCATTTTTGGTACAGTCCTAAAAATCCATTATTGGATGAAAAACGATGACTCCGGTCCTGTGGAACGATCCCAAAATGGTCAATATGGATGAAATTTTAACATTTAATCTTTTGACTCTAAATGACTGTTGGATGTGAATTATGACTTTGTCAATTAAAATAAGCGTGTTGAAAGTCATTTCTGTGCCTGAAATGGGTCAAAATTGAAGCTTTTGAGTAAGCAAAACTCTGTAAAAAATGGCAATTTTGGTCACTGTGAGGGTTTAAAAAGTGGTTATTCAACATGAGGCATGATCCAATTGACATTTGTAATCATTTTTAGTACAGTCCAAAAAATCAATGTTCGGATGAAAAACAATGACTCCGGACCTGTCGAACGTTCCCAAAATGGTCTATAATGATGAAATTTTAACATTTAGTCTTTTGACTCTAAATGACTGTTGAATGTGCATTGTGACTTTGTCAACTAAAATAAGTGTGTTTAAAGTCATTTCTGAGCCTGAAACGGGTCAAAATTGAAGCTTTTGAGTAAGCAAAACTCTGTAAAAATGGCAATTTTGGTCACTGTGAGGGTTTAAAAAGAGGTTATTCAACATGAGGCACGATCCAATTGACATTTTAAATCATTTTTGGTACAGTCCTAAAAATCCATTATTGGATGAAAAACGATGACTCCGGACCTGTCGAACGATCCCAAAATGGTCAATATGGATGAAATTTTAACATGTAATCTTTTGACTCTAAATGACTGTTGGATGTGAATTATGACTTTGTCAACTAGAATAAGTGTGTTTAAAGTCATTTCTGTTCCTGAAATGGGTCAAAATTGAAGCTTTTGAGTAAGCAAAACTCTGTAAAAATGGCAATTTTGGTCACTGTGAGGGTTTAAAAAGTGGTTATTCAACATGAGGCACGATCCAATTGACATTTTGAATCATTTTTGGTACAGTCCAAAAAATCCATTTTCGGACTAAAAACGATGACTCCGGACCTGTTGAACGATCCCAAAATGGTCTATAAGGATGACATTTTTACATTTAATCTTTTGACTCTAAATGACTGTTGGATGTGAATTATGACTTTGTCAACTAAAATAAGTGTGTTTAAAGTCATTTCTGTGCCTGAAACGGGTCAAAATTGAAGCTTTTGAGTAAGCAAAACTCTGTAAAAATGGCAATTTTGGTCACTGTGAGGGTTTCAAAAGTGGTTATTCAACATGAGGCATGATCCAATTGACATTTTGAATCATTTTTGGTACAGTCCAAAAAATCAATTTTCGGATGAAAAACAATGACTCCGGACCTGTCGAACGTTCCCAAAATGGTCTATAATGATGAAATTTTAACATTTAGTCTTTTGACTCTAAATGACTGTTGAATGTGAATTGTGACTTTGTCAACTAAAATAAGTGTGTTTAAAGTCATTTCTGAGCCTGAAACGGGTCAAAATTGAAGCTTTTGAGTAAGCAAAACTCTGTAAAAATGGCAATTTTGGTCACTGTGAGGGTTTAAAAAGAGGTTATTCAACATGAGGCACAATCCAATTGACATTTTAAATCATTTTTGGTACAGTCCAAAAAATCCATTTTCGGATGAAAAACGATGACTCCAGAGACCTGTCGAACGATCCCAAAATGGTCAATATGGATGAAATTTTAACATTTAATCTTTTGACTCTAAATGACTGTTGGATGTGAATTATGACTTTGTCAACTAAAATAAGTGTGTTTAAAGTCATTTCTGTGCCTGAAACGGGTCAAAATTGAAGCTTTTGAGTAAGCAAAACTCTGTAAAAATGGCAATTTTGGTCACTGTGAGGGTTTGAAAAGAGGTTATTCAACATGAGGCACGATCCAATTGACATTTTAAATCATTTTTGGTACAGTCCAAAAATTCCATTTTTGGATGAAAAACGATGACTCCGACCTGTCGAACGATCCCAAAATGGTCAATATGGATGAAATTTTAACATTTAATCTTTTGACTCTAAATGACTGTTGGATGTGAATTATGACTTTGTCAACCAAAATAAGTGTGTTTAAAGTCATTTCTGTGCCTGAAACGGGTCAAAATTGAAGCTTTTGAGTAAGCAAAACTCTGTAAAAATGGCAATTTTGGTCACTGTGAGGGTTTCAAAAGTGGTTATTCAACATGAGGCATGATCCAATTGACATTTTGAATCATTTTTGGTACCGTCCAAAAAATCCATTTTCTATGAAAAACGATGACTCCGGACCTGTGGAACGATCCCAAAATGGTCAATATGGATGAAATTTTAACATTTAGTCTTTTGACTCTAAATGACTGTTGAATGTGAATTGTGACTTTGTCAACTAAAATAAGTGTGTTTAAAGTCATTTCTGAGCCTGAAATGGGTCAAAATTGAAGCTTTTGAGTAAGCAAAACTCTGTAAAAATGGCAATTTTGGTCACTGTGAGGGTTTAAAAAGGGGTTATGCAACATGAGGCACGATCCAATTGACATTTTGAATCATTTTTGGTACAGTCCAAAAAATCCATTTTCGGATGAAAAACGATGATTCCGGACCTGTCGAACCTTCCCAAAATGGTCTATAATGATAACATTTTTACATTTAATCTTTTGACTCTAAATGACTGTTGAATGTGAATTATGACTTTGTCAATTAAAATAAGCGTGTTGAAAGTCATTTCTGTGCCTGAAATGGGTCAAAATTGAAGCTTTTGAGTAAGCAAAACTCTGTAAAAAATGGCAATTTTGGTCACTGTGAGGGTTTAAAAAGTGGTTATTCAACATGAGGCATGATCCAATTGACATTTGGAATCATTTTTGGTACAGTCCAAAAAATCAATGTTCGGATGAAAAACAATGACTCCGGACCTGTCGAACGTTCCCAAAATGGTCTATAATGATGAAATTTTAACATTTAGTCTTTTGACTCTAAATGACTGTTGAATGTGAATTGTGACTTTGTCAACTAAAATAAGTGTGTTTAAAGTCATTTCTGTTCCTGAAATGGGTCAAAATTGAAGCTTTTGAGTAAGCAAAACTCTGTAAAAATGGCAATTTTGGTCACTGTGAGGGTTTAAAAAGTGGCTATTCAACATGAGGCACGATCCAATTGACATTTTGAATCATTTTTGGTACAGTCCAAAAAATCCATTTTCAGACTAAAAACGATGACTCCGGACCTGTTGAACGATCCCAAAATGGTCTATAAGGATGAAATTTTTACATTTAATCTTTTGACTCTAAATGACTGTTGGATGTGAATTATGACTTTGTCAACTAAAATAAGTGTGTTTAAAGTCATTTCTGTGCCTGAAACGGGTCAAAATTGAAGCTTTTGAGTAAGCAAAACTCTGTAAAAATGGCAATTTTGGTCACTGTGAGGGTTTCAAAAGTGGTTATTCAACATGAGGCATGATCCAATTGACATTTTGAATCATTTTTGGTACAGTCCAAAAAATCAATTTTCGGATGAAAAACAATGACTCCGGACCTGTCGAACGTTCCCAAAATGGTCTATAATGAGGAAATTTTACCATTTAGTCTTTTGACTCTAAATGACTGTTGAATGTGAATTGTGACTTTGTCAACTAAAATAAGTGTGTTTAAAGTCATTTCTGAGCCTGAAACGGGTCAAAATTGAAGCTTTTGAGTAAGCAAAACTCTGTAAAAATGGCAATTTTGGTCACTGTGAGGGTTTAAAAAGAGGTTATTCAACATGAGGCACGATCCAATTGACATTTTAAATCATTTTTGGTACAGTCCAAAAAATCCATTTTCGGATGAAAAACGATGACTCCAGACCTGTCGAACGATCCCAAAATGGTCAATATGGATGAAATTTTAACATTTAATCTTTTGACTCTAAATGACTGTTGGATCTGAATTATGACTTTGTCAACTAGAATAAGTGTGTTTAAAGTCATTTCTGTGCCTGAAACGGGTCAAAATTGAAGCTTTTGAGTAAGCAAAACTCTGTAAAAATGGCAATTTTGGTCACTGTGAGGGTTTAAATAGTTGTTATTCAACATGAGGCACGATCCAATTGACATTTTCAATCATTTTTGGTACAGTCCAAAAAATCCACTTTCGGATGAAAAACGATGACTCCGGACCTGTCGAACGATCCCAAAATGGTCTATAATGATGAAATTTTAACATTTAATCTTTTGACTCTAAATGACTGTTGGATGTGAATTATGACTTTGTCAACTAAAATAAGTGTGTTTAAAGTCATTTCTGTGCCTGAAACAGGTCAAAATTGAAGCTTTTGAGTAAGCAAAACTCTGTAAAAATGGCAATTTTGGTCACTGTGAGGGTTTAAAAAGGGGTTATGCAACATGAGGCATGATCCAATTGACATTTTGAATCATTTTTGGTACAGTCCAAAAAATCCATTTTCGGATGAAAAACGATGATTCCGGACCTGTCGAACGATCCCAAAATGGTCAATATGGATGAAATTTTAACATTTAATCTTTTGACTCTAAATGACTGTTGGATGTGAATTAGGACTTTGTCAACTAGAATAAGTGTGTTTAAAGTCATTTCTGAGCCTGAAACGGGTCAAAATTGAAGCTTTTGAGTAAGCAAAACTCTGTAAAAATGGCAATTTTGGTCACTGTGAGGGTTTAAATAGTGTTACTCAACATGAGGCACGATCCAATTGACATTTTAAATCATTTTTGGTACAGTCCAAAAAATCCACTTTCGAATGAAAAACGATGACTCCGGACCTGTCGAAAGTTCCCAAAATGGTCTATAATGATGAAATTTTAACATTTAATCTTTTGACTCTAAATGACTGTTGAATGTGAATTATGACTTTGTCAACTAAAATAAGTGTGTTGAAAGTCATTTCTGAGCCTGATACGGGTCAAAATTGAAGCTTTTGAGTAAGCAAAACTCTGTAAAAAATGGCAATTTTGGTCACTGTGAGGGTTTAAAAAGTGGTTATTCAACATGAGGCACGATCCAATTGACATTTTGAATAATTTTTGGTACAGTCAAAAAAATCAATTTTCGGAGGAAAAACGATGACTCCGGACCTGTCGAACGATCCCAAAATGGTCAATATAGATGAAATTTTAACATTTAATCTTTTGACTCTAAATGACTGTTGGATGTGAATTATGACTTTGTCAACTAAAATAAGTGTGTTTAAAGTCATTTCTGTGCCTGAAACGGGTCAAAATTGAAGCTTTTGAGTAAGCAAAACTCTGTAAAAATGGCAATTTTGGTCACTGTGAGGGTTTCAAAAGTGGTTATTCAACATGAGGCATGATCCAATTGACATTTTGAATCATTTTTGGTACAGTCCAAAAAATCCACTTTCGGATGAAAAACGATGACTCCGGACCTGTCGAACGATCCCAAAATGGTCTATAATGATGAAATTTTAACATTTAATCTTTTGACTCTAAATGACTGTTGGATGTGAATTATGACTTTGTCAACTAAAATAAGTGTGTTTAAAGTCATTTCTGTGCCTGAAACGGGTCAAAATTGAAGCTTTTGAGTAAGCAAAACTCTGTAAAAATGGCAATTTTGGTCACTGTGAGGGTTTCAAAAGTGGTTATTCAACATGAGGCATGATCCAATTGACATTTTGAATCATTTTTGGTACAGTCCTAAAAATCCATTATTGGATGAAAAACGATGACTCCGGTCCTGTGGAACGATCCCAAAATGGTCAATATGGATGAAATTTTAACATTTAATCTTTTGACTCTAAATGACTGTTGGATGTGAATTATGACTTTGTCAATTAAAATAAGCGTGTTGAAAGTCATTTCTGTGCCTGAAATGGGTCAGAATTGAAGCTTTTGAGTAAGCAAAACTCTGTAAAAAATGGCAATTTTGGTCACTGTGAGGGTTTAAAAAGTGGTTATTCAACATGAGGCATGATCCAATTGACATTTGGAATCATTTTTGGTACAGTCCAAAAAATCAATGTTCGGATGAAAAACAATGACTCCGGACCTGTCGAACGTTCCCAAAATGGTCTATAATGATGAAATTTTAACATTTAGTCTTTTGACTCTAAATGACTGTTGAATGTGCATTGTGACTTTGTCAACTAAAATAAGTGTGTTTAAAGTCATTTCTGAGCCTGAAACGGGTCAAAATTGAAGCTTTTGAGTAAGCAAAACTCTGTAAAAATGGCAATTTTGGTCACTGTGAGGGTTTAAAAAGAGGTTATTCAACATGAGGCACGATCCAATTGACATTTTAAATCATTTTTGGTACAGTCCTAAAAATCCATTATTGGATGAAAAACGATGACTCCGGACCTGTCGAACGATCCCAAAATGGTCAATATGGATGAAATTTTAACATTTAATCTTTTGACTCTAAATGACTGTTGGATGTGAATTATGACTTTGTCAACTAGAATAAGTGTGTTTAAAGTCATTTCTGTTCCTGAAATGGGTCAAAATTGAAGCTTTTGAGTAAGCAAAACTCTGTAAAAATGGCAATTTTGGTCACTGTGAGGGTTTAAAAAGTGGTTATTCAACATGAGGCACGATCCAATTGACATTTTGAATCATTTTTGGTACAGTCCAAAAAATCCATTTTCGGACTAAAAACGATGACTCCGGACCTGTTGAACGATCCCAAAATGGTCTATAAGGATGACATTTTTACATTTAATCTTTTGACTCTAAATGACTGTTGGATGTGAATTATGACTTTGTCAACTAAAATAAGTGTGTTTAAAGTCATTTCTGTGCCTGAAACGGGTCAAAATTGAAGCTTTTGAGTAAGCAAAACTCTGTAAAAATGGCAATTTTGGTCACTGTGAGGGTTTCAAAAGTGGTTATTCAACATGAGGCATGATCCAATTGACATTTTGAATCATTTTTGGTACAGTCCAAAAAATCAATTTTCGGATGAAAAACAATGACTCCGGACCTGTCGAACGTTCCCAAAATGGTCTATAATGATGAAATTTTAACATTTAGTCTTTTGACTCTAAATGACTGTTGAATGTGAATTGTGACTTTGTCAACTAAAATAAGTGTGTTTAAAGTCATTTCTGAGCCTGAAACGGGTCAAAATTGAAGCTTTTGAGTAAGCAAAACTCTGTAAAAATGGCAATTTTGGTCACTGTGAGGGTTTAAAAAGAGGTTATTCAACATGAGGCACAATCCAATTGACATTTTAAATCATTTTTGGTACAGTCCAAAAAATCCATTTTCGGATGAAAAACGATGACTCCAGAGACCTGTCGAACGATCCCAAAATGGTCAATATGGATGAAATTTTAACATTTAATCTTTTGACTCTAAATGACTGTTGGATGTGAATTATGACTTTGTCAACTAAAATAAGTGTGTTTAAAGTCATTTCTGTGCCTGAAACGGGTCAAAATTGAAGCTTTTGAGTAAGCAAAACTCTGTAAAAATGGCAATTTTGGTCACTGTGAGGGTTTGAAAAGAGGTTATTCAACATGAGGCACGATCCAATTGACATTTTAAATCATTTTTGGTACAGTCCAAAAATTCCATTTTTGGATGAAAAACGATGACTCCGACCTGTCGAACGATCCCAAAATGGTCAATATGGATGAAATTTTAACATTTAATCTTTTGACTCTAAATGACTGTTGGATGTGAATTATGACTTTGTCAACCAAAATAAGTGTGTTTAAAGTCATTTCTGTGCCTGAAACGGGTCAAAATTGAAGCTTTTGAGTAAGCAAAACTCTGTAAAAATGGCAATTTTGGTCACTGTGAGGGTTTCAAAAGTGGTTATTCAACATGAGGCATGATCCAATTGACATTTTGAATCATTTTTGGTACCGTCCAAAAAATCCATTTTCTATGAAAAACGATGACTCCGGACCTGTGGAACGATCCCAAAATGGTCAATATGGATGAAATTTTAACATTTAGTCTTTTGACTCTAAATGACTGTTGAATGTGAATTGTGACTTTGTCAACTAAAATAAGTGTGTTTAAAGTCATTTCTGAGCCTGAAATGGGTCAAAATTGAAGCTTTTGAGTAAGCAAAACTCTGTAAAAATGGCAATTTTGGTCACTGTGAGGGTTTAAAAAGGGGTTATGCAACATGAGGCACGATCCAATTGACATTTTGAATCATTTTTGGTACAGTCCAAAAAATCCATTTTCGGATGAAAAACGATGATTCCGGACCTGTCGAACCTTCCCAAAATGGTCTATAATGATAACATTTTTACATTTAATCTTTTGACTCTAAATGACTGTTGAATGTGAATTATGACTTTGTCAATTAAAATAAGCGTGTTGAAAGTCATTTCTGTGCCTGAAATGGGTCAAAATTGAAGCTTTTGAGTAAGCAAAACTCTGTAAAAAATGGCAATTTTGGTCACTGTGAGGGTTTAAAAAGTGGTTATTCAACATGAGGCATGATCCAATTGACATTTGGAATCATTTTTGGTACAGTCCAAAAAATCAATGTTCGGATGAAAAACAATGACTCCGGACCTGTCGAACGTTCCCAAAATGGTCTATAATGATGAAATTTTAACATTTAGTCTTTTGACTCTAAATGACTGTTGAATGTGAATTGTGACTTTGTCAACTAAAATAAGTGTGTTTAAAGTCATTTCTGTTCCTGAAATGGGTCGAAATTGAAGCTTTTGAGTAAGCAAAACTCTGTAAAAATGGCAATTTTGGTCACTGTGAGGGTTTAAAAAGTGGTTATTCAACATGAGGCACGATCCAATTGACATTTTGAATCATTTTTGGTACAGTCCAAAAAATCCATTTTCGGACTAAAAACGATGACTCCGGACCTGTTGAACGATCCCAAAATGGTCTATAAGGATGAAATTTTTACATTTAATCTTTTGACTCTAAATGACTGTTGGATGTGAATTATGACTTTGTCAACTAAAATAAGTGTGTTTAAAGTCATTTCTGTGCCTGAAACGGGTCAAAATTGAAGCTTTTGAGTAAGCAAAACTCTGTAAAAATGGCAATTTTGGTCACTGTGAGGGTTTCAAAAGTGGTTATTCAACATGAGGCATGATCCAATTGACATTTTGAATCATTTTTGGTACAGTCCAAAAAATCAATTTTCGGATGAAAAACAATGACTCCGGACCTGTCGAACGTTCCCAAAATGGTCTATAATGATGAAATTTTAACATTTAGTCTTTTGACTCTAAATGACTGTTGAATGTGAATTGTGACTTTGTCAACTAAAATAAGTGTGTTTAAAGTCATTTCTGAGCCTGAAACGGGTCAAAATTGAAGCTTTTGAGTAAGCAAAACTCTGTAAAAATGGCAAATTTGGTCACTGTGAGGGTTTAAAAAGAGGTTATTCAACATGAGGCACAATCCAATTGACATTTTAAATCATTTTTGGTACAGTCCAAAAAATCCATTTTCGGATGAAAAACGATGACTCCAGAGACCTGTCGAACGATCCCAAAATGGTCAATATGGATGAAATTTTAACATTTAATCTTTTGACTCTAAATGACTGTTGGATCTGAATTCTGACTTTGTCAACTAGAATAAGTGTGTTTAAAGTCATTTCTGTGCCTGAAACGGGTCAAAATTGAAGCTTTTGAGTAAGCAAAACTCTGTAAAAATGGCAATTTTGGTCACTGTGAGGGTTTAAATAGTTGTTATTCAACATGAGGCAGGATCCAATTGACATTTTAAATCATTTTTGGTACAGTCCAAAAAATCCACTTTTGGATGAAAAACGATGACTCCGGACCTGTCGAACGTTCCCAAAATGGTCTATAATGATGAAATTTTAACATTTAATCTTTTGACTCTAAATGACTGTTGAATGTGAATTATGACTTTGTCAACTAAAATAAGTGTGTTGAAAGTCATTTCTGAGCCTGAAACGGGTCAAAATTGAAGCTTTTGGGTAAGCAAAACTCTGTAAAAAAGTGGCAATTTTGGTCACTGTGAGGGTTTAAAAAGTGGTTATTCAACATGAGGCACGATCCAATTGACATTTTGAATCATTTTTGGTACAGTCCAAAAAATCAATTTTCGGATGAAGAAAGATGACTCCGGACCTGTCGAACGATCCCAAAATGGTCTATAATGATGAAATTTTAACATTTAATCTTTTGACTCTAAATGACTGTTGGATGTGAATTATGACTTTTTCAACTAAAATAAGTGTGTTTAAAGTCATTTCTGTGCCTGAAACGGGTCAAAATTGAAGCTTTTGAGAAAGCAAAACTCTGTAAAAATGTCAATTTTGGTCACTGTGAGGGTTTCAAAAGAGGTTATTCAACATGAGGCATGATCCAATTGACATTTTGAATCATTTTTGGTACAGTCCAAAAAATCAATGTTCGGATGAAAAACAATGACTCCGGCCGGACCTGTCGAACGTTCCCAAAATGGTCTATAATGAGGAAATTTTACCATTTAGTCTTTTGACTCTAAATGACTGTTGAATGTGAATTGTGACTTTGTCAACTAAAATAAGTGTGTTTAAAGTCATTTCTGAGCCTGAAACGGGTCAAAATTGAAGCTTTTGAGTAAGCAAAACTCTGTAAAAATGGCAATTTTGGTCACTGTGAGGGTTTAAAAAGAGGTTATTCAACATGAGGCACGATCCAATTGACATTTTAAATCATTTTTGGTACAGTCCAAAAAATCCATTTTCGGATGAAAAACGATGACTCCAGACCTGTCGAACGATCCCAAAATGGTCAATATGGATGAAATTTTAACATTTAATCTTTTGACTCTAAATGACTGTTGGATCTGAATTATGACTTTGTCAACTAGAATAAGTGTGTTTAAAGTCATTTCTGTGCCTGAAACGGGTCAAAATTGAAGCTTTTGAGTAAGCAAAACTCTGTAAAAATGGCAATTTTGGTCACTGTGAGGGTTTAAATAGTTGTTATTCAACATGAGGCACGATCCAATTGACATTTTCAATCATTTTTGGTACAGTCCAAAAAATCCACTTTCGGATGAAAAACGATGACTCCGGACCTGTCGAACGATCCCAAAATGGTCTATAATGATGAAATTTTAACATTTAATCTTTTGACTCTAAATGACTGTTGGATGTGAATTATGACTTTGTCAACTAAAATAAGTGTGTTTAAAGTCATTTCTGTGCCTGAAACAGGTCAAAATTGAAGCTTTTGAGTAAGCAAAACTCTGTAAAAATGGCAATTTTGGTCACTGTGAGGGTTTAAAAAGGGGTTATGCAACATGAGGCATGATCCAATTGACATTTTGAATCATTTTTGGTACAGTCCAAAAAATCCATTTTCGGATGAAAAACGATGATTCCGGACCTGTCGAACGATCCCAAAATGGTCAATATGGATGAAATTTTAACATTTAATCTTTTGACTCTAAATGACTGTTGGATGTGAATTAGGACTTTGTCAACTAGAATAAGTGTGTTTAAAGTCATTTCTGTGCCTGAAACTGGTCAAAATTGAAGCTTTTGAGTAAGCAAAACTCTGTAAAAATGGCAATTTTGGTCACTGTGAGGGTTTAAATAGTGTTACTCAACATGAGGCACGATCCAATTGACATTTTAAATCATTTTTGGCACAGTCCAAAAAATCCACTTTCGAATGAAAAACGATGACTCCGGACCTGTCGAAAGTTCCCAAAATGGTCTATAATGATGAAATTTTAACATTTAATCTTTTGACTCTAAATGACTGTTGAATGTGAATTATGACTTTGTCAACTAAAATAAGTGTGTTGAAAGTCATTTCTGAGCCTGATACGGGTCAAAATTGAAGCTTTTGAGTAAGCAAAACTCTGTAAAAAATGGCAATTTTGGTCACTGTGAGGGTTTAAAAAGTGGTTATTCAACATGAGGCACGATCCAATAGACATTTTGAATCATTTTTGGTACAGTCCAAAAAATCAATTTTCGGAGGAAAAACGATGACTCCGGACCTGTCGAACGATCCCAAAATGGTCAATATGGATGAAATTTTAACATTTAATCTTTTGACTCTAAATGACTGTTGGATGTGAATTATGACTTTGTCAACTAAAATAAGTGTGTTTAAAGTCATTTCTGTGCCTGAAACGGGTCAAAATTGAAGCTTTTGAGTAAGCAAAACTCTGTCAAAATGGCAATTTTGGTCACCGTGAGGGTTTAAAAAGTGGTAATTCAACATGAGGCATGATCCAATTGACATTTTGAATCATTTTTGGTACAGTCCAAAAATTCCATTTTTGGATGAAAAACGATGACTCCGACCTGTCGAACGATCCCAAAATGGTCAATATGGATGAAATTTTAACATTTAATCTTTTGACTCTAAATGACTGTTGGATGTGAATTATGACTTTGTCAACTAAAATAAGTGTGTTTAAAGTCATTTCTGTGCCTGAAACGGGTCAAAATTGAAGCTTTTGAGTAAGCAAAACTCTGTAAAAATGGCAATTTTGGTCACTGTGAGGGTTTCAAAAGTGGTTATTCAACATGAGGCATGATCCAATTGACATTTTGAATCATTTTTGGTACCGTCCAAAAAATCCATTTTCTATGAAAAACGATGACTCCGGACCTGTCGAACGATCCCAAAATGGTCAATATGGATGAAATTTTAACATTTAATCTTTTGACTCTAAATGACTGTTGAATGTGAATTATGACTTTGTCAACTAAAATAAGTGTGTTGAAAGTCATTTCTGAGCCTGAAACGGGTCAAAATTGAAGCTTTTGAGTAAGCAAAACTCTGTAAAAATGGCAATTTTGGTCACTGTGAGGGTTTCAAAAGAGGTTATTCAACATGAGGCATGATCCAATTGACATTTTGAATCATTTTTGGTACAGTCCAAAAAATCAATGTTCGGATGAAAAACAATGACTCCGGCCGGACCTGTCGAACGTTCCCAAAATGGTCTATAATGATGACATTTTAACATTTAATCTTTTGACTCTAAATGACTGTTGAATGTGAATTATGACTATGTCAACTAAAATAAGTGTGTTGAAAGTCATTTCTGAGCCTGAAACGGGTCAAAATTGAAGCTTTTGGGTAAGCAAAACTCTGTAAAAAATGGCAATTTTGGTCACTGTGAGGGTTTAAAAAGTGGTTATTCAACATGAGGCACGATCCAATTGACATTTTGAATCATTTTTGGTACAGTCCAAAAAATCAATTTTCGGATGAAGAAAGATGACTCCGGACCTGTCGAACGATCCCAAAATGGTCTATAATGATGAAATTTTAACATTTAGTCTTTTGACTCTAAATGACTGTTGAATGTGAATTGTGACTTTGTCAACTAAAATAAGTGTGTTTAAAGTCATTTCTGAGCCTGAAACGGGTCAAAATTGAAGCTTTTGAGTAAGCAAAACTCTGTAAAAATGGCAATTTTGGTCACTGTGAGGGTTTAAAAAGAGGTTATTCAACATGAGGCACAATCCAATTGACATTTTAAATCATTTTTGGTACCGTCCAAAAAATCCATTTTCTATGAAAAACGATGACTCCGGACCTGTCGAACGATCCCAAAATGGTCTATAATGATGAAATTTTAACATTTAATCTTTTGACTCTAAATGACTGTTGAATGTGAATTATGACTTTGTCAACTAAAATAAGTGTGTTGAAAGTCATTTCTGAGCCTGAAACGGGTCAAAATTGAAGCTTTTGAGTAAGCAAAACTCTGTAAAAATGGCAATTTTGGTCACTGTGAGGGTTTCAAAAGAGGTAATTCAACATGAGGCATGATCCAATTGAAATTTTGAATCATTTTTGGTACCGTCCAAAAAATCCATTTTCTATGAAAAACGATGACTCCGGACCTGTCGAACGATCCCAAAATGGTCAATATGGATGAAATTTTAACATTTAATCTTTTGACTCTAAATGACTGTTGAATGTGAATTATGACTTTGTCAACTAAAATAAGTGTGTTGAAAGTCATTTCTGAGCCTGAAACGGGTCAAAATTGAAGCTTTTGAGTAAGCAAAACTCTGTAAAAATGGCAATTTTGGTCACTGTGAGGGTTTCAAAAGTGGTTATTCAACATGAGGCACGATCCAATAGACATTTTGAATCATTTTTGGTACAGTCCAAAAAATCAATTTTCGGAGGAAAAACGATGACTCCGGACCTGTCGAACGATCCCAAAATGGTCAATATGGATGAAATTTTAACATTTAATCTTTTGACTCTAAATGACTGTTGGATGTGAATTATGACTTTGTCAACTAAAATAAGTGTGTTTAAAGTCATTTCTGTGCCTGAAACGGGTCAAAATTGAAGCTTTTGAGTAAGCAAAACTCTGTCAAAATGGCAATTTTGGTCACCGTGAGGGTTTAAAAAGTGGTAATTCAACATGAGGCATGATCCAATTGACATTTTGAATCATTTTTGGTACAGTCCAAAAATTCAATTTTTGGATGAAAAACGATGACTCCGACCTGTCGAACGATCCCAAAATGGTCAATATGGATGAAATTTTAACATTTAATCTTTTGACTCTAAATGACTGTTGGATGTGAATTATGACTTTGTCAACTAAAATAAGTGTGTTTAAAGTCATTTCTGTGCCTGAAACGGGTCAAAATTGAAGCTTTTGAGTAAGCAAAACTCTGTAAAAATGGCAATTTTGGTCACTGTGAGGGTTTCAAAAGTGGTTATTCAACATGAGGCATGATCCAATTGACATTTTGAATCATTTTTGGTACCGTCCAAAAAATCAATTTTCTATGAAAAACGATGACTCCGGACCTGTCGAACGATCCCAAAATGGTCAATATGGATGAAATTTTAACATTTAATCTTTTGACTCTAAATGACTGTTGAATGTGAATTATGACTTTGTCAACTAAAATAAGTGTGTTGAAAGTCATTTCTGAGCCTGAAACGGGTCAAAATTGAAGCTTTTGAGTAAGCAAAACTCTGTAAAAATGGCAATTTTGGTCACTGTGAGGGTTTCAAAAGAGGTTATTCAACATGAGGCATGATCCAATTGACATTTTGAATCATTTTTGGTACAGTCCAAAAAATCAATGTTCGGATGAAAAACAATGACTCCGGCCGGACCTGTCGAACGTTCCCAAAATGGTCTATAATGATGACATTTTAACATTTAATCTTTTGACTCTAAATGACTGTTGAATGTGAATTATGACTATGTCAACTAAAATAAGTGTGTTGAAAGTCATTTCTGAGCCTGAAACGGGTCAAAATTGAAGCTTTTGGGTAAGCAAAACTCTGTAAAAAATGGCAATTTTGGTCACTGTGAGGGTTTAAAAAGTGGTTATTCAACATGAGGCACGATCCAATTGACATTTTGAATCATTTTTGGTACAGTCCAAAAAATCAATTTTCGGATGAAGAAAGATGACTCCGGACCTGTCGAACGATCCCAAAATGGTCTATAATGATGAAATTTTAACATTTAATCTTTTGACTCTAAATGACTGTTGGATGTGAATTATGACTTTGTCAACTAAAATAAGTGTGTTTAAAGTCATTTCTGTGCCTGAAACGGGTCAAAATTGAAGCTTTTGAGTAAGCAAAACTCTGTAAAAATGGCAATTTTGGTCACTGTGAGGGTTTCAAAAGTGGTTATTCAACATGAGGCATGATCCAATTGACATTTTGAATCATTTTTGGTACAGTCCAAAAAATCAATTTTTGGATGAAAAACAATGACTCCGGGCCTGTCGAACGTTCCCAAAATGGTCTATAATGATGAAATTTTAACATTTAGTCTTTTGACTCTAAATGACTGTTGAATGTGAATTGTGACTTTGTCAACTAAAATAAGTGTTTTTAAAGTCATTTCTGAGCCTGAAACGGGTCAAAATTGAAGCTTTTGAGTAAGCAAAACTCTGTAAAAATGGCAATTTTGGTCACTGTGAGGGTTTAAAAAGAGGTTATTCAACATGAGGCACAATCCAATTGACATTTTAAATCATTTTTGGTACCGTCCAAAAAATCCATTTTCTATGAAAAACGATGACTCCGGACCTGTCGAACGATCCCAAAATGGTCAATATGGATGAAATTTTAACATTTAATCTTTTGACTCTAAATGACTGTTGAATGTGAATTATGACTTTGTCAACTAAAATAAGTGTGTTGAAAGTCATTTCTGAGCCTGAAACGGGTCAAAATTGAAGCTTTTGAGTAAGCAAAACTCTGTAAAAATGGCAATTTTGGTCACTGTGAGGGTTTCAAAAGAGGTTATTCAACATGAGGCATGATCCAATTGAAATTTTGAATCATTTTTGGTACCGTCCAAAAAATCCATTTTCTATGAAAAACGATGACTCCGGACCTGGCGAACGATCCCAAAATGGTCAATATGGATGAAATTTTAACATTTAATCTTTTGACTCTAAATGACTGTTGAATGTGAATTATGACTTTGTCAACTAAAATAAGTGTGTTGAAAGTCATTTCTGAGCCTGAAACGGGTCAAAATTGAAGCTTTTGAGTAAGCAAAACTCTGTAAAAATGGCAATTTTGGTCACTGTGAGGGTTTCAAAAGAGGTTATTCAACATGAGGCATGATCCAATTGACATTTTGAATCATTTTTGGTACAGTCCAAAAAATCAATGTTCGGATGAAAAACAATGACTCCGGCCGGACCTGTCGAACGTTCCCAAAATGGTCTATAATGATGACATTTTAACATTTAATCTTTTGACTCTAAATGACTGTTGATTGTGAATTATGACTATGTCAACTAAAATAAGTGTGTTGAAAGTCATTTCTGAGCCTGAAACGGGTCAAAATTGAAGCTTTTGGGTAAGCAAAACTCTGTAAAAAATGGCAATTTTGGTCACTGTGAGGGTTTAAAAAGTGGTTATTCAACATGAGGCACGATCCAATTGACATTTTGAATCATTTTTGGTACAGTCCAAAAAATCAATTTTCGGATGAAGAAAGATGACTCCGGACCTGTCGAACGATCCCAAAATGGTCTATAATGATGAAATTTTAACATTTAATCTTTTGACTCTAAATGACTGTTGGATGTGAATTATGACTTTGTCAACTAAAATAAGTGTGTTTAAAGTCATTTCTGTGCCTGAAACGGGTCAAAATTGAAGCTTTTGAGTAAGCAAAACTCTGTAAAAATGGCAATTTTGGTCACTGTGAGGGTTTCAAAAGTGGTTATTCAACATGAGGCATGATCCAATTGACATTTTGAATCATTTTTGGTACAGTCCAAAAAATCAATTTTTGGATGAAAAACAATGACTCCTTTACCTGTCGAACGTTCCCAAAATGGTCAATATGGATGAAATTTTAACATTTAATCTTTTGACTCTAAATGACTGTTGAATGTGAATTATGACTTTGTCAACTAAAATAAGTGTGTTGAAAGTCATTTCTGAGCCTGAAACGGGTCAAAATTGAAGCTTTTGAGTAAGCAAAACTCTGTAAAAATGGCAATTTTGGTCACTGTGAGGGTTTCAAAAGAGGTAATTCAACATGAGGCATGATCCAATTGAAATTTTGAATCATTTTTGGTACCGTCCAAAAAATCAATTTTCTATGAAAAACGATGACTCCGGACCTGTCGAACGATCCCAAAATGGTCAATATGGATGAAATTTTAACATTTAATCTTTTGACTCTAAATGACTGTTGAATGTGAATTATGACTTTGTCAACTAAAATAAGTGTGTTGAAAGTCATTTCTGAGCCTGAAACGGGTCAAAATTGAAGCTTTTGAGTAAGCAAAACTCTGTAAAAATGGCAATTTTGGTCACTGTGAGGGTTTCAAAAGTGGTTATTCAACATGAGGCACGATCCAATAGACATTTTGAATCATTTTTGGTACAGTCCAAAAAATCAATTTTCGGAGGAAAAACGATGACTCCGGACCTGTCGAACGATCCCAAAATGGTCAATATGGATGAAATTTTAACATTTAATCTTTTGACTCTAAAT
The DNA here is from genome assembly GCF_964263255.1 of Lissotriton vulgaris. Taxonomy (NCBI): domain Eukaryota; kingdom Metazoa; phylum Chordata; class Amphibia; order Caudata; family Salamandridae; genus Lissotriton; species Lissotriton vulgaris. The sequence continues at coordinate 450,973 of NW_028250879.1, read as the reverse complement.
GACTGTTGGATGTGAATTATGACTTTGTCAACTAAAATAAGTGTGTTTAAAGTCATTTCTGTGCCTGAAACGGGTCAAAATTGAAGCTTTTGAGTAAGCAAAACTCTGTCAAAATGGCAATTTTGGTCACCGTGAGGGTTTAAAAAGTGGTAATTCAACATGAGGCATGATCCAATTGACATTTTGAATCATTTTTGGTACAGTCCAAAAATTCCATTTTTGGATGAAAAACGATGACTCCGACCTGTCGAACGATCCCAAAATGGTCAATATGGATGAAATTTTAACATTTAATCTTTTGACTCTAAATGACTGTTGGATGTGAATTATGACTTTGTCAACTAAAATAAGTGTGTTTAAAGTCATTTCTGTGCCTGAAACGGGTCAAAATTGAAGCTTTTGAGTAAGCAAAACTCTGTAAAAATGGCAATTTTGGTCACTGTGAGGGTTTCAAAAGTGGTTATTCAACATGAGGCATGATCCAATTGACATTTTGAATCATTTTTGGTACCGTCCAAAAAATCCATTTTCTATGAAAAACGATGACTCCGGACCTGTCGAACGATCCCAAAATGGTCAATATGGATGAAATTTTAACATTTAATCTTTTGACTCTAAATGACTGTTGAATGTGAATTATGACTTTGTCAACTAAAATAAGTGTGTTGAAAGTCATTTCTGAGCCTGAAACGGGTCAAAATTGAAGCTTTTGAGTAAGCAAAACTCTGTAAAAATGGCAATTTTGGTCACTGTGAGGGTTTCAAAAGAGGTTATTCAACATGAGGCATGATCCAATTGACATTTTGAATCATTTTTGGTACAGTCCAAAAAATCAATGTTCGGATGAAAAACAATGACTCCGGCCGGACCTGTCGAACGTTCCCAAAATGGTCTATAATGATGACATTTTAACATTTAATCTTTTGACTCTAAATGACTGTTGAATGTGAATTATGACTATGTCAACTAAAATAAGTGTGTTGAAAGTCATTTCTGAGCCTGAAACGGGTCAAAATTGAAGCTTTTGGGTAAGCAAAACTCTGTAAAAAATGGCAATTTTGGTCACTGTGAGGGTTTAAAAAGTGGGTATTCAACATGAGGCACGATCCAATTGACATTTTGAATCATTTTTGGTACAGTCCAAAAAATCAATTTTCGGATGAAGAAAGATGACTCCGGACCTGTCGAACGATCCCAAAATGGTCTATAATGATGAAATTTTAACATTTAATCTTTTGACTCTAAATGACTGTTGGATGTGAATTATGACTTTGTCAACTAAAATAAGTGTGTTTAAAGTCATTTCTGTGCCTGAAACGGGTCAAAATTGAAGCTTTTGAGTAAGCAAAACTCTGTAAAAATGGCAATTTTGGTCACTGTGAGGGTTTCAAAAGTGGTTATTCAACATGAGGCATGATCCAATTGACATTTTGAATCATTTTTGGTACAGTCCAAAAAATCAATTTTTGGATGAAAAACAATGACTCCGGACCTGTCGAACGTTCCCAAAATGGTCTATAATGATGAAATTTTAACATTTAGTCTTTTGACTCTAAATGACTGTTGAATGTGAATTGTGACTTTGTCAACTAAAATAAGTGTGTTTAAAGTCATTTCTGAGCCTGAAACGGGTCAAAATTGAAGCTTTTGAGTAAGCAAAACTCTGTAAAAATGGCAATTTTGGTCACTGTGAGGGTTTAAAAAGAGGTTATTCAACATGAGGCACAATCCAATTGACATTTTAAATCATTTTTGGTACCGTCCAAAAAATCCATTTTCTATGAAAAACGATGACTCCGGACCTGTCGAACGATCCCAAAATGGTCAATATGGATGAAATTTTAACATTTAATCTTTTGACTCTAAATGACTGTTGAATGTGAATTATGACTTTGTCAACTAAAATAAGTGTGTTGAAAGTCATTTCTGAGCCTGAAACGGGTCAAAATTGAAGCTTTTGAGTAAGCAAAACTCTGTAAAAATGGCAATTTTGGTCACTGTGAGGGTTTCAAAAGAGGTTATTCAACATGAGGCATGATCCAATTGAAATTTTGAATCATTTCTGGTACCGTCCAAAAAATCCATTTTCTATGAAAAACGATGACTCCGGACCTGTCGAACGATCCCAAAATGGTCAATATGGATGAAATTTTAACATTTAATCTTTTGACTCTAAATGACTGTTGAATGTGAATTATGACTTTGTCAACTAAAATAAGTGTGTTGAAAGTCATTTCTGAGCCTGAAACGGGTCAAAATTGAAGCTTTTGAGTAAGCAAAACTCTGTAAAAATGGCAATTTTGGTCACTGTGAGGGTTTCAAAAGAGGTTATTCAACATGAGGCATGATCCAATTGACATTTTGAATCATTTTTGGTACAGTCCAAAAAATCAATGTTCGGATGAAAAACAATGACTCCGGCCGGACCTGTCGAACGTTCCCAAAATGGTCTATAATGATGACATTTTAACATTTAATCTTTTGACTCTAAATGACTGTTGATTGTGAATTATGACTATGTCAACTAAAATAAGTGTGTTGAAAGTCATTTCTGAGCCTGAAACGGGTCAAAATTGAAGCTTTTGGGTAAGCAAAACTCTGTAAAAAATGGCAATTTTGGTCACTGTGAGGGTTTAAAAAGTGGTTATTCAACATGAGGCACGATCCAATTGACATTTTGAATCATTTTTGGTACAGTCCAAAAAATCAATTTTCGGATGAAGAAAGATGACTCCGGACCTGTCGAACGTTCCCAAAATGGTCTATAATGATGAAATTTTAACATTTAATCTTTTGACTCTAAATGACTGTTGGATGTGAATTATGACTTTGTCAACTAAAATAAGTGTGTTTAAAGTCATTTCTGTGCCTGAAACGGGTCAAAATTGAAGCTTTTGAGTAAGCAAAACTCTGTAAAAATGGCAATTTTGGTCACTGTGAGGGTTTCAAAAGTGGTTATTCAACATGAGGCATGATCCAATTGACATTTTGAATCATTTTTGGTACAGTCCAAAAAATCAATTTTCGGATGAAAAACAATGACTCCGGACCTGTCGAACGTTCCCAAAATGGTCTATAATGATGAAATTTTAACATTTAGTCTTTTGACTCTAAATGACTGTTGAATGTGAATTGTGACTTTGTGAACTAAAATAAGTGTGTTTAAAGTCATTTCTGAGCCTGAAACGGGTCAAAATTGAAGCTTTTGAGTAAGCAAAACTCTGTAAAAATGGCAATTTTGGTCACTGTGAGGGTTTAAAAAGAGGTTATTCAACATGAGGCACAATCCAATTGACATTTTAAATCATTTTTGGTACAGTCCAAAAAATCCATTTTCGGATGAAAAACGATGACTCCAGCGACCTGTCGACCGATCCCAAAATGGTCAATATGGATGAAATTTTAACATTTAATCTTTTGACTCTAAATGACTGTTGGATCTGAATTATGACTTTGTCAACTAGAATAAGTGTGTTTAAAGTCATTTCTGTGCCTGAAACGGGTCAAAATTGAAGCTTTTGAGTAAGCAAAACTCTGTAAAAATGGCAATTTTGGTCACTGTGAGGGTTTAAATAGTTGTTATTCAACATGAGGCACGATCCAATTGACATTTTAAATCATTTTTGGTACAGTCCAAAAAATCCACTTTCGGATGAAAAACGATGACTCCGGACCTGTCGAACGTTCCCAAAATGGTCTATAATGATGAAATTTTAACATTTAATCTTTTGACTCTAAATGACTGTTGAATGTGAATTATGACTTTGTCAACTAAAATAAGTGTGTTGAAAGTCATTTCTGAGCCTGAAACGGGTCAAAATTGAAGCTTTTGGGTAAGCAAAACTCTGTAAAAAAGTGGCAATTTTGGTCACTGTGAGGGTTTAAAAAGTGGTTATTCAACATGAGGCACGATCCAATTGACATTTTGAATCATTTTTGGTACAGTCCAAAAAATCAATTTTCGGATGAAGAAAGATGACTCCGGACCTGTCGAACGATCCCAAAATGGTCTATAATGATGAAATTTTAACATTTAATCTTTTGACTCTAAATGACTGTTGGAAGTGAATTATGACTTTTTCAACTAAAATAAGTGTGTTTAAAGTCATTTCTGTGCCTGAAACGGGTCAAAATTGAAGCTTTTGAGAAAGCAAAACTCTGTAAAAATTGCAATTTTGGTCACTGTGAGGGTTTCAAAAGAGGTTATTCAACATGAGGCATGATCCAATTGACATTTTGAATCATTTTTGGTACAGTCCAAAAAATCAATGTTCGGATGAAAAACAATGACTCCGGCCGGACCTGTCGAACGTTCCCAAAATGGTCTATAATGAGGAAATTTTACCATTTAGTCTTTTGACTCTAAATGACTGTTGAATGTGAATTGTGACTTTGTCAACTAAAATAAGTGTGTTTAAAGTCATTTCTGAGCCTGAAACGGGTCAAAATTGAAGCTTTTGAGTAAGCAAAACTCTGTAAAAATGGCAATTTTGGTCACTGTGAGGGTTTAAAAAGAGGTTATTCAACATGAGGCACGATCCAATTGACATTTTAAATCATTTTTGGTACAGTCCAAAAAATCCATTTTCGGATGAAAAACGATGACTCCAGACCTGTCGAACGATCCCAAAATGGTCAATATGGATGAAATTTTAACATTTAATCTTTTGACTCTAAATGACTGTTGGATCTGAATTATGACTTTGTCAACTAGAATAAGTGTGTTTAAAGTCATTTCTGTGCCTGAAACGGGTCAAAATTGAAGCTTTTGAGTAAGCAAAACTCTGTAAAAATGGCAATTTTGGTCACTGTGAGGGTTTAAATAGTTGTTATTCAACATGAGGCACGATCCAATTGACATTTTGAATCATTTTTGGTACAGTCCAAAAAATCAATTTTCGGAGGAAAAACGATGACTCCGGACCTGTCGAACGATCCCAAAATGGTCAATATGGATGAAATTTTAACATTTAATCTTTTGACTCTAAATGACTGTTGGATGTGAATTATGACTTTGTCAACTAAAATAAGTGTGTTTAAAGTCATTTCTGTGCCTGAAACGGGTCAAAATTGAAGCTTTTGAGTAAGCAAAACTCTGTCAAAATGGCAATTTTGGTCACCGTGAGGGTTTAAAAAGTGGTAATTCAACATGAGGCATGATCCAATTGACATTTTGAATCATTTTTGGTACAGTCCAAAAATTCCATTTTTGGATGAAAAACGATGACTCCGACCTGTCGAACGATCCCAAAATGGTCAATATGGATGAAATTTTAACATTTAATCTTTTGACTCTAAATGACTGTTGGATGTGAATTATGACTTTGTCAACTAAAATAAGTGTGTTGAAAGTCATTTCTGAGCCTGAAACGGGTCAAAATTGAAGCTTTTGAGTAAGCAAAACTCTGTAAAAATGGCAATTTTGGTCACTGTGAGGGTTTCAAAAGAGGTTATTCAACATGAGGCATGATCCAATTGACATTTTGAATCATTTTTGGTACAGTCCAAAAAATCAATGTTCGGATGAAAAACAATGACTCCGGCCGGACCTGTCGAACGTTCCCAAAATGGTCTATAATGATGACATTTTAACATTTAATCTTTTGACTCTAAATGACTGTTGAATGTGAATTATGACTATGTCAACTAAAATAAGTGTGTTGAAAGTCATTTCTGAGCCTGAAACGGGTCAAAATTGAAGCTTTTGGGTAAGCAAAACTCTGTAAAAAATGGCAATTTTGGTCACTGTGAGGGTTTAAAAAGTGGTTATTCAACATGAGGCACGATCCAATTGACATTTTGAATCATTTTTGGTACAGTCCAAAAAATCAATTTTCGGATGAAGAAAGATGACTCCGGACCTGTCGAACGATCCCAAAATGGTCTATAATGATGAAATTTTAACATTTAATCTTTTGACTCTAAATGACTGTTGGATGTGAATTATGACTTTGTCAACTAAAATAAGTGTGTTTAAAGTCATTTCTGTGCCTGAAACGGGTCAAAATTGAAGCTTTTGAGTAAGCAAAACTCTGTAAAAATGGCAATTTTGGTCACTGTGAGGGTTTCAAAAGTGGTTATTCAACATGAGGCATGATCCAATTGACATTTTGAATCATTTTTGGTACAGTCCAAAAAATCAATTTTTGGATGAAAAACAATGACTCCGGACCTGTCGAACGTTCCCAAAATGGTCTATAATGATGAAATTTTAACATTTAGTCTTTTGACTCTAAATGACTGTTGAATGTGAATTGTGACTTTGTCAACTAAAATAAGTGTTTTTAAAGTCATTTCTGAGCCTGAAACGGGTCAAAATTGAAGCTTTTGAGTAAGCAAAACTCTGTAAAAATGGCAATTTTGGTCACTGTGAGGGTTTAAAAAGAGGTTATTCAACATGAGGCACAATCCAATTGACATTTTAAATCATTTTTGGTACCGTCCAAAAAATCCATTTTCTATGAAAAACGATGACTCCGGACCTGTCGAACGATCCCAAAATGGTCAATATGGATGAAATTTTAACATTTAATCTTTTGACTCTAAATGACTGTTGAATGTGAATTATGACTTTGTCAACTAAAATAAGTGTGTTGAAAGTCATTTCTGAGCCTGAAACGGGTCAAAATTGAAGCTTTTGAGTAAGCAAAACTCTGTAAAAATGGCAATTTTGGTCACTGTGAGGGTTTCAAAAGAGGTTATTCAACATGAGGCATGATCCAATTGAAATTTTGAATCATTTTTGGTACCGTCCAAAAAATCCATTTTCTATGAAAAACGATGACTCCGGACCTGTCGAACGATCCCAAAATGGTCAATATGGATGAAATTTTAACATTTAATCTTTTGACTCTAAATGACTGTTGAATGTGAATTATGACTTTGTCAACTAAAATAAGTGTGTTGAAAGTCATTTCTGAGCCTGAAACGGGTCAAAATTGAAGCTTTTGAGTAAGCAAAACTCTGTAAAAATGGCAATTTTGGTCACTGTGAGGGTTTCAAAAGAAGTTATTCAACATGAGGCATGATCCAATTGACATTTTGAATCATTTTTGGTACAGTCCAAAAAATCAATGTTCGGATGAAAAACAATGACTCCGGCCGGACCTGTCGAACGTTCCCAAAATGGTCTATAATGATGACATTTTAACATTTAATCTTTTGACTCTAAATGACTGTTGATTGTGAATTATGACTATGTCAACTAAAATAAGTGTGTTGAAAGTCATTTCTGAGCCTGAAACGGGTCAAAATTGAAGCTTTTGGGTAAGCAAAACTCTGTAAAAAATGGCAATTTTGGTCACTGTGAGGGTTTAAAAAGTGGTTATTCAACATGAGGCACGATCCAATTGACATTTTGAATCATTTTTGGTACAGTCCAAAAAATCAATTTTCGGATGAAGAAAGATGACTCCGGACCTGTCGAACGATCCCAAAATGGTCTATAATGATGAAATTTTAACATTTAATCTTTTGACTCTAAATGACTGTTGGATGTGAATTATGACTTTGTCAACTAAAATAAGTGTGTTTAAAGTCATTTCTGTGCCTGAAACGGGTCAAAATTGAAGCTTTTGAGTAAGCAAAACTCTGTAAAAATGGCAATTTTGGTCACTGTGAGGGTTTCAAAAGTGGTTATTCAACATGAGGCATGATCCAATTGACATTTTGAATCATTTTTGGTACAGTCCAAAAAATCAATTTTCGGATGAAAAACAATGACTCCGGACCTGTCGAACGTTCCCAAAATGGTCTATAATGATGAAATTTTAACATTTAGTCTTTTGACTCTAAATGACTGTTGAATGTGAATTGTGACTTTGTGAACTAAAATAAGTGTGTTTAAAGTCATTTCTGAGCCTGAAACGGGTCAAAATTGAAGCTTTTGAGTAAGCAAAACTCTGTAAAAATGGCAATTTTGGTCACTGTGAGGGTTTAAAAAGAGGTTATTCAACATGAGGCACGATCCAATTGACATTTTAAATCATTTTTGGTACAGTCCAAAAAATCCATTTTCGGATGAAAAACGATGACTCCAGAGACCTGTCGAACGATCCCAAAATGGTCAATATGGATGAAATTTTAACATTTAATCTTTTGACTCTAAATGACTGTTGGATCTGAATTATGACTTTGTCAACTAGAATAAGTGTGTTTAAAGTCATTTCTGTGCCTGAAACGGGTCAAAATTGAAGCTTTTGAGTAAGCAAAACTCTGTAAAAATGGCAATTTTGGTCACTGTGAGGGTTTAAATAGTTGTTATTCAACATGAGGCACGATCCAATTGACATTTTAAATCATTTTTGGTACAGTCCAAAAAATCCACTTTCGGATGAAAAACGATGACTCCGGACCTGTCGAACGTTCCCAAAATGGTCTATAATGATGAAATTTTAACATTTAATCTTTTGACTCTAAATGACTGTTGAATGTGAATTATGACTTTGTCAACTAAAATAAGTGTGTTGAAAGTCATTTCTGAGCCTGAAACGGGTCAAAATTGAAGCTTTTGGGTAAGCAAAACTCTGTAAAAAAGTGGCAATTTTGGTCACTGTGAGGGTTTAAAAAGTGGTTATTCAACATGAGGCACGATCCAATTGACATTTTGAATCATTTTTGGTACAGTCCAAAAAATCAATTTTCGGATGAAGAAAGATGACTCCGGACCTGTCGAACGATCCCAAAATGGTCTATAATGATGAAATTTTAACATTTAATCTTTTGACTCTAAATGACTGTTGGATGTGAATTATGACTTTTTCAACTAAAATAAGTGTGTTTAAAGTCATTTCTGTGCCTGAAACGGGTCAAAATTGAAGCTTTTGAGAAAGCAAAACTCTGTAAAAATTGCAATTTTGGTCACTGTGAGGGTTTCAAAAGAGGTTATTCAACATGAGGCATGATCCAATTGACATTTTGAATCATTTTTGGTACAGTCCAAAAAATCAATGTTCGGATGAAAAACAATGACTCCGGCCGGACCTGTCGAACGTTCCCAAAATGGTCTATAATGAGGAAATTTTACCATTTAGTCTATTGACTCTAAATGACTGTTGAATGTGAATTGTGACTTTGTCAACTAAAATAAGTGTGTTTAAAGTCATTTCTGAGCCTGAAACGGGTCAAAATTGAAGCTTTTGAGTAAGCAAAACTCTGTAAAAATGGCAATTTTGGTCACTGTGAGGGTTTAAAAAGAGGTTATTCAACATGAGGCACGATCCAATTGACATTTTAAATCATTTTTGGTACAGTCCAAAAAATCCATTTTCGGATGAAAAACGATGACTCCAGACCTGTCGAACGATCCCAAAATGGTCAATATGGATGAAATGTTAACATTTAATCTTTTGACTCTAAATGACTGTTGGATCTGAATTATGACTTTGTCAACTAGAATAAGTGTGTTTAAAGTCATTTCTGTGCCTGAAACGGGTCAAAATTGAAGCTTTTGAGTAAGCAAAACTCTGTAAAAATGGCAATTTTGGTCACTGTGAGGGTTTAAATAGTTGTTATTCAACATGAGGCACGATCCAATTGACATTTTCAATCATTTTTGGTACAGTCCAAAAAATCCACTTTCGGATGAAAAACGATGACTCCGGACCTGTCGAACGATCCCAAAATGGTCTATAATGATGAAATTTTAACATTTAATCTTTTGACTCTAAATGACTGTTGGATGTGAATTATGACTTTGTCAACTAAAATAAGTGTGTTTAAAGTCATTTCTGTGCCTGAAACGGGTCAAAATTGAAGCTTTTGAGTAAGCAAAACTCTGTAAAAATGGCAATTTTGGTCACTGTGAGGGTTTCAAAAGTGGTTATTCAACATGAGGCATGATCCAATTGACATTTTGAATCATTTTTGGTACAGTCCAAAAAATCAATTTTCGGATGAAAAACAATGACTCCGGACCTGTCGAACGTTCCCAAAATGGTCTATAATGATGAAATTTTAACATTTAGTCTTTTGACTCTAAATGACTGTTGAATGTGAATTGTGACTTTGTCAACTAAAATAAGTGTGTTTAAAGTCATTTCTGAGCCTGAAACGGGTCAAAATTGAAGCTTTTGAGTAAGCAAAACTCTGTAAAAATGGCAATTTTGGTCACTGTGAGGGTTTAAAAAGGGGTTATGCAACATGAGGCATGATCCAATTGACATTTTGAATCATTTTTGGTACAGTCAAAAAAATCCATTTTCGGATGAAAAACGATGACTCCGGACCTGTCGAACGATCCCAAAATGGTCAATATGGATGAAATTTTAACATTTAATCTTTTGACTCTAAATGACTGTTGGATGTGAATTAGGACTTTGTCAACTAGAATAAGTGTGTTTAAAGTCATTTCTGTGCCTGAAACGGGTCAAAATTGAAGCTTTTGAGTAAGCAAAACTCTGTAAAAATGGCAATTTTGGTCACTGTGAGGGTTTAAATAGTGTTACTCAACATGAGGCACGATCCAATTGACATTTTAAATCATTTTTGGTACAGTCCAAAAAATCCACTTTCGAATGAAAAACGATGACTCCGGACCTGTCGAAAGTTCCCAAAATGGTCTATAATGATGAAATTTTAACATTTAATCTTTTGACTCTAAATGACTGTTGAATGTGAATTATGACTTTGTCAACTAAAATAAGTGTGTTGAAAGTCATTTCTGAGCCTGATACGGGTCAAAATTGAAGCTTTTGAGTAAGCAAAACTCTGTAAAAAATTGCAATTTTGGTCACTGTGAGGGTTTAAAAAGGGGTTATGCAACATGAGGCATGATCCAATTGACATTTTGAATCATTTTTGGTACAGTCCAAAAAATCCGTTTTCGGATGAAAAACGATGATTCCGGACCTGTCGAACGATCCCAAAATGGTCAATATGGATGAAATTTTAACATTTAATCTTTTGACTCTAAATGACTGTTGGATGTGAATTAGGACTTTGTCAACTAGAATAAGTGTGTTTAAAGTCATTTCTGTGCCTGAAACTGGTCAAAATTGAAGCTTTTGAGTAAGCAAAACTCTGTAAAAATGGCAATTTTGGTCACTGTGAGGGTTTAAATAGTGTTACTCAACATGAGGCACGATCCAATTGACATTTTAAATCATTTTTGGTACAGTCCAAAAAATCCACTTTCGAATGAAAAAAGATGACTCCCGACCTGTCGAAAGTTCCCAAAATGGTCTATAATGATGAAATTTTAACATTTAATCTTTTGACTCTAAATGACTGTTGAATGTGAATTATGACTTTGTCAACTAAAATAAGTGTGTTGAAAGTCTTTTCTGAGCCTGATACGGGTCAAAATTGAAGCTTTTGAGTAAGCAAAACTCTGTAAAAAATGGCAATTTTGGTCACTGTGAGGGTTTAAAAAGTGGTTATTCAACATGAGGCACGATCCAATGACATTTTGAATCATTTTTGGTACAGTCCAAAAAATCAATTTTCGGAGGAAAAACGATGACTCCGGACCTGTCGAACGATCCCAAAATGGTCAATATGGATGAAATTTTAACATTTAATCTTTTGACTCTAAATGACTGTTGGATGTGAATTATGACTTTGTCAACTAAAATAAGTGTGTTTAAAGTCATTTCTGTGCCTGAAACGGGTCAAAATTTAAGCTTTTGAGTAAGCAAAACTCTGTCAAAATGGCAATTTTGGTCACCGTGAGGGTTTAAAAAGTGGTAATTCAACATGAGGCATGATCCAATTGACATTTTGAATCATTTTTGGTACAGTCCAAAAATTCCATTTTTGGATGAAAAACGATGACTCCGACCTGTCGAACGATCCCAAAATGGTCAATATGGATGAAATTTTAACATTTAATCTTTTGACTCTAAATGACTGTTGGATGTGAATTATGACTTTGTCAACTAAAATAAGTGTGTTTAAAGTCATTTCTGTGCCTGAAACGGGTCAAAATTGAAGCTTTTGAGTAAGCAAAACTCTGTAAAAATGGCAATTTTGGTCACTGTGAGGGTTTCAAAAGTGGTTATTCAACATGAGGCATGATCCAATTGACATTTTGAATCATTTTTGGTACAGTCCAAAAAATCAATTTTCGGATGAAAAACAATGACTCCGGACCTGTCGAACGTTCCCAAAATGGTCTATAATGATGAAATTTTAACATTTAGTCTTTTGACTCTAAATGACTGTTGAATGTGAATTGTGACTTTGTCAACTAAAATAAGTGTGTTTAAAGTCATTTCTGAGCCTGAAACGGGTCAAAATTGAAGCTTTTGAGTAAGCAAAACTCTGTAAAAATGGCAATTTTGGTCACTGTGAGGGTTTAAAAAGGGGTTATGCAACATGAGGCATGATCCAATTGACATTTTGAATCATTTTTGGTACAGTCCAAAAAATCCATTTTCGGATGAAAAACGATGACTCCGGACCTGTCGAACGATCCCAAAATGGTCAATATGGATGAAATTTTAACATTTAATCTTTTGACTCTAAATGACTGTTGGATGTGAATTAGGACTTTGTCAACTAGAATAAGTGTGTTTAAAGTCATTTCTGTGCCTGAAACTGGTCAAAATTGAAGCTTTTGAGTAAGCAAAACTCTGTAAAAATGGCAATTTTGGTCACTGTGAGGGTTTAAATAGTGTTACTCAACATGAGGCACGATCCAATTGACATTTTAAATCATTTTTGGTACAGTCCAAAAAATCCACTTTCGAATGAAAAAAGATGACTCCCGACCTGTCGAAAGTTCCCAAAATGGTCTATAATGATGAAATTTTAACATTTAATCTTTTGACTCTAAATGACTGTTGAATGTGAATTATGACTTTGTCAACTAAAATAAGTGTGTTGAAAGTCTTTTCTGAGCCTGATACGGGTCAAAATTGAAGCTTTTGAGTAAGCAAAACTCTGTAAAAAATGGCAATTTTGGTCACTGTGAGGGTTTAAAAAGTGGTTATTCAACATGAGGCACGATCCAATAGACATTTTGAATCATTTTTGGTACAGTCCAAAAAATCAATTTTCGGAGGAAAAACGATGACTCCGGACCTGTCGAACGATCCCAAAATGGTCAATATGGATGAAATTTTAACATTTAATCTTTTGACTCTAAATGACTGTTGGATGTGAATTATGACTTTGTCAACTAAAATAAGTGTGTTTAAAGTCATTTCTGTGCCTGAAACGGGTCAAAATTGAAGCTTTTGAGGAAGCAAAACTCTGTCAAAATGGCAATTTTGGTCACCGTGAGGGTTTAAAAAGTGGTAATTCAACATGAGGCATGATCCAATTGACATTTTGAATCATTTTTGGTACAGTCCAAAAATTCCATTTTTGGATGAAAAACGATGACTCCGACCTGTCGAACGATCCCAAAATGGTCAATATGGATGAAATTTTAACATTTAATCTTTTGACTCTAAATGACTGTTGGATGTGAATTATGACTTTGTCAACTAAAATAAGTGTGTTTAAAGTCATTTCTGTGCCTGAAACGGGTCAAAATTGAAGCTTTTGAGTAAGCAAAACTCTGTAAAAATGGCAATTTTGGTCACTGTGAGGGTTTCAAAAGTGGTTATTCAACATGAGGCATGATCCAATTGACATTTTGAATCATTTTTGGTACCGTCCAAAAAATCCATTTTCTATGAAAAACGATGACTCCGGACCTGTGGAACGATCCCAAAATGGTCAATATGGATGAAATTTTAACATTTAATCTTTTGACTCTAAATGACTGTTGGATGTGAATTATGACTTTGTCAACTAGAATAAGTGTGTTTAAAGTCATTTCTGTGCCTAAAATGGGTCAAAATTGAAGGTTTTGAGTAAGCAAAACTCTGTAAAAATGGCAATTTTGGTCACTGTGAGGGTTTAAATAGTTGTTACTCAACACGAGGCACGATCCAATTGACATTTTAAATCATTTTTGGTACAGTCCAAAAAATCCATTTTCGGATGAAAAACGATGACTCCGGACCTGTCGAACCTTCCCAAAATGGTCTATAATGATGACATTTTTACATTTAATCTTTTGACTCTAAATGACTGTTGAATGTGAATTATGACTTTGTCAATTAAAATAAGCGTGTTGAAAGTCATTTCTGTGCCTGAAATGGGTCAAAATTGAAGCTTTTGAGTAAGCAAAACTCTGTAAAAAATGGCAATTTTGGTCACTGTGAGGGTTTAAAAAGTGGTTATTCAACATGAGGCATGATCCAATTGACATTTGGAATCATTTTTGGTACAGTCCAAAAAATCAATGTTCGGATGAAAAACAATGACTCCGGACCTGTCGAACGTTCCCAAAATGGTCTATAATGATGAAATTTTAACATTTAGTCTTTTGACTCTAAATGACTGTTGAATGTGAATTGTGACTTTGTCAACTAAAATAAGTGTGTTTAAAGTCATTTCTGAGCCTGAAACGGGTCAAAATTGAAGCTTTTGAGTAAGCAAAACTCTGTAAAAATGGCAATTTTGGTCACTGTGAGGGTTTCAAAAGAGGTTATTCAACATGAGGCATGATCCAATTGACATTTTGAATCATTTTTGGTACAGTCCAAAAAATCAATGTTCGGATGAAAAACAATGACTCCGGCCGGACCTGTCGAACGTTCCCAAAATGGTCTATAATGATGACATTTTAACATTTAATCTTTTGACTCTAAATGACTGTTGAATGTGAATTATGACTATGTCAACTAAAATAAGTGTGTTGAAAGTCATTTCTGAGCCTGAAACGGGTCAAAATTGAAGCTTTTGGGTAAGCAAAACTCTGTAAAAAATGGCAATTTTGGTCACTGTGAGGGTTTAAAAAGTGGTTATTCAACATGAGGCACGATCCAATTGACATTTTGAATCATTTTTGGTACAGTCCAAAAAATCAATTTTCGGATGAAGAAAGATGACTCCGGACCTGTCGAACGATCCCAAAATGGTCTATAATGATGAAATTTTAACATTTAATCTTTTGACTCTAAATGACTGTTGGATGTGAATTATGACTTTGTCAACTAAAATAAGTGTGTTTAAAGTCATTTCTGTGCCTGAAACGGGTCAAAATTGAAGCTTTTGAGTAAGCAAAACTCTGTAAAAATGGCAATTTTGGTCACTGTGAGGGTTTCAAAAGTGGTTATTCAACATGAGGCATGATCCAATTGACATTTTGAATCATTTTTGGTACAGTCCAAAAAATCAATTTTCGGATGAAAAACAATGACTCCGGACCTGTCGAACGTTCCCAAAATGGTCTATAATGATGAAATTTTAACATTTAGTCTTTTGACTCTAAATGACTGTTGAATGTGAATTGTGACTTTGTCAACTAAAATAAGTGTGTTTAAAGTCATTTCTGAGCCTGAAACGGGTCAAAATTGAAGCTTTTGAGTAAGCAAAACTCTGTAAAAAATGGCAATTTTGGTCACTGTGAGGGTTTAAATAGTTGTTATTCAACATGAGGCACGATCCAATTGACATTTTCAATCATTTTTGGTACAGTCCAAAAAATCCACTTTCGGATGAAAAACGATGACTCCGGACCTGTCGAACGATCCCAAAATGGTCTATAATGATGACATTTTAACATTTAATCTTTTGACTCTAAATGACTGTTGGATGTGAATTATGACTTTGTCAACTAAAATAAGTGTGTTTAAAGTCATTTCTGTGCCTGAAACGGGTCAAAATTGAAGCTTTTGAGTAAGCAAAACTCTGTAAAAATGGCAATTTTGGTCACTGTGAGGGTTTCAAAAGTGGTTATTCAACATGAGGCATGATCCAATTGACATTTTGAATCATTTTTGGTACAGTCCAAAAAATCCATTTTCGGATGAAAAACGATGACTCCAGACCTGTCGAACGATCCCAAAATGGTCAATATGGATGAAATTTTAACATTTAATCTTTTGACTCTAAATGACTGTTGGATGTGAATTATGACTTTGTCAACTAGAATAAGTGTGTTTAAAGTCATTTCTGTTCCTGAAATGGGTCAAAATTGAAGCTTTTGAGTAAGCAAAACTCTGTAAAAATGGCAATTTTGGTCACTGTGAGGGTTTCAAAAGTGGTTATTCAACATGAGGCATGATCCAATTGACATTTTGAATCATTTTTGGTACAGTCCAAAAAATCAATTTTCGGATGAAAAACAATGACTCCGGACCTGTCGAACGTTCCCAAAATGGTCTATAATGATGAAATTTTAACATTTAGTCTTTTGACTCTAAATGACTGTTGAATGTGAATTGTGACTTTGTCAACTAAAATAAGTGTGTTTAAAGTCATTTCTGAGCCTGAAACGGGTCAAAATTGAAGCTTTTGAGTAAGCAAAACTCTGTAAAAATGGCAATTTTGGTCACTGTGAGGGTTTAAAAAGGGTTTATGCAACATGAGGCATGATCCAATTGACATTTTGAATCATTTTTGGTACAGTCCAAAAAATCCATTTTCGGATGAAAAACGATGATTCCGGACCTGTCGAACGATCCCAAAATGGTCAATATGGATGAAATTTTAACATTTAATCTTTTGACTCTAAATGACTGTTGGATGTGAATTAGGACTTTGTCAACTAGAATAAGTGTGTTTAAAGTCATTTCTGTGCCTGAAACGGGTCAAAATTGAAGCTTTTGAGTAAGCAAAACTCTGTAAAAATGGCAATTTTGGTCACTGTGAGGGTTTAAATAGTGTTACTCAACATGAGGCACGATCCAATTGACATTTTAAATCATTTTTGGCACAGTCCAAAAAATCCACTTTCGAATGAAAAACGATGACTCCGGACCTGTCGAAAGTTCCCAAAATGGTCTATAATGATGAAATTTTAACATTTAATCTTTTGACTCTAAATGACTGTTGAATGTGAATTATGACTTTGTCAACTAAAATAAGTGTGTTGAAAGTCATTTCTGAGCCTGATACGGGTCAAAATTGAAGCTTTTGAGTAAGCAAAACTCTGTAAAAAATGGCAATTTTGGTCACTGTGAGGGTTTAAAAAGTGGTTATTCAACATGAGGCACGATCCAATAGACATTTTGAATCATTTTTGGTACAGTCCAAAAAATCAATTTTCGGAGGAAAAACGATGACTCCGGACCTGTCGAACGATCCCAAAATGGTCAATATGGATGAAATTTTAACATTTAATCTTTTGACTCTAAATGACTATTGGATGTGAATTATGACTTTGTCAACTAAAATAAGTGTGTTTAAAGTCATTTCTGTGCCTGAAACGGGTCAAAATTGAAGCTTTTGAGTAAGCAAAACTCTGTCAAAATGGCAATTTTGGTCACCGTGAGGGTTTAAAAAGTGGTAATTCACCATGAGGCATGATCCAATTGACATTTTGAATCATTTTTGGTACAGTCCAAAAATTCCATTTTTGGATGAAAAACGATGACTCCGACCTGTCGAACGATCCCAAAATGGTCAATATGGATGAAATTTTAACATTTAATCTTTTGACTCTAAATGACTGTTGGATGTGAATTATGACTTTGTCAACTAAAATAAGTGTGTTTAAAGTCATTTCTGTGCCTGAAACGGGTCAAAATTGAAGCTTTTGAGTAAGCAAAACTCTGTAAAAATGGCAATTTTGGTCACTGTGAGGGTTTCAAAAGTGGTTATTCAACATGAGGCATGATCCAATTGACATTTTGAATCATTTTTGGTACCGTCCAAAAAATCCATTTTCTATGAAAAACGATGACTCCGGACCTGTGGAACGATCCCAAAATGGTCAATATGGATAAAATTTTAACATTTAATCTTTTGACTCTAAATGACTGTTGGATGTGAATTATGACTTTGTCAACTAGAATAAGTGTGTTTAAAGTCATTTCTGTGCCTAAAATGGGTCAAAATTGAAGCTTTTGAGTAAGCAAAACTCTGTAAAAATGGTATTTTGGTCACTGTGAGGGTTTAAATAGTTGTTACTCAACACGAGGCACGATCCAATTGACATTTTAAATCATTTTTGGTACAGTCCAAAAAATCCATTTTTGGATGAAAAACGATGACTCCGGACCTGTCGAACCTTCCCAAAATGGTCTATAATGATGACATTTTTACATTTAATCTTTTGACTCTAAATGACTGTTGAATGTGAATTATGACTTTGTCAATTAAAATAAGCGTGTTGAAAGTCATTTCTGTGCCTGAAATGGGTCAAAATTGAAGCTTTTGAGTAAGCAAAACTCTGTAAAAAATGGCAATTTTGATCACTGTGAGGGTTTAAAAAGTGGTTATTCAACATGAGGCATGATCCAATTGACATTTGGAATCATTTTTGGTACAGTCCAAAAAATCAATGTTCGGATGAAAAACAATGACTCCGGACCTGTCGAACGTTCCCAAAATGGTCTATAATGATGAAATTTTAACATTTAGTCTTTTGACTCTAAATGACTGTTGAATGTGAATTGTGACTTTGTCAACTAAAATAAGTGTGTTTAAAGTCATTTCTGAGCCTGAAACGGGTCAAAATTGAAGCTTTTGAGTAAGCAAAACTCTGTAAAAATGGCAATTTTGGTCACTGTGAGGGTTTAAAAAGAGGTTATTCAACATGAGGCACGATCCAATTGACATTTTAAATCATTTTTGGTACAGTCCAAAAAATCCACTTTCGGATGAAAAACGATGACTCCGGACCTGTCGAACGATCCCAAAATGGTCTATAATGATGAAATTTTAACATTTAATCTTTTGACTCTAAATGACTGTTGGATGTGAATTATGACTTTGTCAACTAAAATAAGTGTGTTTAAAGTCATTTCTGTGCCTGAAACGGGTCAAAATTGAAGCTTTTGAGTAAGCAAAACTCTGTAAAAATGGCAATTTTGGTCACTGTGAGGGTTTCAAAAGTGGTTATTCAACATGAGGCATGATCCAATTGACATTTTGAATCATTTTTGGTACAGTCCTAAAAATCCATTTTTGGATGAAAAACGATGACTCCGGACCTGTCGAACGATCCCAAAATGGTCAATATGGATGAAATTTTAACATTTAATCTTTTGACTCTAAATGACTGTTGGATGTGAATTATGACTTTGTCAACTAGAATAAGTGTGTTTAAAGTCATTTCTGTTCCTGAAATGGGTCAAAATTGAAGCTTTTGAGTAAGCAAAACTCTGTAAAAATGGCAATTTTGGTCACTGTGAGGGTTTAAAAAGTGGTTATTCAACATGAGGCACGATCCAATTGACATTTTGAATCATTTTTGGTACAGTCCAAAAAATCCATTTTCGGACTAAAAACGATGACTCCGGACCTGTTGAACGATCCCAAAATGGTCTATAAGGATGACATTTTTACATTTAATCTTTTGACTCTAAATGACTGTTGGATGTGAATTATGACTTTGTCAACTAAAATAAGTGTGTTTAACCCCTTCCATGCTGATGACGGCCCCCATCCGTCATGCATTACAGTGCTTGTGTGCTGATGACGGCTGGGGGCCGTCATAAAGCCATTGATTCTTTAAAAGCCTAGCACACGAGGAAAATCGGCCCAGCATGGAAGGGGTTAAAGTCATTTCTGTGCCTGAAACGGGTCAAAATTGAAGCTTTTGAGTAAGCAAAACTCTGTAAAAATGGCAATTTTGGTCACTGTGAGGGTTTCAAAAGTGGTTATTCAACATGAGGCATGATCCAATTGACATTTTGAATCATTTTTGGTACAGTCCAAAAAATCAATTTTCGGATGAAAAACAATGACTCCGGACCTGTTGAACGTTCCCAAAATGGTCTATAATGATGAAATTTTAACATTTAGTCTTTTGACTCTAAATGACTGTTGAATGTGAATTGTGACTTTGTCAACTAAAATAAGTGTGTTTAAAGTCATTTCTGAGCCTGAAACGGGTCAAAATTGAAGTTTTTGAGTAAGCAAAACTCTGTAAAAATGGCAATTTTGGTCACTGTGAGGGTTTAAAAAGAGGTTATTCAACATGAGGCACGATCCAATTGACATTTTAAATCATTTTTGGTACAGTCCAAAAAATCCATTTTCGGATGAAAAACGATGACTCCAGAGACCTGTCGAACGATCCCAAAATGGTCAATATGGATGAAATTTTAACATTTAATCTTTTGACTCTAAATGACTGTTGGATCTGAATTATGACTTTGTCAACTAGAATAAGTGTGTTTAAAGTCATTTCTGTGCCTGAAACGGGTCAAAATTGAAGCTTTTGAGTAAGCAAAACTCTGTAAAAATGGCAATTTTGGTCACTGTGAGGGTTTAAATAGTTGTTATTCAACATGAGGCACGATCCAATTGACATTTTAAATCATTTTTGGTACAGTCCAAAAAATCCACTTTCGGATGAAAAACGATGACTCCGGACCTGTCGAACGTTCCCAAAATGGTCTATAATGATGAAATTTTAACATTTAATCTTTTGACTCTAAATGACTGTTGAATGTGAATTATGACTTTGTCAACTAAAATAAGTGTGTTGAAAGTCATTTCTGAGCCTGAAACGGGTCAAAATTGAAGCTTTTGAGTAAGCAAAACTCTGTAAAAATGGCAATTTTGGTCACTGTGAGGGTTTCAAAAGAGGTTATTCAACATGAGGCATGATCCAATTGACATTTTGAATCATTTTTGGTACAGTCCAAAAAATCCATTTTCGGATGAAAAACGATGATTCCGGACCTGTCGAACGATCCCAAAATGGTCAATATGGATGAAATTTTAACATTTAATCTTTTGACTCTAAATGACTGTTGGATGTGAATTAGGACTTTGTCAACTAGAATAAGTGTGTTTAAAGTCATTTCTGTGCCTGAAACGGGTCAAAATTGAAGCTTTTGAGTAAGCAAAACTCTGTAAAAATGGCAATTTTGGTCACTGTGAGGGTTTAAATAGTGTTACTCAACATGAGGCACGATCCAATTGACATTTTAAATCATTTTTGGTACAGTCCAAAAAATCCATTTTCGGATGAAAAACGATGATTCCGGACCTGTCGAACGATCCCAAAATGGTCAATATGGATGAAATTTTAACATTTAATCTTTTGACTCTAAATGACTGTTGAATGTGAATTATGACTTTGTCAACTAAAATAAGTGTGTTGAAAGTCATTTCTGAGCCTGATACGGGTCAAAATTGAAGCTTTTGAGTAAGCAAAACTCTGTAAAAAATGGCAATTTTGGTCACTGTGAGGGTTTAAAAAGTGGTTATTCAACATGAGGCACGATCCAATGACATTTTGAATCATTTTTGGTACAGTCCAAAAAATCAATTTTCGGAGGAAAAACGATGACTCCGGACCTGTCGAACGATCCCAAAATGGTCAATATGGATGAAATTTTAACATTTAATCTTTTGACTCTAAATGACTGTTGGATGTGAATTATGACTTTGTCAACTAAAATAAGTGTGTTTAAAGTCATTTCTGTGCCTGAAACGGGTCAAAATTGAAGCTTTTGAGTAAGCAAAACTCTGTCAAAATGGCAATTTTGGTCACCGTGAGGGTTTAAAAAGTGGTAATTCAACATGAGGCATGATCCAATTGACATTTTGAATCATTTTTGGTACAGTCCAAAAATTCCATTTTTGGATGAAAAACGATGACTCCGACCTGTCGAACGATCCCAAAATGGTCAATATGGATGAAATTTTAACATTTAATCTTTTGACTCTAAATGACTGTTGGATGTGAATTATGACTTTGTCAACTAAAATAAGTGTGTTTAAAGTCATTTCTGTGCCTGAAACGGGTCAAAATTGAAGCTTTTGAGTAAGCAAAACTCTGTAAAAATGGCAATTTTGGTCACTGTGAGGGTTTCAAAAGTGGTTATTCAACATGAGGCATGATCCAATTGACATTTTGAATCATTTTTGGTACCGTCCAAAAAATCCATTTTCTATGAAAAACGATGACTCCGGACCTGTGGAACGATCCCAAAATGGTCAATATGGATAAAATTTTAACATTTAATCTTTTGACTCTAAATGACTGTTGGATGTGAATTATGACTTTGTCAACTAGAATAAGTGTGTTTAAAGTCATTTCTGTGCCTAAAATGGGTCAAAATTGAAGCTTTTGAGTAAGCAAAACTCTGTAAAAATGGCAATTTTGGTCACTGTGAGGGTTTAAATAGTTGTTACTCAACACGAGGCACGATCCAATTGACATTTTAAATCATTTTTGGTACAGTTCAAAAAATCCATTTTCGGATGAAAAACGATGACTCCGGACCTGTCGAACCTTCCCAAAATGGTCTATAATGATGACATTTTTACATTTAATCTTTTGACTCTAAATGACTGTTGAATGTGAATTATGACTTTGTCAATTAAAATAAGCGTGTTGAAAGTCATTTCTGTGCCTGAAATGGGTCAAAATTGAAGCTTTTGAGTAAGCAAAACTCTGTAAAAAATGGCAATTTTGGTCACTGTGAGGGTTTAAAAAGTGGTTATTCAACATGAGGCATGATCCAATTGACATTTGGAATCATTTTTGGTACAGTCCAAAAAATCAATGTTCGGATGAAAAACAATGACTCCGGACCTGTCGAACGTTCCCAAAATGGTCTATAATGATGACATTTTAACATTTAGTCTTTTGACTCTAAATGACTGTTGAATGTGAATTGTGACTTTGTCAACTAAAATAAGTGTGTTTAAAGTCATTTCTGAGCCTGAAACGGGTCAAAATTGAAGCTTTTGAGTAAGCAAAACTCTGTAAAAATGGCAATTTTGGTCACTGTGAGGGTTTAAAAAGAGGTTATTCAACATGAGGCACGATCCAATTGACATTTTAAATCATTTTTGGTACAGTCCAAAAAATCCACTTTCGGATGAAAAACGATGACTCCGGACCTGTCGAACGATCCCAAAATGGTCTATAATGATGAAATTTTAACATTTAATCTTTTGACTCTAAATGACTGTTGGATGTGAATTATGACTTTGTCAACTAAAATAAGTGTGTTTAAAGTCATTTCTGTGCCTGAAACGGGTCAAAATTGAAGCTTTTGAGTAAGCAAAACTCTGTAAAAATGGCAATTTTGGTCACTGTGAGGGTTTCAAAAGTGGTTATTCAACATGAGGCATGATCCAATTGACATTTTGAATCATTTTTGGTACAGTCCTAAAAATCCATTTTTGGATGAAAAACGATGACTCCGGACCTGTCGAACGATCCCAAAATGGTCAATATGGATGAAATTTTAACATTTAATCTTTTGACTCTAAATGACTGTTGGATGTGAATTATGACTTTGTCAACTAGAATAAGTGTGTTTAAAGTCATTTCTGTTCCTGAAATGGGTCAAAATTGAAGCTTTTGAGTAAGCAAAACTCTGTAAAAATGGCAATTTTGGTCACTGTGAGGGTTTAAAAAGTGGTTATTCAACATGAGGCACGATCCAATTGACATTTTGAATCATTTTTGGTACAGTCCAAAAAATCCATTTTCGGACTAAAAACGATGACTCCGGACCTGTTGAACGATCCCAAAATGGTCTATAAGGATGAAATTTTTACATTTAATCTTTTGACTCTAAATGACTGTTGGATGTGAATTATGACTTTGTCAACTAAAATAAGTGTGTTTAACCCCTTCCATGCTGATGACGGCCCCCCTCCGTCATGCATTACAGTGCTTGTGTGCTGATGACGGCTGGGGGCCGTCATAAAGCCATTGATTCTTTAAAAGCCTAGCACACGAGGAAAATCGGCCCAGCATGGAAGGGGTTAAAGTCATTTCTGTGCCTGAAACGGGTCAAAATTGAAGCTTTTGAGTAAGCAAAACTCTGTAAAAATGGCAATTTTGGTCACTGTGAGGGTTTCAAAAGTGGTTATTCAACATGAGGCATGATCCAATTGACATTTTGAATCATTTTTGGTACAGTCCAAAAAATCCACTTTCGAATGAAAAACGATGACTCCCGACCTGTCGAAAGTTCCCAAAATGGTCTATAATGATGAAATTTTAACATTTAATCTTTTGACTCTAAATGACTGTTGAATGTGAATTATGACTTTGTCAACTAAAATAAGTGTGTTGAAAGTCATTTCTGAGCCTGATACGGGTCAAAATTGAAGCTTTTGAGTAAGCAAAACTCTGTAAAAAATGGCAATTTTGGTCACTGTGAGGGTTTAAAAAGTGGTTATTCAACATGAGGCACGATCCAATAGACATTTTGAATCATTTTTGGTACAGTCCAAAAAATCAATTTTCGGAGGAAAAACGATGACTCCGGACCTGTCGAACGATCCCAAAATGGTCAATATGGATGAAATTTTAATATTTAATCTTTTGACTCTAAATGACTGTTGGATGTGAATTATGACTTTGTCAACTAAAATAAGTGTGTTTAAAGTCATTTCTGTGCCTGAAACGGGTCAAAATTGAAGCTTTTGAGGAAGCAAAACTCTGTCAAAATGGCAATTTTGGTCACCGTGAGGGTTTAAAAAGTGGTAATTCAACATGAGGCATGATCCAATTGACATTTTGAATCATTTTTGGTACAGTCCAAAAATTCCATTTTTGGATGAAAAACGATGACTCCGACCTGTCGAACGATCCCAAAATGGTCAATATGGATGAAATTTTAACATTTAATCTTTTGACTCTAAATGACTGTTGGATGTGAATTATGACTTTGTCAACTAAAATAAGTGTGTTTAAAGTCATTTCTGTGCCTGAAACGGGTCAAAATTGAAGCTTTTGAGTAAGCAAAACTCTGTAAAAATGGCAATTTTGGTCACTGTGAGGGTTTCAAAAGTGGTTATTCAACATGAGGCATGATCCAATTGACATTTTGAATCATTTTTGGTACCGTCCAAAAAATCCATTTTCTATGAAAAACGATGACTCCGGACCTGTGGAACGATCCCAAAATGGTCAATATGGATGAAATTTTAACATTTAATCTTTTGACTCTAAATGACTGTTGGATGTGAATTATGACTTTGTCAACTAGAATAAGTGTGTTTAAAGTCATTTCTGTGCCTAAAATGGGTCAAAATTGAAGGTTTTGAGTAAGCAAAACTCTGTAAAAATGGCAATTTTGGTCACTGTGAGGGTTTAAATAGTTGTTACTCAACACGAGGCACGATCCAATTGACATTTTAAATCATTTTTGGTACAGTCCAAAAAATCCATTTTCGGATGAAAAACGATGACTCCGGACCTGTCGAACCTTCCCAAAATGGTCTATAATGATGACATTTTTACATTTAATCTTTTGACTCTAAATGACTGTTGGATCTGAATTATGACTTTGTCAACTAGAATAAGTGTGTTTAAAGTCATTTCTGTGCCTGAAACGGGTCAAAATTGAAGCTTTTGAGTAAGCAAAACTCTGTAAAAATGGCAATTTTGGTCACTGTGAGGGTTTAAATAGTTGTTATTCAACATGAGGCACGATCCAATTGACATTTTAAATCATTTTTGGTACAGTCCAAAAAATCCACTTTCGGATGAAAAACGATGACTCCGGACCTGTCGAACGTTCCCAAAATGGTCTATAATGATGAAATTTTAACATTTAATCTTTTGACTCTAAATGACTGTTGAATGTGAATTATGACTTTGTCAACTAAAATAAGTGTGTTGAAAGTCATTTCTGAGCCTGAAACGGGTCAAAATTGAAGCTTTTGAGTAAGCAAAACTCTGTAAAAATGGCAATTTTGGTCACTGTGAGGGTTTCAAAAGAGGTTATTCAACATGAGGCATGATCCAATTGACATTTTGAATCATTTTTGGTACAGTCCAAAAAATCCATTTTCGGATGAAAAACGATGATTCCGGACCTGTCGAACGATCCCAAAATGGTCAATATGGATGAAATTTTAACATTTAATCTTTTGACTCTAAATGACTGTTGGATGTGAATTAGGACTTTGTCAACTAGAATAAGTGTGTTTAAAGTCATTTCTGTGCCTGAAACGGGTCAAAATTGAAGCTTTTGAGTAAGCAAAACTCTGTAAAAATGGCAATTTTGGTCACTGTGAGGGTTTAAATAGTGTTACTCAACATGAGGCACGATCCAATTGACATTTTAAATCATTTTTGGTACAGTCCAAAAAATCCATTTTCGGATGAAAAACGATGATTCCGGACCTGTCGAACGATCCCAAAATGGTCAATATGGATGAAATTTTAACATTTAATCTTTTGACTCTAAATGACTGTTGAATGTGAATTATGACTTTGTCAACTAAAATAAGTGTGTTGAAAGTCATTTCTGAGCCTGATACGGGTCAAAATTGAAGCTTTTGAGTAAGCAAAACTCTGTAAAAAATGGCAATTTTGGTCACTGTGAGGGTTTAAAAAGTGGTTATTCAACATGAGGCACGATCCAATGACATTTTGAATCATTTTTGGTACAGTCCAAAAAATCAATTTTCGGAGGAAAAACGATGACTCCGGACCTGTCGAACGATCCCAAAATGGTCAATATGGATGAAATTTTAACATTTAATCTTTTGACTCTAAATGACTGTTGGATGTGAATTATGACTTTGTCAACTAAAATAAGTGTGTTTAAAGTCATTTCTGTGCCTGAAACGGGTCAAAATTGAAGCTTTTGAGTAAGCAAAACTCTGTCAAAATGGCAATTTTGGTCACCGTGAGGGTTTAAAAAGTGGTAATTCAACATGAGGCATGATCCAATTGACATTTTGAATCATTTTTGGTACAGTCCAAAAATTCCATTTTTGGATGAAAAACGATGACTCCGACCTGTCGAACGATCCCAAAATGGTCAATATGGATGAAATTTTAACATTTAATCTTTTGACTCTAAATGACTGTTGGATGTGAATTATGACTTTGTCAACTAAAATAAGTGTGTTTAAAGTCATTTCTGTGCCTGAAACGGGTCAAAATTGAAGCTTTTGAGTAAGCAAAACTCTGTAAAAATGGCAATTTTGGTCACTGTGAGGGTTTCAAAAGTGGTTATTCAACATGAGGCATGATCCAATTGACATTTTGAATCATTTTTGGTACCGTCCAAAAAATCCATTTTCTATGAAAAACGATGACTCCGGACCTGTGGAACGATCCCAAAATGGTCAATATGGATAAAATTTTAACATTTAATCTTTTGACTCTAAATGACTGTTGGATGTGAATTATGACTTTGTCAACTAGAATAAGTGTGTTTAAAGTCATTTCTGTGCCTAAAATGGGTCAAAATTGAAGCTTTTGAGTAAGCAAAACTCTGTAAAAATGGCAATTTTGGTCACTGTGAGGGTTTAAATAGTTGTTACTCAACACGAGGCACGATCCAATTGACATTTTAAATCATTTTTGGTACAGTTCAAAAAATCCATTTTCGGATGAAAAACGATGACTCCGGACCTGTCGAACCTTCCCAAAATGGTCTATAATGATGACATTTTTACATTTAATCTTTTGACTCTAAATGACTGTTGAATGTGAATTATGACTTTGTCAATTAAAATAAGCGTGTTGAAAGTCATTTCTGTGCCTGAAATGGGTCAAAATTGAAGCTTTTGAGTAAGCAAAACTCTGTAAAAAATGGCAATTTTGGTCACTGTGAGGGTTTAAAAAGTGGTTATTCAACATGAGGCATGATCCAATTGACATTTGGAATCATTTTTGGTACAGTCCAAAAAATCAATGTTCGGATGAAAAACAATGACTCCGGACCTGTCGAACGTTCCCAAAATGGTCTATAATGATGACATTTTAACATTTAGTCTTTTGACTCTAAATGACTGTTGAATGTGAATTGTGACTTTGTCAACTAAAATAAGTGTGTTTAAAGTCATTTCTGAGCCTGAAACGGGTCAAAATTGAAGCTTTTGAGTAAGCAAAACTCTGTAAAAATGGCAATTTTGGTCACTGTGAGGGTTTAAAAAGAGGTTATTCAACATGAGGCACGATCCAATTGACATTTTAAATCATTTTTGGTACAGTCCAAAAAATCCACTTTCGGATGAAAAACGATGACTCCGGACCTGTCGAACGATCCCAATATGGTCTATAATGATGAAATTTTAACATTTAATCTTTTGACTCTAAATGACTGTTGGATGTGAATTATGACTTTGTCAACTAAAATAAGTGTGTTTAAAGTCATTTCTGTGCCTGAAACGGGTCAAAATTGAAGCTTTTGAGTAAGCAAAACTCTGTAAAAATGGCAATTTTGGTCACTGTGAGGGTTTCAAAAGTGGTTATTCAACATGAGGCATGATCCAATTGACATTTTGAATCATTTTTGGTACAGTCCTAAAAATCCATTTTTGGATGAAAAACGATGACTCCGGACCTGTCGAACGATCCCAAAATGGTCAATATGGATGAAATTTTAACATTTAATCTTTTGACTCTAAATGACTGTTGGATGTGAATTATGACTTTGTCAACTAGAATAAGTGTGTTTAAAGTCATTTCTGTTCCTGAAATGGGTCAAAATTGAAGCTTTTGAGTAAGCAAAACTCTGTAAAAATGGCAATTTTGGTCACTGTGAGGGTTTAAAAAGTGGTTATTCAACATGAGGCACGATCCAATTGACATTTTGAATCATTTTTGGTACAGTCCAAAAAATCCATTTTCGGACTAAAAACGATGACTCCGGACCTGTTGAACGATCCCAAAATGGTCTATAAGGATGAAATTTTTACATTTAATCTTTTGACTCTAAATGACTGTTGGATGTGAATTATGACTTTGTCAACTAAAATAAGTGTGTTTAACCCCTTCCATGCTGATGACGGCCCCCCTCCGTCATGCATTACAGTGCTTGTGTGCTGATGACGGCTGGGGGCCGTCATAAAGCCATTGATTCTTTAAAAGCGTAGCACACGAGGAAAATCGGCCCAGCATGGAAGGGGTTAAAGTCATTTCTGTGCCTGAAACGGGTCAAAATTGAAGCTTTTGAGTAAGCAAAACTCTGTAAAAATGGCAATTTTGGTCACTGTGAGGGTTTCAAAAGTGGTTATTCAACATGAGGCATGATCCAATTGACATTTTGAATCATTTTTGGTACAGTCCAAAAAATCCACTTTCGAATGAAAAACGATGACTCCCGACCTGTCGAAAGTTCCCAAAATGGTCTATAATGATGAAATTTTAACATTTAATCTTTTGACTCTAAATGACTGTTGAATGTGAATTATGACTTTGTCAACTAAAATAAGTGTGTTGAAAGTCATTTCTGAGCCTGATACGGGTCAAAATTGAAGCTTTTGAGTAAGCAAAACTCTGTAAAAAATGGCAATTTTGGTCACTGTGAGGGTTTAAAAAGTGGTTATTCAACATGAGGCACGATCCAATAGACATTTTGAATCATTTTTGGTACAGTCCAAAAAATCAATTTTCGGAGGAAAAACGATGACTCCGGACCTGTCGAACGATCCCAAAATGGTCAATATGGATGAAATTTTAACATTTAATCTTTTGACTCTAAATGACTGTTGGATGTGAATTATGACTTTGTCAACTAAAATAAGTGTGTTTAAAGTCATTTCTGTGCCTGAAACGGGTCAAAATTGAAGCTTTTGAGGAAGCAAAACTCTGTCAAAATGGCAATTTTGGTCACCGTGAGGGTTTAAAAAGTGGTAATTCAACATGAGGCATGATCCAATTGACATTTTGAATCATTTTTGGTACAGTCCAAAAATTCCATTTTTGGATGAAAAACGATGACTCCGACCTGTCGAACGATCCCAAAATGGTCAATATGGATGAAATTTTAACATTTAATCTTTTGACTCTAAATGACTGTTGGATGTGAATTATGACTTTGTCAACTAAAATAAGTGTGTTTAAAGTCATTTCTGTGCCTGAAACGGGTCAAAATTGAAGCTTTTGAGTAAGCAAAACTCTGTAAAAATGGCAATTTTGGTCACTGTGAGGGTTTCAAAAGTGGTTATTCAACATGAGGCATGATCCAATTGACATTTTGAATCATTTTTGGTACCGTCCAAAAAATCCATTTTCTATGAAAAACGATGACTCCGGACCTGTGGAACGATCCCAAAATGGTCAATATGGATGAAATTTTAACATTTAATCTTTTGACTCTAAATGACTGTTGGATGTGAATTATGACTTTGTCAACTAGAATAAGTGTGTTTAAAGTCATTTCTGTGCCTAAAATGGGTCAAAATTGAAGGTTTTGAGTAAGCAAAACTCTGTAAAAATGGCAATTTTGGTCACTGTGAGGGTTTAAATAGTTGTTACTCAACACGAGGCACGATCCAATTGACATTTTAAATCATTTTTGGTACAGTCCAAAAAATCCATTTTCGGATGAAAAACGATGACTCCGGACCTGTCGAACCTTCCCAAAATGGTCTATAATGATGACATTTTTACATTTAATCTTTTGACTCTAAATGACTGTTGAATGTGAATTATGACTTTGTCAATTAAAATAAGCGTGTTGAAAGTCATTTCTGTGCCTGAAATGGGTCAAAATTGAAGCTTTTGAGTAAGCAAAACTCTGTAAAAAATGGCAATTTTGGTCACTGTGAGGGTTTAAAAAGTGGTTATTCAACATGAGGCATGATCCAATTGACATTTGGAATCATTTTTGGTACAGTCCAAAAAATCAATGTTCGGATGAAAAACAATGACTCCGGACCTGTCGAACGTTCCCAAAATGGTCTATAATGATGAAATTTTAACATTTAGTCTTTTGACTCTAAATGACTGTTGAATGTGAATTGTGACTTTGTCAACTAAAATAAGTGTGTTTAAAGTCATTTCTGAGCCTGAAACGGGTCAAAATTGAAGCTTTTGAGTAAGCAAAACTCTGTAAAAATGGCAATTTTGGTCACTGTGAGGGTTTCAAAAGAGGTTATTCAACATGAGGCATGATCCAATTGACATTTTGAATCATTTTTGGTACAGTCCAAAAAATCAATGTTCGGATGAAAAACAATGACTCCGGCCGGACCTGTCGAACGTTCCCAAAATGGTCTATAATGATGACATTTTAACATTTAATCTTTTGACTCTAAATGACTGTTGAATGTGAATTATGACTATGTCAACTAAAATAAGTGTGTTGAAAGTCATTTCTGAGCCTGAAACGGGTCAAAATTGAAGCTTTTGGGTAAGCAAAACTCTGTAAAAAATGGCAATTTTGGTCACTGTGAGGGTTTAAAAAGTGGTTATTCAACATGAGGCACGATCCAATTGACATTTTGAATCATTTTTGGTACAGTCCAAAAAATCAATTTTCGGATGAAGAAAGATGACTCCGGACCTGTCGAACGATCCCAAAATGGTCTATAATGATGAAATTTTAACATTTAATCTTTTGACTCTAAATGACTGTTGGATGTGAATTATGACTTTGTCAACTAAAATAAGTGTGTTTAAAGTCATTTCTGTGCCTGAAACGGGTCAAAATTGAAGCTTTTGAGTAAGCAAAACTCTGTAAAAATGGCAATTTTGGTCACTGTGAGGGTTTCAAAAGTGGTTATTCAACATGAGGCATGATCCAATTGACATTTTGAATCATTTTTGGTACAGTCCAAAAAATCAATTTTCGGATGAAAAACAATGACTCCGGACCTGTCGAACGTTCCCAAAATGGTCTATAATGATGAAATTTTAACATTTAGTCTTTTGACTCTAAATGACTGTTGAATGTGAATTGTGACTTTGTCAACTAAAATAAGTGTGTTTAAAGTCATTTCTGAGCCTGAAACGGGTCAAAATTGAAGCTTTTGAGTAAGCAAAACTCTGTAAAAATGGCAATTTTGGTCACTGTGAGGGTTTAAATAGTTGTTATTCAACATGAGGCACGATCCAATTGACATTTTCAATCATTTTTGGTACAGTCCAAAAAATCCACTTTCGGATGAAAAACGATGACTCCGGACCTGTCGAACGATCCCAAAATGGTCTATAATGATGAAATTTTAACATTTAATCTTTTGACTCTAAATGACTGTTGGATGTGAATTATGACTTTGTCAACTAAAATAAGTGTGTTTAAAGTCATTTCTGTGCCTGAAACGGGTCAAAATTGAAGCTTTTGAGTAAGCAAAACTCTGTAAAAATGGCAATTTTGGTCACTGTGAGGGTTTCAAAAGTGGTTATTCAACATGAGGCATGATCCAATTGACATTTTGAATCATTTTTGGTACAGTCCAAAAAATCCATTTTCGGATGAAAAACGATGACTCCAGACCTGTCGAACGATCCCAAAATGGTCAATATGGATGAAATTTTAACATTTAATCTTTTGACTCTAAATGACTGTTGGATGTGAATTATGACTTTGTCAACTAGAATAAGTGTGTTTAAAGTCATTTCTGTTCCTGAAATGGGTCAAAATTGAAGCTTTTGAGTAAGCAAAACTCTGTAAAAATGGCAATTTTGGTCACTGTGAGGGTTTCAAAAGTGGTTATTCAACATGAGGCATGATCCAATTGACATTTTGAATCATTTTTGGTACAGTCCAAAAAATCAATTTTCGGATGAAAAACAATGACTCCGGACCTGTCGAACGTTCCCAAAATGGTCTATAATGATGAAATTTTAACATTTAGTCTTTTGACTCTAAATGACTGTTGGATGTGAATTATGACTTTGTCAACTAGAATAAGTGTGTTTAAAGTCATTTCTGAGCCTGAAACGGGTCAAAATTGAAGCTTTTGAGTAAGCAAAACTCTGTAAAAATGGCAATTTTGGTCACTGTGAGGGTTTAAAAAGGGTTTATGCAACATGAGGCATGATCCAATTGACATTTTGAATCATTTTTGGTACAGTCCAAAAAATCCATTTTCGGATGAAAAACGATGATTCCGGACCTGTCGAACGATCCCAAAATGGTCAATATGGATGAAATTTTAACATTTAATCTTTTGACTCTAAATGACTGTTGGATGTGAATTAGGACTTTGTCAACTAGAATAAGTGTGTTTAAAGTCATTTCTGTGCCTGAAACGGGTCAAAATTGAAGCTTTTGAGTAAGCAAAACTCTGTAAAAATGGCAATTTTGGTCACTGTGAGGGTTTAAATAGTGTTACTCAACATGAGGCACGATCCAATTGACATTTTAAATCATTTTTGGCACAGTCCAAAAAATCCACTTTCGAATGAAAAACGATGACTCCGGACCTGTCGAAAGTTCCCAAAATGGTCTATAATGATGAAATTTTAACATTTAATCTTTTGACTCTAAATGACTGTTGAATGTGAATTATGACTTTGTCAACTAAAATAAGTGTGTTGAAAGTCATTTCTGAGCCTGATACGGGTCAAAATTGAAGCTTTTGAGTAAGCAAAAACTCTGTAAAAAATGGCAATTTTGGTCACTGTGAGGGTTTAAAAAGTGGTTATTCAACATGAGGCACGATCCAATAGACATTTTGAATCATTTTTGGTACAGTCCAAAAAATCAATTTTCGGAGGAAAAACGATGACTCCGGACCTGTCGAACGATCCCAAAATGGTCAATATGGATGAAATTTTAACATTTAATCTTTTGACTCTAAATGACTGTTGGATGTGAATTATGACTTTGTCAACTAAAATAAGTGTGTTTAAAGTCATTTCTGTGCCTGAAACGGGTCAAAATTGAAGCTTTTGAGTAAGCAAAACTCTGTCAAAATGGCAATTTTGGTCACCGTGAGGGTTTAAAAAGTGGTAATTCAACATGAGGCATGATCCAATTGACATTTTGAATCATTTTTGGTACAGTCCAAAAATTCCATTTTTGGATGAAAAACGATGACTCCGACCTGTCGAACGATCCCAAAATGGTCAATATGGATGAAATTTTAACATTTAATCTTTTGACTCTAAATGACTGTTGGATGTGAATTATGACTTTGTCAACTAAAATAAGTGTGTTTAAAGTCATTTCTGTGCCTGAAACGGGTCAAAATTGAAGCTTTTGAGTAAGCAAAACTCTGTAAAAATGGCAATTTTGGTCACTGTGAGGGTTTCAAAAGTGGTTATTCAACATGAGGCATGATCCAATTGACATTTTGAATCATTTTTGGTACCGTCCAAAAAATCCATTTTCTATGAAAAACGATGACTCCGGACCTGTGGAACGATCCCAAAATGGTCAATATGGATAAAATTTTAACATTTAATCTTTTGACTCTAAATGACTGTTGGATGTGAATTAGGACTTTGTCAACTAGAATAAGTGTGTTTAAAGTCATTTCTGTGCCTGAAACGGGTCAAAATTGAAGCTTTTGAGTAAGCAAAACTCTGTAAAAATGGCAATATTGGTCACTGTGAGGGTTTAAATAGTGTTACTCAACATGAGGCACGATCCAATTGACATTTTAAATCATTTTTGGCACAGTCCAAAAAATCCACTTTCGAATGAAAAACGATGACTCCGGACCTGTCGAAAGTTCCCAAAATGGTCTATAATGATGAAATTTTAACATTTAATCTTTTGACTCTAAATGACTGTTGAATGTGAATTATGACTTTGTCAACTAAAATAAGTGTGTTGAAAGTCATTTCTGAGCCTGATACGGGTCAAAATTGAAGCTTTTGAGTAAGCAAAACTCTGTAAAAAATGGCAATTTTGGTCACTGTGAGGGTTTAAAAAGTGGTTATTCAACATGAGGCACGATCCAATAGACATTTTGAATCATTTTTGGTACAGTCCAAAAAATCAATTTTCGGAGGAAAAACGATGACTCCGGACCTGTCGAACGATCCCAAAATGGTCAATATGGATGAAATTTTAACATTTAATCTTTTGACTCTAAATGACTGTTGGATGTGAATTATGACTTTGTCAACTAAAATAAGTGTGTTTAAAGTCATTTCTGTGCCTGAAACGGGTCAAAATTGAAGCTTTTGAGTAAGCAAAACTCTGTCAAAATGGCAATTTTGGTCACCGTGAGGGTTTAAAAAGTGGTAATTCACCATGAGGCATGATCCAATTGACATTTTGAATCATTTTTGGTACAGTCCAAAAATTCCATTTTTGGATGAAAAACGATGACTCCGACCTGTCGAACGATCCCAAAATGGTCAATATGGATGAAATTTTAACATTTAATCTTTTGACTCTAAATGACTGTTGGATGTGAATTATGACTTTGTCAACTAAAATAAGTGTGTTTAAAGTCATTTCTGTGCCTGAAACGGGTCAAAATTGAAGCTTTTGAGTAAGCAAAACTCTGTAAAAATGGCAATTTTGGTCACTGTGAGGGTTTCAAAAGTGGTTATTCAACATGAGGCATGATCCAATTGACATTTTGAATCATTTTTGGTACCATCCAAAAAATCCATTTTCTATGAAAAACGATGACTCCGACCTGTCGAACGATCCCAAAATGGTCAATATGGATGAAATTTTAACATTTAATCTTTTGACTCTAAATGACTGTTGGATGTGAATTATGACTTTGTCAACTAAAATAAGTGTGTTTAAAGTCATTTCTGTGCCTGAAACGGGTCAAAATTGAAGCTTTTGAGTAAGCAAAACTCTGTAAAAATGGCAATTTTGGTCACTGTGAGGGTTTCAAAAGTGGTTATTCAACATGAGGCATGATCCAATTGACATTTTGAATCATTTTTGGTACCGTCCAAAAAATCCATTTTCTATGAAAAACGATGACTCCGGACCTGTGGAACGATCCCAAAATGGTCAATATGGATAAAATTTTAACATTTAATCTTTTGACTCTAAATGACTGTTGGATGTGAATTATGACTTTGTCAACTAGAATAAGTGTGTTTAAAGTCATTTCTGTGCCTAAAATGGGTCAAAATTGAAGCTTTTGAGTAAGCAAAACTCTGTAAAAATGGCAATTTTGGTCACTGTGAGGGTTTAAATAGTTGTTACTCAACACGAGGCACGATCCAATTGACATTTTAAATCATTTTTGGTACAGTCCAAAAAATCCATTTTTGGATGAAAAACGATGACTCCGGACCTGTCGAACCTTCCCAAAATGGTCTATAATGATGACATTTTTACATTTAATCTTTTGACTCTAAATGACTGTTGAATGTGAATTATGACTTTGTCAATTAAAATAAGCGTGTTGAAAGTCATTTCTGTGCCTGAAATGGGTCAAAATTGAAGCTTTTGAGTAAGCAAAACTCTGTAAAAAATGGCAATTTTGGTCACTGTGAGGGTTTAAAAAGTGGTTATTCAACATGAGGCATGATCCAATTGACATTTGGAATCATTTTTGGTACAGTCCAAAAAATCAATGTTCGGATGAAAAACAATGACTCCGGACCTGTCGAACGTTCCCAAAATGGTCTATAATGATGAAATTTTAACATTTAGTCTTTTGACTCTAAATGACTGTTGAATGTGAATTGTGACTTTGTCAACTAAAATAAGTGTGTTTAAAGTCATTTCTGAGCCTGAAACGGGTCAAAATTGAAGCTTTTGAGTAAGCAAAACTCTGTAAAAATGGCAATTTTGGTCACTGTGAGGGTTTAAAAAGAGGTTATTCAACATGAGGCACGATCCAATTGACATTTTAAATCATTTTTGGTACAGTCCAAAAAATCCACTTTCGGATGAAAAACGATGACTCCGGACCTGTCGAACGATCCCAAAATGGTCTATAATGATGAAATTTTAACATTTAATCTTTTGACTCTAAATGACTGTTGGATGTGAATTATGACTTTGTCAACTAAAATAAGTGTGTTTAAAGTCATTTCTGTGCCTGAAACGGGTCAAAATTGAAGCTTTTGAGTAAGCAAAACTCTGTAAAAATGGCAATTTTGGTCACTGTGAGGGTTTCAAAAGTGGTTATTCAACATGAGGCATGATCCAATTGACATTTTGAATCATTTTTGGTACAGTCCTAAAAATCCATTTTTGGATGAAAAACGATGACTCCGGACCTGTCGAACGATCCCAAAATGGTCAATATGGATGAAATTTTAACATTTAATCTTTTGACTCTAAATGACTGTTGGATGTGAATTATGACTTTGTCAACTAGAATAAGTGTGTTTAAAGTCATTTCTGTTCCTGAAATGGGTCAAAATTGAAGCTTTTGAGTAAGCAAAACTCTGTAAAAATGGCAATTTTGGTCACTGTGAGGGTTTAAAAAGTGGTTATTCAACATGAGGCACGATCCAATTGACATTTTGAATCATTTTTGGTACAGTCCAAAAAATCCATTTTCGGACTAAAAACGATGACTCCGGACCTGTTGAACGATCCCAAAATGGTCTATAAGGATGAAATTTTTACATTTAATCTTTTGACTCTAAATGACTGTTGGATGTGAATTATGACTTTGTCAACTAAAATAAGTGTGTTTAACCCCTTCCATGCTGATGACGGCCCCCATCCGTCATGCATTACAGTGCTTGTGTGCTGATGACGGCTGGGGGCCGTCATAAAGCCATTGATTCTTTAAAAGCCTAGCACACGAGGAAAATCGGCCCAGCATGGAAGGGGTTAAAGTCATTTCTGTGCCTGAAACGGGTCAAAATTGAAGCTTTTGAGTAAGCAAAACTCTGTAAAAATGGCAATTTTGGTCACTGTGAGGGTTTCAAAAGTGGGTATTCAACATGAGGCATGATCCAATTGACATTTTGAATCATTTTTGGTACAGTCCAAAAAATCAATTTTCGGATGAAAAACAATGACTCCGGACCTGTTGAACGTTCCCAAAATGGTCTATAATGATGAAATTTTAACATTTAGTCTTTTGACTCTAAATGACTGTTGAATGTGAATTGTGACTTTGTCAACTAAAATAAGTGTGTTTAAAGTCATTTCTGAGCCTGAAACGGGTCAAAATTGAAGCTTTTGAGTAAGCAAAACTCTGTAAAAATGGCAATTTTGGTCACTGTGAGGGTTTAAAAAGAGGTTATTCAACATGAGGCACGATCCAATTGACATTTTAAATCATTTTTGGTACAGTCCAAAAAATCCACTTTCGGATGAAAAACGATGACTCCGGACCTGTCGAACGATCCCAAAATGGTCTATAATGATGAAATTTTAACATTTAATCTTTTGACTCTAAATGACTGTTGGATGTGAATTATGACTTTGTCAACTAAAATAAGTGTGTTTAAAGTCATTTCTGTGCCTGAAACGGGTCAAAATTGAAGCTTTTGAGTAAGCAAAACTCTGTAAAAATGGCAATTTTGGTCACTGTGAGGGTTTCAAAAGTGGTTATTCAACATGAGGCATGATCCAATTGACATTTTGAATCATTTTTGGTACAGTCCTAAAAATCCATTTTTGGATGAAAAACGATGACTCCGGACCTGTCGAACGATCCCAAAATGGTCAATATGGATGAAATTTTAACATTTAATCTTTTGACTCTAAATGACTGTTGGATGTGAATTATGACTTTGTCAACTAAAATAAGTGTGTTTAACCCCTTCCATGCTGATGACGGCCCCCATCCGTCATGCATTACAGTGCTTGTGTGCTGATGACGGCTGGGGGCCGTCATAAAGCCATTGATTCTTTAAAAGCCTAGCACACGAGGAAAATCGGCCCAGCATGGAAGGGGTTAAAGTCATTTCTGTGCCTGAAACGGGTCAAAATTGAAGCTTTTGAGTAAGCAAAACTCTGTAAAAATGGCAATTTTGGTCACTGTGAGGGTTTCAAAAGTGGGTATTCAACATGAGGCATGATCCAATTGACATTTTGAATCATTTTTGGTACAGTCCAAAAAATCAATTTTCGGATGAAAAACAATGACTCCGGACCTGTTGAACGTTCCCAAAATGGTCTATAATGATGAAATTTTAACATTTAGTCTTTTGACTCTAAATGACTGTTGAATGTGAATTGTGACTTTGTCAACTAAAATAAGTGTGTTTAAAGTCATTTCTGAGCCTGAAACGGGTCAAAATTGAAGCTTTTGAGTAAGCAAAACTCTGTAAAAATGGCAATTTTGGTCACTGTGAGGGTTTAAAAAGAGGTTATTCAACATGAGGCACGATCCAATTGACATTTTAAATCATTTTTGGTACAGTCCAAAAAATCCATTTTCGGATGAAAAACGATGACTCCAGAGACCTGTCGAACGATCCCAAAATGGTCAATATGGATGAAATTTTAACATTTAATCTTTTGACTCTAAATGACTGTTGGATCTGAATTATGACTTTGTCAACTAGAATAAGTGTGTTTAAAGTCATTTCTGTGCCTGAAACGGGTCAAAATTGAAGCTTTTGAGTAAGCAAAACTCTGTAAAAATGGCAATTTTGGTCACTGTGAGGGTTTAAATAGTTGTTATTCAACATGAGGCACGATCCAATTGACATTTTAAATCATTTTTGGTACAGTCCAAAAAATCCACTTTCGGATGAAAAACGATGACTCCGGACCTGTCGAACGTTCCCAAAATGGTCTATAATGATGAAATTTTAACATTTAATCTTTTGACTCTAAATGACTGTTGAATGTGAATTATGACTTTGTCAACTAAAATAAGTGTGTTGAAAGTCATTTCTGAGCCTGAAACGGGTCAAAATTGAAGCTTTTGAGTAAGCAAAACTCTGTAAAAATGGCAATTTTGGTCACTGTGAGGGTTTCAAAAGAGGTTATTCAACATGAGGCATGATCCAATTGACATTTTGAATCATTTTTGGTACAGTCCAAAAAATCCATTTTCGGATGAAAAACGATGATTCCGGACCTGTCGAACGATCCCAAAATGGTCAATATGGATGAAATTTTAACATTTAATCTTTTGACTCTAAATGACTGTTGGATGTGAATTAGGACTTTGTCAACTAGAATAAGTGTGTTTAAAGTCATTTCTGTGCCTGAAACGGGTCAAAATTGAAGCTTTTGAGTAAGCAAAACTCTGTAAAAATGGCAATTTTGGTCACTGTGAGGGTTTAAATAGTGTTACTCAACATGAGGCATGATCCAATTGACATTTTAAATCATTTTTGGTACAGTCCAAAAAATCCACTTTCGAATGAAAAACGATGACTCCGGACCTGTCGAAAGTTCCCAAAATGGTCTATAATGATGAAATTTTAACATTTAATCTTTTGACTCTAAATGACTGTTGAATGTGAATTATGACTTTGTCAACTAAAATAAGTGTGTTGAAAGTCATTTCTGAGCCTGATACGGGTCAAAATTGAAGCTTTTGAGTAAGCAAAACTCTGTAAAAAATGGCAATTTTGGTCACTGTGAGGGTTTAAAAAGTGGTTATTCAACATGAGGCACGATCCAATGACATTTTGAATCATTTTTGGTACAGTCCAAAAAATCAATTTTCGGAGGAAAAACGATGACTCCGGACCTGTCGAACGATCCCAAAATGGTCAATATGGATGAAATTTTAACATTTAATCTTTTGACTCTAAATGACTGTTGGATGTGAATTATGACTTTGTCAACTAAAATAAGTGTGTTTAAAGTCATTTCTGTGCCTGAAACGGGTCAAAATTGAAGCTTTTGAGTAAGCAAAACTCTGTCAAAATGGCAATTTTGGTCACCGTGAGGGTTTAAAAAGTGGTAATTCAACATGAGGCATGATCCAATTGACATTTTGAATCATTTTTGGTACAGTCCAAAAATTCCATTTTTGGATGAAAAACGATGACTCCGACCTGTCGAACGATCCCAAAATGGTCAATATGGATGAAATTTTAACATTTAATCTTTTGACTCTAAATGACTGTTGAATGTGAATTATGACTTTGTCAATTAAAATAAGCGTGTTGAAAGTCATTTCTGTGCCTGAAATGGGTCAAAATTGAAGCTTTTGAGTAAGCAAAACTCTGTAAAAAATGGCAATTTTGGTCACTGTGAGGGTTTAAAAAGTGGTTATTCAACATGAGGCATGATCCAATTGACATTTTGAATCATTTTTGGTACAGTCCAAAAAATCAATTTTCGGATGAAAAACAATGACTCCGGACCTGTCGAACGTTCCCAAAATGGTCTATAATGATGAAATTTTAACATTTAGTCTTTTGACTCTAAATGACTGTTGAATGTGAATTGTGACTTTGTCAACTAAAATAAGTGTGTTTAAAGTCATTTCTGAGCCTGAAACGGGTCAAAATTGAAGCTTTTGAGTAAGCAAAACTCTGTAAAAATGGCAATTTTGGTCACTGTGAGGGTTTAAAAAGAGGTTATTCAACATGAGGCACGATCCAATTGACATTTTAAATCATTTTTGGTACAGTCCAAAAAATCCATTTTCGGATGAAAAACGATGACTCCAGAGACCTGTCGAACGATCCCAAAATGGTCAATATGGATGAAATTTTAACATTTAATCTTTTGACTCTAAATGACTGTTGGATCTGAATTATGACTTTGTCAACTAGAATAAGTGTGTTTAAAGTCATTTCTGTGCCTGAAACGGGTCAAAATTGAAGCTTTTGAGTAAGCAAAACTCTGTAAAAATGGCAATTTTGGTCACTGTGAGGGTTTAAAAAGAGGTTATTCAACATGAGGCACGATCCAATTGACATTTTAAATCATTTTTGGTACAGTCCAAAAAATCCACTTTCGGATGAAAAACGATGACTCCGGACCTGTCGAACGTTCCCAAAATGGTCTATAATGATGAAATTTTAACATTTAATCTTTTGACTCTAAATGACTGTTGAATGTGAATTATGACTTTGTCAACTAAAATAAGTGTGTTGAAAGTCATTTCTGAGCCTGAAACGGGTCAAAATTGAAGCTTTTGAGTAAGCAAAACTCTGTAAAAATGGCAATTTTGGTCACTGTGAGGGTTTCAAAAGAGGTTATTCAACATGAGGCATGATCCAATTGACATTTTGAATCATTTTTGGTACAGTCCAAAAAATCAATGTTCGGATGAAAAACAATGACTCCGGCCGGACCTGTTGAACGTTCCCAAAATGGTCTATAATGATAACATTTTAACATTTAATCTTTTGACTCTAAATGACTGTTGAATGTGAATTATGACTATGTCAACTAAAATAAGTGTGTTGAAAGTCATTTCTGAGCCTGAAACGGGTCAAAATTGAAGCTTTTGGGTAAGCAAAACTCTGTAAAAAATGTCAATTTTGGTCACTGTGAGGGTTTAAAAAGTGGTTATTCAACATGAGGCACAATCCAATTGACATTTTGAATCATTTTTGGTACAGTCCAAAAAATCAATTTTTGGATGAAAAACGATGACTCCGACCTGTCGAACGATCCCAAAATGGTCAATATGGATGAAATTTTAACATTTAATCTTTTGACTCTAAATGACTGTTGGATGTGAATTATGACTTTGTCAACTAAAATAAGTGTGTTTAAAGTCATTTCTGTGCCTGAAACGGGTCAAAATTGAAGCTTTTGAGTAAGCAAAACTCTGTAAAAATGGCAATTTTGGTCACTGTGAGGGTTTCAAAAGTGGTTATTCAACATGAGGCATGATCCAATTGACATTTTGAATCATTTTTGGTACCGTCCAAAAAATCCATTTTCTATGAAAAACGATGACTCCGGACCTGTGGAACGATCCCAAAATGGTCAATATGGATGAAATTTTAACATTTAATCTTTTGACTCTAAATGACTGTTGGATGTGAATTATGACTTTGTCAACTAGAATAAGTGTGTTTAAAGTCATTTCTGTCCCTAAAATGGGTCAAAATTGAAGCTTTTGAGTAAGCAAAACTCTGTAAAAATGGCAATTTTGGTCACTGTGAGGGTTTAAATAGTTGTTACTCAACACGAGGCACGATCCAATTGACATTTTAAATCATTTTTGGTACAGTCCAAAAAATCCATTTTCGGATGAAAAACGATGACTGTCGAACCTTCCCAAAATGGTCTATAATGATGACATTTTTACATTTAATCTTTTGACTCTAAATGACTGTTGAATGTGAATTATGACTTTGTCAATTAAAATAAGCGTGTTGAAAGTCATTTCTGTGCCTGAAATGGGTCAAAATTGAAGCTTTTGAGTAAGCAAAACTCTGTAAAAAATGGCAATTTTGGTCACTGTGAGGGTTTAAAAAGTGGTTATTCAACATGAGGCATGATCCAATTGACATTTGGAATCATTTTTGGTACAGTCCAAAAAATCAATGTTCGGATGAAAAACAATGACTCCGGACCTGTCGAACGTTCCCAAAATGGTCTATAATGATGACATTTTAACATTTAATCTTTTGACTCTAAATGACTGTTGGATGTGAATTATGACTTTGTCAACTAAAATAAGTGTGTTTAAAGTCATTTCTGTGCCTGAAACGGGTCAAAATTGAAGCTTTTGAGTAAGCAAAACTCTGTAAAAATGGCAATTTTGGTCACTGTGAGGGTTTCAAAAGTGGTTATTCAACATGAGGCATGATCCAATTGACATTTTGAATCATTTTTGGTACAGTCCTAAAAATCCATTTTTGGATGAAAAACGATGACTCCGGACCTGTCGAACGATCCCAAAATGGTCTATAATGATGAAATTTTAACATTTAATCTTTTGACTCTAAATGACTGTTTGATGTGAATTATGACTTTGTCAACTAAAATAAGTGTGTTTAAAGTCATTTCTGTGCCTGAAACGGGTCAAAATTGAAGCTTTTGAGTAAGCAAAACTCTGTAAAAATGGCAATTTTGGTCACTGTGAGGGTTTCAAAAGTGGTTATTCAACATGAGGCATGATCCAATTGACATTTTGAATCATTTTTGGTACAGTCCAAAAAATCAATTTTCGGATGAAAAACAATGACTCCGGACCTGTCGAACGTTCCCAAAATGGTCTATAATGATGAAATTTTAACATTTAGTCTTTTGACTCTAAATGACTGTTGAATGTGAATTGTGACTTTGTCAACTAAAATAAGTGTGTTTAAAGTCATTTCTGAGCCTGAAACGGGTCAAAATTGAAGCTTTTGAGTAAGCAAAACTCTGTAAAAATGGCAATTTTGGTCACTGTGAGGGTTTAAAAAGAGCTTATTCAACATGAGGCACGATCCAATTGAC
The DNA here is from genome assembly GCF_964263255.1 of Lissotriton vulgaris. Lineage (NCBI taxonomy): Eukaryota > Metazoa > Chordata > Amphibia > Caudata > Salamandridae > Lissotriton > Lissotriton vulgaris. Next base: position 407,138 of record NW_028250879.1, on the reverse strand, counting down.
ATTTTAAATCATTTTTGGTACAGTCCAAAAAATCCATTTTCGGATGAAAAACGATGACTCCAGAGACCTGTCGAACGATCCCAAAATGGTCAATATGGATGAAATTTTAACATTTAATCTTTTGACTCTAAATGACTGTTGGATCTGAATTATGACTTTGTCAACTAGAATAAGTGTGTTTAAAGTCATTTCTGTGCCTGAAACGGGTCAAAATTGAAGCTTTTGAGTAAGCAAAACTCTGTAAAAATGGCAATTTTGGTCACTGTGAGGGTTTAAATAGTTGTTATTCAACATGAGGCACGATCCAATTGACATTTTAAATCATTTTTGGTACAGTCCAAAAAATCCACTTTCGGATGAAAAACGATGACTGTCGAACCTTCCCAAAATGGTCTATAATGATGACATTTTTACATTTAATCTTTTGACTCTAAATGACTGTTGAATGTGAATGATGACTTTGTCAATTAAAATAAGCGTGTTGAAAGTCATTTCTGTGCCTGAAATGGGTCAAAATTGAAGCTTTTGAGTAAGCAAAACTCTGTAAAAAATGGCAATTTTGGTCACTGTGAGGGTTTAAAAAGTGGTTATTCAACATGAGGCATGATCCAATTGACATTTGGAATCATTTTTGGTACAGTCCAAAAAATCAATGTTCGGATGAAAAACAATGACTCCGGACCTGTCGAACGTTCCCAAAATGGTCTATAATGATGACATTTTAACATTTAGTCTTTTGACACTAAATGACTGTTGAATGTGAATTGTGACTTTGTCAACTAAAATAAGTGTGTTTAAAGTCATTTCTGAGCCTGAAACGGGTCAAAATTGAAGCTTTTGAGTAAGCAAAACTCTGTAAAAATGGCAATTTTGGTCACTGTGAGGGTTTAAAAAGAGGTTATTCAACATGAGGCACGATCCAATTGACATTTTAAATCATTTTTGGTACAGTCCAAAAAATCCACTTTCGGATGAAAAACGATGACTCCGGACCTGTCGAACGATCCCAAAATGGTCTATAATGATGAAATTTTAACATTTAATCTTTTGACTCTAAATGACTGTTGGATGTGAATTATGACTTTGTCAACTAAAATAAGTGTGTTTAAAGTCATTTCTGTGCCTGAAACGGGTCAAAATTGAAGCTTTTGAGTAAGCAAAACTCTGTAAAAATGGCAATTTTGGTCACTGTGAGGGTTTCAAAAGTGGTTATTCAACATGAGGCATGATCCAATTGACATTTTGAATCATTTTTGGTACAGTCCTAAAAATCCATTTTTGGATGAAAAACGATGACTCCGGACCTGTCGAACGATCCCAAAATGGTCTATAATGATGAAATTTTAACATTTAATCTTTTGACTCTAAATGACTGTTGGATGTGAATTATGACTTTGTCAACTAAAATAAGTGTGTTTAAAGTCATTTCTGTGCCTGAAACGGGTCAAAATTGAAGCTTTTGAGTAAGCAAAACTCTGTAAAAATGGCAATTTTGGTCACTGTGAGGGTTTCAAAAGTGGTTATTCAACATGAGGCATGATCCAATTGACATTTTGAATCATTTTTGGTACAGTCCAAAAAATCAATTTTCGGATGAAAAACAATGACTCCGGACCTGTCGAACGTTCCCAAAATGGTCTATAATGATGAAATTTTACCATTTAGTCTTTTGACTCTAAATGACTGTTGAATGTGAATTGTGACTTTGTCAACTAAAATAAGTGTTTTTAAAGTCATTTCTGAGCCTGAAACGGGTCAAAATTGAAGCTTTTGAGTAAGCAAAACTCTGTAAAAATGGCAATTTTGGTCACTGTGAGGGTTTAAAAAGAGGTTATTCAACATGAGGCACGATCCAATTGACATTTTAAATCATTTTTGGTACAGTCCAAAAAATCAATTTTCGGATGAAAAACGATGACTCCAGACCTGTCGAACGATCCCAAAATGGTCAATATGGATGAAATTTTAACATTTAATCTTTTGACTCTAAATGACTGTTGGATCTGAATTATGACTTTGTCAACTAGAATAAGTGTGTTTAAAGTCATTTCTGTGCCTGAAACGGGTCAAAATTGAAGCTTTTGAGTAAGCAAAACTCTGTAAAAATGGCAATTTTGGTCACTGTGAGGGTTTAAATAGTTGTTATTCAATATGAGGCACGATCCAATTGACATTTTCAATCATTTTTGGTACAGTCCAAAAAATCCACTTTCGGATGAAAAACGATGACTCCGGACCTGTCGAACGATCCCAAAATGGTCTATAATGATGACATTTTAACATTTAATCTTTTGACTCTAAATGACTGTTGGATGTGAATTATGACTTTGTCAACTAAAATAAGTGTGTTTAAAGTCATTTCTGTGCCTGAAACGGGTCGAAATTGAAGCTTTTGAGTAAGCAAAACTCTGTAAAAATGGCAATTTTGGTCACTGTGAGGGTTTCAAAAGTGGTTATTCAACATGAGTCATGATCCAATTGACATTTTGAATAATTTTTGGTACAGTCCTAAAAATCCATTTTTGGATGAAAAACGATGACTCCGGACCTGTCGAACGATCCCAAAATGGTCAATATGGATGAAATTTTAACATTTAATCTTTTGACTCTAAATGACTGTTGGATGTGAATTATGACTTTGTCAACTAGAATAAGTGTGTTTAAAGTCATTTCTGTTCCTGAAATGGGTCAAAATTGAAGCTTTTGAGTAAGCAAAACTCTGTAAAAATGGCAATTTTGGTCACTGTGAGGGTTTCAAAAGTGGTTATTCAACATGAGGCATGATCCAATTGACATTTTGAATCATTTTTGGTACAGTCCAAAAAATCAATTTTCGGATGAAAAACAATGACTCCGGACCTGTCGAACGTTCCCAAAATGGTCTATAATGATGAAATTTTAACATTTAGTCTTTTGACTCTAAATGACGGTTGAATGTGAATTGTGACTTTGTCAACTAAAATAAGTGTGTTTAAAGTCATTTCTGAGCCTGAAACGGGTCAAAATTGAAGCTTTTGAGTAAGCAAAACTCTGTAAAAATGGCAATTTTGGTCACTGTGAGGGTTTAAAAAGAGGTTATTCAACATGAGGCACGATCCAATTGACATTTTAAATCATTTTTGGTACAGTCCAAAAATTCCATTTTCGGATGAAAAACGATGACTCCAGAGACCTGTCGAACGATCCCAAAATGGTCAATATGGATGAAATTTTAACATTTAATCTTTTGACTCTAAATGACTGTTAGATCTGAATTATGACTTTGTCAACTAGAATAAGTGTGTTTAAAGTCATTTCTGTGCCTGAAACGGGTCAAAATTTAAGCTTTTGAGTAAGCAAAACTCTGTAAAAATGGCAATTTTGGTAACTGTGAGGGTTTAAATAGTTGTTATTCAACATGAGGCACGATCCAATTGACATTTTAAATCATTTTTGGTACAGTCCAAAAAATCCACTTTCGGATGAAAAACGATGACTCCGGACCTGTCGAACGTTCCCAAAATGGTCTATAATGATGAAATTTTAACATTTAATCTTTTGACTCTAAATGACTGTTGAATGTGAATTATGACTTTGTCAACTAAAATAAGTGTGTTGAAAGTCATTTCTGAGCCTGAAACGGGTCAAAATTGAAGCTTTTGGGTAAGCAAAACTCTGTAAAAAAGTGGCAATTTTGGTCACTGTGAGGGTTTAAATAGTTGTTATTCAACATGAGGCACGATCCAATTGACATTTTCAATCATTTTTGGTACAGTCCAAAAAATCCACTTTCGGATGAAAAACGATGACTCCGGACCTGTCGAACGATCCCAAAATGGTCTATAATGATGAAATTTTAACATTTAATCTTTTGACTCTAAATGACTGTTGGATGTGAATTATGACTTTGTCAACTAAAATAAGGGTGTTTAAAGTCATTTCTGAGCCTGAAACGGGTCAAAATTGAAGCTTTTGGGTAAGCAAAACTCTGTAAAAAATGGCAATTTTGGTCACTGTGAGGGTTTCAAAAGTGGTTATTCAACATGAGGCATGATCCAATTGACATTTTGAATAATTTTTGGTACAGTCCTAAAAATCCATTTTTGGATGAAAAACGATGACTCCGGACCTGTCGAACGATCCCAAAATGGTCAATATGGATGAAATTTTAACATTTAATCTTTTGACTCTAAATGACTGTTGGATGTGAATTATGACTTTGTCAACTAGAATAAGTGTGTTTAAAGTCATTTCTGTTCCTGAAATGGGTCAAAATTGAAGCTTTTGAGTAAGCAAAACTCTGTAAAAATGGCAATTTTGGTCACTGTGAGGGTTTCAAAAGTGGTTATTCAACATGAGGCATGATCCAATTGACATTTTGAATCATTTTTGGTACAGTCCAAAAAATCAATGTTCGGATGAAAAACAATGACTCCGGCCGGACCTGTCGAACGTTCCCAAAATGGTCTATAATGAGGAAATTTTACCATTTAGTCTTTTGACTCTAAATGACTGTTGAATGTGAATTGTGACTTTGTCAACTAAAATAAGTGTTTTTAAAGTCATTTCTGAGCCTGAAACGGGTCAAAATTGAAGCTTTTGAGTAAGCAAAACTCTGTAAAAATGGCAATTTTGGTCACTGTGAGGGTTTAAAAAGAGGTTATTCAACATGAGGCACGATCCAATTGACATTTTAAATCATTTTTGGTACAGTCCAAAAAATCCATTTTCGGATGAAAAACGATGACTCCAGACCTGTCGAACGATCCCAAAATGGTCAATATGGATGAAATTTTAACATTTAATCTTTTGACTCTAAATGACTGTTGGATCTGAATTATGACTTTGTCAACTAGAATAAGTGTGTTTAAAGTCATTTCTGTGCCTGAAACGGGTCAAAATTGAAGCTTTTGAGTAAGCAAAACTCTGTAAAAATGGCAATTTTGGTCACTGTGAGGGTTTAAATAGTTGTTATTCAATATGAGGCATGATCCAATTGACATTTTCAATCATTTTTGGTACAGTCCAAAAAATCCACTTTCGGATGAAAAACGATGACTCCGGACCTGTCGAACGATCCCAAAATGGTCTATAATGATGACATTTTAACATTTAATCTTTTGACTCTAAATGACTGTTGGATGTGAATTATGACTTTGTCAACTAAAATAAGTGTGTTTAAAGTCATTTCTGTGCCTGAAACGGGTCGAAATTGAAGCTTTTGAGTAAGCAAAACTCTGTAAAAATGGCAATTTTGGTCACTGTGAGGGTTTCAAAAGTGGTTATTCAACATGAGGCATGATCCAATTGACATTTTGAATAATTTTTGGTACAGTCCTAAAAATCCATTTTTGGATGAAAAACGATGACTCCGGACCTGTCGAACGATCCCAAAATGGTCAATATGGATGAAATTTTAACATTTAATCTTTTGACTCTAAATGACTGTTGGATGTGAATTATGACTTTGTCAACTAGAATAAGTGTGTTTAAAGTCATTTCTGTTCCTGAAATGGGTCAAAATTGAAGCTTTTGAGTAAGCAAAACTCTGTAAAAATGGCAATTTTGGTCACTGTGAGGGTTTCAAAAGTGGTTATTCAACATGAGGCATGATCCAATTGACATTTTGAATCATTTTTGGTACAGTCCAAAAAATCAATTTTCGGATGAAAAACAATGACTCCGGACCTGTCGAACGTTCCCAAAATGGTCTATAATGATGAAATTTTAACATTTAGTCTTTTGACTCTAAATGACTGTTGAATGTGAATTGTGACTTTGTCAACTAAAATAAGTGTGTTTAAAGTCATTTCTGAGCCTGAAACGGGTCAAAATTGAAGCTTTTGAGTAAGCAAAACTCTGTAAAAATGGCAATTTTGGTCACTGTGAGGGTTTAAAAAGAGGTTATTCAACATGAGGCACGATCCAATTGACATTTTAAATCATTTTTGGTACAGTCCAAAAATTCCATTTTCGGATGAAAAACGATGACTCCAGAGACCTGTCGAACGATCCCAAAATGGTCAATATGGATGAAATTTTAACATTTAATCTTTTGACTCTAAATGACTGTTAGATCTGAATTATGACTTTGTCAACTAGAATAAGTGTGTTTAAAGTCATTTCTGTGCCTGAAACGGGTCAAAATTGAAGCTTTTGAGTAAGCAAAACTCTGTAAAAATGGCAATTTTGGTAACTGTGAGGGTTTAAATAGTTGTTATTCAACATGAGGCACGATCCAATTGACATTTTAAATCATTTTTGGTACAGTCCAAAAAATCCACTTTCGGATGAAAAACGATGACTCCGGACCTGTCGAACGTTCCCAAAATGGTCTATAATGATGAAATTTTAACATTTAATCTTTTGACTCTAAATGACTGTTGAATGTGAATTATGACTTTGTCAACTAAAATAAGTGTGTTGAAAGTCATTTCTGAGCCTGAAACGGGTCAAAATTGAAGCTTTTGGGTAAGCAAAACTCTGTAAAAAAGTGGCAATTTTGGTCACTGTGAGGGTTTAAATAGTTGTTATTCAACATGAGGCACGATCCAATTGACATTTTCCATCATTTTTGGTACAGTCCAAAAAATCCACTTTCGGATGAAAAACGATGACTCCGGACCTGTCGAACGATCCCAAAATGGTCTATAATGATGAAATTTTAACATTTAATCTTTTGACTCTAAATGACTGTTGGATGTGAATTATGACTTTGTCAACTAAAATAAGTGTGTTTAAAGTCATTTCTGAGCCTGAAACGGGTCAAAATTGAAGCTTTTGGGTAAGCAAAACTCTGTAAAAAATGGCAATTTTGGTCACTGTGAGGGTTTCAAAAGTGGTTATTCAACATGAGGCATGATCCAATTGACATTTTGAATCATTTTTGGTACAGTCCTAAAAATCCATTTTTGGATGAAAAACGATGACTCCGGACCTGTCGAACGATCCCAAAATGGTCAATATGGATGAAATTTTAACATTTAATCTTTTGACTCTAAATGACTGTTGGATGTGAATTATGACTTTGTCAACTAGAATAAGTGTGTTTAAAGTCATTTCTGTTCCTGAAATGGGTCAAAATTGAAGCTTTTGAGTAAGCAAAACTCTGTAAAAATGGCAATTTTGGTCACTGTGAGGGTTTCAAAAGTGGTTATTCAACATGAGGCATGATCCAATTGACATTTTGAATCATTTTTGGTACAGTCCAAAAAATCAATTTTCGGATGAAAAACAATGACTCCGGACCTGTCAAACGTTCCCAAAATGGTCTATAATGATGAAATTTTAACATTTAGTCTTTTGACTCTAAATGACTGTTGAATGTGAATTGTGACTTTGTCAACTTAAATAAGTGTGTTTAAAGTCATTTCTGAGCCTGAAACGGGTCAAAATTGAAGCTTTTGAGTAAGCAAAACTCTGTAAAAATGGCAATTTTGGTCACTGTGAGGGTTTAAAAAGAGGTTATTCAACATGAGGCACAATCCAATTGACATTTTAAATCATTTTTGGTACAGTCCAAAAATTCCATTTTCGGATGAAAAACAATCACTCCGGACCTGTCGAACGTTCCCAAAATGGTCTATAATGATGAAATTTTAACATTTAATCTTTTGACTCTAAATGACTGTTGGATGTGAATTATGACTTTGTCAACTAAAATAAGTGTGTTTAAAGTCATTTCTGAGCCTGAAACGGGTCAAAATTGAAGCTTTTGGGTAAGCAAAACTCTGTAAAAAATGGCAATTTTGGTCACTGTGAGGGTTTCAAAAGTGGTTATTCAACATGAGGCATGATCCAATTGACATTTTGAATCATTTTTGGTACAGTCCTAAAAATCCATTTTTGGATGAAAAACGATGACTCCGGACCTGTCGAACGATCCCAAAATGGTCAATATGGATGAAATTTTAACATTTAATCTTTTGACTCTAAATGACTGTTGGATGTGAATTATGACTTTGTCAACTAGAATAAGTGTGTTTAAAGTCATTTCTGTTCCTGAAATGGGTCAAAATTGAAGCTTTTGAGTAAGCAAAACTCTGTAAAAATGGCAATTTTGGTCACTGTGAGGGCTTCAAAAGTGGTTATTCAACATGAGGCATGATCCAATTGACATTTTGAATCATTTTTGGTACAGTCCAAAAAATCAATTTTCGGATGAAAAACAATGACTCAGGACCTGTCGAACGTTCCCAAAATGGTCTATAATGATGAAATTTTAACATTTAGTCTTTTGACTCTAAATGACTGTTGAATGTGAATTGTGACTTTGTCAACTAAAATAAGTGTGTTTAAAGTCATTTCTGAGCCTGAAACGGGTCAAAATTGAAGCTTTTGAGTAAGCAAAACTCTGTAAAAATGGCAATTTTGGTCACTGTGAGGGTTTAAAAAGAGGTTATTCAACATGAGGCACGATCCAATTGACATTTTAAATCATTTTTGGTACAGTCCAAAAATTCCATTTTCGGATGAAAAACGGTGACTCCAGAGACCTGTCGAACGATCCCGAAATGGTCAATATGGATGAAATTTTAACATTTAATCTTTTGACTCTAAATGACTGTTAGATCTGAATTATGACTTTGTCAACTAGAATAAGTGTGTTTAAAGTCATTTCTGTGCCTGAAACGGGTCAAAATTGAAGCTTTTGAGTAAGCAAAACTCTGTAAAAATGGCAATTTTGGTCACTGTGAGGGTTTAAATAGTTGTTATTCAACATGAGGCACGATCCAATTGACATTTGAAATCATTTTTGGTACAGTCCAAAAAATCCACTTTCGGATGAAAAACGATGACTCCGGACCTGTCGAACGTTCCCAAAATGGTCTATAATGATGAAATTTTAACATTTAATCTTTTGACTCTAAATGACTGTTGAATGTGAATTATGACTTTGTCAACTAAAATAAGTGTGTTGAAAGTCATTTCTGAGCCTGAAACGGGTCAAAATTGAAGCTTTTGGGTAAGCAAAACTCTGTAAAAAAGTGGCAATTTTGGTCACTGTGAGGGTTTAAATAGTTGTTATTCAACATGAGGCACGATCCAATTGACATTTTCAATCATTTTTGGTACAGTCCAAAAAATCCACTTTCGGATGAAAAACGATGACTCCGGACCTGTCGAACGATCCCAAAATGGTCTATAATGATGAAATTTTAACATTTAATCTTTTGACTCTAAATGACTGTTGGATGTGAATTATGACTTTGTCAACTAAAATAAGTGTGTTTAAAGTCATTTCTGAGCCTGAAACGGGTCAAAATTGAAGCTTTTGAGTAAGCAAAACTCTGTAAAAATGGCAATTTTGGTCACTGTGAGGGTTTAAAAAGAGGTTATTCAACATGAGGCACGATCCAATTGACATTTTAAATCATTTTTGGTACAGTCCAAAAAATCCACTTTCGGATGAAAAACGATGACTCCGGACCTGTCGAACGATCCCAAAATGGTCTATAATGATGAAATTTTAACATTTAATCTTTTGACTCTAAATGACTGTTGGATGTGAATTATGACTTTGTCAACTAAAATAAGTGTGTTTAAAGTCATTTCTGTGCCTGAAACGGGTCAAAATTGAAGCTTTTGAGTAAGCAAAACTCTGTAAAAATGGCAATTTTGGTCACTGTGAGGGTTTCAAAAGTGGTTATTCAACATGAGGCATGATCCAATTGACATTTTGAATCATTTTTGGTACAGTCCTAAAAATCCATTTTTGGATGAAAAACGATGACTCCGGACCTGTCGAACGATCCCAAAATGGTCAATATGGATGAAATTTTAACATTTAATCTTTTGACTCTAAATGACTGTTGAATGTGAATTGTGACTTTGTCAACTAAAATAAGTGTGTTTAAAGTCATTTCTGAGCCTGAAACGCGTCAAAATTGAAGCTTTTGAGTAAGCAAAACTCTTTAAAAATGGCGATTTTGGTCACTGTGAGGGTTTAAAAAGTGGTTATTCAACATGAGGCACGATCCAATTGACATTTTCAATCATTTTTGGTACAGTCCAAAAAATCAATTTCCGGATGAAAAATGATGACTCCAGACCTGTTGAACGTTCCCAAAATGGTCTATAATGATGAAATTTTAACATTTAATCTTTTGACTCTAAATGACTGTTGGATATGAATTATGACTTTGTCAACTAAAATAAGTGTGTTTAAAGTCATTTCTGTGCCTGAAATGGGTCAACATTGAAGCTTTTGAATAAGCAAAACTCTGTAAAAATGGCAATTTTGGTCACTGTGAGGGTTTAAAAAGTGGTTATTCAACATGAGGCATGATCCAATTGACATTTTGAATCATTTTTGGTACAGTCCAAAAAATCAATTTTCGGATGAAAAACAATGACTCCGGACCTGTCGAACGTTCCCAAAATGGTCTATAATGATGAAATTTTAACATTTAGTCTTTTGACTCTAAATGACGGTTGAATGTGAATTGTGACTTTGTCAACTAAAATAAGTGTGTTTAAAGTCATTTCTGAGCCTGAAACGGGTCAAAATTGAAGCTTTTGAGTAAGCAAAACTCTGTAAAAATGGCAATTTTGGTCACTGTGAGGGTTTAAAAAGAGGTTATTCAACATGAGGCACGATCCAATTGACATTTTAAATCATTTTTGGTACAGTCCAAAAATTCCATTTTCGGATGAAAAACGATGACTCCAGAGACCTGTCGAACGATCCCAAAATGGTCAATATGGATGAAATTTTAACATTTAATCTTTTGACTCTAAATGACTGTTAGATCTGAATTATGACTTTGTCAACTAGAATAAGTGTGTTTAAAGTCATTTCTGTGCCTGAAACGGGTCAAAATTTAAGCTTTTGAGTAAGCAAAACTCTGTAAAAATGGCAATTTTGGTAACTGTGAGGGTTTAAATAGTTGTTATTCAACATGAGGCACGATCCAATTGACATTTTAAATCATTTTTGGTACAGTCCAAAAAATCCACTTTCGGATGAAAAACGATGACTCCGGACCTGTCGAACGTTCCCAAAATGGTCTATAATGATGAAATTTTAACATTTAATCTTTTGACTCTAAATGACTGTTGAATGTGAATTATGACTTTGTCAACTAAAATAAGTGTGTTGAAAGTCATTTCTGAGCCTGAAACGGGTCAAAATTGAAGCTTTTGGGTAAGCAAAACTCTGTAAAAAAGTGGCAATTTTGGTCACTGTGAGGGTTTAAATAGTTGTTATTCAACATGAGGCACGATCCAATTGACATTTTCAATCATTTTTGGTACAGTCCAAAAAATCCACTTTCGGATGAAAAACGATGACTCCGGACCTGTCGAACGATCCCAAAATGGTCTATAATGATGAAATTTTAACATTTAATCTTTTGACTCTAAATGACTGTTGGATGTGAATTATGACTTTGTCAACTAAAATAAGGGTGTTTAAAGTCATTTCTGAGCCTGAAACGGGTCAAAATTGAAGCTTTTGGGTAAGCAAAACTCTGTAAAAAATGGCAATTTTGGTCACTGTGAGGGTTTCAAAAGTGGTTATTCAACATGAGGCATGATCCAATTGACATTTTGAATAATTTTTGGTACAGTCCTAAAAATCCATTTTTGGATGAAAAACGATGACTCCGGACCTGTCGAACGATCCCAAAATGGTCAATATGGATGAAATTTTAACATTTAATCTTTTGACTCTAAATGACTGTTGGATGTGAATTATGACTTTGTCAACTAGAATAAGTGTGTTTAAAGTCATTTCTGTTCCTGAAATGGGTCAAAATTGAAGCTTTTGAGTAAGCAAAACTCTGTAAAAATGGCAATTTTGGTCACTGTGAGGGTTTCAAAAGTGGTTATTCAACATGAGGCATGATCCAATTGACATTTTGAATCATTTTTGGTACAGTCCAAAAAATCAATGTTCGGATGAAAAACAATGACTCCGGCCGGACCTGTCGAACGTTCCCAAAATGGTCTATAATGAGGAAATTTTACCATTTAGTCTTTTGACTCTAAATGACTGTTGAATGTGAATTGTGACTTTGTCAACTAAAATAAGTGTTTTTAAAGTCATTTCTGAGCCTGAAACGGGTCAAAATTGAAGCTTTTGAGTAAGCAAAACTCTGTAAAAATGGCAATTTTGGTCACTGTGAGGGTTTAAAAAGAGGTTATTCAACATGAGGCACGATCCAATTGACATTTTAAATCATTTTTGGTACAGTCCAAAAAATCCATTTTCGGATGAAAAACGATGACTCCAGACCTGTCGAACGATCCCAAAATGGTCAATATGGATGAAATTTTAACATTTAATCTTTTGACTCTAAATGACTGTTGGATCTGAATTATGACTTTGTCAACTAGAATAAGTGTGTTTAAAGTCATTTCTGTGCCTGAAACGGGTCAAAATTGAAGCTTTTGAGTAAGCAAAACTCTGTAAAAATGGCAATTTTGGTCACTGTGAGGGTTTAAATAGTTGTTATTCAATATGAGGCATGATCCAATTGACATTTTCAATCATTTTTGGTACAGTCCAAAAAATCCACTTTCGGATGAAAAACGATGACTCCGGACCTGTCGAACGATCCCAAAATGGTCTATAATGATGACATTTTAACATTTAATCTTTTGACTCTAAATGACTGTTGGATGTGAATTATGACTTTGTCAACTAAAATAAGTGTGTTTAAAGTCATTTCTGTGCCTGAAACGGGTCGAAATTGAAGCTTTTGAGTAAGCAAAACTCTGTAAAAATGGCAATTTTGGTCACTGTGAGGGTTTCAAAAGTGGTTATTCAACATGAGGCATGATCCAATTGACATTTTGAATAATTTTTGGTACAGTCCTAAAAATCCATTTTTGGATGAAAAACGATGACTCCGGACCTGTCGAACGATCCCAAAATGGTCAATATGGATGAAATTTTAACATTTAATCTTTTGACTCTAAATGACTGTTGGATGTGAATTATGACTTTGTCAACTAGAATAAGTGTGTTTAAAGTCATTTCTGTTCCTGAAATGGGTCAAAATTGAAGCTTTTGAGTAAGCAAAACTCTGTAAAAATGGCAATTTTGGTCACTGTGAGGGTTTCAAAAGTGGTTATTCAACATGAGGCATGATCCAATTGACATTTTGAATCATTTTTGGTACAGTCCAAAAAATCAATTTTCGGATGAAAAACAATGACTCCGGACCTGTCGAACGTTCCCAAAATGGTCTATAATGATGAAATTTTAACATTTAGTCTTTTGACTCTAAATGACTGTTGAATGTGAATTGTGACTTTGTCAACTAAAATAAGTGTGTTTAAAGTCATTTCTGAGCCTGAAACGGGTCAAAATTGAAGCTTTTGAGTAAGCAAAACTCTGTAAAAATGGCAATTTTGGTCACTGTGAGGGTTTAAAAAGAGGTTATTCAACATGAGGCACGATCCAATTGACATTTTAAATCATTTTTGGTACAGTCCAAAAATTCCATTTTCGGATGAAAAACGATGACTCCAGAGACCTGTCGAACGATCCCAAAATGGTCAATATGGATGAAATTTTAACATTTAATCTTTTGACTCTAAATGACTGTTAGATCTGAATTATGACTTTGTCAACTAGAATAAGTGTGTTTAAAGTCATTTCTGTGCCTGAAACGGGTCAAAATTGAAGCTTTTGAGTAAGCAAAACTCTGTAAAAATGGCAATTTTGGTAACTGTGAGGGTTTAAATAGTTGTTATTCAACATGAGGCACGATCCAATTGACATTTTAAATCATTTTTGGTACAGTCCAAAAAATCCACTTTCGGATGAAAAACGATGACTCCGGACCTGTCGAACGTTCCCAAAATGGTCTATAATGATGAAATTTTAACATTTAATCTTTTGACTCTAAATGACTGTTGAATGTGAATTATGACTTTGTCAACTAAAATAAGTGTGTTGAAAGTCATTTCTGAGCCTGAAACGGGTCAAAATTGAAGCTTTTGGGTAAGCAAAACTCTGTAAAAAAGTGGCAATTTTGGTCACTGTGAGGGTTTAAATAGTTGTTATTCAACATGAGGCACGATCCAATTGACATTTTCCATCATTTTTGGTACAGTCCAAAAAATCCACTTTCGGATGAAAAACGATGACTCCGGACCTGTCGAACGATCCCAAAATGGTCTATAATGATGAAATTTTAACATTTAATCTTTTGACTCTAAATGACTGTTGGATGTGAATTATGACTTTGTCAACTAAAATAAGTGTGTTTAAAGTCATTTCTGAGCCTGAAACGGGTCAAAATTGAAGCTTTTGGGTAAGCAAAACTCTGTAAAAAATGGCAATTTTGGTCACTGTGAGGGTTTCAAAAGTGGTTATTCAACATGAGGCATGATCCAATTGACATTTTGAATCATTTTTGGTACAGTCCTAAAAATCCATTTTTGGATGAAAAACGATGACTCCGGACCTGTCGAACGATCCCAAAATGGTCAATATGGATGAAATTTTAACATTTAATCTTTTGACTCTAAATGACTGTTGGATGTGAATTATGACTTTGTCAACTAGAATAAGTGTGTTTAAAGTCATTTCTGTTCCTGAAATGGGTCAAAATTGAAGCTTTTGAGTAAGCAAAACTCTGTAAAAATGGCAATTTTGGTCACTGTGAGGGTTTCAAAAGTGGTTATTCAACATGAGGCATGATCCAATTGACATTTTGAATCATTTTTGGTACAGTCCAAAAAATCAATTTTCGGATGAAAAACAATGACTCCGGACCTGTCAAACGTTCCCAAAATGGTCTATAATGATGAAATTTTAACATTTAGTCTTTTGACTCTAAATGACTGTTGAATGTGAATTGTGACTTTGTCAACTTAAATAAGTGTGTTTAAAGTCATTTCTGAGCCTGAAACGGGTCAAAATTGAAGCTTTTGAGTAAGCAAAACTCTGTAAAAATGGCAATTTTGGTCACTGTGAGGGTTTAAAAAGAGGTTATTCAACATGAGGCACAATCCAATTGACATTTTAAATCATTTTTGGTACAGTCCAAAAATTCCATTTTCGGATGAAAAACAATCACTCCGGACCTGTCGAACGTTCCCAAAATGGTCTATAATGATGAAATTTTAACATTTAATCTTTTGACTCTAAATGACTGTTGGATGTGAATTATGACTTTGTCAACTAAAATAAGTGTGTTTAAAGTCATTTCTGAGCCTGAAACGGGTCAAAATTGAAGCTTTTGGGTAAGCAAAACTCTGTAAAAAATGGCAATTTTGGTCACTGTGAGGGTTTCAAAAGTGGTTATTCAACATGAGGCATGATCCAATTGACATTTTGAATCATTTTTGGTACAGTCCTAAAAATCCATTTTTGGATGAAAAACGATGACTCCGGACCTGTCGAACGATCCCAAAATGGTCAATATGGATGAAATTTTAACATTTAATCTTTTGACTCTAAATGACTGTTGGATGTGAATTATGACTTTGTCAACTAGAATAAGTGTGTTTAAAGTCATTTCTGTTCCTGAAATGGGTCAAAATTGAAGCTTTTGAGTAAGCAAAACTCTGTAAAAATGGCAATTTTGGTCACTGTGAGGGCTTCAAAAGTGGTTATTCAACATGAGGCATGATCCAATTGACATTTTGAATCATTTTTGGTACAGTCCAAAAAATCAATTTTCGGATGAAAAACAATGACTCAGGACCTGTCGAACGTTCCCAAAATGGTCTATAATGATGAAATTTTAACATTTAGTCTTTTGACTCTAAATGACTGTTGAATGTGAATTGTGACTTTGTCAACTAAAATAAGTGTGTTTAAAGTCATTTCTGAGCCTGAAACGGGTCAAAATTGAAGCTTTTGAGTAAGCAAAACTCTGTAAAAATGGCAATTTTGGTCACTGTGAGGGTTTAAAAAGAGGTTATTCAACATGAGGCACGATCCAATTGACATTTTAAATCATTTTTGGTACAGTCCAAAAATTCCATTTTCGGATGAAAAACGGTGACTCCAGAGACCTGTCGAACGATCCCGAAATGGTCAATATGGATGAAATTTTAACATTTAATCTTTTGACTCTAAATGACTGTTAGATCTGAATTATGACTTTGTCAACTAGAATAAGTGTGTTTAAAGTCATTTCTGTGCCTGAAACGGGTCAAAATTGAAGCTTTTGAGTAAGCAAAACTCTGTAAAAATGGCAATTTTGGTCACTGTGAGGGTTTAAATAGTTGTTATTCAACATGAGGCACGATCCAATTGACATTTGAAATCATTTTTGGTACAGTCCAAAAAATCCACTTTCGGATGAAAAACGATGACTCCGGACCTGTCGAACGTTCCCAAAATGGTCTATAATGATGAAATTTTAACATTTAATCTTTTGACTCTAAATGACTGTTGAATGTGAATTATGACTTTGTCAACTAAAATAAGTGTGTTGAAAGTCATTTCTGAGCCTGAAACGGGTCAAAATTGAAGCTTTTGGGTAAGCAAAACTCTGTAAAAAAGTGGCAATTTTGGTCACTGTGAGGGTTTAAATAGTTGTTATTCAACATGAGGCACGATCCAATTGACATTTTCAATCATTTTTGGTACAGTCCAAAAAATCCACTTTCGGATGAAAAACGATGACTCCGGACCTGTCGAACGATCCCAAAATGGTCTATAATGATGAAATTTTAACATTTAATCTTTTGACTCTAAATGACTGTTGGATGTGAATTATGACTTTGTCAACTAAAATAAGTGTGTTTAAAGTCATTTCTGAGCCTGAAACGGGTCAAAATTGAAGCTTTTGAGTAAGCAAAACTCTGTAAAAATGGCAATTTTGGTCACTGTGAGGGTTTAAAAAGAGGTTATTCAACATGAGGCACGATCCAATTGACATTTTAAATCATTTTTGGTACAGTCCAAAAAATCCACTTTCGGATGAAAAACGATGACTCCGGACCTGTCGAACGATCCCAAAATGGTCTATAATGATGAAATTTTAACATTTAATCTTTTGACTCTAAATGACTGTTGGATGTGAATTATGACTTTGTCAACTAAAATAAGTGTGTTTAAAGTCATTTCTGTGCCTGAAACGGGTCAAAATTGAAGCTTTTGAGTAAGCAAAACTCTGTAAAAATGGCAATTTTGGTCACTGTGAGGGTTTCAAAAGTGGTTATTCAACATGAGGCATGATCCAATTGACATTTTGAATCATTTTTGGTACAGTCCTAAAAATCCATTTTTGGATGAAAAACGATGACTCCGGACCTGTCGAACGATCCCAAAATGGTCAATATGGATGAAATTTTAACATTTAATCTTTTGACTCTAAATGACTGTTGAATGTGAATTGTGACTTTGTCAACTAAAATAAGTGTGTTTAAAGTCATTTCTGAGCCTGAAACGCGTCAAAATTGAAGCTTTTGAGTAAGCAAAACTCTTTAAAAATGGCGATTTTGGTCACTGTGAGGGTTTAAAAAGTGGTTATTCAACATGAGGCACGATCCAATTGACATTTTCAATCATTTTTGGTACAGTCCAAAAAATCAATTTCCGGATGAAAAATGATGACTCCAGACCTGTTGAACGTTCCCAAAATGGTCTATAATGATGAAATTTTAACATTTAATCTTTTGACTCTAAATGACTGTTGGATATGAATTATGACTTTGTCAACTAAAATAAGTGTGTTTAAAGTCATTTCTGTGCCTGAAATGGGTCAACATTGAAGCTTTTGAATAAGCAAAACTCTGTAAAAATGGCAATTTTGGTCACTGTGAGGGTTTAAAAAGTGGTTATTCAACATGAGGCATGATCCAATTGACATTTTGAATCATTTTTGGTACAGTCCAAAAAATCCATTTTCGGATGAAAAACGATGACTCCGGAACTGTCGAACGATCCCAAAATGGTCAATTTGGATGAAATTTTAACATTTAATCTTTTGAATCTAAATGACTGTTGGATGTGAATTATGACTTTGTCGACTAAAATAAGTGTGTTTAAAGTCATTTCTGTGCCTGAAATGGGTCAAAATTGAAGCTTTTGAGTAAGCAAAACTCTGTAAAAATGGCAATTTTGGTCACTGTGAGGGTTTAAATAGTTGTTATTCAACATGAGGCACGATCAAATTGACATTTTGAATCATTTTTGGTACAGTCCAAAAAATCTATTTTCGGATGAAAAACGATGACTCCGGACCTGTCGAACGTTCCCAAAATGGTCTATAATGATGAAATTTTAACATTTAATCTTTTGACTCTAAATGACTGTTGGATGTGAATTGTGACTTGGTCAACTAAAATAAGTGTGTTTAAAGTCATTTCTGAGCCTGAAACGGGTCAAAATTGAAGCTTTTGAGTAAGCAAAACTCTGTAAAAATGGCAATTTTGGTCACTGTGAGGGTTTAAAAAGAGGTTATTCAACATGAGGCACGATCCAATTGACATTTTAAATCATTTTTGGTACAGTCCAAAAAATCCACTTTCGGATGAAAAACGATGACTCCGGACCTGTCGAACGATCCCAAAATGGTCTATAATGATGACATTTTAACATTTAATCTTTTGACTCTAAATGACTGTTGGATGTGAATTATGACTTTGTCAACTAAAATAAGTGTGTTTAAAGTCATTTCTGTGCCTGAAACGGGTCAAAATTGAAGCTTTTGAGTAAGCAAAACTCTGTAAAAATGGCAATTTTGGTCACTGTGAGGGTTTCAAAAGTGGTTATTCAACATGAGGCATGATCCAATTGACATTTTGAATCATTTTTGGTACAGTCCAAAAAATCAATTTTCGGATGAAAAACAATGACTCCGGACCTGTCGAACGTTCCCAAAATGGTCTATAATGATGAAATTTTAACATTTAGTCTTTTGACTCTAAATGACTGTTGAATGTGAATTGTGACTTTGTCAACTAAAATAAGTGTGTTTAAAGTCATTTCTGAGCCTGAAACGGGTCAAAATTGAAGCTTTTGAGTAAGCAAAACTCTGTAAAAATGGCAATTTTGGTCACTGTGAGGGTTTAAAAAGAGGTTATTCAACATGAGGCACGATCCAATTGACATTTTAAATCATTTTTGGTACAGTCCAAAAATTCCATTTTCGGATGAAAAACGATGACTCCAGAGACCTGTCGAACGATCCCGAAATGGTCAATATGGATGAAATTTTAACATTTAATCTTTTGACTCTAAATGACTGTTAGATCTGAATTATGACTTTGTCAACTAGAATAAGTGTGTTTAAAGTCATTTCTGTGCCTGAAACGGGTCAAAATTGAAGCTTTTGAGTAAGCAAAACTCTGTAAAAATGGCAATTTTGGTCACTGTGAGGGTTTAAATAGTTGTTATTCAACATGAGGCACGATCCAATTGACATTTGAAATCATTTTTGGTACAGTCCAAAAAATCCACTTTCGGATGAAAAACGATGACTCCGGACCTGTCGAACGTTCCCAAAATGGTCTATAATGATGAAATTTTAACATTTAATCTTTTGACTCTAAATGACTGTTGAATGTGAATTATGACTTTGTCAACTAAAATAAGTGTGTTGAAAGTCATTTCTGAGCCTGAAACGGGTCAAAATTGAAGCTTTTGGGTAAGCAAAACTCTGTAAAAAAGTGGCAATTTTGGTCACTGTGAGGGTTTAAATAGTTGTTATTCAACATGAGGCACGATCCAATTGACATTTTCAATCATTTTTGGTACAGTCCAAAAAATCCACTTTCGGATGAAAAACGATGACTCCGGACCTGTCGAACGATCCCAAAATGGTCTATAATGATGAAATTTTAACATTTAATCTTTTGACTCTAAATGACTGTTGGATGTGAATTATGACTTTGTCAACTAAAATAAGTGTGTTTAAAGGTATTTCTGAGCCTGAAACGGGTCAAAATTGAAGCTTTTGAGTAAGCAAAACTCTGTAAAAATGGCAATTTTGGTCACTGTGAGGGTTTAAAAAGAGGTTATTCAACATGAGGCACGATCCAATTGACATTTTAAATCATTTTTGGTACAGTCCAAAAAATCCACTTTCGGATGAAAAACGATGACTCCGGACCTGTCGAACGATCCCAAAATGGTCTATAATGATGAAATTTTAACATTTAATCTTTTGACTCTAAATGACTGTTGGATGTGAATTATGACTTTGTCAACTAAAATAAGTGTGTTTAAAGTCATTTCTGTGCCTGAAACGGGTCAAAATTGAAGCTTTTGAGTAAGCAAAACTCTGTAAAAATGGCAATTTTGGTCACTGTGAGGGTTTCAAAAGTGGTTATTCAACATGAGGCATGATCCAATTGACATTTTGAATCATTTTTGGTACAGTCCTAAAAATCCATTTTTGGATGAAAAACGATGACTCCGGACCTGTCGAACGATCCCAAAATGGTCAATATGGATGAAATTTTAACATTTAATCTTTTGACTCTAAATGACTGTTGAATGTGAATTGTGACTTTGTCAACTAAAATAAGTGTGTTTAAAGTCATTTCTGAGCCTGAAACGGGTCAAAATTGAAGCTTTTGAGTAAGCAAAACTCTTTAAAAATGGCGATTTTGGTCACTGTGAGGGTTTAAAAAGTGGTTATTCAACATGAGGCACGATCCAATTGACATTTTCAATCATTTTTGGTACAGTCCAAAAAATCAATTTCCGGATGAAAAATGATGACTCCAGACCTGTTGAACGTTCCCAAAATGGTCTATAATGATGAAATTTTAACATTTAATCTTTTGACTCTAAATGACTGTTGGATATGAATTATGACTTTGTCAACTAAAATAAGTGTGTTTAAAGTCATTTCTGTGCCTGAAATGGGTCAACATTGAAGCTTTTGAATAGGCAAAACTCTGTAAAAATGGCAATTTTGGTCACTGTGAGGGTTTAAAAAGTGGTTATTCAACATGAGGCATGATCCAATTGACATTTTGAATCATTTTTGGTACAGTCCAAAAAATCCATTTTCGGATGAAAAACGATGACTCCGGAACTGTCGAACGATCCCAAAATGGTCAATTTGGATGAAATTTTAACATTTAATCTTTTGAATCTAAATGACTGTTGGATGTGAATTATGACTTTGTCAACTAAAATAAGTGTGTTTAAAGTCATTTCTGTGCCTGAAATGGGTCAAAATTGAAGCTTTTGAGTAAGCAAAACTCTGTAAAAATGGCAATTTTGGTCACTGTGAGGGTTTAAATAGTTGTTATTCAACATGAGGCACGATCAAATTGACATTTTGAATCATTTTTGGTACAGTCCAAAAAATCTATTTTCGGATGAAAAACGATGACTCCGGACCTGTCGAACGTTCCCAAAATGGTCTATAATGATGAAATTTTAACATTTATTCTTTTGACTCTAAATGACTGTTGGATGTGAATTGTGACTTGGTCAACTAAAATAAGTGTGTTTAAAGTCATTTCTGAGCCTGAAACGGGTCAAAATTGAAGCTTTTGAGTAAGCAAAACTCTGTAAAAATGGCAATTTTGGTCACTGTGAGGGTTTAAAAAGAGGTTATTCAACATGAGGCACGATCCAATTGACATTTTAAATCATTTTTGGTACAGTCCAAAAAATCCACTTTCGGATGAAAAACGATGACTCCGGACCTGTCGAACGATCCCAAAATGGTCTATAATGATGACATTTTAACATTTAATCTTTTGACTCTAAATGACTGTTGGATGTGAATTATGACTTTGTCAACTAAAATAAGTGTGTTTAAAGTCATTTCTGTGCCTGAAACGGGTCAAAATTGAAGCTTTTGAGTAAGCAAAACTCTGTAAAAATGGCAATTTTGGTCACTGTGAGGGTTTCAAAAGTGGTTATTCAACATGAGGCATGATCCAATTGACATTTTGAATCATTTTTGGTACAGTCCAAAAAATCAATTTTCGGATGAAGAAAGATGACTCCGGACCTGTCGAACGATCCCAAAATGGTCTATAATGATGAAATTTTAACATTTAATCTTTTGACTCTAAAATGACTGTTGGATGTGAATTATGACTTTTTCAACTAAAATAAGTGTGTTTATAGTCATTTCTGTGCCTGAAACGGGTCAAAATTGAAGCTTTTGAGAAAGCAAAACTCTGTAAAAATGGCAATTTTGGTCACTGTGAGGGTTTCAAAAGAGGTTATTCAACATGAGGCATGATCCAATTGACATTTTGAATCATTTTTGGTACAGTCCAAAAAATCAATGTTCGGATGAAAAACAATGACTCCGGCCGGACCTGTCGAACGTTCCCAAAATGGTCTATAATGATGAAATTTTAACATTTAGTCTTTTGACTCTAAATGACTGTTGAATGTGAATTGTGACTTTGTCAACTAAAATAAGTGTGTTTAAAGTCATTTCTGTGCCTGAAACGGGTCAAAATTGAAGCTTTTGAGTAAGCAAAACTCTGTAAAAATGGCAATTTTGGTCACTGTGAGGGTTTAAAAAGAGGTTATTCAACATGAGGCACGATCCAATTGACATTTTAAATCATTTTTGGTACAGTCCAAAAAATCCATTTTCGGATGAAAAACGATGACTCCAGACCTGTCGAACGATCCCAAAATGGTCAATATGGATGAAATTTTAACATTTAATCTTTTGACTCTAAATGACTGTTGGATCTGAATTATGACTTTGTCAACTAGAATAAGTGTGTTTAAAGTCATTTCTGTGCCTGAAACGGGTCAAAATTGAAGCTTTGAGTAAGCAAAACTCTGTAAAAATGGCAATTTTGGTCACTGTGAGGGTTTAAATAGTTGTTATTCAACATGAGGCACGATCCAATTGACATTTTAAATCATTTTTGGTACAGTCCAAAAAATCCACTTTCGGATGAAAAACGATGACTCCGGACCTGTCGAACGATCCCAAAATGGTCTATAATGATGAAATTTTAACATTTAATCTTTTTTTTTTTTTTCACAACCAAGTTTATTGAGCAAAAGAATGACAAGCATGAGGCACCTTCCCACACCAAGGTCACCACATCAAAATCAATGTATGGATCACATATACAAGAAATATGAAGCAAGTATCAAGGAAGCTCAGCTTTAAAACCCCAACTACCCATCCCAACCCCCAACTACACCCCCACCCATACCCACTATCCCCCCCCCCCTTTCCACACATGTACAGAGGCAATACAGAGATGGTTCATATAATAGAAGCAGGCATGAAGCAACCTGGGATGTGCCTTTAGGGCCAGAGACAGCGCTGCGATCAAATGTCCTCCTCCGGTTCCACCGGGGGTTCCAAGGATAGGCCACGGTAGTCAGCCCACCGCTTCCAGATCTTGAAGTGCTTGCGTGGGCAGCCCCGCGCCTCAAAAATCGGTTTCTCAAGACCCATAAAATAGTCCAGTCCCGCCTTCCATGCCGACAGGGGGGGGGCCCTCACTGACTTCCAGGCCCGAGCCAAGTCGCGCTTAGCCACCACCAGGCCCAGCAACAATAGGTGCCGTTTATAGATGTTGCCCCCAACCCCGTCCATGACGTGCAGCAGGCCCAGCCGGTGAGTACGGGGAAGATCCCAGCCCAGGACCTCAGTCAGGCAATTCCACACACCCCTCCAGAAGCCAGCCAGGCGACCACACGACCACACTGTGTGCAACAAGGTGCCGGGCACTTCCCCACATCGCAGGCACTCCGAAGACTCAATCAAACCAGCCCTCCACAGTCGTTCACGTGTGTAATAGGCACGATGTAGATACTTGAATTGTATGAGACGGAGCCGAACCGCGATAGCGGTGCCACGGGGAGACTCCAGGGCCTCTCTCCAGTCGTCTTCGTCCAGGGTGCCCACGTCCACCTCCCAGGCTTCCCGGAGGGAGCTGAGAGTAGATGAGCAATGAATAACCAGAGTCTGGTAGATCCTGGAAACCTTCTTGTCCCCCAGGTCGCCCATAAAGACTTTCGCCTCAATTGGGCTAAACTCTGGAAGGGAGTCAAGGCCAGCAATGCTTGGGGCGAGGGCATGGCGCAGCTGTAAGTATCGGAAAAACTGGGACTGAGGCATTTGGAATTCCACTCGGAGGTCTGCAAAGGACTTGAGGGTTGCGCCGGACACGACGTGACCCAGTTGAGTAATCCCAATAGTCTCCCAACCCTCGAACCCAGCCAGAGTCGCCAGCTCTGGAAGCAGGCCGTTGTGCCACAGCGGCGTTTCCGCCGTCAACTTGCCCCACCATCCCATGCGGCGCAAGGACTGCCGCCACACTGCAAAGACCACCCTTGTCACCGATGGCAACCCACGGCGTATACGCGCCGAGTATAGAACGGTGTGGAGTGTATGGTCACCCATAAGATGCCTTTCCAGGGCATATGCCGGATCACTCCTATCCCCGTACCACCAATCGTTAAGAACAAGCAGATGGGATGCTTGGTAGTAGGAGAGGAGATCAGACGTGGCCAAGCCACCACAGTAGGTGGATAGAAAACATGTCTTTAGGGCCACCCTGGCCGCTCCGCCCTCCCACAGGAAGCGGCCCAGCACAGAGTTCACCCGGCGAAACCCCTCCATGCCGATAGGGTGCGGGAAATGTTGGAGTTGGTACAGCAGTCTCGGCAGCGCCACCATTTTAAAGATGGCCAACCTCCCAAAGATCGTAAGCGGCATCCTGGACCACGTTTTAACATCCGTCTGGACCCGTTCCCACACCGGCAGGACACTACGCGTCCAGGCCACGGCCCGCGAAGTCGAGAGGAAAACACCCAAGTATTTCAGGCCGTCAGTCGCCACTCGTAGATCAGCAGCCCAGTCGTCGGCCACTACTCCGCCATGCAAAACCCATAGGGTCGACTTAGATAGGTTAAGGGTAAGCCCGGAGACTTCGCCAAACCTCCGCATGATCTCCAGGATTCGAGGGCCAGAGCGCCGCAGATCTGTAAGGAACAGGAGGACGTCGTCCGCGTAGAGTGCAATTCTATCCGTAAGCGTATCGTTCCAGACAAAGCCACGCAGCTGGGCATCCAGCCGCACCCGCGCCGCGAGGGGTTCCATGGCCAGGGCAAATAGGTATGGGGATAACGGGCAACCCTGGCGCGTACCGCGGCCGATTGGGAAGCGTCCTGAGACCGCTCCCGCCACCCGGACCGACGCCGTGACATTGGTGTACAGGAGGCGGACATAGGACAGAAAGACCGGCCCGAGGTTTAGGCGGGCCAATAAGGTGAAGAGATACGCCCAGCTCACCGAGTCAAAGGCCCGGTCCATGTCCGCAAGGAGAAGTGCGGCCTGTTCATCCCTAGCACTCATGGCGTCGATCGCCGCCTGTGCCCGCCGGATATTGTGTCGGGTGGCCCTATGCGGCATGAATCCGGCCTGGTCGGGGTGGACCAGGTCGGCTATGAGGGGCAGAAGGCGGTTCGCCAGGGCTTTCGCCAATATCTTGGCCTCGATGTTGAGGAGGGAGATAGGCCGGTATGAATCATGACGGTCAGGTGCCCTACCAGGCTTCAAAAAGACCACAATCTCAGCATGACGCCAGTCAGGTGGCAGCTCGCCCCTAGACCGCGCTGCCTCCAGTGCATTGCGAAAGTGGGGTCCCAGCTGGACGTGGAATTTTTTATAAAATTCGGCAGGGTAGCCACTAGGGCCGGGCGCCTTCCCAGTGTTCAGTTGGCCAAGGGCCTCCCCTAGCTCCTCGGACGTAAGTGGGACCTCCAGGGCCGTTCTAGCCTCCTCCGGGACTGCCTGCGGGAGTAGAGCATCCAGGTACGGGGCAATCCCGCTCTCCCCCAATGGATCGCGAGGGGCATATTGTGCCTCGTAGTAGCGGGCAAAGCTGGCCGCCAATTGGTCCGGGTCGGTTATGACTGAGCCATCCCCCGCCGTGAGACCGGGGAGCTCCAGGGGCTGGAAGGTCGCCTGGCAAAGTCTATGCAACATGGTGCAGGACTTATCGCCCCACTGATATACCCTACTGCGCGTGGCGAGCCACGCCTGCCGGGCCTCCTCATGTAGGACCGAGGAGTAAGTCTGCTGGGCCTGCAGGAGCTGGCGCATCACGCCCTCCTCACCTCCAAGTCGACCACGCTGCTCCAGCTCCTCCACGCGGGCCGCGGCAGCCACTATGGCCTCTCGGTGCTTCCGCCGAGCGGCCACACACCAAGTTATGTCGATGCCCCGGATCGTGGGCTTCAGCGCCTCCCACACCACGACTGCATCGGCTCCCCCCACCAAGTTCTCGCGCCAAAAGTGGTCGATTGCCACCCGTAGGTGCGCCACATAGTCCGGCCGCTGCAACTGCCAGGCGGACATACGCCAGCGAAAAGGTTGCCGTTTAACGGGGAGGGTCAGAGTGGCCAGGACAGGGGAATGATCCGAAAGGCCCCTGGGGAGTATCGAGGCGTCCCTAACACGGCTCAGGCAGGTCCCAGGCACAAACAAGTAATCAAGCCTCGAGAATGACCCATGCACCGCCGATACATACGTGAAGGCCTGTACTGCGGGATGAAAATGCCGCCACACATCGACCCAGCCCATACTGCGCGCCGTTGCACTCAACCGGGTGGGGGCAGCCGCGGGGGGGGGGTTAGGTACCACACACGCTCGCCGCTGGCGGTCCAGGCCCACATCCATGACTTCATTCCAGTCGCCCCCCACCACAGTCAGGACCTCGGGGATTTCGTCCCACAACGCAAACAGCCGTTCAGACAGTGCCCACTGCAGGGGGGGAGGGGCATAGACACTACCAAAAACCACCGGCTCGGAACCCAGTAGGCCTTTAACAAAAACAAATCTGCCCTGGGGGTCAACCCATTGCTTCTCGTGGACATAGGCCACCCTACGATGGATCAGTATGGCCACCCCCCTCGAGCCCCTCGTAAAGCCAGCATGATAGACCTGGTGGTAGCCGAACCTCTGGAGGCTAAGGGCTTTGGAACCCAGCATGTGCGTTTCCTGAAGCAAAAGAACATCCACCATCTCCCTTTTCCCCCACCGCAGCACAGCCCCCCGCTTAATCTTATCGAGGACACCCCGCACATTCCACGTCACCACCCGCAGGGTCTTCAGAGGAGTCACACTCGCAGCACTAGCCATTATCGACACACAGTTTAAGATCCGGCCCACCCTCCCACCCAGGTGCTACCCGCAGAACGACAAAAAGCACAGCCCCCGACACGTGTGGACCCACCCCCCCAGCCCGCAAACACAACTCCCCCGTTCCAGCCCAGAGCCCCCCCAACAACAAGTGCAACACCAGAACACCCCCCCATACCCCACCCCCCCCACCCCAATACCTCAGAAAACAGTGAAGTACCTGTCGCGGCATGGAGGGACCCGAGCCCAAAACAGAGGACTCAGGGCCCGCCATACCAATGGATCCCCAAAACCCCACCAAGACGCACACTCACCACCCCCCCAACAACACTCACATCCGTGAGGGTCTGAGGCCCGTATAAGGTACCCTCCGAGCCACACTGTGTCCCCATGTCTATAGCTGAAGTCTCCACACGGGAGCCGGCTGGCACATCAAGGACAAAATAAAACAGTCTCACCAGCCAAGGCAGAGCATGTCCATATACAGCAGACAGAATGCATGGAGGCCCAACAGTGTTCAGCTGCCCGCATCGGAGTGTTCAGAGTCCCTGGCGCCACCCGGTTGCGACGCACAGGCGGAAGCCGATCTTTTCTTGGAGCGAGACCTCCGATGTCGGCCCTTCTTGGGCTGGCGTTGTGTCCGCTCCGGCGACGAACCTGGAGACCTGCCCGGGTCCAGTCCCGGTTGGGCGTGGGGACGTAGTCGCACTGCCTCATCCGTCCAGCGAAACACCTCCTCCGGCGAGTCGAAGAAGTGGGTACGAGACTGGTGTATGACCCGCAAGCGAGCTGGATACAGGAGCGAGTACTGGAGCTTGAGGCCCCGGAGCTTAGCCTTAGCGTCCATGAAGGAGTGCCGCTGTTGTTGCACCATTTTTGTGTAGTCCGGGAAAATCATAATGGTATGATTCTCAAAGGCGAGGGAGCCCTTGTTCCTCGCCTCCCGTAAGATAACATCACGGTCATGATAGTTCAGCAGGCAGGCTATAACCGGCCGCGGGCGCCCACCCTCCGGCGGCCGCTGGGTCAGGGCCCTGTGGGCCCTCTCGATCACGAAACACCTAGATACCGCCCCTTCAGGGAGCCAGCTCTCCAGCCACCCGGTCAGGAACCTCTCCATGCTGTCCTTCTCGCACCGCTCCGGAAAACCAACGAAGCGGAGGTTGTTGCGCCGCGCGCGCCCTTCTGCATCCTCCACGCGGGCCGCCAGTGTCTTCTGGACGCTTTCAACCTCCGCAAGGCGCTTCTTTAGGCCACCAATGTCCGCCTCAGTCTCCGTGACACGGATTTCAACCCCAGCAATCCGCTCCACTGCATTGCGGAGGTCCTGGCGTAAGAGCGTGACATCTGCCCCGACCGCGCCTATCTTGGCATCGAGCATGTCCCGAGACTGGGTTATGGCCGCTAGGATAGCTGCATTGTCTGGCCCGGGGCCGCCGCTGCCACCGGTCGCCCCAGCGCCACCACTCGGCCCTGTGAATTTATCTATGGGTCCATGCTTGGGCGGGCCACCTCCTCTGTCCCTGGTCATGGCAAGCGCCGGGCTGGGTCCACACCACTCTCGGGCACTGTCGCAGGAGCTGGATCGGGGCGGCCCAGATGAGGCCCCGGGGAGGGGACGTTGCGATCGGGTGTCGCGAAAATCGAGGCCCCGGCGTCACCCCAGCAGGACAGGCCGCACCCACACTCGCCCTCACGGGCAGCCGTCTAAGATATATCAGGAAGAATCAGCGGGTCCGCGGTCCATGGGTCGCCGTATCCAGCGGGCTTAGCCAGGGGAGGCGGATCAGGGGGGCCAGCCGACCACCAGTCCAGCCCCGGTCGCCCCCGGGCACAAGGGGTCCCGCCACCAGACTGTCGCAGGGCCCGGCCACGCCACCACCACTCGCCGGTCGTGCAGGGGAAGAGCCGATGGGTAGGAGTCGCTGGTTCCGCCTCAAACTCCAGGCGATCGCTGGCGGAGAGAGAAGCCCAGGACGGCGTAGCGGATGCCACTTGCACCCGCCAGGTCACAGCTGCCACCGTCGCGAAACTCGAGGACCCCGGTTCCGGCCGGCCACCAGGCCGCGCTCTGCCACCGACTCCCCTCGATCACAGGAAGGGGGGAATCACAGGATCTACACACCAATGCAGACTGGAAACTTCACTGGATCGAGTGCGGGCACTGGGCACCAACAGTGGGCTCGGGGGTCAGGATAAATGATCGGATTTAGTCCGGGCCGGCGGGAGCTCTACAAGGCTGCGACCGCCATCTTCGCCCGCCAACAGCAGCACCCTCTAACATTTAATCTTTTGACTCTAAATGACTGTTGAATGTGAATTATGACTTTGTCAACTAAAATAAGTGTGTTGAAAGTCATTTCTGAGCCTGAAACGGGTCAAAATTGAAGCTTTTGGGTAAGCAAAACTCTGTAAAAAAGTGGCAATTTTGGTCACTGTGAGGGTTTAAATAGTTGTTATTCAACATGAGGCACGATCCAATTGACATTTTCAATCATTTTTGGTACAGTCCAAAAAATCC
This sequence comes from Lissotriton vulgaris, assembly GCF_964263255.1. Lineage (NCBI taxonomy): Eukaryota > Metazoa > Chordata > Amphibia > Caudata > Salamandridae > Lissotriton > Lissotriton vulgaris. The sequence continues at coordinate 377,621 of NW_028250879.1, read as the reverse complement.
ACTTTCGGATGAAAAACGATGACTCTGGACCTGTCGAACGATCCCAAAATGGTCTATAATGATGAAATTTTAACATTTAATCTTTTGACTCTAAATGACTGTTGGATGTGAATTATTACTTTGTCAACTAAAATAAGTGTGTTTAAAGTCATTTCTGAGCCTGAAACGGGTCAAAATTGAAGCTTTTGGGTAAGCAAAACTCTGTAAAAAATGGCAATTTTGGTCACTGTGAGGGTTTCAAAAGTGGTTATTCAACATGAGGCATGATCCAATTGACATTTTGAATCATTTTTGGTACAGTCCTAAAAATCCATTTTTGGATGAAAAACGATGACTCCGGACCTGTCGAACGATCCCAAAATGGTCAATATGGATGAAATTTTAACATTTAATCTTTTGACTCTAAATGACTGTTGAATGTGAATTGTGACTTTGTCAACTAAAATAAGTGTGTTTAAAGTAATTTCTGAGCCTGAAACGGGTCAAAATTGAAGCTTTTGAGTAAGCAAAACTCTGTAAAAATGGCAATTTTGGTCACTGTGAGGGTTTAAAAAGAGGTTATTCAACATGAGGCACGATCCAATTGACATTTTAAATCATTTTTGGTACAGTCCAAAAAATCCATTTTCAGATGAAAAACGATGACTCCAGAGACCTGTCGAACGATCCCAAAATGGTCAATATGGATGAAATTTTAACATTTAATCTTTTGACTCTAAATGACTGTTGGATCTGAATTATGACTTTGTCATCTAGAATAAGTGTGTTTAAAGTCATTTCTGTGCCTGAAACGGGTCAAAATTGAAGCTTTTGAGAACGCAAAACTCTTTAAAAATGGCAATTTTGGTCACTGTGAGGGTTTAAAAAGTGGTTATTCAACATGAGGCACGATCCAATTGACATTTTCAATCATTTTTGGTACAGTCCAAAAAATCAATTTCCGGATGAAAAATGATGACTCCGGACCTGTCGAACGTTCCCAAAATGGTCTATAATGATGAAATTTTAACATTTAATCTTTTGACTCTAAATGACTGTTGGATATGAATTATGACTTTGTCAACTAAAATAAGTGTGTTTAAAGTCATTTCTGTGCCTGAAATGGGTCAACATTGAAGCTTTTGAATAAGCAAAACTCTGTAAAAATGGCAATTTTGGTCACTGTGAGGGTTTAAAAAGTGGTTATTCAACATGAGGCATGATCCAATTGACATTTTGAATCATTTTTGGTACAGTCCAAAAAATCCATTTTCGGATGAAAAACGATGACTCCGGACCTGTCGAACGATCCCAAAATGGTCAATTTGGATGAAATTTTAACATTTAATCTCTTGAATGTAAATGACTGTTGGATGTGAATTATGACTTTGTCAACTAAAATAAGTGTGTTTAAAGTCATTTCTGTGCCTGAAATGGGTCAAAATTGAAGCTTTTGAGTAAGCAAAACTCTGTAAAAATGGCAATTTTGGTCACTGTGAGGGTTTAAATAGTTGTTATTCAACATGAGGCATGATCAAATTGACATTTTGAATCATTTTTGGTACAGTCCAAAAAATCGATTTTCGGATGAAAAACGATGACTCCGGACCTGTCGAACGTTCCCAAAATGGTCTATAATGATGAAATTTTAACATTTAATCTTTTGACTCTAAATGACTGTTGGATGTGAATTGTGACTTTGTCAACTAGAATAAGTGTGTTTAAAGTCATTTCTGTGCCTGAAATGGGTCAAAATTGAAGCTTTTGAGTAAGCAAAACTCTTTAAAAATGGCAATTTTGGTCACTGTGAGGGTTTAAAAAGTGGTTATTCAACATGAGGCACGATCCAATTGACATTTTCAATCATTTTTGGTACAGTCCAAAAAATCGATTTTCGGATGAAAAACGATGACTCCGGACCTGTCGAACGTTCCCAAAATGGTCTATAATGATGAAATTTTAACATTTAATCTTTTGACTCTAAATGACTGTTGGATGTGAATTGTGACTTTGTCAACTAGAACAAGTGTGTTTAAAGTCATTTCTGTGCCTGAAATGGGTCAAAATTGAAGCTTTTGAGTAAGCAAAACTCTGTAAAAATGGCAATTTTGGTCACTGTGAGGGTTTAAAAAGGAGTTATGCAACATGAGGCATGATCCAATTGACATTTTGAATCATTTTTGGTACAGTCCAAAAAATCCATTTTCGGATGAAAAACGATGATTCCGGACCTGTCGAACGATCCCAAAATGGTCAATATGGATGAAATTTTAACATTTATTCTTTTGACTCTAAATGACTGTTGGATGTGAATTAGGACTTTGTCAACTAGAATAAGTGTGTTTAAAGTCATTTCTGTGCCTGAAACGGGTCAAAATTGAAGCTTTTGAGTAAGCAAAACTCTGTAAAAATGGCAATTTTGGTCACTGTGAGGGTTTAAAAAGGGGTTATGCAACATGAGGCATGATCCAATTGACATTTTGAATCATTTTTGGTACAGTCCAAAAAATCCATTTTCGGATGAAAAACGATGATTCCGGACCTGTCGAACGATCCCAAAATGGTCAATATGGATGAAATTTTAACATTTAATCTTTTGACTCTAAATGACTGTTGGATGTGAATTAGGACTTTGTCAACTAGAATAAGTGTGTTTAAAGTCATTTCTGTGCCTGAAACGGGTCAAAATTGAAGCTTTTGAGTAAGCAAAACTCTGTAAAAATGGCAATTTTGGTCACTGTGAGGGTTTAAATATTGTTACTCAAAATGAGGCACGATCCAATTGACATTTTGAATCATTTTTGGTACAGTCCAAAAAATCAATTTTCGGATGAAGAAAGATGACTCCGGACCTGTCGAACGATCCCAAAATGGTCTATAATGATGAAATTTTAACATTTAATCTTTTGACTCTAAATGACTGTTGGATGTGAATTATGACTTTTTCAACTAAAATAAGTGTGTTTAAAGTCATTTCTGTGCCTGAAACGGGTCAAAATTGAAGCTTTTGAGAAAGCAAAACTCTGTAAAAATGGCAATTTTGGTCACTGTGAGGGTTTCAAAAGAGGTTATTCAACATGAGGCATGATCCAATTGACATTTTGAATCATTTTTGGTACAGTCCAAAAAATCAATGTTCGGATGAAAAACAATGACTCCGGCCGGACCTGTCGAACGTTCCCAAAATGGTCTATAATGATGAAATTTTAACATTTAGTCTTTTGACTCTAAATGACTGTTGAATGTGAATTGTGACTTTGTCAACTAAAATAAGTGTGTTTAAAGTCATTTCTGTGCCTGAAACGGGTCAAAATTGAAGCTTTTGAGTAAGCAAAACTCTGTAAAAATGGCAATTTTGGTCACTGTGAGGGTTTAAAAAGAGGTTATTCAACATGAGGCACGATCCAATTGACATTTTAAATCATTTTTGGATGAAAAACGATGACTCCGGACCTGTCGAACGATCCCAAAATTGTCAATATGGATGAAATTTTAACATTTAATCTTTTGACTCTAAATGACTGTTGGATGTGAATTATGACTTTGTCAACTAAAATAAGTGTCATTTCTGGAAACGGGCGACCATTCGGTCCCCCCGAACGTATGGTGGAGTACCACGATCCCCCCGGGAAGCCATCTTGGGCGGGAGGCGAGTCTCGGCTGGTATGCCCGAAGCGGCGTAGCCGGGGCGCGCCTTTTTCCCGCCCTTACAGATATCCCGTCTGAGAATGCCCAAGAAAGTCGGAAAGCGGGTCGGTACCGAGCAGATGCTCCGCATGCTCATGAAGGAGATAGCCGATCTGAAGGAAAAGGTGGAGGCTAAGGACGGGCTGGGAGGAACGAAACGGCCTTTGCAGGGAGCAGTCCCCGGGGGAAAAAGCAAGAGGCCCAGAAGGGGAGCACTTGGGGGAGACACCCCGGTTCCCGATACCCCACGTGAGGAGCCAATCCCGGTGCCGAAAGAGGGGAACCCAATTCCTGTGGTGGTCACCCCCGTGAACAGGGAGGATATGCCCCCCGAGTTGGCAGCACAATTGGCAGAGTGGTTGGGAAAAGATAGCGAGGGCGCCACGGCTGATGACGCCCGGGCAGTAATGAGGCAATTGCGGGAATCTAGGGAGGCTGCGAAGGCAATATCATCTGTTCCCCCACAGGTTCCGGCTACGGGGAGTACAGCAGGCCCAAGTTCGGCGACAAGCACGGGGTCTACTTCAGGTAAGCGGCCATTGCCGATTGCGGGGGAGGGGTCTGTGCCTTCTCGACAGGAAAAGATTGCCCAGCATGTCCCGCTAGAAATTAAGGAGTTGATTTGGGCGGATAAGTATATTAACATGTTTTCATTGCTTACCGACCATTACGAGATAGAGCATGTAAAGAGTCAAAAGGAGCTCATGCATCCGAGTGTTTGGCGCGCGAAAATGGCCGCCTTTAAGGTCGACGAGACCATTGGTACTTGGGGCAGAGCGTGGGGCATTTTTACATCCATCATGGGTGAGCGCAGGCCCGAGTTGCTGACCGAGTTACCCATTTATCAGTCGCGTATTATGGAGTATTCTGTGGCATATGGGGGCAATCAGTGGTTCTGCTATGACAATCTGTTTAGAAAAGCTAAAGAACACAACCCATTGTTGTCTTGGGATTGTTACGACTCCGTGTCATGGCAAAAAATGGAGAGTACAGGAATGTTGAAAGTACCATTGGTAGGGAGTAATGGGGGGGAATCTTCCCGCCAAAACTCTGGGACACCCTTTCGGACGGGTGCAGGTAACGAGTACCACTCGAAGCCGAGTGGCAACACAGGTAAAAGGGGGATCTGTTGGAATTTTAACAGGGGAAAATGTATGAGGCCCCAGGGGTCATGCAAATTCAGACACGAGTGTGGAGGGTGTGGGCAGTCATCCCATCCTGAGTCCATGTGCAGAGCCAAAACGGGTGATAACGGTGGTAAGGGAGGCGCCAAACAGGTCTAATACAGTCCGAGGGGCGCCTTTACCTACCCCGATTGATACCATGGCAATGATTCCTTGGCTCAGCGAATACCCGGATCATGCTTCCGCTGGGGTGTTACAAAACAGGTTTTCATATGGTTTCCGCATCCCAGTGGGGGATTTTCGGGGTGTACCAAACTGTAAGAACCAACTGTCGGTCTTGCAGCACACGGCGGTGGTGCAGGTAAAGATTGGGAAAGAGGTGACTCGAGGTCGTGTCGCCGGTCCCTTCGATTTGCCACCGGTTGCTAACTTTGTTTGTTCTCCCCTAGGGGTGGTCCCCAAGAAGGACCCGGGTGAGTTTTGGCTGATACATAATTTGTCAGCCCCACGTGGTCTTTCCGTAAATGACACGATAGACCCGGAAGTGTGTTCGGTGCGGTACGCATCTTTCGATGAGGCCGTTGCCATGTTGAATCGCCTGGGGCCCGGGACGCTGATGGCAAAATCGGACATCGAGTCAGCGTTCCGGTTGCTCCCGGTACACCCAGACGATCAGCGTCTCCTTGGTTTTCAGTTTCAGGGTCGTTATTACATGGATAGATGTATGCCAATGGGATGCTCGATTTCATGTGCCTATTTCGAGAAATTCAGTTGTTTTCTGCAGTGGGTATTCACAAGGAAGACAGGTTTTCAACATGTTATGCACTATCTCGATGACTTTCTGTTTTTGGGGGCAGCCGGGGATCCTGAGTGTGGACAGGCTTTACATGAATTTTGTGTCCTAATGAATCAATTTGGTGTGCCATTGGCGCCAGGTAAGACTGTGGGTCCCTCGACCTTGATCGAGTTTCTGGGGATCAAGCTCGACTCGGTGGAAGGTTGTTTTCGATTACCCAAGGAAAAAGTGTTAAAATTCAGGTTATCCCTTGAGACATGTATTCGTGCAACGAAAGTAAACCTGCATCAATTGCAACAGGTGGTGGGTCAGTTGAATTTTGCCCTAAGAGTGATACCAATGGCGCGCCCCTTTTCCCGCTCGATTGCACAATCCATGGTCGGCTTGAAGGAAGGACATCACCGCACGAGACTCTCGGCAGAGGTTCGCCAGGACATGCGCATTTGGATCGCATTTCTGGCGGATTTCAATGGTCGAATTGTCTGGAACAAACCAGCGGTGTCTTCCGAGGAGTTGGGGCTTTGGACAGATTCGGCGGGGAGTATAGGTTTTGGCGCCATATTGGGTACACAATGGTCGGCACAAAAATGGCCGTCATGGTGGCATGAATGCGGATTGACGAGTAACATTGCTTTTCTCGAATTGTTCCCTATTCTGGTGGCTTTGAAAACATGGCCTGAAGGGTTTAGGGATCACTCTGTGGTGTTCTGGTCTGATAACATGACCGTGGTTGAGTGTGTCAATAGTCAGGCAGCACGATGCAAATTGATTCTGAGACTGCTCAAGGAAATTGTGTTGTTATGCATGCAACTGAATGTACTGTTTAGGGCGCGACACGTGCCGGGGGTGATGAACCAAGCGGCTGATGCGCTTTCTCGTTTCCGTATGCAGGCTTTCTGGGGTTTTCTGCCCACAGCGGACCCGGTGGCGGCACCCTTTCCCGAAGCTCTCTGGTCTCTCGGTGCCCCGAACTACAAAACCTCGTGGGAGAGAGTTTAGCACCCAGGACGAGGAAGGCATATGAAGGGGCGTTCCGTTCCTATTGGGCCTTTTTGGGTGCTGTCGGGGGGGAGCTTTGGGGTCAGGAAGAGTTTGTGGTGAAATTCCTGCTCTCTTTACATCAGGCAGGTAAATCAGTAGCTACGGCCCAGAGGCATCGGGCCGCCATTTCCTTTATGGCAAAGGCTCATGGGATCCAGGACCCGACAGCGTCTTTCGTTGTGCAGAAAGCGCTACGTGGGTGGCAACGCCTTGAGGGTCGCAGAGTAGACGATAGGCACCCGATAGGTCTGGATAGGTTGACCCTGTTATTGTCCGTACTTCCGGCAACGTGTTCATCCCAGTACGAAGCAGTGTTGTTCCGAGCCGCATTTGCACTAGCATTCCATGGGGCTATGCGGGTAAGCGAATTAGTGGCAAAGAACAAGCGGGATACGATGGGGGGACTGTGCCGAGAACACATTCAGGTCAGGGAGGAGACGATGACGGTCTCGTTTGTTAGGTCCAAATCCGATCAGGGTGCAATCGGGGACTGTGTAATCATTCAGAGGGTCCCCGGGTCTTCCATGTGCCCTGTGGTGTGCGTAGAGGAATATTTAGCACAGAGGGTAGCAGCATGGGGGGGGACCTTGTTGAGACACGCTGACGCCACCCCACTGACGAGGTTTCAGTTCCGGAGGGTGCTTGCAATGTCTACTTCGGCCGCGGGCTTGAACCCCGGCGAGTTCGGGACCCATTCCTTTCGGATAGGGGCTGCTACTGAGGCTACAGCCAGGGGTCTGAGTGTGGAGCAAGTAAAGCGTGTGGGGCGTTGGTCCTCTAACTGTTATAAAAGGTATGTGCGGTTGCACATGTTGTGAAGCTGTAATGATATACTCACGCTTCTTGTCTCTGTTTGATTTTCAGTTACGCAAGCTTACGAAGCGGGGCGGACTGTACGGTCGACCCGACTCCTGGGGAACAGCGGTCAGAAATCACCGTCTGCGAATAAGGAGGTGTGGGTCGTGGGCCACTCATACGTGAGGCGTGCCGCGGACGTATTCAAAGCAGGTGATATGAGTCACGTGGCTGGGGAATACGGGTACAGGGTGTCCTTCTACGGAAAGGGCGGGCTCTGTATTGACCAGTTTCAATTCTTTTTTGAGGGTTTGTTAGAGCGGGCGAGGTCACCGCCGTCTATAATCATAGTCCATCTTGGGGGTAACGATCTCGTGGCCACTGGTAGACGACTTCTTCTTGAGGCGATGCTTTCCACGGTAAGTTGGTTGGCAAGAAGAGTTCCAGGGTGCACAATTGCATGGTCCCATATGATCCCACGGAAAGTGTGGCGGGGGGCTATTTCGGTTACTGCTTTGAATCATTCAGTAAGGAAGATAAATAACAAAGTGAGTAGATTGTTTCATTCAAATACACTGCATTCGGTTTCGCATGGTTGTATCAAAGGGGACAGTATGTATTTGGGGGACGGTGTTCATTTGTCCCGGGTGGGGAACGAGTTACTCATAGGAGACTTCATAGCCTGGTTAAAGGGTTTGCAGCATGACCTTTAGGTAGGAGTGTTTTGTGGGGGGTCCGGATAGCCGGTCAACTATCCGGCCTGTGGCGGTAAGGTCATGATCGGTGAGCAGTAATTCGAAGATCCCTATGAGGGGGCGTCACCCATTACGGATGGGAGCGCGCGGGGGAGGTGGCCAATTGGCCCCTCAACGGGGAGGCGGTCCTGTCTAAGGAGAGGCCGCCGGAAGGAAAGGAAAGGTGGTCAAGGCCCCTTCCTGGATAGGAGGGGCTACGGCCCCTCCTGGGGAATTTCCCGGGGCCAGGACATCTGCGACGGCAGATGGGTAAGTTGTGTGGGGTGCGGGAGTGGGTTTACGCTACCTTTTAGACACCTCACACGAGTCCTCGAACGACCGTTAAATGGCGTCGAGTTTATTGGGGCCCCCGTCAAGTACAAAGGGAAATTGGTAGATGCACTTGAGGTACGCCTCTGTGCGGTCGCTCCTCTCACAAGTGAGGGGGGTATTTCTGGTTTAGGGATCTGACACCGGTTACGACCTTGCCGTTGGCCCTTAATGTTAGGATGTACAATTTCAAGTCAAATGTTTTGTAGGATGTTAGTTCGGCTAGGAGAACCTCTGTATTAGAGATCTGTTAAGGTTAGCCAAACATCGTAATGTGGAAATGAAATTGTGAATAATATGAAACTGTTATTTTAATGTTTTATTTTTGTTTCATATTTTAATAAATACGGCCGGGAAGGGTGACTCCCTTCCCGCCTTCCAAAAGTTCAAGAACTGTTTCCGGTTTCCCAATTCTTGGGGATTGTGTTGAGAGGGGGTGGCGGGTATCTCAGCCATATGGAAAGGGGCGACCATTCGGTCCCCCCGAACGTATGGTGGAGTACCACGATCCCCCCGGGAAGCCATCTTGGGCGGGAGGCGAGTCTCGGCTGGTATGCCCGAAGCGGCGTAGCCGGGGCGCGCCTTTTTCCCGCCCTAGAGTGGGCTGGCCTAGACACCGACGCGGCCGGCCACGCCCTCGGAGGCAGGCGGGGGCGGGTTGACGCCCACCCTGAAGACGGATAAAAGGAGCGGAAGCCAAGAAAGCATCCTCTTGTTCCTGTGCTCTGAAGCTGCACCTCCCCGCTGCACGTGAGCTCGAGACGGAACGAAGAGCCAATTTTGACCCACCCACCAGCCCCTGAGGACAGCGATTCGTTGTGAATACAGTCGATATAGTATCTTTTTTGTTCTCTCTGTTTTCTTACAGGTTGGGATGATTATCGTGGAATTTCTTAAGATGCAATAAAGATTGGTTAATTTTAGTATGTTTTGCAAATAAAGTAATTCGGAACATGGATTGATCAGTAGTTATGCTGGATAATAAGTGATGTTTGCTTTGTAATCTTAGTAACTTAGGTAGAATTGTCGTATTTATTTTTTGGTCGGGCGGTAAGGTCATGATCGGTGAGCAGTAATTCGAAGATCCCTATGAGGGGGCGTCACCCATTACGGATGGGAGCGCGCGGGGGAGGTGGCCAATTGGCCCCTCAACGGGGAGGCGGTCCTGTCTAAGGAGAGGCCGCCGGAAGGAAAGGAAAGGTGGTCAAGGCCCCTTCCTGGATAGGAGGGGCTACGGCCCCTCCTGGGGAATTTCCCGGGGCCAGGACATCTGCGACGGCAGATGGGTAAGTTGTGTGGGGTGCGGGAGGGGGTTTACGCTACCTTTTAGACACCTCACACGAGTCCTCGAACGACCGTTAAATGGCGTCGAGTTTATTGGGGCCCCCGTCAAGTACAAAGGGAAATTGGTAGATGCACTTGAGGTACGCCTCTGTGCGGTCGCTCCTCTCACAAGTGAGGGGGGTATTTCTGGTTTAGGGATCTGACACCGGTTACGACCTTGCCGTTGGCCCTTAACGTTAGGATGTACAATTTCAAGTCAAATGTTTTGTAGGATGTTAGTTCGGCTAGGAGAACCTCTGTATTAGAGATCTGTTAAGGTTAGCCAAACATCGTAATGTGGAAATGAAATTGTACATAATATGAAACTGTTATTTTAATGTTTTAATTTTGTTTCATATTTTAATAAATACGGCCGGGAAGGGTGACTCCCTTCCCGCCTTCCAAAAGTTCAAGAACTGTTTCCGGTTTCCCAATTCTTGGGGATTGTGTTGAGAGGGGGTGGTGGGTATCTCAGCCATATGTGCCTGAAACGGGTCAAAATTGAAGCTTTTGAGTAAGCAAAACTCTGTAAAAATGGCAATTTTGGTCACTGTGAGGGTTTCAAAAGTGGTTATTCAACATGAGGCATGATCCAATTGACATTTTGAATCATTTTTGGTACCGTCCAAAAAATCCATTTTCTATGAAAAACGATGACTCCGGACCTGTGGAACGATCCCAAAATGGTCAATATGGATGAAATTTTAACATTTAATCTTTTGACTCTAAATGACTGTTGGATGTGAATTATGACTTTGTCAACTAGAATAAGTGTGTTTAAAGTCATTTCTGTGCCTAAAATGGGTCAAAATTGAAGCTTTTGAGTAAGCAAAACTCTGTAAAAATGGCAATTTTGGTCACTGTGAAGGTTTAAACAGTTGTTATTCAACATGAGGCACGATCCAATTGACATTTTAAATCATTTTTGGTACAGTCCAAAAAATCCACTTTCGGATGAAAAACGATGACTCCGGACCTGTCGAACTATCCCAAAATGGTCAATATGGATGAAATTTTAACATTTAATCTTTTGACTCTAAATGACTGTTGGATGTGAATTATGACTTTGTCAACTAGAATAAGTGTGTTTAAAGTCATTTCTGTTCCTGAAATGGGTCAAAATTGAAGCTTTTGAGTAAGCAAAACTCTGTAAAAATGGCAATTTTGGTCACTGTGAGGGTTTAAATAGTTGTTATTCAACATGAGGCACGATTCAATTGACATTTTAAATCATTTTTGGTACAGTCCAAAAAATCAATTTTCGGATGAAAAACGATGACTCCGGACCTGTTGAACGTTCCCAAAATGGTCTATAATGATGACATTTTTACATTTAATCTTTTGACTCTAAATGACTGTTGAATGTGAATTATGACTTTGGCAATTAAAATAAGCGTGTTGAAAGTCATTTCTGTGCCTGAAACGGGTCAAAATTGAAGCTTTTGAGTAAGCAAAACTCTTTAAAAATGGCAATTTTGGTCACTGTGAGGGTTTAAAAAGTGGTTATTCAACATGAGGCACGATCCAATTGACATTTTCAATCATTTTTGGTACAGTCCAAAAAATCGATTTTCGGATGAAAAACGATGACTCCGGACCTGTCGAACGTTCCCAAAATGGTCTATAATGATGAAATTTTAACATTTAATCTTTTGACTCTAAATGACTGTTGGATGTGAATTGTGACTTTGTCAACTAGAACAAGTGTGTTTAAAGTCATTTCTGTGCCTGAAATGGGTCAAAATTGAAGCTTTTGAGTAAGCAAAACTCTGTAAAAATGGCAATTTTGGTCACTGTGAAGGTTTAAAAAGGGGTTATTCAACATGAGGCATGATCCAATTGACATTTTGAATCATTTTTGGTACAGTCCAAAAAATCAATTTTCGGATGAAAAGCGATGACTCCGGACCTGTCGAACGATCCCAAAATGGTCAAAATGGATGAAATTTTAACATTTAATCTTTTGACTCTAAATGACTGTTGGATCTGAATTATGACTTTGTCAACTAGAATAGGTGTGTTTAAAGTCATTTCTGTGCCTGAAACGGGTCAAAATTGAAGCTTTTGAGAACGCAAAACTCTTTAAAAATGGCAATTTTGGTCACTGTGAGGGTTTAAAAAGTGGTTATTCAACATGAGGCACGATCCAATTGACATTTTCAATCATTTTTGGTACAGTCCAAAAAATCAATTTCCGGATGAAAAATGATGACTCCGGACCTGTCGAACGTTCCCAAAATGGTCTATAATGATGAAATTTTAACATTTAATCTTTTGACTCTAAATGACTGTTGGATATGAATTATGACTTTGTCAACTAAAATAAGTGTGTTTAAAGTCATTTCTGTGCCTGAAATGGGTCAAAATTGAAGCTTTTGAATAAGCAAAACTCTGTAAAAATGGCAATTTTGGTCACTGTGAGGGTTTAAAAAGTGGTTATTCAACATGAGGCATGATCCAATTGACATTTTGAATCATTTTTGGTACAGTCCAAAAAATCGATTTTCGGATGAAAAACAATGACTCCGGACCTGTCGAACGTTCCCAAAATGGTCTATAATGATGAAATTTTAACATTTAATCTTTTGACTCTAAATGACTGTTGGATGTGAAGTATGACTTTGTCAACTAGAATAAGTGTGTTTAAAGTCATTTCTGTGCCTGAAATGGGTCAAAATTGAAGATTTTGAGTAAGCAAAACTCTGTAAAAATGGCAATTTTGGTCACTGTGAGGGTTTAAAAAGTGGTTATTCAACATGAGGCACGATCCAATTGACATTTTCAATCATTTTTGGTACAGTCCAAAAAATCCATTTTCGGATGAAAAACGATGACTCCGGACCTGTCGAACGTTCCCAAAATGGTCTATAATGATGAAATTTTAACATTTAATCTTTTGACTCTAAATGACTGTTGAATGTGAATTATGACTTTGTCAACTAAAATAAGTGTGTTGAAAGTCATTTCTGAGCCTGAAACGGGTCAAAATTGAAGCTTTTGAGTAAGCAAAACTCTGTAAAAAATGGCAATTTTGGTCACTGTGAGGGTTTAAAAAGTGGTTATTCAACATGAGGCATGATCCAATTGACATTTTGAATCATTTTTGGTACCGTCCAAAAAATCAATTTTCTATGAAAAACGATGACTCCGGACCTGTGGAACGATCCCAAAATGGTCAATATGGATGAAATCTTAACATTTAATCTTTTGACTCTAAATGACTGTTGGATGTGAATTATGACTTTGTCAACTAGAATAAGTGTGTTTAAAGTCATTTCTGTTCCTGAAATGGGTCAAAATTGAAGATTTTGAGTAAGCAAAACTCTGTAAAAATGGCAATTTTGGTCACTGTGAGGGTTTTAATAGTTGTTATTCAACATGAGGCACGATTCAATTGACATTTTAAATCATTTTTGGTACAGTCCAAAAAATCCATTTGCGGATGAAAAACGATGACTCCGGACCTGTCGAACGTTCCCAAAATGGTCTATAATGATGAAATTTTAACATTTAATCTTTTGACTCTAAATGACTGTTGGATGTGAATTGTGACTTTGTCAACTAGAACAAGTGTGTTTACAGTCATTTCTGTGCCTGAAATGGGTCAAAATTGAAGCTTTTGAGTAAGCAAAACTCTGTAAAAATGGCAATTTTGGTCACTGTGAGGGTTTAAAAAGGGGTTATTCAACATGAGGCATGATCCAATTGACATTTTGAATCATTTTTGGTACAGTCCAAAAAATCCATTTTCAGATGAAAAGCGATGACTCCGGACCTGTCGAACGATCCCAAAATGGTCAATATGGATGAAATTTTAACATTTAATCTTTTGACTCTAAATGACTGTTGGATCTGAATTATGACTTTGTCAACTAGAATAAGTGTGTTTAAAGTCATTTCTGTGCCTGAAACGGGTCAAAATTGAAGCTTTTGAGAACGCAAAACTCTTTAAAAATGGCAATTTTGGTCACTGTGAGGGTTTAAATAGTTGTTATTCAACATGAGGCACGATCAAATTGACATTTTGAATCATTTTTGGTACAGTCCAAAAAATCGATTTTCGGATGAAAAACGATGACTCCGGACCTGTCGAACGTTCCCAAAGTGGTCTATAATGATGAAATTTTAACATTTAATCTTTTGACTCTAAATGACTGTTGGATGTGAAGTATGACTTTGTCAACTAGAATAAGTGTGTTTAAAGTCATTTCTGTGCCTGAAATGGGTCAAAATTGAAGATTTTGAGTAAGCAAAACTCTGTAAAAATGGCAATTTTGGTCACTGTGAGGGTTTAAATAGTTGTTATTCAACATGAGGCACGATCAAATTGACATTTTGAATCATTTTTGGTACAGTCCAAAAAATCGATTTTCGGATGAAAAACGATGACTCCGGACCTGTCGAACGTTCCCAAAATGGTCTATAATGATGACATTTTTACATTTAATCTTTTGACTCTAAATGACTGTTGAATGTGAATTATGACTTTGTCAATTAAAATAAGCGTGTTGAAAGTCATTTCTGTGCCTGAAATGGGTCAAAATTGAAGCTTTTGAGTAAGCAAAACTCTGTAAAAAATGGCAATTTTGGTCACTGTGAGGGTTTAAAAAGTGGTTATTCAACATGAGGCATGATCCAATTGACATTTTGAATCATTTTTGGTACAGTCCAAAAAATCAATGTTCGGATGAAAAACAATGACTCCGGACCTGTCGAACGTTCCCAAAATGGTCTATAATGAGGAAATTTTAATATTTAGTCTTTTGACTCTAAATGACTGTTGAATGTGAATTGTGACTTTGTCAACTAAAATAAGTGTGTTTAAAGTCATTTCTGAGCCTGAAACGGGTCAAAATTGAAGCTTTTGAGTAAGCAAAACTCTGTAAAAATGGCAATTTTGGTCACTGTGAGGGTTTAAAAAGAGGTTATTCAACATGAGGCACGATCCAATTGACATTTTAAATCATTTTTGGTGCAGTCCAAAAAATCAATTTTCGGATGAAAAACGATGACTCCAGACCTGTCGAACGATCCCAAAATGGTCAATATGGATGAAATTTTATCATTTAATCTTTTGACTCTAAATGACTGTTGGATCTGAATTATGACTTTGTCAACTAGAATAAGTGTGTTTAAAGTCATTTCTGTGCCTGAAACGGGTCAAAATTGAAGGTTTTGAGTAAGCAAAACTCTGTAAAAATGGCAATTTTGGTCACTGTGAGGGTTTAAATAGTTGTTATTCAACATGAGGCATGATCCAATTGACATTTTAAATCATTTTTGGTACAGTCCAAAAAATCCACTTTCGGATGAAAAACGATGACTCCGGACCTGTCGAACGATCCCAAAATGGTCTATAATTATGAAATTTTAACATTTAATCTTTTGACTCTAAATGACTGTTGGATGTGAATTATGACTTTGTCAACTAAAATAAGTGTGTTTAAAGTCATTTCTGTGCCTGAAACGGGTCAAAATTGAAGCTTTTGAGTAAGCAAAACTCTGTAAAAATGGCAATTTTGGTCACTGTGAGGGTTTAAAAAGTGGTTATTCACCATGAGGCACGATCCAATTGACATTTTGAATCATTTTTGGTACAGTCCAAAAAATCAATTTTCGGATGAAGAAAGATGACTCCGGACCTGTCGAACTGAGGAAATATAAATTTTTGGTCAAGTTATGTTCCCTATCGTGTACCCCACCGTCTCCATGTACGAGTTAAAGTGCATGTAACTTCCCTCCTGTGCCAGCTATGAAGACGCAAATACATTTGCGTCTAACGTTAACATGTCCTCTTTCAGACCCACCCTGAATGGGTTGGATAGCCCGTTCCTAAGTATGCTATGCCAACGTCTTTTTGTAGTGTACTCTACATGTTTTCCAGCTCTGGCAAAGTAGGCCCTGAATTTCTGCCATCAAGCTTTTCCTTCCTTCTGACTCTGAAGGCCTCAGCCCAGGCTGCCCAGGCTGCCCCCGTACCCGTGAACTCTGCCTTACTTCCAGCGCGGCCCACCATGCTTAGCTCAGCCTGCTGCCTGCCAAGACTGACTACAACCTTCGAGTTATCTGTTCCGCTCCTCGAAAATACATTCCTACCTACTAGTTTCAGTAAACATTCCCCATCTGCAGAGCCAAAGGGCTGGCCTGTCTCCGTGCAAGTAATTCATAGACTCTGTTACCATGCTCCCATGGAAGGCCCATGCCCCCACGCTTTCTCATGTAGACACTCAGGCGCTTATACACGCACGCACAGTCAGTATAGAATAGCTTCTGCCCCAGAGACCTTTCCGCCCAGATAGTCCAGTTCCTAAAACATCAGATATCAGATATGATAGAAGCACAAGTTGATCTGACATGCCAGACTTCTGTCTCTTTCCGTCAGTGCAAATGTCAAGCCCCCTGCACCCTCCAGTTTCACGCCAATCACACGTCATGCAGCTGCGCACGCATCCAAGCTTCCGATTTCTGCTGACATTGCAACATTTCTGTTTAGTGCCACCCACATGTGACACCTATCTGTGACGTTTCTAGAACACACCTACAGTTACGCCTAGTCCACGCCTTCTGATTACATACTAGTAACACGTGGATGCTGTTATCTTGTCTACTCTCAGCTGTTACGCCTACTACACTGTTTTCTATGATGTAAATTAAGTATATAAGCTATGTACTGTCAATAAAACATTGCTCTATCCCTTCCTGAACCCTGTGTGGTTGCAGGAACATGATATCCTATTCCGGAATAATTCCTTTTTAAGGAATAAAACCCCTAAGAACTCTAACACCACGGACTCTGTTTTCTTTCTTTCCGATTGAGTTATTATTGATTAAGTACTTACCTGCATAGAAATTAAGATAGTAAATTAAATATTTACGACATTTTGGCGCCCGAATAGGGACCCCTCCCCCACCTCACGCGCCGGTTGGTGCGTTGCAAGCTCTGTCCCCTGCCATCAGTTAGAAGGAAACTACGCGTACCGGCAGGATTTCCTGTATCTCCCTCTGGCCCACGGAGGTGACGAAGATTGCGATCAGTACCCAGACGAGGCGGTGAGGAGTGCGGAGGATCCCGACCAGAGCCTAGCCGAAAGAAGCAAGGTCTGAGGTGTCAAGAGGCCCACCAGTTATCCGAAGTATCCACGTGTCGAGTCGAGTCCAGTCCAGTCCAGTCCAGTCGAGTTTTCCGAGGCCTTCTGTTTTCCGTGCTTCCCGGTGAGTACCATTGCTGGGACGTATCTAGACGGGTTTGGGTACACAAGTCCGGTCTGCACTGTTTTAGGCAGTGTATCTGTACTGTTTAGCAGTACATCCGATGATTCAAGTTCTTGCACTGTTCTCAGCAGTGTATCTGTGCTGTTTAGCAGTACATCTGATATAGGGTGTTCTTAAATGTCTTTTTATGTGATTAATGTCGTGGTATGAGTGTGACTGTTTTATGTGCATTATTGTGTTCTTGTATAAATAGCTGTATCTAGTATTAAGTAGCAAGGATTGAACATTCAGTACTGAGTAAACAAGATGCCGTTCTTCAACAAGTTAAAGCAGATAGGAACTAGGAAAGGGATACTAGAGGAAGAAATTCCTATCCCCCCTAAGGATACTCCTGGAAACTTTATGTACCACAAGCATGGCATAGATGCCATAGTGTATCTAGATTTATGGGCCGAGTATACTAAACATCTAGACGAGAGACACAGATGGCCAGTTACTGGAACATGGGATGCCGAGTGCATCATGAAGGTAGAAGAAGCATTATGGAAAAAGAAAGCCAGACAATCTCAGAAAGATGCCATAGAGTTTTGGCGTAAGGAATCACGTAAGCGTGCTGAAAAGGAACTACGTAGAGAGGACAGACTTAAAGAATCAGAGAAAGCCCAAGAAAACGAATTAATTACTGAGGGGATCCGAGTAAAAACAGAGCAAATAGACCGTGCACGAAATAACCTCGTAAACGGTATGTATCTCGCGGCCGAGGGTTCGCCTGAGGCCATTTCAGAAATACCGAAAAATCTACCGCCACCATTGGTTCCAACTAAAGTAACTCACAAGACTACTAAAGACATATTCCTGAATTCCTATCTAGAGGATGTAGCACCCGCCTACACCAATCTGCCTGTCCGAGCCCTGCCTAACGACAGGGATGGGGGTGGTAACCCGCCCCAAGATCAGATTCCGCCTGTTCCACCCCCTCCACCGCTTCCCACACCTAAAGTTAATGTACCGAAACCATGTATACCTGACCCTACTAAAGGACAAATTCAAGTACAGATACAGACTCCACAGAGAGAAAATGTCCAAGCTTCCGCCTCAGGAGGTGCGACAGGAGGTTTTCGGACCCCGCCATCAACACGTAGGTTACAGCTTGGGGACTTGCAGAGTCCCTACACGTACAAATCACCCCGTCTCGATATATTCAAAGGACAACTTACAGTTTGCAGATATGATCCAGTACCCGGCAAAGACGATAGAATGATAATGGCATCACTACGATTACGATCGGCTACTGATTTCCTGCTCATGTTTCCAGGAATGAAAGAGCACCTAGATAGAATATATCAGTTTATCCAGACTGGGAAAGACCCCGACAGTATTAAGGATGCCATGGAGCATCAGAAAGTTGACGTTCAAGGACAGATACTACGTTTTTTCATAAATTGCCTAATAAGAGAACGAGACAGGCCTGAGACAGATCAGGGTGAATTAGATGCACTCAACAGGTGGGGTCAAAATATATCTGAAGGAAAACACGATAAGGGGACTTGCATAGCCAGTATGTACAAGAAAATAAGAAAAGCAGTGATAGACGTACACAAAGAAGAGAAAGAAAAGGCTTCCTCCGAGGGGGAAGAAGAACCTGAAGAACCAGAAAAGACTACAGACACTATAGCATATGTAGGTAAGGGAACTTATCTTAGGAAAGGCATCCGTCCGGAAAGCAAGAGAGTTCTTTTCTCTGCCTTAACAAACCCGAATTCTGCCGAACATCAGTTCCAGGAAACTGATAAAAGGCTTCGAGATCGAGTAGGGTACCATGTACTCAATTCTATGGATGAACAAGAACTAGCCCGGTCAGCCATATTATGGACTGAAAACCCGGATATATACAATGATGACACCGTAGCACACACATTCCTGAACCTTTCCCCAGACGAGCAGAAATTAGCAGGTGTATATATGATTCAGCACCTCCTCACGAAATATAGAAATAAACATTCTGATCCAGGTCCCTTACACGAGATATTAGAAGAACTACTCATGGACAGATGGAGAGGTTTAAGTACCAAATTAATTCAAATAATTCTAGAACAACGCCACAGATATGACACCTTCATAAGCTCCGAATATGTTCCCGCCCCGCCCCCAGAAAGGAAAATGTATCATATGGAACGTCGGCATGGCATTGAAAGTCAGAACCCCTTACGAGAAGTGCATCCAGTTATGGGTGACGATCATAACTTGAAACGAGTGTATGTACACACGCCTCTGACCAAGTTAGAACTGTTAGAAATGAAGAAACTAGTCCCGTGCCATGATAAAGACCCTGCAGGTTTTCATAGAGAGCTTAAAGACATGTTACTGATGGGGGATTATACGTACGAAGATATCACGAAAATGTTAAAGGTTCTGCTGCCCACGGGCATCTACGAGAAACTAAAAGAAAAAGAGTGGGAGGTGGGAGAGAAAAAGATTGTATGGGCAGAAATAGAAGACGAAGAGAATAAACGTGTCCCAGGGGTAGGCCTTGGGGAGAAGACTAAAGCATTACCAGGTCTGATAGTACAGGTTCTGCCAAGATTATTGACAACTAGAAAGGAAGACTGGGATGCAATCTCAGCATGTAAACAGAAACCCGATGAAGATACTAGTGACTTCTATTCAAGATTCGAGAAATGTTTCATTATTAATAGTGGTCTTAAACCAAGTAGCGAGTCGTACCCGCATCTTTTTGTATCAAAGTTAGTCGAAAATTCCCTGTTAGCAGTTAAAAACCGTGTATACAAGGTCGAGAGTACCTGGCAAGCCAATACGCCATCACAGATGTTACAAATGTTACAATACCATCAGAACAGAATTAGAGAAGAGCAGGATCAGGAACAGAAACGTATGAAAGACACGAAAATGAAAATGCTAGTAGCCCAGTCGGTCCCAACCGACGGCCACAGAAAGGGTACGACCCAGACAGGTCACGCCGCAGCTCCCGTTAAAGGGACATGCAACTATTGCAAGCAGCCAGGTCACTACGTACACGAATGCCCAGTTCTGAAACATAACATAGCAACAGGTAAAACTAAAGAAAGACCGCATCCGCCTAGACAAGACCATAACCAGCATCAGTCTTCACAGAATACACAGCCTACGCATGCTTCATCACATACAGCACAGACAGTAGCGGTATCACAGCCACAGCCTATTGCCGCAACTCAGCAAGTTTCACAACAGATGTACCAGTATGCCCAGTCCGCTTACCCCGATTATCCACGATATACATGAAACAGCCTAGAGAGGGAGGGTGGCTTGCCTCTTATTGAGATTCCTGTAGATCAAGAGGGTCCTTATGTACATAGTCAAGTATTGGGAAAAGACAGAAAGTTTTTAATTGACACAGGGGCAAGTCGCACCACTATCAGTCATGATGAAGTTCCAGGGGCACCCCTCTCAGGCTCACAGAATGTTTCCCTTGGTTTTTCAGGACAGCCCATTGTAAATGAGGTATCAGAACCAGTTCCCCTGGCTGTGGGTCCATTATCACGTGTTACAGACCTGTTACTTACGAAATCATGTCCAGAAAATCTGTTAGGAATTAAAACATTGAAGGCTCTAGGAGCCGTGATCTGCTGTTCCCCGGAGGGAGTCAGACTCTTTCTGCGGGATTTCAAAGGTCATTATATGTTACGTGAGTTTGACGTCAGATTGAAAAATGTACCAGATCACCTGTGGGCAAAAGGCCCAACTGATGTAGGTTGTATGCACATTACTCCATACCGTGTTACACTCAAACAAGGTGTAGTTTTACCCAGAATCAGACAATACAAGTTACCACCCGATGCTGTAGTGGCTTTACTGGAAATCATTGAAGAGCTTATTACCCAGGGAGTGGTCGTAGAGACCGACTCCAATATCTGTAATTCACCCATCATTCCGATTCTTAAACGTACTGATCCCAATGCACCACCAGTATATCGGCTGGTGATTGATCTAAGAGAACTGAATAAATGCATTATTCCACAGTACCCTGTGGTTCCCGACATCTCATCCTTATTGACTGCTATTGATTCAGAAGCAACGTTCTTTACTGTAATTGACCTCAAGAACGCCTTCTTCAGCGTACCTATTGATCCAGAGAGCCAATATCTCTTCGGATTCAGTTTAAATGGACGCAGTTTCAAATTTTCACGCGCACCTCAAGGATTCACAGAAAGCCCCAGCATCTATAGCCAAGCACTGAAAAGACAACTTGATTGTATCACAATGCCAGTTAACACCGCTTTACTGCAATACGTCGATGATCTGCTGATCACCGCACGAAGTGAGCCCGAATGTGAACAAGCATCACTGACAGTTTTACATTTTCTGGCCGACAAGGGACACAAGGTGTCTCCTTCGAAGCTACAATTCTGTGTTCAGCAAGTTGTGTACTTGGGTCACTTGCTGTCCAAAGTGGGGAGACAGCTCACTCCCGATCGCATTCAGTTAATCATAAATATGCCACAACCCCAGACACAAAAGGAAGTGCGGGCCTTTATAGGCCTCACCTCGTACTGCAGACAATGGATTCCCCAGTATGCATTTCTAGCCAAACCACTCATTCAGTTAACAACACAGGAGGCAGCGACTTCGACTGTCCTTCCCTGGACTCAGGAACATACACAAGCCTTTGAGGAATTAAAGAAAGCATTATGCCAAGCACCAGTTCTAGCGACACCATGTTACAGCAAACCTTTTACACTTTTTGTTACAGAACGTGAGGGTACAGCACTGTCTGTCCTCACTCAAGATCAAGCAGGTTCATATAAGCCTTGCGCTTATTTTTCAAGTACATTGGATTCAGTAGCTCAGGCACTCCCTGCGTGCTTGAAGTCAGTAGCAGCAACAGCATTAGCAATCAGACAGAGCGATTCAATTGTTTTAGGACATCCATTAACAGTTCAAGTTCCACATTCTGTAGAGGTCCTTTTAAACAGAACCCAGACTCAACACTTAACCATAGCACGATTGACAGGTTATGAATTGACACTATTCCAGCCACACATAGAAATTAGACGCTGTAGCATCTTGAACCCCGCAACACTGTTACCTGCAATTATGACAGATCCAACACCGCATGATTGCATAGAGATCATTAATACAGTAACAAAACCTCGACGAGACCTAACAGATGTTCCACTGACAAACCCAGACCTGACACTTTATGTGGACGGTTCATGCATGAGAACAAGTACAGGAGAATTAGTGGCCGCGTATGCAGTGACCACTGAAACTGAAGTCAAAGAAACACACCGTATTGACACATTGTCTGCTCAAGCAGCGGAGCTCATCGCTCTGACCCGAGCTTGTATTCTAGCCAAGAACAGAAATGTTAACATATACACTGACTCCCGCTATGCGTTCGGAGTCGTACACGACTTCGGCATGTTATGGCAAGAAAGAGGTTTTCTGACCTCTCATGGTGCCAAGATCCAGCACGGTCCCCTCATTCAAGCACTATTAGAGGCAATACATTTGCCCTCAGGCATATCAGTCATGAAGTGTAAAGCACATACTAAAGTTACAGACTCTGTTTCCCAGGGTAACGACCTGGCAGACCAGACAGCAAAGCATACAGCATTAACTCACACTCAGACTACTGATGTGACAAAGACAATAGTTCCAACTCAGTGCATGTCAGTCAGGGATCCCACCCTAGACGTAATCGATATCCAGACACATGCCACTTCAGATGAAATAAAGAAATGGACTGAACTAGGAGGGATCCAGACAGATCAAGGATGGGTCACAAAGGGAAAACCTACATGGTTCCTCCCCGACTCCATGGTTCAAATCATGATAAATACAGCACATAGTCCTGCACATCTAGGAGAGAAAGCTATGTTAGACAGTTTACAGAATCTCTGGTACAACAAACACTTACGAGCAGCAGCAAAACAGAAAGTGCGTACTTGCATGATCTGTTGTCAGTTCAATCCAGGTAAAAGCGTCCCTGTAGAGCAAGGTGGATTTCATCCTCCCGATCACCCTTTTGAAGTCCTCCAGATGGATTATATCCAGATGGACCGTTGTCGAGGATTCAAATATGTCCTCGTAGTTGTTTGTGCACTTTCTCGTTGGACCGAAGCTTACCCAGTCTCAGATTACACTGCCCCGACCACTGCCAAGCAGCTGGTTCGAGAATTCTTCCCACGATACGGCCTGCCTCGTGTCGTGTACTCAGATAACGGACAGCCGTTCTCATCCGAACTTATGAAGCATGTCTCCCTTTTGCTAGGATATCAGTGGAAATTCCATTGTGTCCGACATCCCGAAGCCGCAGGCCTTGTAGAGAGGCATAACCAGACACTCAAGATACGCCTTGCCAAAATATGCCAGGAGAAAGGGGTCGACTGGATAGTCGCCCTGCCAGTTGCACTGTTCTATATGAGAATGGTTGCACATTCGAGATCAGGACTATCCCCGTACGAAGTGGTCTTTGGCAGGCCACCAAATATGTGGGGGACGCCCATTCCTAAGAAAATTACCGATGTTGATTGTAATATGTTGACAGATTACCTTGCCTCCTTGATGTCTGCACTCCAATCATGTCGTTCACAGGTTGCCGCAGCCTTTCCTGACAACACTGATGTAAAGCCACATGATGTCCGTCCTGGCGACATAGTCCTAGTGAGGAACTTTGACAGGAAAAGTCCGCTGGAGCCCCGCTGGAAAGCACCGAAGACCGTCCTTCTTACCACGAGGACCGCAGTGAAGTTGGAGGGCAGAAAGGGGTGGGTCCACACGAGTCATATTAAATTATGTAATGAACTGAAACCAGACCCTGACTCGCCCACCCCCACCAAAGACTGTATTAAACCTAGTGACTCTAAATTACCTGAACGAGAGAAAACTCCCCAAGAGGAGTACCGACTCAAGCTTCGATCTAGCAAGTCAGACAGTTTAATTGTTTAAGTCCTCCCCTAGGTGAATCGGTTAAATAGTTTCTGACATGTATCCCCTAGATCGAGATAGAGAGAGAGAGAGACAATTCAAGAAACCTACATACTGCAAATCACTGCGTAGTCACTGTATAGTGACATTATTAATTATGTTTTTTCTAAGTATTCTGATAATTGTTGCAAGTATACTTCTTCCAATCTATTGCCCTATTTTCAAGCGTGAACAATCTGCTTACAATGTTTCTGCTGAACATTCTTTTAGTGAGTTACCTCCACATGAACTTTCTTACAGACTTGCACTGCGCAACAACACATTCATTAGTATGCTACATCACTCCCATCAGACTAATAACGCTACAAACTGCTGGATATGTGGCCGACTCCCTCCCTACCAGAATTACAAGGGAGCTCTGCCCCTCTTTCCGTACCCGTTCACTCACAACGGCTCCTGTGGTGCATGGTTCAAAATAATTAATTCCTTAGATCCTGATATTGCTGTTTTCGACGGGAGCTGGGTTTGGGGAAACCTGAACTTAGTCCTGCTCAACGTCTGTTACCCTGATAAGGAGGGACTCCCCATTAGAATAGGAACTGATCTAGAAAATGAAGTATATGGACTAGGTAATTATACAATTAACTTTATGATTCTTACTGTTGAATCCGAAGCTGCACCAGCTCTGCCCGCTATGTCAGTATTACCAGTCACTGGTGAATTATGTGTCAGGAAGAAAGGTTCAGTACACTTAGGGCATAGTAAATGTACTACTGTGGTTGAATTCAGTGATCATGGTAAATCGTCCTTTAAAGCTACCCGTCATTCTTATTTTGTTTGTGGTCATACCGCATACATACGTCTGCCTCCAGATTGGGATGGTACCTGTTATATTGCATTCCTTCTGCCACCTGTTTT
The DNA here is from genome assembly GCF_964263255.1 of Lissotriton vulgaris. NCBI lineage: Eukaryota > Metazoa > Chordata > Amphibia > Caudata > Salamandridae > Lissotriton > Lissotriton vulgaris. Next base: position 352,755 of record NW_028250879.1, on the reverse strand, counting down.
CCTAGCCCCTCCTGATTATCACAGAAACCCAAATCTAGTAAAGAATAGACTCCGAAGAGATCTTCCGCTTGTCGACTATACAGAAACAGCATGGGAATAGTACACCGATTTTAATAAAGGATTCTTTTTCTTTTTAGGCCCCGTCCAAAACAGTAAATTAATACGTAGATTAACTAGAACTCTTGAAGCTGTAGTACATGAAACTGCCTCCGCCTTAGGTAACTTAACCGAGGAGCAGTCCGCCATGCGGGTTGTTGTCCTTCAGAATCGCCTTGTTATTGACGTCATCTTGGCAGATAGAGGTGGAGCCTGTAAGGTCATCGGGTCAAGTTGCTGTGTTTTCATTACAGAAAACGCGCCATCTGTATACAAAGCTATTACACGTCTTCACAAAATCGCAAGTTTAATACATCAGACTCCAGGCACCTGGACTTGGTCCGGTTGGTTCTGGACAACGTTGTCCGCTTGGGGATGGAAGATCCTATCCTTCCTAGGCTTTGGCCTTGTCATAGTATTCAGCTGCTGCCTGTGCCTACAGTGTGGGCCGGCGATATGTGGACTGTGTGCCACATCATGCATTGAACATTCCAGTTTTCTCTCAAACCGACAACGGAAGAGAGACGAGCAAATTATGTTACAAGAACAAACTGATCAATTTATGATGATCGATATATCATGAAGGGTCCGTAGGGAACAAGGAGGGAATGAGGAAATATACATTTTTGGTCAAGTTATGTTCCCTATCGTGTACCTCACCGTCTCCATGTACGAGTTAAAGTGCATGTAACTTCCCTCCTGTGCCAGCTATGAAGACGCAAATACATTTGCGTCTAACGTTACCATGTCCTCTTTCAGACCCACCCTGAATGGGTTGGATAGCCCGTTCCTAAGCATGCTATGCCAACGTCTTTTTGTAGTGTACTCTACATGTTTTCCAGCTCTGGCAAAGTAGGCCCTGAATTTCTGCCATCGAGCTTTTCCTTCCTTCTGACTCTGAAGGCCTCAGCCCAGGCTGCCCAGGCTGCCCCCGTACCCGTGAACTCTGCCTTACTTCCAGCGCGGCCCAACACGCTTAGCTCAGCCTGCTGCCTGCCAAGACTGACTACAACCTTCGAGTTATCTGTTCCGCTCCTCGAAGATACATTCCTACCTACTAGTTTCAGTAAACATTCCCCATCTGCAGAGCCAAAGGGCTGGCCTGTCTCCGTGCAAGTAATTCATAGCCTCTGTTACCATGCTCCCATGGAAGGCCCATGCCCCCACGCTTTCTCATGTAGACACTCAGGCGCTTATACACGCACGCACAGTCAGTATAGAATAGCTTCTGCCCCAGAGACCTTTCCGCCCAGATAGTCCAGTTCCTAAAACATCAGATATCAGATATGATAGAAGCACAAGTTGATCTGACATGCCAGACTTCTGTCTCTTTCCGTCAGTGCAAATGTCAAGCCCCCTGCACCCTCCAGTTTCACGCCAATCACACGTCATGCAGCTGCGCACGCATCCAAGCTTCCGATTTCTGCTGACATTGCAACATTTCTGTTTATTGCCACCCACATGTGACACCTATCTGTGACGTTTCTAGAACACACCTACAGTTACGCCTAGTCCACGCCTTCTGATTACGTACTAGTAACACGTGGATGCTGTTATCTTGTCTACTCTCAGCTGTTACGCCTACTACACTGTTTTCTATGATGTAAATTAAGTATATAAGCTATGTACTGTCAATAAAACATTGCTCTATCCCTTCCTGAACCCTGTGTGGTTGCAGGAACATGATATCCTATTCCGGAATAATTCCTTTTTAAGGAATAAAACCCCTAAGAACTCTAAGACCACGGACTCTGTTTTCTTTCTTTCCGATTGAGTTATTATTGATTAAGTACTTACCTGCATAGAAATTAAGATAGTAAATTAAATATTTACGACAGAACAATCCAAAAATGGTCTATAATGATGAAATTTTAACATTTAATCTTTTGACTCTAAATGACTGTTGGATGTGAATTATGACTTTTTCAACTAAAATAAGTGTGTTTAAAGTCATTTCTGTGCCTGAAACGGGTCAAAATTGAAGCTTTTGAGAAAGCAAAACTCTGTAAAAATGGCAATTTTGGTCACTGTGAGGGTTTCAAAAGAGGTTATTCAACATGAGGCATGATCCAATTGACATTTTGAATCATTTTTGGTACAGTCCAAAAAATCAATGTTCGGATGAAAAACAATGACTCCGGCCGGACCTGTCGAACGTTCCCAAAATGGTCTATAATGATGAAATTTTAACATTTAGTCTTTTGACTCTAAATGACTGTTGAATGTGAATTGTGACTTTGTCAACTAGAATAAGTGTGTTTAAAGTCATTTCTGTGCCTGAAACGGGTCAAAATTGAAGATTTTGAGTAAGCAAAACTCTGTAAAAATGGCAATTTTGGTCACTGTGAGGGTTTAAATAGTTGTTAATCAACATGAGGCACGATCCAATTGACATTTTAAATCATTTTTGGTACAGTCCAAAAAATCCACTTTTGAATGAAAAACGATGACTCCGGACCTGTCGAAAGTTCCCAAAATGGTCTATAATGATGAAATTTTAACATTTAATCTTTTGACTCTAAATGACTGTTGAATGTGAATTATGACTTTGTCAACTAATATAAGTGTGTTGAAAGTCATTTCTGAGCCTGAAACGGGTCAAAATTGAAGCTTTTGAGTAAGCAAAACTCTGTAAAAAATGGCAATTTTGGTCACTGTGAGGGTTTAAAAAGTGGTTATTCAACATGAGGCACGATCCAATTGACATTTTGAATCATTTTTGATACAGTCCAAAAAATCCATTTCCGGAGGAAAAACAATGACTCCGGACCTGTCGAACGATCCCAAAATGGTCAATATGGATGAAATTTTAACATTTAATCTTTTGACTCTAAATGACTGTTGGATGTGAATTATGACTTTGTCAACTACAATAAGTGTGTTTAAAGTCATTTCTGTGCCTGAAACGGGTCAAAATTGAAGTTTTTGAGTAAGCAAAACTCTGTCAAAATGGCAATTTTGGTCACCGTGAGGGTTTAAAAAGTGGTTATTCAACATGAGGCATGATCCAATTGACATTTTGAATCATTTTTGGTACAGTCCAAAAAATCCTTTTTTGGATGAAAAACGATGACTCCGGACCTGTCGAACGATCCCAAAATGGTCAATATGGATGAAATTTTAACATTTAATCTTTTGACTCTAAATGACTGTTGGATGTGAATTATGACTTTGTCAACTAAAATAAGTGTGTTTAAAGTCATTTCTGTGCCTGAAACGGGTCAAAATTGAAGCTTTTGAGTAAGCAAAACTCTGTAAAAATGGCAATTTTAGTCACTGTGAGGGTTTCAAAAGTGGTTATTCAACATGAGGCATGATCCAATTGACATTTTGAATCATTTTTGGTACCGTCCAAAAAATCCATTTTCTATGAAAAACGATGACTCCGGACCTGTGGAACGATCCCAAAATGGTCAATATGGATGAAATTTTAACATTTAATCTTTTGACTCTAAATGACTGTTGGATGTGAATTATGACTTTGTCAACTAGAATAAGTGTGTTTAAAGTCATTTCTGTGCCTAAAATGGGTCAAAATTGAAGCTTTTGAGTAAGCAAAACTCTGTAAAAATGGCAATTTTGGTCACTGTGAGGGTTTAAATAGTTGTTACTCAACATGAGGCACGATCTAATTGACATTTTAAATCATTTTTGGTACAGTCCAAAAAATCAATTTTCGGATGAAAAACGATGACTCCGGACCTGTCGAACGTTCCCAAAATGGTCTATAATGATGACATTTTTACATTTAATCTTTTGACTCTAAATGACTGTTGAATGTGAATTATGACTTTGTCAATTAAAATAAGCGTGTTGAAAGTCATTTCTGTGCCTGAAATGGGTCAAAATTGAAGCTTTTGAGTAAGCAAAACTCTGTAAAAAATGGCAATTTTGGTCACTGTGAGGGTTTAAAAAGTGGTTATTCAACATAAGGCACGATCCAATTAACATTTTGAATCATTTTTGGTACAGTCCAAAAAATCAATTTTCGGATGAAGAAAGATGACTCCGGACCTGTCGAACGATCCCAAAATGGTCTATAATGATGAAATTTTAACATTTAATCTTTTGACTCTAAATGACTGTTGGATGTGAATTATGACTTTGTCAACTAAAATAAGTGTGTTTAAAGTCATTTCTGTGCCTGAAACGGGTCAAAATTGAAGCTTTTGAGTAAGCAAAACTCTGTAAAAATGGCAATTTTGGTCACTGTGAGGGTTTAAAAAGAGGTTATTCAACATGAGGCACCATCCAATTGACATTTTAAATCATTTTTGGTACAGTCTAAAAAATCAATTTTCGGATGAAAAACGATGACTCCAGACCTGTCGAACGATCCCAAAATGGTCAATATGGATGAAATTTTAACATTTAATCTTTTGACTCTAAATGACTGTTGGATCTGAATTATGACTTTGTCAACTAGAATAAGTGTGTTTAAAGTCATTTCTGTGCCTGAAACGGATCAAAATTGAAGCTTTTGAGTAAGCAAAACTCTGTAAAAATGGCAATTTTGGTCACTGTGAGGGTTTAAACAGTTGTTATTCAACATGAGGCACGATCCAATTGACATTTTCAATCATTTTTGGTACAGTCCAAAAAATCGATTTTCGGATGAAAAACGATGACTCCGGACCTGTCGAACGTTCCCAAAATGGTCTATAATGATGAAATTTTAACATTTAATCTTTTGACTCTAAATGACTGTTGGATGTGAATTGTGACTTTGTCAACTAGAACAAGTGTGTTTAACCACATGGCTGCTAGGCGTTTTCCCGTCCTGCGCTGAGATATGCATGATGCCATTATTCATGACGAGCTGGCCTTGTCATCCGCGCACGGCAGGTAAGCGCCATGACGAGCCCAGCTCGTCATTAGCTTCGAAGGGGTTAAAGTCATTTCTGTGCCTGAAATGGGTCAAAATTGAAGCTTTTGAGTAAGCAAAACTCTGTAAAAATGGCAATTTTGGTCACTGTGAAGGTTTAAAAAGGGGTTATTCAACATGAGGCATGATCCAATTGACATTTTGAATCATTTTTGGTACAGTCCAAAAAATCCATTTTCGGATGAAAAGCGATGACTCCGGACCTGTCGAACGATCCCAAAATGGTCAAAATGGATGAAATTTTAACATTTAATCTTTTGACTCTAAATGACTGTTGGATCTGAATTATGACTTTGTCAACTAGAATAGGTGTGTTTAAAGTCATTTCTGTGCCTGAAACGGGTCAAAATTGAAGCTTTTGAGAACGCAAAACTCTTTAAAAATGGCAATTTTGGTCACTGTGAGGGTTTAAAAAGTGGTTATTCAACATGAGGCATGATCCAATTGACATTTTCAATCATTTTTGGTACAGTCCAAAAAATCAATTTCCGGATGAAAAATGATGACTCCGGACCTGTCGAACGTTCCCAAAATGGTCTATAAGGATGAAATTTTAACATTTAATCTTTTGACTCTAAATGACTGTTGGATATGAATTATGACTTTGTCAACTAAAATAAGTGTGTTTAAAGTCATTTCTGTGCCTGAAATGGGTCAAAATTGAAGCTTTTGAATAAGCAAAACTCTGTAAAAATGGCAATTTTGGTCACTGTGAGGGTTTAAAAAGTGGTTATTCAACATGAGGCATGATCCAATTGACATTTTGAATCATTTTTGGTACAGTCCAAAAAATCGATTTTCGGATGAAAAACGATGACTCCGGACCTGTCGAACGTTCCCAAAATGGTCTATAATGATGAAATTTTAACATTTAATCTTTTGACTCTAAATGACTGTTGGATGTGAAGTATGACTTTGTCAACTAGAATAAGTGTGTTTAAAGTCATTTCTGTGCCTGAAATGGGTCAAAATTGAAGATTTTGAGTAAGCAAAACTCTGTAAAAATGGCAATTTTGGTCACTGTGAGGGTTTAAAAAGTGGTTATTCAACATGAGGCACGATCCAATTGACATTTTCAATCATTTTTGGTACAGTCCAAAAAATCCATTTTCGGATGAAAAACGATGACTCCGGACCTGTCGAACGTTCCCAAAATGGTCTATAATGATGAAATTTTAACATTTAATCTTTTGACTCTAAATGACTGTTGGATCTGAATTATGACTTTGTCAACTAGAATAAGCGTGTTGAAAGTCATTTCTGTGCCTGAAACGGGTCAAAATTGAAGCTTTTGAGTAAGCAAAACTCTGTAAAAAATGGCAATTTTGGTCACTGTGAGGGTTTAAAAAGTGGTTATTCAACATAAGGCACGATCCAATTAACATTTTGAATCATTTTTGGTACAGTCCAAAAAATCAATTTTCGGATGAAGAAAGATGACTCCGGACCTGTCGAACGATCCCAAAATGGTCTATAATGATGAAATTTTAACATTTAATCTTTTGACTCTAAATGACTGTTGGATGTGAATTATGACTTTGTCAACTAAAATAAGTGTGTTTAAAGTCATTTCTGTGCCTGAAACGGGTCAAAATTGAAGCTTTTGAGTAAGCAAAACTCTGTAAAAATGGCAATTTTGGTCACTGTGAGGGTTTAAAAAGAGGTTATTCAACATGAGGCACCATCCAATTGACATTTTAAATCATTTTTGGTACAGTCTAAAAAATCAATTTTCGGATGAAAAACGATGACTCCAGACCTGTCGAACGATCCCAAAATGGTCAATATGGATGAAATTTTAACATTTAATCTTTTGACTCTAAATGACTGTTGGATCTGAATTATGACTTTGTCAACTAGAATAAGTGTGTTTAAAGTCATTTCTGTGCCTGAAACGGATCAAAATTGAAGCTTTTGAGTAAGCAAAACTCTGTAAAAATGGCAATTTTGGTCACTGTGAGGGTTTAAACAGTTGTTATTCAACATGAGGCACGATCCAATTGACATTTTCAATCATTTTTGGTACAGTCCAAAAAATCGATTTTCGGATGAAAAACGATGACTCCGGACCTGTCGAACGTTCCCAAAATGGTCTATAATGATGAAATTTTAACATTTAATCTTTTGACTCTAAATGACTGTTGGATGTGAATTGTGACTTTGTCAACTAGAACAAGTGTGTTTAACCACATGGCTGCTAGGCGTTTTCCCGTCCTGCGCTGAGATATGCATGATGCCATTATTCATGACGAGCTGGCCTTGTCATCCGCGCACGGCAGGTAAGCGCCATGACGAGCCCAGCTCGTCATTAGCTTCGAAGGGGTTAAAGTCATTTCTGTGCCTGAAATGGGTCAAAATTGAAGCTTTTGAGTAAGCAAAACTCTGTAAAAATGGCAATTTTGGTCACTGTGAAGGTTTAAAAAGGGGTTATTCAACATGAGGCATGATCCAATTGACATTTTGAATCATTTTTGGTACAGTCCAAAAAATCCATTTTCGGATGAAAAGCGATGACTCCGGACCTGTCGAACGATCCCAAAATGGTCAAAATGGATGAAATTTTAACATTTAATCTTTTGACTCTAAATGACTGTTGGATCTGAATTATGACTTTGTCAACTAGAATAGGTGTGTTTAAAGTCATTTCTGTGCCTGAAATGGGTCAAAATTGAAGCTTTTGAATAAGCAAAACTCTGTAAAAATGGCAATTTTGGTCACTGTGAGGGTTTAAAAAGTGGTTATTCAACATGAGGCATGATCCAATTGACATTTTGAATCATTTTTGGTACAGTCCAAAAAATCGATTTTCGGATGAAAAACGATGACTCCGGACCTGTCGAACGTTCCCAAAATGGTCTATAATGATGAAATTTTAACATTTAATCTTTTGACTCTAAATGACTGTTGGATGTGAAGTATGACTTTGTCAACTAGAATAAGTGTGTTTAAAGTCATTTCTGTGCCTGAAATGGGTCAAAATTGAAGATTTTGAGTAAGCAAAACTCTGTAAAAATGGCAATTTTGGTCACTGTGAGGGTTTAAAAAGTGGTTATTCAACATGAGGCACGATCCAATTGACATTTTCAATCATTTTTGGTACAGTCCAAAAAATCCATTTTCGGATGAAAAACGATGACTCCGGACCTGTCGAACGTTCCCAAAATGGTCTATAATGATGAAATTTTAACATTTAATCTTTTGACTCTAAATGACTGTTGAATGTGAATTATGACTTTGTCAACTAAAATAAGTGTGTTGAAAGTCATTTCTGAGCCTGAAACGGGTCAAAATTAAAGCTTTTGAGTAAGCAAAACTCTGTAAAAAATGGCAATTTTGGTCACTGTGAGGGTTTAAAAAGTGGTTATTCAACATGAGGCACGATCCAATTGACATTTTGAATCATTTTTGGTACAGTCCAAAAAATCAATTTTCGGAGGAAAAACGATGACTCCGGACCTGTCAAACGATCCCAAAATGGTCAATATGGATGAAATTTTAACATTTAATCTTTTGACTCTAAATGACTGTTGGATGTGAATTATGACTTTGTCAACTACAATAAGTGTGTTTAAAGTCATTTCTGTGCCTGAAACGGGTCAAAATTGAAGCTTTTGAGTAAGCAAAACTCTGTCAAAATGGCAATTTTGGTCACCGTGAGGGTTTAAAAAGTGGTTATTCAACATGAGGCATGATCCAATTGACATTTTGAATCATTTTTGGTACAGTCCAAAAAATCAATTTTTGGATGAAAAACGATGACTCCGGACCTGTCGAACGATCCCAAAATGGTCAATATTGATGAAATTTTAACATTTAATCTTTTGACTCTAAATGACTGTTGGATGTGAATTATGACTTTGTCAACTAAAATAAGTGTGTTTAAAGTCATTTCTGTGCCTGAAACGGGTCAAAATTGAAGCTTTTGAGTAAGCAAAACTCTGTAAAAATGGCAATTTTGGTCACTGTGAGGGTTTCAAAAGTGGTTATTCAACATGAGGCATGATCCAATTGACATTTTGAATCATATTTGGTACCGTCCAAAAAATACATTTTCTATGAAAAACGATGACTCCGGACCTGTGGAACGATCCCAAAATGGTCAATATGGATGAAATTTTAACATTTAATCTTTTGACTCTAAATGACTGTTGGATCTGAATTATGACTTTGTCAACTAGAATAAGTGTGTTTAAAGTCATTTCTGTGCCTGAAACGGATCAAAATTGAAGCTTTTGAGTAAGCAAAACTCTGTAAAAATGGCAATTTTGGTCACTGTGAGGGTTTAAACAGTTGTTATTCAACATGAGGCACGATCCAATTGACATTTTAAATCATTTTTGGTACAGTCCAAAAAATCCATTTTCGGATGAAAAACGATGACTCCGGACCTGTCGAACGTTCCCAAAATGGTCTATAATGATGAAATTTTAACATTTAATCTTTTGACTCTAAATGACTGTTGGATGTGAATTGTGACTTTGTCAACTAGAACAAGTGTGTTTACAGTCATTTCTGTGCCTGAAATGGGTCAAAATTGAAGCTTTTGAGTAAGCAAAACTCTGTAAAAATGGCAATTTTGGTCACTGTGAGGGTTTAAAAAGGGGTTATTCAACATGAGGCATGATCCAATTGACATTTTGAATCATTTTTGGTACAGTCCAAAAAATCCATTTTCGGATGAAAAGCGATGACTCTGGACCTGTCGAACGATCCCAAAATGGTCAATATGGATGAAATTTTAACATTTAATCTTTTGACTCTAAATGACTGTTGGATCTGAATTATGACTTTGTCAACTAGAATAAGTGTGTTTAAAGTCATTTCTGTGCCTGAAATGGGTCAAAATTGAAGCTTTTGAGTAAGCAAAACTCTGTAAAAATGGCAATTTTGGTCACTGTGAGGGTTTAAATAGTTGTTATTCAACATGAGGCACGATCAAATTGACATTTTGAATCATTTTTGGTACAGTCCAAAAAATCAATTTTCGGATGAAAAACGATGACTCCGGACCTGTCGAACGTTCCCAAAATGGTCTATAATGATGAAATTTTAACATTTATTCTTTTGACTCTAAATGACTGTTGGATGTGAAGTATGACTTTGTCAACTAGAATAAGTGTGTTTAAAGTCATTTCTGTGCCTGAAATGGGTCAAAATTGAAGATTTTGAGTAAGCAAAACTCTGTAAAAATGGCAATTTTGGTCACTGTGAGGGTTTAAAAAGTGGTTATTCAACATGAGGTACGATCCAATTGACATTTTCAATCATTTTTGTTACAGTCCAAAAAATCCATTTTCGGATGAAAAACAATGACTCCGGACCTGTCGAACGTTCCCAAAATGGTCTATAATGATGAAATTTTAACATTTAATATTTTGACTCTAAATGACTGTTGGATGTGAATTATGACTTTGTCAACTAAAATAAGTGTGTTTAAAGTCATTTCTGTGCCTGAAACGGGTCAAAATTGAAGCTTTTGAATAAGCAAAACTCTGTAAAAATGGCAATTTTGGTCACTGTGAGGGTTTAAAAAGTGGTTATACAACATGAGGCATGATCCAATTAACATTTTGAATCATTTTTGGTACAGTCCAAAAAATCCATTTTCGGATGAAAAACGATGAATCCGGACCAGTCGAACGATCCCAAAATGGTCAATATGGATGAAATTTTAACATTTAATCTTTTGACTCTGAATGACTGTTGGATGTGAATTAGGACTTTGTCAACTAGAATAAGTGTGTTTAAAGTCATTTCTGTGCCTGAAACGGGTCAAATTTGAAGCTTTTGAGTAAGCAAAACTCTGTAAAAATGGCAATTTTGGTCACTGTGAGGGTTTAAATAGTTGTTACTCAACACGAGGCACGATCCAATTGACATTTTAAATCATTTTTGGTACAGTCCAAAAAATCCACTTTCGAATGAAAAACGATGACTCCGGACCTGTCGAAAGTTCCCAAATTGGTCTATAATGATGAAATTTTAACATGTAATCTTTTGACTCTAAATGACTGTTGAATGTGAATTATGACTTTGTCAACTAAAATAAGTGTGTTTAAAGTCATTTCTGTGCCTAAAATGGGTCAAAATTGAAGCTTTTGAGTAAGCAAAACTCTGTAAAAATGGCAATTTTGGTCACTGTGAGGGTTTAAACAGTTGTTATTCAACATGAGGCACGATCCAATTGACATTTTAAATCATTTTTGGTACAGTCCAAAAAATCCACTTTCGGATGAAAAACGATGACTCCGGACCTGTCGAACGATCCCAAAATGGTCTATAATGTTGAAATTTTAACATTTAATCTTTTGACTCTAAATGACTGTTGGATGTGAATTATGACTTTGTCAACTAAAATAAGTGTGTTTAAAGTCATTTCTGTGCCTGAAACGGGTCAAAATTGAAGCTTTTGAGTAAGCAAAACTCTGTAAAAATGGCAATGTTGGTCACTGTGAGGGTTTCAAAAGTGGTTATTCAACATGAGGCATGATCCAATTGACATTATGAATCATTTTTGGTACAGTCCTAAAAATCAATTTTCGGATGAAAAACGATGACTCCGGACCTGTCGAACGATCCCAAAATGGTCAATATGGATGAAATTTTAACATTTAATCTTTTGACTCTAAATGACTGTTGGATGTGAATTATGACTTTGTCAACTAGAATAAGTGTGTTTAAAGTCATTTCTGTTCCTGAAATGGGTCAAAATTGAAGCTTTTGAGTAAGCAAAACTCTGTAAAAATGGCAATTTTGGTCACTGTGAGGGCTTAAATAGTTGTTATTCAACATGAGGCACGATCCAATTTACATTTTAAATCATTTTTGGTACAGTCCAAAAAATCCATTTTCGGATGAAAAACGATGACTCCGGACCTGTCGAACGTTCCCAAAATGGTCTATAATGATGACATTTTTACATTTAATCTTTTGACTCTAAATGACTGTTGAATGTGAATTATGACTTTGTCAATTAAAATAAGCGTGTTGAAAGTCATTTCTGTGCCTGAAACGGGTCAAAATTGAAGCTTTTGAGTAAGCAAAACTCTTTAAAAATTGCAATTTTGGTCACTGTGAGGGTTTAAAAAGTGGTTATTCAACATGAGGCACGATCCAATTGACATTTTCAATCATTTTTGGTACAGTCCAAAAAATCGATTTTCGGATGAAAAACGATGACTCCGGACCTGTCGAACGTTCCCAAAATGGTCTATAATGATGAAATTTTTACATTTAATCTTTTGACTCTAAATGACTGTTGAATGTGAATTATGACTTTGTCAACTAAAATAAGTGTGTTTAAAGTCATTTCTGTGCCTGAAATGGGTCAAAATTGAAGCTTTTGAGTAAGCAAAACTCTGTAAAAATGGCAATTTTGGTCACTGTGAGGGTTTAAAAAGGGGTTATTCAACATGAGGCATGATCCAATTGACATTTTGAATCATTTTTGGTACAGTCCAAAAAATCCATTTTCGGATGAAAAACGATGACTCCGGACCTGTCGAACGATCCCAAAATGGTCAATATGGATGACATTTTAACATTTAATCTTTTGACTCTAAATGACTGTTGGATGTGAATTATGACTTTGTCAACTAAAATAAGTGTGTTTAAAGTCATTTCTGTGCCTGAAACGGGTCAAAATTGAAGCTTTTGAGTAAGCAAAACTCTGTAAAAATGGCAATTTTGGTCACTGTGAGGGTTTAAAAAGTGGTTATTCAACATGAGGCACGATCCAATTGACATTTTGAATCATTTTTGGTACCGTCCAAAAAATCAATTTTCTATGAAAAACGATGACTCCGGACCTGTGGAACGATCCCAAAATGGTCAATATGGATGAAATTTTAACATTTATTCTTTTGACTCTAAATGACTGTTGGATGTGAATTATGACTTTGTCAACTAGAATAAGTGTGTTTAAAGTCATTTCTGTGCCTGAAACGGGTCAAAATTGAAGCTTTTGAGTAAGCAAAACTCTGTAAAAATGGCAATTTTGGTCACTGTGAGGGTTTAAATAGTTGTTACTCAACATGAGGCACGATCCAATTGACATTTTAAATCATTTTTGGTACTGTCCAAAAAATCCATTTTCGGATGAAAAACGATGACTCCGGACCTGTCGAACGTTCCCAAAATGGTCTATAATGATGACATTTTAACATTTAATCTTTTGACTCTAAATGACTGTTGGATGTGAATTATGAATTTGTCAACTAGAATAAGTGTGTTTAAAGTCATTTCTGTTCCTGAAATGGGTCAAAATTGAAGATTTTGAGTAAGCAAAACTCTGTAAAAATGGCAATTTTGGTCACTGTGAGGGTTTAAATAGTTGTTATTCAACATGAGGCACGATTCAATTGACATTTTAAATCATTTTTGGTACAGTCCAAAAAATCCATTTTCGGATGAAAAACGATGACTCCGGACCTGTCGAACGTTCCCAAAATGGTCTATAATGATGAAATTTTAACATTTAATCTTTTGACTCTAAATGACTGTTGGATGTGAATTGTGACTTTGTCAACTAGAACAAGTGTGTTTACAGTCATTTCAGTGCCTGAAATGGGTCAAAATTGAAGCTTTTGAGTAAGCAAAACTCTGTAAAAATGGCAATTTTGGTCACTGTGAGGGTTTAAAAAGGGGTTATTCAACATGAGGCATGATCCAATTGACATTTTGAATCATTTTTGGTACAGTCCAAAAAATCCATTTTCGGATGAAAAGCGATGACTCTGGACCTGTCGAACGATCCCAAAATGGTCAATATGGATGAAATTTTAACATTTAATCTTTTGACTCTAAATGACTGTTGGATCTGAATTATGACTTTGTCAACTAGAATAAGTGTGTTTAAAGTCATTTCTGTGCCTGAAATGGGTCAAAATTGAAGCTTTTGAGTAAGCAAAACTCTGTAAAAATGGCAATTTTGGTCACTGTGAGGGTTTAAATAGTTGTTATTCAACATGAGGCACGATCAAATTGACATTTTGAATCATTTTTGGTACAGTCCAAAAAATCGATTTTCGGATGAAAAACGATGACTCCGGACCTGTCGAACGTTCCCAAAATGGTCTATATTGATGAAATTTTAACATTTAATCTTTTGACTCTAAATGACTGTTGGATGTGAAGTATGACTTTGTCAACTAGAATAAGTGTGTTTAAAGTCATTTCTGTGCCTGAAATGGGTCAAAATTGAAGATTTTGAGTAAGCAAAACTCTGTAAAAATGGCAATTTTGGTCACTGTGAGGGTTTAAAAAGTGGTTATTCAACATGAGGCACGATCCAATTGACATTTTGAATCATTTTTGATACAGTCCAAAAAATCCATTTCCGGAGGAAAAACGATGACTCCGGACCTGTCGAACGATCCCAAAATGGTCAATATGGATGAAATTTTAACATTTAATCTTTTGACTCTAAATGACTGTTGGATGTGAATTATGACTTTGTCAACTACAATAAGTGTGTTTAAAGTCATTTCTGTGCCTGAAACGGGTCAAAATTGAAGTTTTTGAGTAAGCAAAACTCTGTCAAAATGGCAATTTTGGTCACCGTGAGGGTTTAAAAAGTGGTTATTCAACATGAGGCATGATCCAATTGACATTTTGAATCATTTTTGGTACAGTCCAAAAAATCCATTTTTGGATGAAAAACGATGACTCCGGACCTGTCGAACGATCCCAAAATGGTCAATATGGATGAAATTTTAACATTTAATCTTTTGACTCTAAATGACTGTTGGATGTGAATTATGACTTTGTCAACTAAAATAAGTGTGTTTAAAGTCATTTCTGTGCCTGAAACGGGTCAAAATTGAAGCTTTTGAGTAAGCAAAACTCTGTAAAAATTGCAATTTTAGTCACTGTGAGGGTTTCAAAAGTGGTTATTCAACATGAGGCATGATCCAATTGACATTTTGAATCATTTTTGGTACCGTCCAAAAAATCCATTTTCTATGAAAAACGATGACTCCGGACCTGTGGAACGATCCCAAAATGGTCAATATGGATGAAATTTTAACATTTAATCTTTTGACTCTAAATGACTGTTGGATGTGAATTATGACTTTGTCAACTAGAATAAGTGTGTTTAAAGTCATTTCTGTGCCTAAAATGGGTCAAAATTGAAGCTTTTGAGTAAGCAAAACTCTGTAAAAATGGCAATTTTGGTCACTGTGAGGGTTTAAATAGTTGTTACTCAACATGAGGCACGATCTAATTGACATTTTAAATCATTTTTGGTACAGTCCAAAAAATCAATTTTCGGATGAAAAACGATGACTCCGGACCTGTCGAACGTTCCCAAAATTGTCTATAATGATGACATTTTTACATTTAATCTTTTGACTCTAAATGACTGTTGGATGTGAATTATGACTTTGTCAACTAAAATAAGTGTGTTTAAAGTCATTTCTGTGCCTGAAACGGGTCAAAATTGAAGCTTTTGAGTAAGCAAAACTCTGTAAAAATGGCAATTTTGGTCACTGTGAGGGTTTAAAAAGAGGTTATTCAACATGAGGCACCATCCAATTGACATTTTAAATCATTTTTGGTACAGTCTAAAAAATCAATTTTCGGATGAAAAACGATGACTCCAGACCTGTCGAACGATCCCAAAATGGTCAATATGGATGAAATTTTAACATTTAATCTTTTGACTCTAAATGACTGTTGGATCTGAATTATGACTTTGTCAACTAGAATAAGTGTGTTTAAAGTCATTTCTGTGCCTGAAACGGATCAAAATTGAAGCTTTTGAGTAAGCAAAACTCTGTAAAAATGGCAATTTTGGTCACTGTGAGGGTTTAAACAGTTGTTATTCAACATGAGGCACGATCCAATTGACATTTTAAATCATTTTTGGTACAGTCCAAAAAATCCACTTTCGGATGAAAAACGATGACTCCGGACCTGTCGAACGATCCCAAAATGGTCAATATGGATGAAATTTTAACATTTAATCTTTTGACTCTAAATGACTGTTGGATGTGAATTATGATTTTGTCAACTACAATAAGTGTGTTTAAAGTCATTTCTGTGCCTGAAACGGGTCAAAATTGAAGCTTTTGAGTAAGCAAAACTCTGTAAAAATGGCAATTTTGGTCACTGTGAGGGTTTAAATAGTTGTTATTCAACATGAGGCACGATTCAATTGACATTTTAAATCATTTTTGGTACAGTCCAAAAAATCCATTTTCGGATGAAAAACGATGACTCCGGACCTGTCGAACGTTCCCAAAATGGTCTATAATGATGACATTTTTACATTTAATCTTTTGACTCTAAATGACTGTTGAATGTGAATTATGACTTTGTCAATTAAAATAAGCGTGTTGAAAGTCATTTCTGTGCCTAAAACGGGTCAAAATTGAAGCTTTTGAGTAAGCAAAACTCTTTAAAAATGGCAATTTTGGTCACTGTGAGGGTTTAAAAAGTTGTTATTCAACATGAGGCACGATCCAATTGACATTTTCAATCATTTTTGGTACAGTCCAAAAAATCGATTTTCGGATGAAAAACGATGACTCCGGACCTGTCGAACTTTCCCAAAATGGTCTATAATGATGAAATTTTAACATTTAATCTTTTGACTCTAAATGACTGTTGGATGTGAATTGTGACTTTGTCAACTAGAACAAGTGTGTTTAACCACATGGCTGCTAGGCGTTTTCCCGTCCTGCGCTGAGATATGCATGATGCCATTATTCATGACGAGCTGGCCTTGTCATCCGCGCACGGCAGGTAAGCGCCATGACGAGCCCAGCTCGTCATTAGCTTCGAAGGGGTTAAAGTCATTTCTGTGCCTGAAATGGGTCAAAATTGAAGCTTTTGAGTAAGCAAAACTCTGTAAAAATGGCAATTTTGGTCACTGTGAAGGTTTAAAAAGGGGTTATTCAACATGAGGCATGATCCAATTGACATTTTGAATCATTTTTGGTACAGTCCAAAAAATCCATTTTCGGATGAAAAGCGATGACTCCGGACCTGTCGAACGATCCCAAAATGGTCAAAATGGATGAAATTTTAACATTTAATCTTTTGACTCTAAATGACTGTTGGATCTGAATTATGACTTTGTCAACTAGAATAGGTGTGTTTAAAGTCATTTCTGTGCCTGAAACGGGTCAAAATTGAAGCTTTTGAGAACGCAAAACTCTTTAAAAATGGCAATTTTGGTCACTGTGAGGGTTTAAAAAGTGGTTATTCAACATGAGGCACGATCCAATTGACATTTTCAATAATTTTTGGTACAGTACAAAAAATCAATTTCCGGATGAAAAATGATGACTCCGGACCTGTCGAACGTTCCCAAAATGGTCTATAATGATGAAATTTTAACATTTAATCTTTTGACTCTAAATGACTGTTGGATATGAATTATGACTTTGTCAACTAAAATAAGTGTGTTTAAAGTCATTTCTGTGCCTGAAATGGGTCAAAATTGAAGCTTTTGAATAAGCAAAACTCTGTAAAAATGGCAATTTTGGTCACTGTGAGGGTTTAAAAAGTGGTTATTCAACATGAGGCATGATCCAATTGACATTTTGAATCATTTTTGGTACAGTCCAAAAAATCGATTTTCGGATGAAAAACGATGACTCCGGACCTGTCGAACGTTCCCAAAATGGTCTATAATGATGAAATTTTAACATTTAATCTTTTGACTCTAAATGACTGTTGGATGTGAAGTATGACTTTGTCAACTAGAATAAGTGTGTTTAAAGTCATTTCTGTGCCTGAAATGGGTCAAAATTGAAGATTTTGAGTAAGCAAAACTCTGTAAAAATGGTAATTTTGGTCACTGTGAGGGTTTAAAAAGTGGTTATTCAACATGAGGCACGATCCAATTGACATTTTCAATCATTTTTGGTACAGTCCAAAAAATCCATTTTCGGATGAAAAACGATGACTCCGGACCTGTCGAACGTTCCCAAAATGGTCTATAATGATGAAATTTTAACATTTAATCTTTTGACTCTAAATGACTGTTGAATGTGAATTATGACTTTGTCAACTAAAATAAGTGTGTTGAAAGTCATTTCTGAGCCTGAAACGGGTCAAAATTAAAGCTTTTGAGTAAGCAAAACTCTGTAAAAAATGGCAATTTTGGTCACTGTGAGGGTTTAAAAAGTGGTTATTCAACATGAGGCACGATCCAATTGACATTTTGAATCATTTTTGGTACAGTCCAAAAAATCAATTTTCGGAGGAAAAACGATGACTCCGGACCTGTCAAACGATCCCAAAATGGTCAATATGGATGAAATTTTAACATTTAATCTTTTGACTCTAAATGACTGTTGGATGTGAATTATGACTTTGTCAACTACAATAAGTGTGTTTAAAGTCATTTCTGTGCCTGAAACGGGTCAAAATTGAAGCTTTTGAGTAAGCAAAACTCTGTCAAAATGGCAATTTTGGTCACCGTGAGGGTTTAAAAAGTGGTTATTCAACATGAGGCATGATCCAATTGACATTTTGAATCATTTTTGGTACAGTCCAAAAAATCAATTTTTGGATGAAAAACGATGACTCCGGACCTGTCGAACGATCCCAAAATGGTCAATATTGATGAAATTTTAACATTTAATCTTTTGACTCTAAATGACTGTTGGATGTGAATTATGACTTTGTCAACTAAAATAAGTGTGTTTAAAGTCATTTCTGTGCCTGAAACGGGTCAAAATTGAAGCTTTTGAGTAAGCAAAACTCTGTAAAAATGGCAATTTTGGTCACTGTGAGGGTTTCAAAAGTGGTTATTCAACATGAGGCATGATCCAATTGACATTTTGAATCATATTTGGTACCGTCCAAAAAATACATTTTCTATGAAAAACGATGACTCCGGACCTGTGGAACGATCCCAAAATGGTCAATATGGATGAAATTTTAACATTTAATCTTTTGACTCTAAATGACTGTTGGATCTGAATTATGACTTTGTCAACTAGAATAAGTGTGTTTAAAGTCATTTCTGTGCCTGAAACGGATCAAAATTGAAGCTTTTGAGTAAGCAAAACTCTGTAAAAATGGCAATTTTGGTCACTGTGAGGGTTTAAACAGTTGTTATTCAACATGAGGCACGATCCAATTGACATTTTAAATCATTTTTGGTACAGTCCAAAAAATCCACTTTCGGATGAAAAACGATGACTCCGGACCTGTCGAACGATCCCAAAATGGTCAATATGGATGAAATGTTAACATTTAATCTTTTGACTCTAAATGACTGTTGGATGTGAATTATGACTTTGTCAACTAGAATAAGTGTGTTTAAAGTCATTTCTGTTCCTGAAATCGGTCAAAATTGAAGATTTTGAGTAAGCAAAACTCTGTAAAAATGGCAATTTTGGTCACTGTGAGGGTTTAAATAGTTGTTATTCAACATGAGGCACGATTCAATTGACATTTTAAATCATTTTTGGTACAGTCCAAAAAATCCATTTTCGGATGAAAAACGATGACTCCGGACCTGTCGAACGTTCCCAAAATGGTCTATAATGATGAAATTTTAACATTTAATCTTTTGACTCTAAATGACTGTTGGATGTGAATTGTGACTTTGTCAACTAGAACAAGTGTGTTTACAGTCATTTCTGTGCCTGAAATGGGTCAAAATTGAAGCTTTTGAGTAAGCAAAACTCTGTAAAAATGGCAATTTTGGTCACTGTGAGGGTTTAAAAAGGGGTTATTCAACATGAGGCATGATCCAATTGACATTTTGAATCATTTTTGGTACAGTCCAAAAAATCCATTTTCGGATGAAAAGCGATGACTCTGGACCTGTCGAACGATCCCAAAATGGTCAATATGGATGAAATTTTAACATTTAATCTTTTGACTCTAAATGACTGTTGGATCTGAATTATGACTTTGTCAACTAGAATAAGTGTGTTTAAAGTCATTTCTGTGCCTGAAATGGGTCAAAATTGAAGCTTTTGAGTAAGCAAAACTCTGTAAAAATGGCAATTTTGGTCACTGTGAGGGTTTAAATAGTTGTTATTCAACATGAGGCACGATCAAATTGACATTTTGAATCATTTTTGGTACAGTCCAAAAAATCGATTTTCGGATGAAAAACGATGACTCCGGACCTGTCGAACGTTCCCAAAATGGTCTATAATGATGAAATTTTAACATTTAATCTTTTGACTCTAAATGACTGTTGGATGTGAAGTATGACTTTGTCAACTAGAATAAGTGTGTTTAAAGTCATTTCTGTGCCTGAAATGGGTCAAAATTGAAGATTTTGAGTAAGCAAAACTCTGTAAAAATGGCAATTTTGGTCACTGTGAGGGTTTAAAAAGTGGTTATTCAACATGAGGCACGATCCAATTGACATTTTCAATCATTTTTGTTACAGTCCAAAAAATCCATTTTCGGATGAAAAACGATGACTCCGGACCTGTCGAACGTTCCCAAAATGGTCTATAATGATGAAATTTTAACATTTAATATTTTGACTCTAAATGACTGTTGGATGTGAATTATGACTTTGTCAACTAAAATAAGTGTGTTTAAAGTCATTTCTGTGCCTGAAACGGGTCAAAATTGAAGCTTTTGAATAAGCAAAACTCTGTAAAAATGGCAATTTTGGTCACTGTGAGGGTTTAAAAAGTGGTTATACAACATGAGGCATGATCCAATTGACATTTTGAATCATTTTTGGTACAGTCCAAAAAATCCATTTTCGGATGAAAAACGATGAATCCGGACCAGTCGAACGATCCCAAAATGGTCAATATGGATGAAATTTTAACATTTAATCTTTTGACTCTGAATGACTGTTGGATGTGAATTAGGACTTTGTCAACTAGAATAAGTGTGTTTAAAGTCATTTCTGTGCCTGAAACGGGTCAAAATTGAAGCTTTTGAGTAAGCAAAACTCTGTAAAAATGGCAATTTTGGTCACTGTGAGGGTTTAAATAGTTGTTACTCAACACGAGGCACGATCCAATTGACATTTTAAATCATTTTTGGTACAGTCCAAAAAATCCACTTTCGAATGAAAAACGATGACTCCGGACCTGTCGAAAGTTCCCAAATTGGTCTATAATGATGAAATTTTAACATGTAATCTTTTGACTCTAAATGACTGTTGAATGTGAATTATGACTTTGTCAACTAAAATAAGTGTGTTTAAAGTCATTTCTGTGCCTAAAATGGGTCAAAATTGAAGCTTTTGAGTAAGCAAAACTCTGTAAAAATGGCAATTTTGGTCACTGTGAGGGTTTAAACAGTTGTTATTCAACATGAGGCACGATCCAATTGACATTTTAAATCATTTTTGGTACAGTCCAAAAAATCCACTTTCGGATGAAAAACGATGACTCCGGACCTGTCGAACGATCCCAAAATGGTCTATAATGTTGAAATTTTAACATTTAATCTTTTGACTCTAAATGACTGTTGGATGTGAATTATGACTTTGTCAACTAAAATAAGTGTGTTTAAAGTCATTTCTGTGCCTGAAACGGGTCAAAATTGAAGCTTTTGAGTAAGCAAAACTCTGTAAAAATGGCAATGTTGGTCACTGTGAGGGTTTCAAAAGTGGTTATTCAACATGAGGCATAATCCAATTGACATTATGAATCATTTTTGGTACAGTCCTAAAAATCAATTTTCGGATGAAAAACGATGACTCCGGACCTGTCGAACGATCCCAAAATGGTCAATATGGATGAAATTTTAACATTTAATCTTTTGACTCTAAATGACTGTTGGATGTGAATTATGACTTTGTCAACTAGAATAAGTGTGTTTAAAGTCATTTCTGTTCCTGAAATGGGTCAAAATTGAAGCTTTTGAGTAAGCAAAACTCTGTAAAAATGGCAATTTTGGTCACTGTGAGGGCTTAAATAGTTGTTATTCAACATGAGGCACGATCCAATTTACATTTTAAATCATTTTTGGTACAGTCCAAAAAATCCATTTTCGGATGAAAAACGATGACTCCGGACCTGTCGAACGTTCCCAAAATGGTCTATAATGATGACATTTTTACATTTAATCTTTTGACTCTAAATGACTGTTGAATGTGAATTATGACTTTGTCAATTAAAATAAGCGTGTTGAAAGTCATTTCTGTGCCTGAAACGGGTCAAAATTGAAGCTTTTGAGTAAGCAAAACTCTTTAAAAATTGCAATTTTGGTCACTGTGAGGGTTTAAAAAGTGGTTATTCAACATGAGGCACGATCCAATTGACATTTTCAATCATTTTTGGTACAGTCCAAAAAATCGATTTTCGGATGAAAAACGATGACTCCGGACCTGTCGAACGTTCCCAAAATGGTCTATAATGATGACATTTTTACATTTAATCTTTTGACTCTAAATGACTGTTGAATGTGAATTATGACTTTGTCAACTAAAATAAGTGTGTTTAAAGTCATTTCTGTGCCTGAAATGGGTCAAAATTGAAGCTTTTGAGTAAGCAAAACTCTGTAAAAATGGCAATTTTGGTCACTGTGAGGGTTTAAAAAGGGGTTATTCAACATGAGGCATGATCCAATTGACATTTTGAATCATTTTTGGTACAGTCCAAAAAATCCATTTTCGGATGAAAAACGATGACTCCGGACCTGTCGAACGATCCCAAAATGGTCAATATGGATGACATTTTAACATTTAATCTTTTGACTCTAAATGACTGTTGGATGTGAATTATGACTTTGTCAACTAAAATAAGTGTGTTTAAAGTCATTTCTGTGCCTGAAACGGGTCAAAATTGAAGCTTTTGAGTAAGCAAAACTCTGTAAAAATGGCAATTTTGGTCACTGTGAGGGTTTAAAAAGTGGTTATTCAACATGAGGCACGATCCAATTGACATTTTGAATCATTTTTGGTACAGTCCAAAAAATCAATTTTCTATGAAAAACGATGACTCCGGACCTGTGGAACGATCCCAAAATGGTCAATATGGATGAAATTTTAACATTTAATCTTTTGACTCTAAATGACTGTTGGATGTGAATTATGACTTTGTCAATTAAAATAAGCGTGTTGAAAGTCATTTCTGTGCCTGAAATGGGTCAAAATTGAAGCTTTTGAGTAAGCAAAACTCTGTAAAAAATGGCAATTTTGGTCACTGTGAGGGTTTAAAAAGTGGTTATTCAACATAAGGCACGATCCAATTAACATTTTG
The DNA here is from genome assembly GCF_964263255.1 of Lissotriton vulgaris. NCBI lineage: Eukaryota > Metazoa > Chordata > Amphibia > Caudata > Salamandridae > Lissotriton > Lissotriton vulgaris. Next base: position 329,622 of record NW_028250879.1, on the reverse strand, counting down.
AATCATTTTTGGTACAGTCCAAAAAATCAATTTTCGGATGAAGAAAGATGACTCCGGACCTGTCGAACGATCCCAAAATGGTCTATAATGATGAAATTTTAACATTTAATCTTTTGACTCTAAATGACTGTTGGATGTGAATTATGACTTTGTCAACTAAAATAAGTGTGTTTAAAGTCATTTCTGTGCCTGAAACGGGTCAAAATTGAAGCTTTTGAGTAAGCAAAACTCTGTAAAAATGGCAATTTTGGTCACTGTGAGGGTTTAAAAAGAGGTTATTCAACATGAGGCACCATCCAATTGACATTTTAAATCATTTTTGGTACAGTCTAAAAAATCAATTTTCGGATGAAAAACGATGACTCCAGACCTGTCGAACGATCCCAAAATGGTCAATATGGATGAAATTTTAACATTTAATCTTTTGACTCTAAATGACTGTTGGATCTGAATTATGACTTTGTCAACTAGAATAAGTGTGTTTAAAGTCATTTCTGTGCCTGAAACGGATCAAAATTGAAGCTTTTGAGTAAGCAAAACTCTGTAAAAATGGCAATTTTGGTCACTGTGAGGGTTTAAACAGTTGTTATTCAACATGAGGCACGATCCAATTGACATTTTAAATCATTTTTGGTACAGTCCAAAAAATCCACTTTCGGATGAAAAACGATGACTCCGGACCTGTCGAACGATCCCAAAATGGTCAATATGGATGAAATTTTAACATTTAATCTTTTGACTCTAAATGACTGTTGGATGTGAATTATGATTTTGTCAACTACAATAAGTGTGTTTAAAGTCATTTCTGTGCCTGAAACGGGTCAAAATTGAAGCTTTTGAGTAAGCAAAACTCTGTAAAAATGGCAATTTTGGTCACTGTGAGGGTTTAAATAGTTGTTATTCAACATGAGGCACGATCCAATTGACATTTTCAATCATTTTTGGTACAGTCCAAAAAATCGATTTTCGGATGAAAAACGATGACTCCGGACCTGTCGAACTTTCCCAAAATGGTCTATAATGATGAAATTTTAACATTTAATCTTTTGACTCTAAATGACTGTTGGATGTGAATTGTGACTTTGTCAACTAGAACAAGTGTGTTTAACCACATGGCTGCTAGGCGTTTTCCCGTCCTGCGCTGAGATATGCATGATGCCATTATTCATGACGAGCTGGCCTTGTCATCCGCGCACGGCAGGTAAGCGCCATGACGAGCCCAGCTCGTCATTAGCTTCGAAGGGGTTAAAGTCATTTCTGTGCCTGAAATGGGTCAAAATTGAAGCTTTTGAGTAAGCAAAACTCTGTAAAAATGGCAATTTTGGTCACTGTGAAGGTTTAAAAAGGGGTTATTCAACATGAGGCATGATCCAATTGACATTTTGAATCATTTTTGGTACAGTCCAAAAAATCCATTTTCGGATGAAAAGCGATGACTCCGGACCTGTCGAACGATCCCAAAATGGTCAAAATGGATGAAATTTTAACATTTAATCTTTTGACTCTAAATGACTGTTGGATCTGAATTATGACTTTGTCAACTAGAATAGGTGTGTTTAAAGTCATTTCTGTGCCTGAAACGGGTCAAAATTGAAGCTTTTGAGAACGCAAAACTCTTTAAAAATGGCAATTTTGGTCACTGTGAGGGTTTAAAAAGTGGTTATTCAACATGAGGCACGATCCAATTGACATTTTCAATCATTTTTGGTACAGTCCAAAAAATCAATTTCCGGATGAAAAATGATGACTCCGGACCTGTCGAACGTTCCCAAAATGGTCTATAATGATGAAATTTTAACATTTAATCTTTTGACTCTAAATGACTGTTGGATATGAATTATGACTTTGTCAACTAAAATAAGTGTGTTTAAAGTCATTTCTGTGCCTGAAATGGGTCAAAATTGAAGCTTTTGAATAAGCAAAACTCTGTAAAAATGGCAATTTTGGTCACTGTGAGGGTTTAAAAAGTGGTTATTCAACATGAGGCATGATCCAATTGACATTTTGAATCATTTTTGGTACAGTCCAAAAAATCGATTTTCGGATGAAAAACGATGACTCCGGACCTGTCGAACGTTCCCAAAATGGTCTATAATGATGAAATTTTAACATTTAATCTTTTGACTCTAAATGACTGTTGGATGTGAAGTATGACTTTGTCAACTAGAATAAGTGTGTTTAAAGTCATTTCTGTGCCTGAAATGGGTCAAAATTGAAGATTTTGAGTAAGCAAAACTCTGTAAAAATGGTAATTTTGGTCACTGTGAGGGTTTAAAAAGTGGTTATTCAACATGAGGCACGATCCAATTGACATTTTCAATCATTTTTGGTACAGTCCAAAAAATCCATTTTCGGATGAAAAACGATGACTCCGGACCTGTCGAACGTTCCCAAAATGGTCTATAATGATGAAATTTTAACATTTAATCTTTTGACTCTAAATGACTGTTGAATGTGAATTATGACTTTGTCAACTAAAATAAGTGTGTTGAAAGTCATTTCTGAGCCTGAAACGGGTCAAAATTAAAGCTTTTGAGTAAGCAAAACTCTGTAAAAAATGGCAATTTTGGTCACTGTGAGGGTTTAAAAAGTGGTTATTCAACATGAGGCACGATCCAATTGACATTTTGAATCATTTTTGGTACAGTCCAAAAAATCAATTTTCGGAGGAAAAACGATGACTCCGGACCTGTCAAACGATCCCAAAATGGTCAATATGGATGAAATTTTAACATTTAATCTTTTGACTCTAAATGACTGTTGGATGTGAATTATGACTTTGTCAACTACAATAAGTGTGTTTAAAGTCATTTCTGTGCCTGAAACGGGTCAAAATTGAAGCTTTTGAGTAAGCAAAACTCTGTCAAAATGGCAATTTTGGTCACCGTGAGGGTTTAAAAAGTGGTTATTCAACATGAGGCATGATCCAATTGACATTTTGAATCATTTTTGGTACAGTCCAAAAAATCAATTTTTGGATGAAAAACGATGACTCCGGACCTGTCGAACGATCCCAAAATGGTCAATATTGATGAAATTTTAACATTTAATCTTTTGACTCTAAATGACTGTTGGATGTGAATTATGACTTTGTCAACTAAAATAAGTGTGTTTAAAGTCATTTCTGTGCCTGAAACGGGTCAAAATTGAAGCTTTTGAGTAAGCAAAACTCTGTAAAAATGGCAATTTTGGTCACTGTGAGGGTTTCAAAAGTGGTTATTCAACATGAGGCATGATCCAATTGACATTTTGAATCATATTTGGTACCGTCCAAAAAATACATTTTCTATGAAAAACGATGACTCCGGACCTGTGGAACGATCCCAAAATGGTCAATATGGATGAAATTTTAACATTTAATCTTTTGACTCTAAATGACTGTTGGATCTGAATTATGACTTTGTCAACTAGAATAAGTGTGTTTAAAGTCATTTCTGTGCCTGAAACGGATCAAAATTGAAGCTTTTGAGTAAGCAAAACTCTGTAAAAATGGCAATTTTGGTCACTGTGAGGGTTTAAACAGTTGTTATTCAACATGAGGCACGATCCAATTGACATTTTAAATCATTTTTGGTACAGTCCAAAAAATCCACTTTCGGATGAAAAACGATGACTCCGGACCTGTCGAACGATCCCAAAATGGTCAATATGGATGAAATGTTAACATTTAATCTTTTGACTCTAAATGACTGTTGGATGTGAATTATGACTTTGTCAACTAGAATAAGTGTGTTTAAAGTCATTTCTGTTCCTGAAATCGGTCAAAATTGAAGATTTTGAGTAAGCAAAACTCTGTAAAAATGGCAATTTTGGTCACTGTGAGGGTTTAAATAGTTGTTATTCAACATGAGGCACGATTCAATTGACATTTTAAATCATTTTTGGTACAGTCCAAAAAATCAATTTTCGGATGAAAAACGATGACTCCGGACCTGTCGAACGTTCCCAAAATGGTCTATAATGATGAAATTTTAACATTTAATCTTTTGACTCTAAATGACTGTTGGATGTGAATTGTGACTTTGTCAACTAGAACAAGTGTGTTTACAGTCATTTCTGTGCCTGAAATGGGTCAAAATTGAAGCTTTTGAGTAAGCAAAACTCTGTAAAAATGGCAATTTTGGTCACTGTGAGGGTTTAAAAAGGGGTTATTCAACATGAGGCATGATCCAATTGGCATTTTGAATCATTTTTGGTACAGTCCAAAAAATCCATTTTCGGATGAAAAGCGATGACTCTGGACCTGTCGAACGATCCCAAAATGGTCAATATGGATGAAATTTTAACATTTAATCTTTTGACTCTAAATGACTGTTGGATCTGAATTATGACTTTGTCAACTAGAATAAGTGTGTTTAAAGTCATTTCTGTGCCTGAAATGGGTCAAAATTGAAGCTTTTGAGTAAGCAAAACTCTGTAAAAATGGCAATTTTGGTCACTGTGAGGGTTTAAATAGTTGTTATTCAACATGAGGCACGATCAAATTGACATTTTGAATCATTTTTGGTACAGTCCAAAAAATCGATTTTCGGATGAAAAACGATGACTCCGGACCTGTCGAACGTTCCCAAAATGGTCTATAATGATGAAATTTTAACATTTAATCTTTTGACTCTAAATGACTGTTGGATGTGAAGTATGACTTTGTCAACTAGAATAAGTGTGTTTAAAGTCATTTCTGTGCCTGAAATGGGTCAAAATTGAAGATTTTGAGTAAGCAAAACTCTGTAAAAATGGCAATTTTGGTCACTGTGAGGGTTTAAAAAGTGGTTATTCAACATGAGGCACGATCCAATTGACATTTTCAATCATTTTTGTTAGAGTCCAAAAAATCCATTTTCGGATGAAAAACGATGACTCCGGACCTGTCGAACGTTCCCAAAATGGTCTATAATGATGAAATTTTAACATTTAATATTTTGACTCTAAATGACTGTTGGATGTGAATTATGACTTTGTCAACTAAAATAAGTGTGTTTAAAGTCATTTCTGTGCCTGAAACGGGTCAAAATTGAAGCTTTTGAATAAGCAAAACTCTGTAAAAATGGCAATTTTGGTCACTGTGAGGGTTTAAAAAGTGGTTATACAACATGAGGCATGATCCAATTGACATTTTGAATCATTTTTGGTACAGTCCAAAAAATCCATTTTCGGATGAAAAACGATGAATCCGGACCAGTCGAACGATCCCAAAATGGTCAATATGGATGAAATTTTAACATTTAATCTTTTGACTCTGAATGACTGTTGGATGTGAATTAGGACTTTGTCAACTAGAATAAGTGTGTTTAAAGTCATTTCTGTGCCTGAAACGGGTCAAAATTGAAGCTTTTGAGTAAGCAAAACTCTGTAAAAATGGCAATTTTGGTCACTGTGAGGGTTTAAATAGTTGTTACTCAACACGAGGCACGATCCAATTGACATTTTAAATCATTTTTGGTACAGTCCAAAAAATCCACTTTCGAATGAAAAACGATGACTCCGGACCTGTCGAAAGTTCCCAAAATGGTCTATAATGATGAAATTTTAACATGTAATCTTTTGACTCTAAATGACTGTTGAATGTGAATTATGACTTTGTCAACTAAAATAAGTGTGTTTAAAGTCATTTCTGTGCCTAAAATGGGTCAAAATTGAAGCTTTTGAGTAAGCAAAACTCTGTAAAAATGGCAATTTTGGTCACTGTGAGGGTTTAAACAGTTGTTATTCAACATGAGGCACGATCCAATTGACATTTTAAATCATTTTTGGTACAGTCCAAAAAATCCACTTTCGGATGAAAAACGATGACTCCGGACCTGTCGAACGATCCCAAAATGGTCTATAATGTTCAAATTTTAACATTTAATCTTTTGACTCTAAATGACTGTTGGATGTGAATTATGACTTTGTCAACTAAAATAAGTGTGTTTAAAGTCATTTCTGTGCCTGAAACGGGTCAAAATTGAAGCTTTTGAGTAAGCAAAACTCTGTAAAAATGGCAATGTTGGTCACTGTGAGGGTTTCAAAAGTGGTTATTCAACATGAGGCATGATCCAATTGACATTATGAATCATTTTTGGTACAGTCCTAAAAATCAATTTTCGGATGAAAAACGATGACTCCGGACCTGTCGAACGATCCCAAAATGGTCAATATGGATGAAATTTTAACATTTATTCTTTTGACTCTAAATGACTGTTGGATGTGAATTATGACTTTGTCAACTAGAATAAGTGTGTTTAAAGTCATTTCTGTTCCTGAAATGGGTCAAAATTGAAGCTTTTGAGTAAGCAAAACTCTGTAAAAATGGCAATTTTGGTCACTGTGAGGGCTTAAATAGTTGTTATTCAACATGAGGCACGATCCAATTTACATTTTAAATCATTTTTGGTACAGTCCAAAAAATCCATTTTCGGATGAAAAACGATGACTCCGGACCTGTCGAACGTTCCCAAAATGGTCTATAATGATGACATTTTTACATTTAATCTTTTGACTCTAAATGACTGTTGAATGTGAATTATGACTTTGTCAATTAAAATAAGCGTGTTGAAAGTCATTTCTGTGCCTGAAACGGGTCAAAATTGAAGCTTTTGAGTAAGCAAAACTCTTTAAAAATTGCAATTTTGGTCACTGTGAGGGTTTAAAAAGTGGTTATTCAACATGAGGCACGATCCAATTGACATTTTCAATCATTTTTGGTACAGTCCAAAAAATCGATTTTCGGATGAAAAACGATGACTCCGGACCTGTCGAACGTTCCCAAAATGGTCTATAATGATGACATTTTTACATTTAATCTTTTGACTCTAAATGACTGTTGAATGTGAATTATGACTTTGTCAACTAAAATAAGTGTGTTTAAAGTCATTTCTGTGCCTGAAATGGGTCAAAATTGAAGCTTTTGAGTAAGCAAAACTCTGTAAAAATGGCAATTTTGGTCACTGTGAGGGTTTAAAAAGGGGTTATTCAACATGAGGCATGATCCAATTGACATTTTGAATCATTTTTGGTACAGTCCAAAAAATCCATTTTCGGATGAAAAACGATGACTCCGGACCTGTCGAACGATCCCAAAATGGTCAATATGGATGACATTTTAACATTTAATCTTTTGACTCTAAATGACTGTTGGATGTGAATTATGACTTTGTCAACTAAAATAAGTGTGTTTAAAGTCATTTCTGTGCCTGAAACGGGTCAAAATTGAAGCTTTTGAGTAAGCAAAACTCTGTAAAAATGGCAATTTTGGTCACTGTGAGGGTTTAAAAAGTGGTTATTCAACATGAGGCACGATCCAATTGACATTTTGAATCATTTTTGGTACCGTCCAAAAAATCAATTTTCTATGAAAAACGATGACTCCGGACCTGTGGAACGATCCCAAAATGGTCAATATGGATGAAATTTTAACATTTAATCTTTTGACTCTAAATGACTGTTGGATGTGAATTATGACTTTGTCAACTAGAATAAGTGTGTTTAAAGTCATTTCTGTGCCTAAAATGGGTCAAAATTGAAGCTTTTGAGTAAGCAAAACTCTGTAAAAATGGCAATTTTGGTCACTGTGAGGGTTTAAATAGTTGTTACTCAACATGAGGCACGATCCAATTGACATTTTAAATCATTTTTGGTACTGTCCAAAAAATCCATTTTCGGATGAAAAACGATGACTCCGGACCTGTCGAACGTTCCCAAAATGGTCTATAATGATGACATTTTTACATTTAATCTTTTGACTCTAAATGACTGTTGAATGTGAATTATGACTTTGTCAATTAAAATAAGCGTGTTGAAAGTCATTTCTGTGCCTGAAATGGGTCAAAATTGAAGCTTTTGAGTAAGCAAAACTCTGTAAAAAATGGCAATTTTGGTCACTGTGAGGGTTTAAAAAGTGGTTATTCAACATGAGGCACGATCCAATTAACATTTTGAATCATTTTTGGTACAGTCCAAAAAATCAATTTTCGGATGAAGAAAGATGACTCCGGACCTGTCGAACGATCCCAAAATGGTCTATAATGATGAAATTTTAACATTTAATCTTTTGACTCTAAATGACTGTTGGATGTGAATTATGACTTTGTCAACTAAAATAAGTGTGTTTAAAGTCATTTCTGTGCCTGAAACGGGTCAAAATTGAAGCTTTTGAGTAAGCAAAACTCTGTAAAAATGGCAATTTTGGTCACTGTGAGGGTTTAAACAGTTGTTATTCAACATGAGGCACGATCCAATTGACATTTTGAATCATTTTTGGTACAGTCCAAAAAATCCATTTTCGGAGGAAAAACGATGACTCCGGACCTGTCGAACGATCCCAAAATGGTCAATATGGATGAAATTTTAACATTTAATCTTTTGACTCTAAATGACTGTTGGATGTGAATTATGACTTTGTCAACTACAATAAGTGTGTTTAAAGTCATTTCTGTGCCTGAAACGGGTCAAAATTGAAGCTTTTGAGTAAGCAAAACTCTGTCAAAATGGCAATTTTGGTCACCGTGAGGGTTTAAAAAGTGGTTATTCAACATGAGGCATGATCCAATTGACATTTTGAATCATTTTTGGTACAGTCCAAAAAATCAATTTTTGGATGAAGAACGATGACTCCGGACCTGTCGAACGATCCCAAAATGGTCAATATGGATGACATTTTAACATTTAATCTTTTGACTCTAAATGACTGTTGGATGTGAATTATGACTTTGTCAACTAAAATAAGTGTGTTTAAAGTCATTTCTGTGCCTGAAACGGGTCAAAATTGAAGCTTTTGAGTAAGCAAAACTCTGTAAAAATGGCAATTTTGGTCACTGTGAGGGTTTCAAAAGTGGTTATTCAACATGAGGCATGATCCAATTGACATTTTGAATCATTTTTGGTACCGTCCAAAAAATCCATCTTCTATGAAAAACGATGACTCCGGACCTGTGGAACGATCCCAAAATGGTCAATATGGATGAAATTTTAACATTTAATCTTTTGACTCTAAATGACTGTTGGATGTGAATTATGACTTTGTCAATTAAAATAAGCGTGTTGAAAGTCATTTCTGTGCCTGAAATGGGTCAAAATTGAAGCTTTTGAGTAAGCAAAACTCTGTAAAAAATGGCAATTTTGGTCACCGTGAGGGTTTAAAAAGTGGTTATTCAACATGAGGCATGATCCAATTGACATTTTGAATCATTTTTGGTACAGTCCAAAAAATCAATTTTTGGATGAAGAACGATGACTCCGGACCTGTCGAACGATCCCAAAATGGTCAATATGGATGACATTTTAACATTTAATCTTTTGACTCTAAATGACTGTTGGATGTGAATTATGACTTTGTCAACTAAAATAAGTGTGTTTAAAGTCATTTCTGTGCCTGAAACGGGTCAAAATTGAAGCTTTTGAGTAAGCAAAACTCTGTAAAAATGGCAATTTTGGTCACTGTGAGGGTTTCAAAAGTGGTTATTCAACATGAGGCATGATCCAATTGACATTTTGAATCATTTTTGGTACCGTCCAAAAAATCCATCTTCTATGAAAAACGATGACTCCGGACCTGTGGAACGATCCCAAAATGGTCAATATGGATGAAATTTTAACATTTAATCTTTTGACTCTAAATGACTGTTGGATGTGAATTATGACTTTGTCAATTAAAATAAGCGTGTTGAAAGTCATTTCTGTGCCTGAAATGGGTCAAAATTGAAGCTTTTGAGTAAGCAAAACTCTGTAAAAAATGGCAATTTTGGTCACTGTGAGGGTTTAAAAAGTGGTTATTCAACATGAGGCACGATCCAATTAACATTTTGAATCATTTTTGGTACAGTCCAAAAAATCAATTTTCGGATGAAGAAAGATGACTCCGGACCTGTCGAACGATCCCAAAATGGTCAATATGGATGAAATTTTAACATTTAATCTTTTGACTCTAAATGACTGTTGGATGTGAATTATGACTTTGTCAACTAGAATAAGTGTGTTTAAAGTCATTTCTGTTCCTGAAATGGGTCAAAATTGAAGCTTTTGAGTAAGCAAAACTCTGTAAAAATGGCAATTTTGGTCACTGTGAGGGTTTAAATAGTTGTTATTCAACATGAGGCACGATCCAATTGACATTTTAAATCATTTTTGGTACAGTCCAAAAAATCCATTTTCGGATAAAAAACGATGACTCCGGACCTGTTGAACGTTCCCAAAATGGTCTATAATGATGACATTTTTACATTTAATCTTTTGACTCTAAATGACTGTTGAATGTGAATTATGACTTTGTCAACTAAAATAAATGTGTTTAAAGTCATTTCTGTGCCTGAAATGGGTCAAAATTGAAGTTTTTGAGTAAGCAAAACTCTGTAAAAATGGCAATTTTGGTCACTGTGAGGGTTTAAAAAGGGGTTATTCAACATGAGGCATGATCCAATTGACATTTTGAATAATTTTTGGTACAGTCCAAAAAATCCATTTTCGGATGAAAAACGATGACTCCGGACCTGTCGAACGATCCCAAAATGGTCAATATGGATGAAATTTTAACATTTAATCTTTTGACTCTGAATGACTGTTGGATGTGAATTAGGACTTTGTCAACTAGAATAAGTGTGTTTAAAGTCATTTCTGTGCCTGAAACGGGTCAAAATTGAAGCTTTTTGAGTAAGCAAAACTCTGTAAAAATGGCAATTTTGGTCACTGTGAGGGTTTAAATAGTTGTTACTCAACATGAGGCACGATCCAATTGACATTTTAAATCATTTTTGGTACAGTCCAAAAAATCCACTTTCGAATGAAAAACGATGACTCCGGACCTGTCAAAAGTTCCCAAAATGGTCTATAATGATGACATTTTAACATTTAATCTTTTGACTCTAAATGACTGTTGAATGTGAATTATGACTTTGTCAACTAAAATAAGTGTGTTGAAAGTCATTTCTGAGCCTGAAACGGGTCAAAATTGAAGCTTTTGAGTAAGCAAAACTCTGTTAAAAAATGGCAATTTTGGTCACTGTGAGGGTTTAAAAAGTGGTTATTCAACATGAGGCACGATCCAATTGACATTTTGAATCATTTTTGGTACAGTCCAAAAAATCCATTTTCTATGAAAAACGATGACTCCGGACCTGTGGAACGATCCCAAAATGGTCAATATGGATGAAATTTTAACATTTAATCTTTTGACTCTGAATGACTGTTGGATGTGAATTATGACTTTGTCAACTAAAATAAATGTGTTTAAAGTCATTTCTGTGCCTGAAATGGGTCAAAATTGAAGTTTTTGAGTAAGCAAAACTCTGTAAAAATGGCAATTTTGGTCACTGTGAGGGTTTAAATAGTTGTTACTCAACATGAGGCACGATCCAATTGACATTTTAAATCATTTTTGGTACAGTCCAAAAAATCCACTTTCGAATGAAAAACGATGACTCCGGACCTGTCAAAAGTTCCCAAAATGGTCTATAATGATGACATTTTAACATTTAATCTTTTGACTCTAAATGACTGTTGAATGTGAATTATGACTTTGTCAACTAAAATAAGTGTGTTGAAAGTCATTTCTGAGCCTGAAACGGGTCAAAATTGAAGCATTTGAGTAAGCAAAACTCTGTAAAAAATGGCAATTTTGGTCACTGTGAGGGTTTAAAAAGTGGTTATTCAACATGAGGCACGATCCAATTGACATTTTGAATCATTTTTGGTACAGTCCAAAAAATCCATTTTCGGAGGAAAAACGATGACTCCGGACCTGTCGAACGATCCCAAAATGGTCAATATGGATGAAATTTTAACATTTAATCTTTTGACTCTAAATGACTGTTGGATGTGAATTATGACTTTGTCAACTAGAATAAGTGTGTTTAAAGTCATTTCTGTGCCTGAAACGGGTCAAAATTTAAGCTTTTTGAGTAAGCAAAACTCTGTAAAAATGGCAATTTTGGTCACTGTGAGGGTTTAAATAGTTGTTACTCAACATGAGGCACGATCCAATTGACATTTTGAATCATTTTTGGTACCGTCCAAAAAATCAATTTTCTATGAAAAACGATGACTCCGGACCTGTGGAACGATCCCAAAATGGTCTATAATGATGAAATTTTAACATTTAATCTTTTGACTCTAAATGACTGTTGAATGTGAATTATGACTTTGTCAACTAAAATAAGTGTGTTGAAAGTCATTTCTGAGCCTGAAACGGGTCAAAATTGAAGCTTTTGAGTAAGCAAAACTCTGTAAAAAATGGCAATTTTGGTCACTGTGAGGGTTTAAAAAGTGGTTATTCAACATGAGGCACGATCCAATTGACATTTTGAATCATTTTTGGTACAGTCCAAAAAATCAATTTTCGGAGGAAAAACGATGACTCCGGACCTGTCGAACGATCCCAAAATGGTCAATATGGATGAAATTTTAACATTTAATCTTTTGACTCTGAATGACTGTTGGATGTGAATTAGGACTTTGTCAACTAGAATAAGTGTGTTTAAAGTCATTTCTGTGCCTGAAACGGGTCAAAATTGAAGCTTTTTGAGTAAGCAAAACTCTGTAAAAATGGCAATTTTGGTCACTGTGAGGGTTTAAATAGTTGTTACTCAACATGAGGCACGATCCAATTGACATTTTAAATCATTTTTGGTACAGTCCAAAAAATCCACTTTCGAATGAAAAACGATGACTCCGGACCTGTCGAAAGTTCCCAAAATGGTTTATAATTATGAAATTTTAACATTTAATCTTTTGACTCTAAATGACTGTTGAATGTGAATTATGACTTTGTCAACTAAAATAAGTGTGTTTAAAGTCATTTCTGTGCCTGAAACGGGTCAAAATTGAAGCTTTTGAGTAAGCAAAACTCTGTAAAAATGGCAATTTTGGTCACTGTGAGGGTTTCAAAAGTGGTTATTCAACATGAGGCATGATCCAATTGACATTTTGAATCATTTTTGGTACCGTCCAAAAAATCAATTTTCTATGAAAAACGATGACTCCGGACCTGTGGAACGATCCCAAAATGGTCAATATGGATGAAATTTTAACATTTAATCTTTTGACTCTAAATGACTGTTGGATGTGAATTATGACTTTGTCAACTAGAATAAGTGTGTTTAAAGTCATTTCTGTGCCTAAAATGGGTCAAAATTAAAGCTTTTGAGTAAGCAAAACTCTGTAAAAATGGCAATTTTGGTCACTGTGAGGGTTTAAATAGTTGTTACTCAACATGAGGCACGATCCAATTAACATTTTGAATCATTTTTGGTACAGTCCAAAAAATCAATTTTCGGATGAAAAACGATGACTCCGGAACTGTCGAACGTTCCCAAAATGGTCTATAATGATGAAATTTTAACATTTAATCTATTGACTCTAAATGACTGTTGGATGTGAATTATGACTTTGTCAACTAAAATAAGTGTGTTTAAAGTCATTTCTGTGCCTGAAACGGGTCAAAATTGAAGCTTTTGAGTAAGCAAAACTCTGTAAAAATGGCAATGTTGGTCACTGTGAGGGTTTAAAAAGAGGTTATTCAACATGAGGCACGATCCAATTGACATTTTAAATCATTTTTGGTACAGTCTAAAAAATCCATTTTCGGATGAAAAACGATGACTCCAGACCTGTCGAACGATCCCAAAATGGTCAATATGGATGAAATTTTAACATTTAATCTTTTGACTCTAAATGACTGTTGGATCTGAATTATGACTTTGTCAACTAGAATAAGTGTGTTTAAAGTCATTTCTGTGCCTGAAACGGATCAAAATTGAAGCTTTTGAGTAAGCAAAACTCTGTAAAAATGGCAATTTTGGTCACTGTGAGGGTTTAAACAGTTGTTATTCAACATGAGGCAGAATCCAATGGACATTTTAAATCATTTTTGGTACAGTCCAAAAAATCCACTTTCGGATGAAAAACGATGACTCCGGACCTGTCGAACGATCCCAAAATGGTCAATATGGATGAAATTTTAACATTTAATCTTTTGACTCTAAATGACTGTTGGATGTGAATTATGACTTTGTCAACTAGAATAAGTGTGTTTAAAGTCATTTCTGTTCCTGAAATGGGTCAAAATTGAAGCTTTTGAGTAAGCAAAACTCTGTAAAAATGGCAATTTTGGTCACTGTGAGGGTTTAAAAAGTGGTTATTCAACATGAGGCACGATCCAATTGACATTTTCAATCATTTTTGGTACAGTCCAAAAAATCGATTTTCGGATGAAAAACGATGACTCCGGACCTGTCGAACGTTCCCAAAATGGTCTATAATTATGAAATTTTAACATTTAATCTTTTGACTCTAAATGACTGTTGGATGTGAATTGTGACTTTGTCAACTAGAACAAGTGTGTTTAAAGTCATTTCTGTGCCTGAAATGGGTCAAAATTGAAGCTTTTGAGTAAGCAAAACTCTGTAAAAATGGCAATTTTGGTCACTGTGAAGGTTTAAAAAGGGGTTATTCAACATGAGGCATGATCCAATTGACATTTTGAATCATTTTTGGTACAGTCCAAAAAATCCATTTTCGGATGAAAAGCGATGACTCCGGACCTGTCGAACGATCCCAAAATGGTCAAAATGGATGAAATTTTAACATTTAATCTTTTGACTTTAAATGACTGTTGGATCTGAATTATGACTTTGTCAACTAGAATAGGTTTGTTTAAAGTCATTTCTGTGCCTGAAACGGGTCAAAATTGAAGCTTTTGAGAACGCAAAACTCTTTAAAAATGGCAATTTTGTCCACTGTGAGGGTTTAAAAAGTGGTTATTCAACATGAGGCACGATCCAATTGACATTTTCAATCATTTTTGGTACAGTCCAAAAAATCAATTTCCGGATGAAAAATGATGACTCCGGACCTGTCGAACGTTCCCAAAATGGTCTATAATGATGAAATTTTAACATTTAATCTTTTGACTCTAAATGACTGTTGGATATGAATTATGACTTTGTCAACTAAAATAAGTGTGTTTAAAGTCATTTCTGTGCCTGAAATGGGTCAAAATTGAAGATTTTGAGTAAGCAAAACTCTGTAAAAATGGCAATTTTGGTCACTGTGAGGGTTTAAAAAGTGGTTATTCAACATGAGGCACGATCCAATTGACATTTTCAATCATTTTTGGTACAGTCCAAAAAATCCATTTTCGGATGAAAAACGATGACTCCGGACCTGTCGAACGTTCCCAAAATGGTCTATAATGATGAAATTTTAACATTTAATCTTTTGACTCTAAATGACTGTTGAATGTGAATTATGACTTTGTCAACTAAAATAAGTGTGTTGAAAGTCATTTCTGAGCCTGAAACGGGTCAAAATTGAAGCTTTTGAGTAAGCAAAACTCTGTAAAAAATGGCAATTTTGGTCACTGTGAGGGTTTAAAAAGTGGTTATTCAACATGAGGCACGATCCAATTGACATTTTGAATCATTTTTGGTACAGTCCAAAAAATCAATTTTCGGAGGAAAAACGATGACTCCGGACCTGTCAAACGATCCCAAAATGGTCAATATGGATGAAATTTTAACATTTAATCTTTTGACTCTAAATGACTGTTGGATGTGAATTATGACTTTGTCAACTACAATAAGTGTGTTTAAAGTAATTTCTGTGCCTGAAACGGGTCACAATTGAAGCTTTTGAGTAAGCAAAACTCTGTCAAAATGGCAATTTTGGTCACCGTGAGGGTTTAAAAAGTGGTTATTCAACATGAGGCATGATCCAATTGACATTTTGAATCATTTTTGGTACAGTCCAAAAAATCCATTTTTGGATGAAAAACGATGACTCCGGACCTGTCGAACGATCCCAAAATGGTCAATATGGATGAAATTTTAACATTTAATCTTTTGACTCTAAATGACTGTTGGATGTGAATTATGACTTTGTCAACTAAAATAAGTGTGTTTAAAGTCATTTCTGTGCCTGAAACGGGTCAAAATTGAAGCTTTTGAGTAAGCAAAACTCTGTAAAAATGGCAATTTTGGTCACTGTGAGGGTTTAAACAGTTGTTATTCAACATGAGGCACGATCCAATTGACATTTTAAATCATTTTTGGTACAGTCCAAAAAATCCACTTTCGGATGAAAAACTATGACTCCGGACCTGTCGAACGATCCCAAAATGGTCTATAATGATGAAATTTTAACATTTAATCTTTTGACTGTTGGATGTGAAGTATGACTTTGTCAACTAGAATAAGTGTGTTTAAAGTCATTTCTGTGCCTGAAATGGGTCAAAATTGAAGATTTTGAGTAAGCAAAACTCTGTAAAAATGGCAATTTTGGTCACTGTGAGGGTTTAAAAAGTGGTTATTCAACATGAGGCACCAATTGACATTTTCAATCATTTTTGGTACAGTCCAAAAAATCCATTTTCGGATGAAAAACAATGACTCCGGACCTGTCGAACGTTCCCAAAATGGTCTATAATGATGAAATTTTAACATTTAATATTTTGACTCTAAATGACTGTTGGATGTGAATTATGACTTTGTCAACTAAAATAAGTGTGTTTAAAGTCATTTCTGTGCCTGAAACGGGTCAAAATTGAAGCTTTTGAATAAGCAAAACTCTGTAAAAATGGCAATTTTGGTCACTGTGAGGGTTTAAAAAGTGGTTATACAACATGAGGCATGATCCAATTGACATTTTGAATCATTTTTGGTACAGTCCAAAAAATCCATTTTCGGATGAAAAACGATGAATCCGGACCAGTCGAACGATCACAAAATGGTCAATATGGATGAAATTTTAACATTTATTCTTTTGACTCTGAATGACTGTTGGATGTGAATTAGGACTTTGTCAACTAGAATAAGTGTGTTTAAAGTCATTTCTGTGCCTGAAACGGGTCAAAATTGAAGCTTTTGAGTAAGCAAAACTCTGTAAAAATGGCAATTTTGGTCACTGTGAGGGTTTAAATAGTTGTTACTCAACATGAGGCACGATCCAATTGACATTTTAAATCATTTTTGGTACAGTCCAAAAAATCCACTTTCGAATGAAAAACGATGACTCCGGACCTGTCGAAAGTTCCCAAAATGGTCAATATGGATGAAATTTTAACATTTAATCTTTTGACTCTAAATGACTGTTGGATGTGAATTATGACTTTGTCAACTACAATAAGTGTGTTTAAAGTCATTTCTGTGCCTGAAAAGGGTCAAAATTGAAGCTTTTGAGTAAGCAAAACTTTGTCAAAATGGCAATTTTGGTCACTGTGAGGGTTTAAACAGTTGTTATTCAACATGAGGCAGAATCCAATGGACATTTTAAATCATTTTTGGTACAGTCCAAAAAATCCACTTTCGGATGAAAAACGATGACTCCGGACCTGTCGAACGATCCCAAAATGGTCAATATGGATGAAATTTTAACATTTAATCTTTTGACTCTAAATGACTGTTGGATGTGAATTATGACTTTGTCAACTAGAATAAGTGTGTTTAAAGTCATTTCTGTTCCTGAAATGGGTCAAAATTGAAGCTTTTGAGTAAGCAAAACTCTGTAAAAATGGCAATTTTGGTCACTGTGAGGGTTTAAAAAGTGGTTATTCAACATGAGGCACGATCCAATTGACATTTTCAATCATTTTTGGTACAGTCCAAAAAATCGATTTTCGGATGAAAAACGATGACTCCGGACCTGTCGAACGTTCCCAAAATGGTCTATAATTATGAAATTTTAACATTTAATCTTTTGACTCTAAATGACTGTTGGATGTGAATTGTGACTTTGTCAACTAGAACAAGTGTGTTTAAAGTCATTTCTGTGCCTGAAATGGGTCAAAATTGAAGCTTTTGAGTAAGCAAAACTCTGTAAAAATGGCAATTTTGGTCACTGTGAAGGTTTAAAAAGGGGTTATTCAACATGAGGCATGATCCAATTGACATTTTGAATCATTTTTGGTACAGTCCAAAAAATCCATTTTCGGATGAAAAGCGATGACTCCGGACCTGTCGAACGATCCCAAAATGGTCAAAATGGATGAAATTTTAACATTTAATCTTTTGACTCTAAATGACTGTTGGATCTGAATTATGACTTTGTCAACTAGAATAGGTTTGTTTAAAGTCATTTCTGTGCCTGAAACGGGTCAAAATTGAAGCTTTTGAGAACGCAAAACTCTTTAAAAATGGCAATTTTGTCCACTGTGAGGGTTTAAAAAGTGGTTATTCAACATGAGGCACGATCCAATTGACATTTTCAATCATTTTTGGTACAGTCCAAAAAATCAATTTCCGGATGAAAAATGATGACTCCGGACCTGTCGAACGTTCCCAAAATGGTCTATAATGATGAAATTTTAACATTTAATCTTTTGACTCTAAATGACTGTTGGATATGAATTATGACTTTGTCAACTAAAATAAGTGTGTTTAAAGTCATTTCTGTGCCTGAAATGGGTCAAAATTGAAGATTTTGAGTAAGCAAAACTCTGTAAAAATGGCAATTTTGGTCACTGTGAGGGTTTAAAAAGTGGTTATTCAACATGAGGCACGATCCAATTGACATTTTCAATCATTTTTGGTACAGTCCAAAAAATCCATTTTCGGATGAAAAACGATGACTCCGGACCTGTCGAACGTTCCCAAAATGGTCTATAATGATGAAATTTTAACATTTAATCTTTTGACTCTAAATGACTGTTGAATGTGAATTATGACTTTGTCAACTAAAATAAGTGTGTTGAAAGTCATTTCTGAGCCTGAAACGGGTCAAAATTGAAGCTTATGAGTAAGCAAAACTCTGTAAAAAATGGCAATTTTGGTCACTGTGAGGGTTTAAAAAGTGGTTATTCAACATGAGGCACGATCCAATTGACATTTTGAATCATTTTTGGTACAGTCCAAAAAATCAATTTTCGGAGGAAAAACGATGACTCCGGACCTGTCAAACGATCCCAAAATGGTCAATATGGATGAAATTTTAACATTTAATCTTTTGACTCTAAATGACTGTTGGATGTGAATTATGACTTTGTCAACTACAATAAGTGTGTTTAAAGTAATTTCTGTGCCTGAAACGGGTCAAAATTGAAGCTTTTGAGTAAGCAAAACTCTGTCAAAATGGCAATTTTGGTCACCGTGAGGGTTTAAAAAGTGGTTATTCAACATGAGGCATGATCCAATTGACATTTTGAATCATTTTTGGTACAGTCCAAAAAATCCATTTTTGGATGAAAAACGATGACTCCGGACCTGTCGAACGATCCCAAAATGGTCAATATGGATGAAATTTTAACATTTAATCTTTTGACTCTAAATGACTGTTGGATGTGAATTATGACTTTGTCAACTAAAATAAGTGTGTTTAAAGTCATTTCTGTGCCTGAAACAGGTCAAAATTGAAGCTTTTGAGTAAGCAAAACTCTGTAAAAATGGCAATTTTGGTCACTGTGAGGGTTTAAACAGTTGTTATTCAACATGAGGCACGATCCAATTGACATTTTAAATCATTTTTGGTACAGTCCAAAAAATCCACTTTCGGATGAAAAACTATGACTCCGGACCTGTCGAACGATCCCAAAATGGTCTATAATGATGAAATTTTAACATTTAATCTTTTGACTGTTGGATGTGAAGTATGACTTTGTCAACTAGAATAAGTGTGTTTAAAGTCATTTCTGTGCCTGAAATGGGTCAAAATTGAAGATTTTGAGTAAGCAAAACTCTGTAAAAATGGCAATTTTGGTCACTGTGAGGGTTTAAAAAGTGGTTATTCAACATGAGGCACCAATTGACATTTTCAATCATTTTTGGTACAGTCCAAAAAATCCATTTTCGGATGAAAAACAATGACTCCGGACCTGTCGAACGTTCCCAAAATGGTCTATAATGATGAAATTTTAACATTTAATATTTTGACTCTAAATGACTGTTGGATGTGAATTATGACTTTGTCAACTAAAATAAGTGTGTTTAAAGTCATTTCTGTGCCTGAAACGGGTCAAAATTGAAGCTTTTGAATAAGCAAAACTCTGTAAAAATGGCAATTTTGGTCACTGTGAGGGTTTAAAAAGTGGTTATACAACATGAGGCATGATCCAATTGACATTTTGAATCATTTTTGGTACAGTCCAAAAAATCCATTTTCGGATGAAAAACGATGAATCCGGACCAGTCGAACGATCACAAAATGGTCAATATGGATGAAATTTTAACATTTATTCTTTTGACTCTGAATGACTGTTGGATGTGAATTAGGACTTTGTCAACTAGAATAAGTGTGTTTAAAGTCATTTCTGTGCCTGAAACGGGTCAAAATTGAAGCTTTTGAGTAAGCAAAACTCTGTAAAAATGGCAATTTTGGTCACTGTGAGGGTTTAAATAGTTGTTACTCAACATGAGGCACGATCCAATTGACATTTTAAATCATTTTTGGTACAGTCCAAAAAATCCACTTTCGAATGAAAAACGATGACTCCGGACCTGTCGAAAGTTCCCAAAATGGTCAATATGGATGAAATTTTAACATTTAATCTTTTGACTCTAAATGACTGTTGGATGTGAATTATGACTTTGTCAACTACAATAAGTGTGTTTAAAGTCATTTCTGTGCCTGAAAAGGGTCAAAATTGAAGCTTTTGAGTAAGCAAAACTTTGTCAAAATGGCAATTTTGGTCACCGTGAGGGTTTAAAAAGTGGTTATTCAACATGAGGCATGATCCAATTGACATTTTGAATCATTTTTGGTAGAGTCCAAAAAATCCATTTTTGGATGAAAAACGATGACTCCGGACCTGTCGAACGATCCCAAAATGGTCAATATGGATGAAATTTTAACATTTAATCTTTTGACTCTAAATGACTGTTGGATGTGAATTATGACTTTGTCAACTAAAATAAGTGTGTTTAAAGTCATTTCTGTGCCTAAAATGGGTCAAAATTGAAGCTTTTGAGGAAGCAAAACTCTGTAAAAATGGCAATTTTGGTCACTGTGAGGGTTTAAACAGTTGTTACTCAACATGAGGCACGATCCAATTGACATTTTAAATCATTTTTGGTACAGTCCAAAAAATCCATTTTCGGATGAAAAACGATGACTCCGGACCTGTCGAACGTTCCCAAAATGGTCTATAATGATGAAATTTTAACATTTAATCTTTTGACTCTAGATGACTGTTGGATGTGAATTGTGACTTTGTCAACTAGAACAAGTGTGTTTACAGTCATTTCTGTGCCTGAAATGGGTCAAAATTGAAGCTTTTGAGTAAGCAAAACTCTGTAAAAATGGCAATTTTGGTCACTGTGAGGGTTTAAAAAGGGGTTATTCAACATGAGGCATGATCCAATTGACATTTTGAATCATTTTTGGTACAGTCCAAAAAATCCATTTTCGGATGAAAAGCGATGACTCCGGACCTGTCGAACGATCCCAAAATGGTCAATATGGATGAAATTTTAACATTTAATCTTTTGACTCTAAATGACTGTTGGATCTGAATTATGACTTTGTCAACTAGAATAAGTGTGTTTAAAGTCATTTCTGTGCCTGAAATGGGTCAAAATTGAAGCTTTTGAGTAAGCAAAACTCTGTAAAAATGGCAATTTTGGTCACTGTGAGGGTTTAAAAAGTGGTTATTCAACATGAGGCACGATCCAATTGACATTTTCAATCATTTTTGGTACAGTCCAAAAAATCCATTTTCGGATGAAAAACGATGACTCCGGACCTGTCGAACGTTCCCAAAATGGTCTATAATGATGAAATTTTAACATTTAATATTTTGACTCTAAATGACTGTTGGATGTGAATTATGACTTTGTCAACTAAAATAAGTGTGTTTAAAGTCATTTCTGTGCCTGAAACGGGTCAAAATTGAAGCTTTTGAATAAGCAAAACTCTGTAAAAATGGCAATTTTGGTCACTGTGAGGGTTTAAAAAGTGGTTATACAACATGAGGCATGATCCAATTGACATTTTGAATCATTTTTGGTACAGTCCAAAAAATCCATTTTCGGATGAAAAACGATGAATCCGGACCAGTCGAACGATCACAAAATGGTCAATATGGATGAAATTTCAACATTTAATCTTTTGACTCTGAATGACTGTTGGATGTGAATTATGACTTTGTCAACTACAATAAGTGTGTTTAAAGTAATTTCTGTGCCTGAAACGGGTCAAAATTGAAGCTTTTGAGTAAGCAAAACTCTGTCAAAATGGCAATTTTGGTCACCGTGAGGGTTTAAAAAGTGGTTATTCAACATGAGGCATGATCCAATTGAGATTTTGAATCATTTTTGGTACAGTCCAAAAAATCCATTTTTGGATGAAAAACGATGACTCCGGACCTGTCGAACGATCCCAAAATGGTCAATATGGATGAAATTTTAACATTTAATCTTTTGACTCTAAATGACTGTTGGATGTGAATTATGACTTTGTCAACTAAAATAAGTGTGTTTAAAGTCATTTCTGTGCCTGAAACGGGTCAAAATTGAAGCTTTTGAGTAAGCAAAACTCTGTAAAAATGGCAATTTTGGTCACTGTGAGGGTTTAAACAGTTGTTATTCAACATGAGGCACGATCCAATTGACATTTTAAATCATTTTTGGTACAGTCCAAAAAATCCACTTTCGGATGAAAAACGATGACTCCGGACCTGTCGAACGATCCCAAAATGGTCAATATGGATGAAATTTTAACATTTAATCTTTTGACTCTAAATGACTGTTGGATCTGAATTATGACTTTGTCAACTAGAATAAGTGTGTTTAAAGTCATTTCTGTGCCTGAAATGGGTCAAAATTGAAGATTTTGAGTAAGCAAAACTCTGTAAAAATGGCAATTTTGGTCACTGTGAGGGTTTAAAAAGTGGTTATTCAACATGAGGCACGATCCAATTGACATTTTCAATCATTTTTGGTACAGTCCAAAAAATCCATTTTCGGATGAAAAACGATGAATCCGGACCAGTCGAACGATCACAAAATGGTCAATATGGATGAAATTTTAACATTTAATCTTTTGACTCTGAATGACTGTTGGATGTGAATTAGGACTTTGTCAACTAGAATAAGTGTGTTTAAAGTCATTTCTGTGCCTGAAACGGGTCAAAATTGAAGCTTTTGAGTAAGCAAAACTCTGTAAAAATGGCAATTTTGGTCACTGTGAGGGTTTAAATAGTTGTTACTCAACATGAGGCACGATCCAATTGACATTTTAAATCATTTTTGGTACAGTCCAAAAAATCCACTTTCGAATGAAAAACGATGACTCCGGACCTGTCGAAAGTTCCCAAAATGGTCAATATGGATGAAATTTTAACATTTAATCTTTTGACTCTAAATGACTGTTGGATGTGAATTATGACTTTGTCAACTAAAATAAGTGTGTTTAAAGTCATTTCTGTGCCTAAAATGGGTCAAAATTGAAGCTTTTGAGGAAGCAAAACTCTGTAAAAATGGCAATTTTGGTCACTGTGAGGGTTTAAACAGTTGTTACTCAACATGAGGCACGATCCAATTGACATTTTAAATCATTTTTGGTACAGTCCAAAAAATCCATTTTCGGATGAAAAACGATGACTCCGGACCTGTCGAACGTTCCCAAAATGGTCTATAATGATGAAATTTTAACATTTAATCTTTTGACTCTAAATGACTGTTGGATGTGAATTGTGACTTTGTCAACTAGAACAAGTGTGTTTACAGTCATTTCTGTGCCTGAAATGGGTCAAAATTGAAGCTTTTGAGTAAGCAAAACTCTGTAAAAATGGCAATTTTGGTCACTGTGAGGGTTTAAAAAGGGGTTATTCAACATGAGGCATGATCCAATTGACATTTTGAATCATTTTTGGTACAGTCCAAAAAATCCATTTTCGGATGAAAAGCGATGACTCCGGACCTGTCGAACGATCCCAAAATGGTCAATATGGATGAAATTTTAACATTTAATCTTTTGACTCTAAATGACTGTTGGATCTGAATTATGACTTTGTCAACTAGAATAAGTGTGTTTAAAGTCATTTCTGTGCCTGAAATGGGTCAAAATTGAAGCTTTTGAGTAAGCAAAACTCTGTAAAAATGGCAATTTTGGTCACTGTGAGGGTTTAAATAGTTGTTATTCAACATGAGGCACGATCAAATTGACATTTTGAATCATTTTTGGTACAATCCAAAAAATCGATTTTCGGATGAAAAACGATGACTCCGGACCTGTCGAACGTTCCCAAAATGGTCTATAATGATGAAATTTTAACATTTAATCTTTTGACTCTAAATGACTGTTGGATGTGAAGTATGATTTTGTCAACTAGAATAAGTGTGTTTAAAGTCATTTCTGTGCCTGAAATGGGTCAAAATTGAAGATTTTGAGTAAGCAAAACTCTGTAAAAATGGCAATTTTGGTCACTGTGAGGGTTTAAAAAGTGGTTATTCAACATGAGGCACGATCCAATTGACATTTTCAATCATTTTTGGTACAGTCCAAAAAATCCATTTTCGGATGAAAAACGATGACTCCGGACCTGTCGAACGTTCCCAAAATGGTCTATAATGATGAAATTTTAACATTTAATATTTTGACTCTAAATGACTGTTGGATGTGAATTATGACTTTGTCAACTAAAATAAGTGTGTTTAAAGTCATTTCTGTGCCTGAAACGGGTCAAAATTGAAGCTTTTGAATAAGCAAAACTCTGTAAAAATGGCAATTTTGGTCACTGTGAGGGTTTAAAAAGTGGTTATACAACATGAGGCATGATCCAATTGACATTTTGAATCATTTTTGGTACAGTCCAAAAAATCCATTTTCGGATGAAAAACGATGAATCCGGACCAGTCGAACGATCACAAAATGGTCAATATGGATGAAATTTTAACATTTAATCTTTTGACTCTGAATGACTGTTGGATGTGAATTAGGACTTTGTCAACTAGAATAAGTGTGTTTAAAGTCATTTCTGTGCCTGAAACGGGTCAAAATTGAAGCTTTCGAGTAAGCAAAACTCTGTAAAAATGGCAATTTTGGTCACTGTGAGGGTTTAAATAGTTGTTACTCAACATGAGGCACGATCCAATTGACATTTTAAATCATTTTTGGTACAGTCCAAAAAATCCACTTTCGAATGAAAAACGATGACTCCGGACCTGTCGAAAGTTCCCAAAATGGTCTATAATGATGAAATTTTAACATGTAATCTTTTGACTCTAAATGACTGTTGAATGTGAATTATGACTTTGTCAACTAAAATAAGTGTGTTGAAAGTCATTTCTGAGCCTGAAACGGGTCAAAATTGAAGCTTTTGAGTAAGCAAAACTCTGTAAAAAATGGCAATTTTGGTCACTGTGAGGGTTTAAAAAGTGGTTATTCAACATGAGGCATGATCCAATTGACATTTTGAATCATTTTTGGTACAGTCCAAAAAATCCATTTTCGGAGGAAAAACGATGACTCCGGACCTGTCGAACGATCCCAAAATGGTCAATATGGATGAAATTTTAACATTTAATCTTTTGACTCTAAATGACTGTTGGATGTGAATTATGACTTTGTCAACTACAATAAGTGTGTTTAAAGTCATTTCTGTGCCTGAAAAGGGTCAAAATTGAAGCTTTTGAGTAAGCAAAACTCTGTCAAAATGGCAATTTTGGTCACCGTGAGGGTTCAAAAAGTGGTTATTCAACATGAGGCATGATCCAAATGACATTTTGAATCATTTTTGGTACAGTCCAAAAAATCCATTTTTGGATGAAAAACGATGACTCCGGACCTGTCGAACAATCCCAAAATGGTCAATATGGATGAAATTTTAACATTTAATCTTTTGACTCTAAATGACTGTTGGATGTGAATTATGACTTTGTCAACTAAAATAAGTGTGTTTAAAGTCATTTCTGTGCCTAAAATGGGTCAAAATTGAAGCTTTTGAGGAAGCAAAACTCTGTAAAAATGGCAATTTTGGTCACTGTGAGGGTTTAAACAGTTGTTACTCAACATGAGGCACGATCCAATTGACATTTTAAATCATTTTTGGTACAGTCCAAAAAATCCATTTTCGGATGAAAAACGATGACTCCGGACCTGTCGAACGTTCCCAAAATGGTCTATAATGATGACATTTTTACATTTAATCTTTTGACTCTAAATGACTGTTGAATGTGAATTATGACTTTGTCAATTAAAATAAGCGTGTTGAAAGTCATTTCTGTGCCTGAAATGGGTCAAAATTGAAGCTTTTGAGTAAGCAAAACTCTGTAAAAAATGGTAATTTTGGTCACTGTGAGGGTTTAAAAAGTGGTTATTCAACATGAGGCACGATCCAATTAACATTTTGAATCATTTTTGGTACAGTCCAAAAAATCAATTTTCGGATGAAGAAAGATGACTCCGGACCTGTCGAACGATCCCAAAATGGTCTATAATGATGAAATTTTAACATTTAATCTTTTGACTCTAAATGACTGTTGGATGTGAATTATGACTTTGTCAACTAAAATAAGTGTGTTTAAAGTCATTTCTGTGCCTAAAATGGGTCAAAATTGAAGCTTTTGAGGAAGCAAAACTCTGTAAAAATGGCAATTTTGGTCACTGTGAGGGTTTAAACAGTTAATACTCAACATGAGGCACGATCCAATTGACATTTTAAATCATTTTTGGTACAGTCCAAAAAATCCATTTTCGGATGAAAAACGATGACTCCGGACCTGTCGAACGTTCCCAAAATGGTCTATAATGATGACATTTTTACATTTAATCTTTTGACTCTAAATGACTGTTGAATGTGAATTATGACTTTGTCAATTAAAATAAGCGTGTTGAAAGTCATTTCTGTGCCTGAAATGGGTCAAAATTGAAGCTTTTGAGTAAGCAAAACTCTGTAAAAATGGCAATTTTGGTCACTGTGAGGGTTTAAAAAGAGGTTATTCAACATGAGGCACGATCCAATTGACATTTTAAATCATTTTTGGTACAGTCTAAAAAATCCATTTTCGGATGAAAAACGATGACTCCAGACCTGTCGAACGATCCCAAAATGGTCAATATGGATGAAATTTTAACATTTAATCTTTTGACTCTAAATGACTGTTGGATCTGAATTATGACTTTGTCAACTAGAATAAGTGTGTTTAAAGTCATTTCTGTGCCTGAAACGCATCAAAATTGAAGCTTTCGAGTAAGCAAAACTCTGTAAAAATGGCAATTTTGGTCACTGTGAGGGTTTAAACAGTTGTTATTCAACATGAGGCATGATCCAATTGACATTTTAAATCATTTTTGGTACAGTCCAAAAAATCCACTTTCGGATGAAAAACGATGACTCCGGACCTGTCGAACGATCCCAAAATGGTCTATAATGTTGAAATTTTAACATTTAATCTTTTGACTCTAAATGACTGTTGGATGTGAATTATGACTTTGTCAACTAAAATAAGTGTGTTTAAAGTCATTTCTGTGCCTGAAACAGGTCAAAATTGAAGCTTTTGAGTAAGCAAAACTCTGTAAAAATGGCAATGTTGGTCACTGTGAGGGTTTCAAAAGTGGTTATTCAACATGAGGCATGATCCAATTGACATTATGAATCATTTTTGGTACAGTCCTTAAAATCAATTTTCGGATGAAAAACGATGACTCCGGACCTGTCGAACGATCCCAAAATGGTCAATATGGATGAAATTTTAACATTTAATCTTTTGACTCTAAATGACTGTTGGATGTGAATTATGACTTTGTCAACTAGAATAAGTGTGTTTAAAGTCATTTCTGTTCCTGAAATGGGTCAAAATTGAAGCTTTTGAGTAAGCAAAACTCTGTAAAAATGGCAATTTTGGTCACTGTGAGGGTTTAAATAGTTGTTATTCAACATGAGGCACGATCCAATTTACATTTTAAATCATTTTTGGTACAGTCCAAAAAATCGATTTTCGGATGAAAAACGATGACTACCTGTCGAACGTTCCCAAAATGGTCTATAATGATGACATTTTTACATTTAATCTTTTGACTCTAAATGACTGTTGAATGTGAATTATGACTTTGTCAACTAGAATAAGTGTGTTTAAAGTCATTTCTGTTCCTGAAATGGGTCAAAATTGAAGCTTTTGAGTAAGCAAAACTCTGTAAAAATGGCAATTTTGGTCACTGTGAGGGTTTAAATAGTTGTTATTCAACATGAGGCACGATCCAATTTACATTTTAAATCATTTTTGGTACTGTCCAAAAAATCCATTTTCGGATGAAAAACGATGACTCCGGACCTGTCGAACGTTCCCAAAATGGTCTATAATGATGACATTTTTACATTTAATCTTTTGACTCTAAATGACTGTTGAATGTGAATTATGACTTTGTCAATTAAAATAAGCGTGTTGAAAGTCATTTCTGTGCCTGAAATGGGTCAAAATTGAAGCTTTTGAGTAAGCAAAACTCTGTAAAAAATGGCAATTTTGGTCACTGTGAGGGTTTAAAAAGTGGTTATTCAACATGAGGCACGATCCAATTAACATTTTGAATCATTTTTGGTACAGTCCAAACAATCAATTTTCGGATGAAGAAAGATGACTCCGGACCTGTCGAACGATCCCAAAATGGTCTATAATGATGAAATTTTAACATTTAATCTTTTGACTCTAAATGACTGTTGGATGTGAATTATGACTTTGTCAACTAAAATAAGTGTGTTTAAAGTCATTTCTGTGCCTGAAACGGGTCAAAATTGAAGCTTTTGAGTAAGCAAAACTCTGTCAAAATGTCAATTTTGGTCACCGTGAGGGTTTAAAAAGTGGTTATTCAACATGAGGCATGATCCAATTGACATTTTGAATCATTTTTGGTACAGTCCAAAAAATCCATTTTTGGATGAAAAACGATGACGCCGGACCTGTCGAACGATCCCAAAATGGTCTATAATGATGACATTTTTACATTTAATCTTTTGACTCTAAATGACTGTTGAATGTGAATTATGACTTTGTCAACTAATATAAGTGTGTTTAAAGTCATTTCTGTGCCTGAAATGGGTCAAAATTGAAGCTTTTGAGTAAGCAAAACTCTGTAAAAATGGCAATTTTGGTCACTGTGAGGGTTTAAAAAGGGGTTATTCAACATGAGGCATGATCCAATTGACATTTTGAATCATTTTTGGTACAGTCCAAAAAATCCATTTTCGGATGAAAAACGATGACTCCGGACCTGTCGAACGATCCCAAAATGGTCAATATGGATGAAATTTTAACATTTAATCTTTTGACTCTAAATGACTGTTGGATCTGAATTATGATTTTGTCAACTAGAATAAGTGTGTTTAAAGTCATTTCTGTGCCTGAAACGGGTCAAAATTGTAGCTTTTGAGTAAGCAAAACTCTGTAAAAATGGCAATTTTGGTCACTGTGAGGGTTTAAATAGTTGTTATTCAACATGAGGCACGATCAAATTGACATTTTGAATCATTTTTGGTACAGTCCAAAAAATCGATTTTCGGATGAAAAACAATGACTCCGGACCTGTCGAACGTTCCCAAAATGGTCTATAATGATGAAATTTTAACATTTAATCTTTTGACTGTTGGATGTGAAGTATGACTTTGTCAACTAGAATAAGTGTGTTTAAAGTCATTTCTGTGCCTGAAATGGGTCAAAATTGAAGATTTTGAGTAAGCAAAACTCTGTAAAAATGGCAATTTTGGTCACTGTGAGGGTTTAAAAAGTGGTTATTCAACATGAGGCACGATCCAATTGACATTTTCAATCATTTTTGGTACAGTCCAAAAAATCCATTTTCGGATGAAAAACGATGACTCCGGACCTGTCGAACGTTCCCAAAATGGTCTATAATGATGAAATTTTAACATTTAATATTTTGACTCTAAATGACTGTTGGATGTGAATTATGACTTTGTCAACTAAAATAAGTGTGTTTAAAGTCATTTCTGTGCCTGAAACGGGTCAAAATTGAAGCTTTTGTATAAGCAAAACTCTGTAAAAATGGCAATTTTGGTCACTGTGAGGGTTTAAAAAGTGGTTATACAACATGAGGCATGATCCAATTGACATTTTGAATCATTTTTGGTACAGTCCAAAAAATCCATTTTCGGATGAAAAACGATGAATCCGGACCAGTCGAACGATCACAAAATGGTCAATATGGATGAAATTTTAACATTTATTCTTTTGACTCTGAATGACTGTTGGATGTGAATTAGGACTTTGTCAACTAGAATAAGTGTGTTTAAAGTCATTTCTGTGCCTGAAACGGGTCAAAATTGAAGCTTTTGAGTAAGCAAAACTCTGTAAAAATGGCAATTTTGGTCACTGTGAGGGTTTAAATAGTTGTTACTCAACATGAGGCACGATCCAATTGACATTTTAAATCATTTTTGGTACAGTCCAAAAAATCCACTTTCGAATGAAAAACGATGACTCCGGACCTGTCGAAAGTTCCCAAAATGGTCAATATGGATGAAATTTTAACATTTAATCTTTTGACTCTAAATGACTGTTGGATGTGAATTATGACTTTGTCAACTACAATAAGTGTGTTTAAAGTCATTTCTGTGCCTGAAAAGGGTCAAAATTGAAGCTTTTGAGTAAGCAAAACTCTGTCAAAATGGCAATTTTGGTCACCGTGAGGGTTTAAAAAGTGGTTATTCAACATGAGGCATGATCCAATTGACATTTTGAATCATTTTTGGTACAGTCCAAAAAATCCATTTTTGGATGAAAAACGATGACTCCGGACCTGTCGAACGATCCCAAAATGGTCAATATGGATGAAATTTTAACATTTAATCTTTTGACTCTAAATGACTGTTGGATGTGAATTATGACTTTGTCAACTAAAATAAGTGTGTTTAAAGTCATTTCTGTGCCTAAAATGGGTCAAAATTGAAGCTTTTGAGGAAGCAAAACTCTGTAAAAATGGCAATTTTGGTCACTGTGAGGGTTTAAACAGTTGTTACTCAACATGAGGCACGATCCAATTGACATTTTAAATCATTTTTGGTACAGTCCAAAAAATCCATTTTCGGATGAAAAACGATGACTCCGGACCTGTCGAACGTTCCCAAAATGGTCTATAATGATGAAATTTTAACATTTAATCTTTTGACTCTAGATGACTGTTGGATGTGAATTGTGACTTTGTCAACTAGAACAAGTGTGTTTACAGTCATTTCTGTGCCTGAAATGGGTCAAAATTGAAGCTTTTGAGTAAGCAAAACTCTGTAAAAATGGCAATTTTGGTCACTGTGAGGGTTTAAAAAGGGGTTATTCAACATGAGGCATGATCCAATTGACATTTTGAATCATTTTTGGTACAGTCCAAAAAATCCATTTTCGGATGAAAAGCGATGACTCCGGACCTGTCGAACGATCCCAAAATGGTCAATATGGATGAAATTTTAACATTTAATCTTTTGACTCTAAATGACTGTTGGATCTGAATTATGACTTTGTCAACTAGAATAAGTGTGTTTAAAGTCATTTCTGTGCCTGAAATGGGTCAAAATTGAAGCTTTTGAGTAAGCAAAACTCTGTAAAAATGGCAATTTTGGTCACTGTGAGGGTTTAAATAGTTGTTATTCAACATGAGGCACGATCAAATTGACATTTTGAATCATTTTTGGTACAGTCCAAAAAATCCATTTTCGGATGAAAAACGATGACTCCGGACCTGTCGAACGTTCCCAAAATGGTCTATAATGATGAAATTTTAACATTTAATATTTTGACTCTAAATGACTGTTGGATGTGAATTATGACTTTGTCAACTAAAATAAGTGTGTTTAAAGTCATTTCTGTGCCTGAAACGGGTCAAAATTGAAGCTTTTGAATAAGCAAAACTCTGTAAAAATGGCAATTTTGGTCACTGTGAGGGTTTAAAAAGTGGTTATACAACATGAGGCATGATCCAATTGACATTTTGAATCATTTTTGGTACAGTCCAAAAAATCCATTTTCGGATGAAAAACGATGAATCCGGACCAGTCGAACGATCACAAAATGGTCAATATGGATGAAATTTTAACATTTAATCTTTTGACTCTGAATGACTGTTGGATGTGAATTATGACTTTGTCAACTACAATAAGTGTGTTTAAAGTAATTTCTGTGCCTGAAACGGGTCAAAATTGAAGCTTTTGAGTAAGCAAAACTCTGTCAAAATGGCAATTTTGGTCACCGTGAGGGTTTAAAAAGTGGTTATTCAACATGAGGCATGATCCAATTGAGATTTTGAATCATTTTTGGTACAGTCCAAAAAATCCATTTTTGGATGAAAAACGATGACTCCGGACCTGTCGAACGATCCCAAAATGGTCAATATGGATGAAATTTTAACATTTAATCTTTTGACTCTAAATGACTGTTGGATGTGAATTATGACTTTGTCAACTAAAATAAGTGTGTTTAAAGTCATTTCTGTGCCTGAAACGGGTCAAAATTGAAGCTTTTGAGTAAGCAAAACTCTGTAAAAATGGCAATTTTGGTCACTGTGAGGGTTTAAACAGTTGTTATTCAACATGAGGCTCGATCCAATTGACATTTTAAATCATTTTTGGTACAGTCCAAAAAATCCACTTTCGGATGAAAAACGATGACTCCGGACCTGTCGAACGATCCCAAAATGGTCAATATGGATGAAATTTTAACATTTAATCTTTTGACTCTAAATGACTGTTGGATCTGAATTATGACTTTGTCAACTAGAATAAGTGTGTTTAAAGTCATTTCTGTGCCTGAAATGGGTCAAAATTGAAGCTTTTGAGTAAGCAAAACTCTGTAAAAATGGCAAGTTTGGTCACTGTGAGGGTTTAAATAGTTGTTATTCAACATGAGGCACGATCAAATTGACATTTTGAATCATTTTTGGTACAGTCCAAAAAATCGATTTTCGGATGAAAAACAATGACTCCGGACCTGTCGAACGTTCCCAAAATGGTCTATAATGATGAAATTTTAACATTTAATCTTTTGACTCTAAATGACTGTTGGATGTGAAGTATGACTTTGTCAACTAGAATAAGTGTGTTTAAAGTCATTTCTGTGCCTGAAATGGGTCAAAATTGAAGATTTTGAGTAAGCAAAACTCTGTAAAAATGGCAATTTTGGTCACTGTGAGGGTTTAAAAAGTGGTTATTCAACATGAGGCACGATCCAATTGACATTTTCAATCATTTTTGGTACAGTCCAAAAAATCCATTTTCGGATGAAAAACGATGACTCCGGACCTGTCGAACGTTCCCAAAATGGTCTATAATGATGAAATTTTAACATTTAATATTTTGACTCTAAATGACTGTTGGATGTGAATTATGACTTTGTCAACTAAAATAAGTGTGTTTAAAGTCATTTCTGTGCCTGAAACGGGTCAAAATTGAAGCTTTTGAATAAGCAAAACTCTGTAAAAATGGCAATTTTGGTCACTGTGAGGGTTTAAAAAGTGGTTATACAACATGAGGCATGATCCAATTGACATTTTGAATCATTTTTGGTACAGTCCAAAAAATCCATTTTCGGATGAAAAACGATGAATCCGGACCAGTCGAACGATCACAAAATGGTCAATATGGATGAAATTTTAACATTTAATCTTTTGACTCTGAATGACTGTTGGATGTGAATTAGGACTTTGTCAACTAGAATAAGTGTGTTTAAAGTCATTTCTGTGCCTGAAACAGGTCAAAATTGAAGCTTTTGAGTAAGCAAAACTCTGTAAAAATGGCAATTTTGGTCACTGTGAGGGTTTAAATAGTTGTTACTCAACATGAGGCACGATCCAATTGACATTTTAAATCATTTTTGGTACAGTCCAAAAAATCCACTTTCGAATGAAAAACGATGACTCCGGACCTGTCGAAAGTTCCCAAAATGGTCAATATGGATGAAATTTTAACATTTAATCTTTTGACACTAAATGACTGTTGGATGTGAATTATGACTTTGTCAACTAAAATAAATGTGTTTAAAGTCATTTCTGTGCCTAAAATGGGTCAAAATTGAAGCTTTTGAGGAAGCAAAACTCTGTAAAAATGGCAATTTTGGTCACTGTGAGGGTTTAAACAGTTGTTACTCAACATGAGGCACGATCCAATTGACATTTTAAATCATTTTTGGTACAGTCCAAAAAATCCATTTTCGGATGAAAAACGATGACTCCGGACCTGTCGAACGTTCCCAAAATGGTCTATAATGATGAAATTTTAACATTTAATCTTTTGACTCTAAATGACTGTTGGATGTGAATTGTGACTTTGTCAACTAGAACAAGTGTGTTTACAGTCATTTCTGTGCCTGAAATGGGTCAAAATTGAAGCTTTTGAGTAAGCAAAACTCTGTAAAAATGGCAATTTTGGTCACAGTGAGGGTTTAAAAAGGGGTTATTCAACATGAGGCATGATCCAATTGACATTTTGAATCATTTTTGGTACAGTCCAAAAAATCCATTTTCGGATGAAAAGCGATGACTCCGGACCTTTCGAACGATCCCAAAATGGTCAATATGGATGAAATTTTAACATTTAATCTTTTGACTCTAAATGACTGTTGGATCTGAATTATGACTTTGTCAACTAGAATAAGTGTGTTTAAAGTCATTTCTGTGCCTGAAATGGGTCAAAATTGAAGCTTTTGAGTAAGCAAAACTCTGTAAAAATGGCAATTTTGGTCACTGTGAGGGTTTAAATAGTTGTTATTCAACATGAGGCACGATCAAATTGACATTTTGAATCATTTTTGGTACAGTCCAAAAAATCGATTTTCGGATGAAAAACGATGACTCCGGACCTGTCGAACGTTCCCAAAATGGTCTATAATGATGAAATTTTAACATTTAATCTTTTGACTCTAAATGACTGTTGGATGTGAAGCGTGATTTTGTCAACTAGAATAAGTGTGTTTAAAGTCATTTCTGTGCCTGAAATGGGTCAAAATTGAAGATTTTGAGTAAGCAAAACTCTGTAAAAATGGCAATTTTGGTCACTGTGAGGGTTTAAAAAGTGGTTATTCAACATGAGGCACGATCCAATTGACATTTTCAATCATTTTTGGTACAGTCCAAAAAATCCATTTTCGGATGAAAAACGATGACTCCGGACCTGTCGAACGTTCCCAAAATGGTCTATAATGATGAAATTTTAACATTTAATATTTTGACTCTAAATGACTGTTGGATGTGAATTATGACTTTGTCAACTAAAATAAGTGTGTTTAAAGTCATTTCTGTGCCTGAAACGGGTCAAAATTGAAGCTTTTGAATAAGCAAAACTCTGTAAAAATGGCAATTTTGGTCACTGTGAGGGTTTAAAAAGTGGTTATACAACATGAGGCATGATCCAATTGACATTTTGAATCATTTTTGGTACAGTCCAAAAAATCCATTTTCGGATGAAAAACGATGAATCCGGACCAGTCGAACGATCACAAAATGGTCAATATGGATGAAATTTTAACATTTAATCTTTTGACTCTGAATGACTGTTGGATGTGAATTAGGACTTTGTCAACTAGAATAAGTGTGTTTAAAGTCATTTCTGTGCCTGAAACGGGTCAAAATTGAAGCTTTTGAGTAAGCAAAACTCTGTAAAAATGGCAATTTTGGTCACTGTGAGGGTTTAAATAGTTGTTATTCAACATGAGGCACGATCAAATTGACATTTTGAATCATTTTTGGTACAGTCCAAAAAATCGATTTTCGGATGAAAAACGATGACTCCGGACCTGTCGAACGTTCCCAAAATGGTCTATAATGATGAAATTTTAACATTTAATCTTTTGACTCTAAATGACTGTTGGATGTGAAGTATGATTTTGTCAACTACAATAAGTGTGTTTAAAGTCATTTCTGTGCCTGGAATGGGTCAAAATTGAAGATTTTGAGTAAGCAAAACTCTGTAAAAATGGCAATTTTGGTCACTGTGAGGGTTTAAAAAGTGGTTATTCAACATGAGGCACGATCCAATTGACATTTTCAATCATTTTTGGTACAGTCCAAAAAATCCATTTTCGGATGAAAAACGATGACTCCGGACCTGTCGAACGTTCCCAAAATGGTCTATAATGATGAAATTTTAACATTTAATATTTTGACTCTAAATGACTGTTGGATGTGAATTATGACTTTGTCAACTAAAATAAGTGTGTTTAAAGTCATTTCTGTGCCTGAAACGGGTCAAAATTGAAGCTTTTGAATAAGCAAAACTCTGTAAAAATGGCAATTTTGGTCACTGTGAGGGTTTAAAAAGTGGTTATACAACATGAGGCATGATCCAATTGACATTTTGAATCATTTTTGGTACAGTCCAAAAAATCCATTTTCGGATGAAAAACGATGAATCCGGACCAGTCGAACGATCACAAAATGGTCAATATGGATGAAATTTTAACATTTAATCTTTTGACTCTGAATGACTGTTGGATGTGAATTAGGACTTTGTCAACTAGAATAAGTGTGTTTAAAGTCATTTCTGTGCCTGAAACGGGTCAAAATTGAAGCTTTTGAGTAAGCAAAACTCTGTAAAAATGGCAATTTTGGTCACCGTGAGGGTTTAAATAGTTGTTACTCAACATGAGGCACGATCCAAGTGACATTTTAAATCATTTTTGGTACAGTCCAAAAAATCCACTTTCGAATGAAAAACGATGACTCCGGACCTGTCGAAAGTTCCCAAAATGGTCTATAATGATGAAATTTTAACATGTAATCTTTTGACTCTAAATGACTGTTGAATGTGAATTATGACTTTGTCAACTAAAATAAGTGTGTTGAAAGTCATTTCTGAGCCTGAAACGGGTCAAAATTGAAGCTTTTGAGTAAGCAAAACTCTGTAAAAAATGGCAATTTTGGTCACTGTGAGGGTTTAAAAAGTGGTTATTCAACATGAGGCACGATCCAATTGACATTTTGAATCATTTTTGGTACAGTCCAAAAAATCCATTTTCGGAGGAAAAACGATGACTCCGGACCTGTCGAACGATCCCAAAATGGTCAATATGGATGAAATTTTAACATTTAATCTTTTGACTCTAAATGACTGTTGGATGTGAATTATGACTTTGTCAACTACAATAAGTGTGTTTAAAGTCATTTCTGTGCCTGAAAAGGGTCAAAATTGAAGCTTTTGAGTAAGCAAAACTCTGTCAAAATGGCAATTTTGGTCACCGTGAGGGTTTAAAAAGTGGTTATTCAACATGAGGCATGATCCAATTGACATTTTGAATCATTTTTGGTACAGTCCAAAAAATCCATTTTTGGATGAAAAACGATGACTCCGGACCTGTCGAACGATCCCAAAATGGTCAATATGGATGAAATTTTAACATTTAATCTTTTGACTCTAAATGACTGTTGGATGTGAATTATGACTTTGTCAACTAAAATAAGTGTGTTTAAAGTCATTTCTGTGCCTAAAATGGGTCAAAATTGAAGCTTTTGAGGAAGCAAAACTCTGTAAAAATGGCAATTTTGGTCACTGTGAGGGTTAAAACAGTTGTTACTCAACATGAGGCACGATCCAATTGACATTTTAAATCATTTTTGGTACAGTCCAAAAAA
The DNA here is from genome assembly GCF_964263255.1 of Lissotriton vulgaris. Classification (NCBI taxonomy): domain Eukaryota; kingdom Metazoa; phylum Chordata; class Amphibia; order Caudata; family Salamandridae; genus Lissotriton; species Lissotriton vulgaris. The sequence goes on along the minus strand of NW_028250879.1, from coordinate 292,167 downwards.
TCCATTTTCGGATGAAAAACGATGACTCTGGACCTGTCGAACGTTCCCAAAATGGTCTATAATGATGACATTTTTACATTTAATCTTTTGACTCTAAATGACTGTTGAATGTGAATTATGACTTTGTCAATTAAAATAAGCGTGTTGAAAGTCATTTCTGTGCCTGAAATGGGTCAAAATTGAAGCTTTTGAGTAAGCAAAACTCTGTAAAAAATGGCAATTTTGGTCACTGTGAGGGTTTAAAAAGTGGTTATTCAACATGAGGCACGATCCAATTAACATTTTGAATCATTTTTGGTACAGTCCAAAAAATCAATTTTCGGATGAAGAAAGATGACTCCGGACCTGTCGAACGATCCCAAAATGGTCTATAATGATGAAATTTTAACATTTAATCTTTTGACTCTAAATGACTGTTGGATGTGAATTATGACTTTGTCAACTAAAATAAGTGTGTTTAAAGTCATTTCTGTGCCTAAAATGGGTCAAAATTGAAGCTTTTGAGGAAGCAAAACTCTGTAAAAATGGCAATTTTGGTCACTGTGAGGGTTTAAACAGTTGTTACTCAACATGAGGCACGATCCAATTGACATTTTAAATCATTTTTGGTACAGTCCAAAAAATCCATTTTCGGATGAAAAACGATGACTCCGGACCTGTCGAACGTTCCCAAAATGGTCTATAATGATGACATTTTTACATTTAATCTTTTGACTCTAAATGACTGTTGAATGTGAATTATGACTTTGTCAATTAAAATAAGCGTGTTGAAAGTCATTTCTGTGCCTGAAATGGGTCAAAATTGAAGCTTTTGAGTAAGCAAAACTCTGTAAAAATGGCAATTTTGGTCACTGTGAGGGTTTAAAAAGAGGTTATTCAACATGAGGCACGATCCAATTGACATTTTAAATCATTTTTGGTACAGTCTAAAAAATCCATTTTCGGATGAAAAACGATGACTCCAGACCTGTCGAACGATCCCAAAATGGTCAATATGGATGAAATTTTAACATTTAATCTTTTGACTCTAAATGACTGTTGGATCTGAATTATGACTTTGTCAACTAGAATAAGTGTGTTTAAAGTCATTTCTGTGCCTGAAACGCATCAAAATTGAAGCTTTCGAGTAAGCAAAACTCTGTAAAAATGGCAATTTTGGTCACTGTGAGGGTTTAAACAGTTGTTATTCAACATGAGGCACGATCCAATTGACATTTTAAATCATTTTTGGTACAGTCCAAAAAATCCACTTTCGGATGAAAAACGATGACTCCGGACCTGTCGAACGATCCCAAAATGGTCTATAATGTTGAAATTTTAACATTTAATCTTTTGACTCTAAATGACTGTTGGATGTGAATTATGACTTTGTCAACTAAAATAAGTGTGTTTAAAGTCATTTCTGTGCCTGAAACAGGTCAAAATTGAAGCTTTTGAGTAAGCAAAACTCTGTAAAAATGGCAATGTTGGTCACTGTGAGGGTTTCAAAAGTGGTTATTCAACATGAAGCATGATCCAATTGACATTATGAATCATTTTTGGTACAGTCCTTAAAATCAATTTTCGGATGAAAAACGATGACTCCGGACCTGTCGAACGATCCCAAAATGGTCAATATGGATGAAATTTTAACATTTAATCTTTTGACTCTAAATGACTGTTGGATGTGAATTATGACTTTGTCAACTAAAATAAGTGTGTTTAAAGTCATTTCTGTGCCTGAAACGGGTCAAAATTGAAGCTTTTGAATAAGCAAAACTCTGTAAAAATGGCAATTTTGGTCACTGTGAGGGTTTAAAAAGTGGTTATACAACATGAGGCATGATCCAATTGACATTTTGAATCATTTTTGGTACAGTCCAAAAAATCCATTTTCGGATGAAAAACGATGAATCCGGACCAGTCGAACGATCCCAAAATGGTCAATATGGATGAAATTTTAACATTTAATCTTTTGACTCTAAATGACTGTTGGATCTGAATTATGACTTTGTCAACTAGAATAAGTGTGTTTAAAGTCATTTCTGTGCCTGAAATGGGTCAAAATTGAAGCTTTTGAGTAAGCAAAACTCTGTAAAAATGGCAAGTTTGGTCACTGTGAGGGTTTAAATAGTTGTTATTCAACATGAGGCACGATCAAATTGACATTTTGAATCATTTTTGGTACAGTCCAAAAAATCGATTTTCGGATGAAAAACAATGACTCCGGACCTGTCGAACGTTCCCAAAATGGTCTATAATGATGAAATTTTAACATTTAATCTTTTGACTCTAAATGACTGTTGGATGTGAAGTATGACTTTGTCAACTAGAATAAGTGTGTTTAAAGTCATTTCTGTGCCTGAAATGGGTCAAAATTGAAGATTTTGAGTAAGCAAAACTCTGTAAAAATGGCAATTTTGGTCACTGTGAGGGTTTAAAAAGTGGTTATTCAACATGAGGCACGATCCAATTGACATTTTCAATCATTTTTGGTACAGTCCAAAAAATCCATTTTCGGATGAAAAACGATGACTCCGGACCTGTCGAACGTTCCCAAAATGGTCTATAATGATGAAATTTTAACATTTAATATTTTGACTCTAAATGACTGTTGGATGTGAATTATGACTTTGTCAACTAAAATAAGTGTGTTTAAAGTCATTTCTGTGCCTGAAACGGGTCAAAATTGAAGCTTTTGAGTAAGCAAAACTCTGTAAAAATGGCAATTTTGGTCACTGTGAGGGTTTAAATAGTTGTTACTCAACATGAGGCACGATCCAATTGACATTTTAAATCATTTTTGGTACAGTCCAAAAAATCCACTTTCGAATGAAAAACGATGACTCCGGACCTGTCGAAAGTTCCCAAAATGGTCAATATGGATGAAATTTTAACATTTAATCTTTTGACTCTAAATGACTGTTGGATGTGAATTATGACTTTGTCAACTAAAATAAGTGTGTTTAAAGTCATTTCTGTGCCTAAAATGGGTCAAAATTGAAGCTTTTGAGGAAGCAAAACTCTGTAAAAATGGCAATTTTGGTCACTGTGAGGGTTTAAACAGTTGTTACTCAACATGAGGCACGATCCAATTGACATTTTAAATCATTTTTGGTACAGTCCAAAAAATCCATTTTCGGATGAAAAACGATGACTCCGGACCTGTCGAACGTTCCCAAAATGGTCTATAATGATGAAATTTTAACATTTAATCTTTTGACTCTAAATGACTGTTGGATGTGAATTGTGACTTTGTCAACTAGAACAAGTGTGTTTACAGTCATTTCTGTGCCTGAAATGGGTCAAAATTGAAGCCTTTGAGTAAGCAAAACTCTGTAAAAATGGCAATTTTGGTCACTGTGAGGGTTTAAAAAGGGGTTATTCAACATGAGGCATGATCCAATTGACATTTTGAATCATTTTTGGTACAGTCCAAAAAATCCATTTTCGGATGAAAAGCGATGACTCCGGACCTGTCGAACGATCCCAAAATGGTCAATATGGATGAAATTTTAACATTTAATCTTTTGACTCTAAATGACTGTTGGATCTGAATTATGACTTTGTCAACTAGAATAAGTGTGTTTAAAGTCATTTCTGTGCCTGAAATGGGTCAAAATTGAAGCTTTTGAGTAAGCAAAACTCTGTAAAAATGGCAATTTTGGTCACTGTGAGGGTTTAAATAGTTGTTATTCAACATGAGGCACGATCAAATTGACATTTTGAATCATTTTTGGTACAGTCCAAAAAATCGATTTTCGGATGAAAAACGATGACTCCGGACCTGTCGAACGTTCCCAAAATGGTCTATAATGATGAAATTTTAACATTTAATCTTTTGACTCTAAATGACTGTTGAATGTGAATTATGACTTTGTCAATTAAAATAAGCGTGTTGAAAGTCATTTCTGTGCCTGAAATGGGTCAAAATTGAAGATTTTGAGTAAGCAAAACTCTGTAAAAATGGCAATTTTGGTCACTGTGAGGGTTTAAAAAGTGGTTATTCAACATGAGGCACGATCCAATTGACATTTTCAATCATTTTTGGTACAGTCCAAAAAATCCATTTTCGGATGAAAAACGATGACTCCGGACCTGTCGAACGTTCCCAAAATGGTCTATAATGATGAAATTTTAACATTTAATATTTTGACTCTAAATGACTGTTGGATGTGAATTATGACTTTGTCAACTAAAATAAGTGTGTTTAAAGTCATTTCTGTGCCTGAAACGGGTCAAAATTGAAGCTTTTGAATAAGCAAAACTCTGTAAAAATGGCAATTTTGGTCACTGTGAGGGTTTAAAAAGTGGTTATACAACATGAGGCATGATCCAATTGACATCTTGAATCATTTTTGGTACAGTCCAAAAAATCCATTTTCGGATGAAAAACGATGAATCCGGACCAGTCGAACGATCACAAAATGGTCAATATGGATGAAATTTTAACATTTAATCTTTTGACTCTGAATGACTGTTGGATGTGAATTAGGACTTTGTCAACTTGAATAAGTGTGTTTAAAGTCATTTCTGTGCCTGAAACGGGTCAAAATTGAAGCTTTTGAGTAAGCAAAACTCTGTAAAAATGGCAATTTTGGTCACTGTGAGGGTTTAAATAGTTGTTACTCAACATGAGGCACGATCCAATTGACATTTTAAATCATTTTTGGTACAGTCCAAAAAATACACTTTCGAATGAAAAACGATGACTCCGGACCTGTCGAAAGTTCCCAAAATGGTCTATAATGATGAAATTTTAACATGTAATCTTTTGACTCTAAATGACTGTTGAATGTGAATTATGACTTTGTCAACTAAAATAAGTGTGTTGAAAGTCATTTCTGAGCCTGAAACGGGTCAAAATTGAAGCTTTTGAGTAAGCAAAACTCTGTAAAAAATGGCAATTTTGGTCACTGTGAGGGTTTAAAAAGTGGTTATTCAACATGAGGCACGATCCAATTGACATTTTGAATCATTTTTGGTACAGTCCAAAAAATCCATTTTCGGAGGAAAAACGATGACTCCGGACCTGTCGAACGATCCCAAAATGGTCAATATGGATGAAATTTTAACATTTAATCTTTTGACTCTAAATGACTGTTGGATGTGAATTATGACTTTGTCAACTACAATAAGTGTGTTTAAAGTCATTTCTGTGCCTGAAAAGGGTCAAAATTGAAGCTTTTGAGTAAGCAAAACTCTGTCAAAATGGCAATTTTGGTCACCGTGAGGGTTTAAAAAGTGGTTATTCAACATGAGGCATGATCCAATTGACATTTTGAATCATTTTTGGTACAGTCCAAAAAATCCATTTTTGGATGAAAAACGATGACTCCGGACCTGTCGAACGATCCCAAAATGGTCAATATGGATGAAATTTTAACATTTAATCTTTTGACTCTAAATGACTGTTGGATGTGAATTATGACTTTGTCAACTAAAATAAGTGTGTTTAAAGTCATTTCTGTGCCTAAAATGGGTCAAAATTGAAGCTTTTGAGGAAGCAAAACTCTGTAAAAATGGCAATTTTGGTCACTGTGAGGGTTAAAACAGTTGTTACTCAACATGAGGCACGATCCAATTGACATTTTAAATCATTTTTGGTACAGTCCAAAAAATCCATTTTCGGATGAAAAACGATGACTCTGGACCTGTCGAACGTTCCCAAAATGGTCTATAATGATGACATTTTTACATTTAATCTTTTGACTCTAAATGACTGTTGAATGTGAATTATGACTTTGTCAATTAAAATAAGCGTGTTGAAAGTCATTTCTGTGCCTGAAATGGGTCAAAATTGAAGCTTTTGAGTAAGCAAAACTCTGTAAAAAATGGCAATTTTGGTCACTGTGAGGGTTTAAAAAGTGGTTATTCAACATGAGGCACGATCCAATTAACATTTTGAATCATTTTTGGTACAGTCCAAAAAATCAATTTTCGGATGAAGAAAGATGACTCCGGACCTGTCGAACGATCCCAAAATGGTCTATAATGATGAAATTTTAACATTTAATCTTTTGACTCTAAATGACTGTTGGATGTGAATTATGACTTTGTCAACTAAAATAAGTGTGTTTAAAGTCATTTCTGTGCCTAAAATGGGTCAAAATTGAAGCTTTTGAGGAAGCAAAACTCTGTAAAAATGGCAATTTTGGTCACTGTGAGGGTTTAAACAGTTGTTACTCAACATGAGGCACGATCCAATTGACATTTTAAATCATTTTTGGTACAGTCCAAAAAATCCATTTTCGGATGAAAAACGATGACTCCGGACCTGTCGAACGTTCCCAAAATGGTCTATAATGATGACATTTTTACATTTAATCTTTTGACTCTAAATGACTGTTGAATGTGAATTATGACTTTGTCAATTAAAATAAGCGTGTTGAAAGTCATTTCTGTGCCTGAAATGGGTCAAAATTGAAGCTTTTGAGTAAGCAAAACTCTGTAAAAATGGCAATTTTGGTCACTGTGAGGGTTTAAAAAGAGGTTATTCAACATGAGGCACGATCCAATTGACATTTTAAATCATTTTTGGTACAGTCTAAAAAATCCATTTTCGGATGAAAAACGATGACTCCAGACCTGTCGAACGATCCCAAAATGGTCAATATGGATGAAATTTTAACATTTAATCTTTTGACTCTAAATGACTGTTGGATCTGAATTATGACTTTGTCAACTAGAATAAGTGTGTTTAAAGTCATTTCTGTGCCTGAAACGCATCAAAATTGAAGCTTTCGAGTAAGCAAAACTCTGTAAAAATGGCAATTTTGGTCACTGTGAGGGTTTAAACAGTTGTTATTCAACATGAGGCACGATCCAATTGACATTTTAAATCATTTTTGGTACAGTCCAAAAAATCCACTTTCGGATGAAAAACGATGACTCCGGACCTGTCGAACGATCCCAAAATGGTCTATAATGTTGAAATTTTAACATTTAATCTTTTGACTCTAAATGACTGTTGGATGTGAATTATGACTTTGTCAACTAAAATAAGTGTGTTTAAAGTCATTTCTGTGCCTGAAACAGGTCAAAATTGAAGCTTTTGAGTAAGCAAAACTCTGTAAAAATGGCAATGTTGGTCACTGTGAGGGTTTCAAAAGTGGTTATTCAACATGAGGCATGATCCAATTGACATTATGAATCATTTTTGGTACAGTCCTTAAAATCAATTTTCGGATGAAAAACGATGACTCCGGACCTGTCGAACGATCCCAAAATGGTCAATATGGATGAAATTTTAACATTTAATCTTTTGACTCTAAATGACTGTTGGATGTGAATTATGACTTTGTCAACTAAAATAAGTGTGTTTAAAGTCATTTCTGTGCCTGAAACGGGTCAAAATTGAAGCTTTTGAATAAGCAAAACTCTGTAAAAATGGCAATTTTGGTCACTGTGAGGGTTTAAAAAGTGGTTATACAACATGAGGCATGATCCAATTGACATTTTGAATCATTTTTGGTACAGTCCAAAAAATCCATTTTCGGATGAAAAACGATGAATCCGGACCAGTCGAACGATCACAAAATGGTCAATATGGATGAAATTTTAACATTTAATCTTTTGACTCTGAATGACTGTTGGATGTGAATTAGGACTTTGTCAACTAGAATAAGTGTGTTTAAAGTCATTTCTGTGCCTGAAACGGGTCAAAATTGAAGCTTTTGAGTAAGCAAAACTCTGTAAAAATGGCAATTTTGGTCACTGTGAGGGTTTAAATAGTTGTTACTCAACATGAGGCACGATCCAATTGACATTTTAAATCATTTTTGGTACAGTCCAAAAAATCCACTTTCGAATGAAAAACGATGACTCCGGACCTGTAGAAAGTTCCCAAAATGGTCTATAATGATGAAATTTTAACATGTAATCTTTTGACTCTAAATGACTGTTGAATGTGAATTATGACTTTGTCAACTAAAATAAGTGTGTTGAAAGTCATTTCTGAGCCTGAAACGGGTCAAAATTGAAGCTTTTGAGTAAGCAAAACTCTGTAAAAAATGGCAATTTTGGTCACTGTGAGGGTTTAAAAAGTGGTTATTCAACATGAGGCACGATCCAATTGACATTTTGAATCATTTTTGGTACAGTCCAAAAAATCCATTTTCGGAGGAAAAACGATGACTCCGGACCTGTCGAACGATCCCAAAATGGTCAATATGGATGAAATTTTAACATTTAATCTTTTGACTCTAAATGACTGTTGGATGTGAATTATGACTTTGTCAACTAAAATAAGTGTGTTTAAAGTCATTTCTGTGCCTGAAATGGGTCAAAATTGAAGCTTTTGAGTAAGCAAAACTCTGTAAAAATGGCAATTTTGGTCACTGTGAGGGTTTAAATAGTTGTTATTCAACATGAGGCAGATCAAATTGACATTTTGAATCATTTTTGGTACAGTCCAAAAAATCGATTTTCGGATGAAAAACGATGACTCCGGACCTGTCGAACGTTCCCAAAATGGTCTATAATGATGAAATTTTAACATTTAATCTTTTGACTCTAAATGACTGTTGAATGTGAATTATGACTTTGTCAATTAAAATAAGCGTGTTGAAAGTCATTTCTGTGCCTGAAATGGGTCAAAATTGAAGCTTTTGAGTAAGCAAAACTCTGTAAAAATGGCAATTTTGGTCACTGTGAGGGTTTAAAAAGAGGTTATTCAACATGAGGCACGATCCAATTGACATTTTAAATCATTTTTGGTACAGTCTAAAAAATCCATTTTCGGATGAAAAACGATGACTCCAGACCTGTCGAACGATCCCAAAATGGTCAATATGGATGAAATTTTAACATTTAATCTTTTGACTCTAAATGACTGTTGGATCTGAATTATGACTTTGTCAACTAGAATAAGTGTGTTTAAAGTCATTTCTGTGCCTGAAACGGGTCAAAATTGAAGCTTTTGAGTAAGCAAAACTCTGTAAAAATGGCAATTTTGGTCACTGTGAGGGTTTAAACAGTTGTTATTCAACATGAGGCACGATCCAATTGACATTTTAAATCATTTTTGGTACAGTCCAAAAAATCCACTTTCGGATGAAAAACGATGACTCCGGACCTGTCGAACGATCCCAAAATGGTCAATATGGATGAAATTTTAACATTTAATCTTTTGACTCTAAATGACTGTTGGATCTGAATTATGACTTTGTCAACTAGAATAAGTGTGTTTAAAGTCATTTCTGTGCCTGAAATGGGTCAAAATTGAAGCTTTTGAGTAAGCAAAACTCTGTAAAAATGGCAAGTTTGGTCACTGTGAGGGTTTAAATAGTTGTTATTCAACATGAGGCACGATCAAATTGACATTTTGAATCATTTTTGGTACAGTCCAAAAAATCGATTTTCGGATGAAAAACAATGACTCCGGACCTGTCGAACGTTCCCAAAATGGTCTATAATGATGAAATTTTAACATTTAATCTTTTGACTCTAAATGACTGTTGGATGTGAAGTATGACTTTGTCAACTAGAATAAGTGTGTTTAAAGTCATTTCTGTGCCTGAAATGGGTCAAAATTGAAGATTTTGAGTAAGCAAAACTCTGTAAAAATGGCAATTTTGGTCACTGTGAGGGTTTAAAAAGTGGTTATTCAACATGAGGCACGATCCAATTGACATTTTCAATCATTTTTGGTACAGTCCAAAAAATCCATTTTCGGATGAAAAACGATGAATCCGGACCAGTCGAACGATCACAAAATGGTCAATATGGATGAAATTTTAACATTTAATCTTTTGACTCTGAATGACTGTTGGATGTGAATTAGGACTTTGTCAACTAGAATACGTGTGTTTAAAGTCATTTCTGTGCCTGAAACGGGTCAAAATTGAAGCTTTTGAGTAAGCAAAACTCTGTAAAAATGGCAATTTTGGTCACTGTGAGGGTTTAAATAGTTGTTACTCAACATGAGGCACGATCCAATTGACATTTTAAATCATTTTTGGTACAGTCCAAAAAATCCACTTTCGAATGAAAAACGATGACTCCGGACCTGTCGAAAGTTCCCAAAATGGTCAATATGGATGAAATTTTAACATTTAATCTTTTGACTCTAAATGACTGTTGGATGTGAATTATGACTTTGTCAACTAAAATAAGTGTGTTTAAAGTCATTTCTGTGCCTAAAATGGGTCAAAATTGAAGCTTTTGAGGAAGCAAAACTCTGTAAAAATGGCAATTTTGGTCACTGTGAGGGTTTAAACAGTTGTTACTCAACATGAGGCACGATCCAATTGACATTTTAAATCATTTTTGGTACAGTCCAAAAAATCCATTTTCGGATGAAAAACGATGACTCCGGACCTGTCGAACGTTCCCAAAATGGTCTATAATGATGAAATTTTAACATTTAATCTTTTGACTCTAAATGACTGTTGGATGTGAATTGTGACTTTGTCAACTAGAACAAGTGTGTTTACAGTCATTTCTGTGCCTGAAATGGGTCAAAATTGAAGCTTTTGAGTAAGCAAAACTCTGTAAAAATGGCAATTTTGGTCACTGTGAGGGTTTAAAAAGGGGTTATTCAACATGAGGCATGATCCAATTGACATTTTGAATCATTTTTGGTACAGTCCAAAAAATCCATTTTCGGATGAAAAGCGATGACTCCGGACCTGTCGAACGATCCCAAAATGGTCAATATGGATGAAATTTTAACATTTAATCTTTTGACTCTAAATGACTGTTGGATCTGAATTATGACTTTGTCAACTAGAATAAGTGTGTTTAAAGTCATTTCTGTGCCTGAAATGGGTCAAAATTTAAGCTTTTGAGTAAGCAAAACTCTGTAAAAATGGCAATTTTGGTCACTGTGAGGGTTTAAATAGTTGTTATTCAACATGAGGCACGATCAAATTGACATTTTGAATCATTTTTGGTACAGTCCAAAAAATCGATTTTCGGATGAAAAACGATGACTCCGGACCTGTCGAACGTTCCCAAAATGGTCTATAATGATGAAATTTTAACATTTAATCTTTTGACTCTAAATGACTGTTGGATGTGAAGTATGATTTTGTCAACTACAATAAGTGTGTTTAAAGTCATTTCTGTGCCTGGAATGGGTCAAAATTGAAGATTTTGAGTAAGCAAAACTCTGTAAAAATGGCAATTTTGGTCACTGTGAGGGTTTAAAAAGTGGTTATTCAACATGAGGCACGATCCAATTGACATTTTCAATCATTTTTGGTACAGTCCAAAAAATCCATTTTCGGATGAAAAACGATGACTCCGGACCTGTCGAACGTTCCCAAAATGGTCTATAATGATGAAATTTTAACATTTAATATTTTGACTCTAAATGACTGTTGGATGTGAATTATGACTTTGTCAACTAAAATAAGTGTGTTTAAAGTCATTTCTGTGCCTGAAACGGGTCAAAATTGAAGCTTTTGAATAAGCAAAACTCTGTAAAAATGGCAATTTTGGTCACTGTGAGGGTTTAAAAAGTGGTTATACAACATGAGGCATGATCCAATTGACATTTTGAATCATTTTTGGTACAGTCCAAAAAATCCATTTTCGGATGAAAAACGATGAATCCGGACCAGTCGAACGATCACAAAATGGTCAATATGGATGAAATTTTAACATTTAATCTTTTGACTCTGAATGACTGTTGGATGTGAATTAGGACTTTGTCAACTAGAATAAGTGTGTTTAAAGTCATTTCTGTGCCTGAAACGGGTCAAAATTGAAGCTTTTGAGTAAGCAAAACTCTGTAAAAATGGCAATTTTGGTCACCGTGAGGGTTTAAATAGTTGTTACTCAACATGAGGCACGATCCAAGTGACATTTTAAATCATTTTTGGTACAGTCCAAAAAATCCACTTTCGAATGAAAAACGATGACTCCGGACCTGTCGAAAGTTCCCAAAATGGTCTATAATGATGAAATTTTAACATGTAATCTTTTGACTCTAAATGACTGTTGAATGTGAATTATGACTTTGTCAACTAAAATAAGTGTGTTGAAAGTCATTTCTGAGCCTGAAACGGGTCAAAATTGAAGCTTTTGAGTAAGCAAAACTCTGTAAAAAATGGCAATTTTGGTCACTGTGAGGGTTTAAAAAGTGGTTATTCAACATGAGGCACGATCCAATTGACATTTTGAATCATTTTTGGTACAGTCCAAAAAATCCATTTTCGGAGGAAAAACGATGACTCCGGACCTGTCGAACGATCCCAAAATGGTCAATATGGATGAAATTTTAACATTTAATCTTTTGACTCTAAATGACTGTTGGATGTGAATTATGACTTTGTCAACTACAATAAGTGTGTTTAAAGTCATTTCTGTGCCTGAAAAGGGTCAAAATTGAAGCTTTTGAGTAAGCAAAACTCTGTCAAAATGGCAATTTTGGTCACCGTGAGGGTTTAAAAAGTGGTTATTCAACATGAGGCATGATCCAATTGACATTTTGAATCATTTTTGGTACAGTCCAAAAAATCCATTTTTGGATGAAAAACGATGACTCCGGACCTGTCGAACGATCCCAAAATGGTCAATATGGATGAAATTTTAACATTTAATCTTTTGACTCTAAATGACTGTTGGATGTGAATTATGACTTTGTCAACTAAAATAAGTGTGTTTAAAGTCATTTCTGTGCCTAAAATGGGTCAAAATTGAAGCTTTTGAGGAAGCAAAACTCTGTAAAAATGGCAATTTTGGTCACTGTGAGGGTTAAAACAGTTGTTACTCAAATTGAGGCACGATCCAATTGACATTTTAAATCATTTTTGGTACAGTCCAAAAAATCCATTTTCGGATGAAAAACGATGACTCTGGACCTGTCGAACGTTCCCAAAATGGTCTATAATGATGACATTTTTACATTTAATCTTTTGACTCTAAATGACTGTTGAATGTGAATTATGACTTTGTCAATTAAAATAAGCGTGTTGAAAGTCATTTCTGTGCCTGAAATGGGTCAAAATTGAAGCTTTTGAGTAAGCAAAACTCTGTAAAAAATGGCAATTTTGGTCACTGTGAGGGTTTAAAAAGTGGTTATTCAACATGAGGCACGATCCAATTAACATTTTGAATCATTTTTGGTACAGTCCAAAAAATCAATTTTCGGATGAAGAAAGATGACTCCGGACCTGTCGAACGATCCCAAAATGGTCTATAATGATGAAATTTTAACATTTAATCTTTTGACTCTAAATGACTGTTGGATGTGAATTATGACTTTGTCAACTAAAATAAGTGTGTTTAAAGTCATTTCTGTGCCTAAAATGGGTCAAAATTGAAGCTTTTGAGGAAGCAAAACTCTGTAAAAATGGCAATTTTGGTCACTGTGAGGGTTAAAACAGTTGTTACTCAACATGAGGCACGATCCAATTGACATTTTAAATCATTTTTGGTACAGTCCAAAAAATCCATTTTCGGATGAAAAACGATGACTCTGGACCTGTCGAACGTTCCCAAAATGGTCTATAATGATGACATTTTTACATTTAATCTTTTGACTCTAAATGACTGTTGAATGTGAATTATGACTTTGTCAATTAAAATAAGCGTGTTGAAAGTCATTTCTGTGCCTGAAATGGGTCAAAATTGAAGCTTTTGAGTAAGCAAAACTCTGTAAAAAATGGCAATTTTGGTCACTGTGAGGGTTTAAAAAGTGGTTATTCAACATGAGGCACGATCCAATTAACATTTTGAATCATTTTTGGTACAGTCCAAAAAATCAATTTTCGGATGAAGAAAGATGACTCCGGACCTGTCGAACGATCCCAAAATGGTCTATAATGATGAAATTTTAACATTTAATCTTTTGACTCTAAATGACTGTTGGATGTGAATTATGACTTTGTCAACTAAAATAAGTGTGTTTAAAGTCATTTCTGTGCCTAAAATGGGTCAAAATTGAAGCTTTTGAGGAAGCAAAACTCTGTAAAAATGGCAATTTTGGTCACTGTGAGGGTTTAAACAGTTGTTACTCAACATGAGGCACGATCCAATTGACATTTTAAATCATTTTTGGTACAGTCCAAAAAATCCATTTTCGGATGAAAAACGATGACTCCGGACCTGTCGAACGTTCCCAAAATGGTCTATAATGATGACATTTTTACATTTAATCTTTTGACTCTAAATGACTGTTGAATGTGAATTATGACTTTGTCAATTAAAATAAGCGTGTTGAAAGTCATTTCTGTGCCTGAAATGGGTCAAAATTGAAGCTTTTGAGTAAGCAAAACTCTGTAAAAATGGCAATTTTGGTCACTGTGAGGGTTTAAAAAGAGGTTATTCAACATGAGGCACGATCCAATTGACATTTTAAATCATTTTTGGTACAGTCTAAAAAATCCATTTTCGGATGAAAAACGATGACTCCAGACCTGTCGAACGATCCCAAAATGGTCAATATGGATGAAATTTTAACATTTAATCTTTTGACTCTAAATGACTGTTGGATCTGAATTATGACTTTGTCAACTAGAATAAGTGTGTTTAAAGTCATTTCTGTGCCTGAAACGCATCAAAATTGAAGCTTTCGAGTAAGCAAAACTCTGTAAAAATGGCAATTTTGGTCACTGTGAGGGTTTAAACAGTTGTTATTCAACATGAGGCACGATCCAATTGACATTTTAAATCATTTTTGGTACAGTCCAAAAAATCCACTTTCGGATGAAAAACGATGACTCCGGACCTGTCGAACGATCCCAAAATGGTCTATAATGTTGAAATTTTAACATTTAATCTTTTGACTCTAAATGACTGTTGGATGTGAATTATGACTTTGTCAACTAAAATAAGTGTGTTTAAAGTCATTTCTGTGCCTGAAACAGGTCAAAATTGAAGCTTTTGAGTAAGCAAAACTCTGTAAAAATGGCAATGTTGGTCACTGTGAGGGTTTCAAAAGTGGTTATTCAACATGAAGCATGATCCAATTGACATTATGAATCATTTTTGGTACAGTCCTTAAAATCAATTTTCGGATGAAAAACGATGACTCCGGACCTGTCGAACGATCCCAAAATGGTCAATATGGATGAAATTTTAACATTTAATCTTTTGACTCTAAATGACTGTTGGATGTGAATTATGACTTTGTCAACTAAAATAAGTGTGTTTAAAGTCATTTCTGTGCCTGAAACGGGTCAAAATTGAAGCTTTTGAATAAGCAAAACTCTGTAAAAATGGCAATTTTGGTCACTGTGAGGGTTTAAAAAGTGGTTATACAACATGAGGCATGATCCAATTGACATTTTGAATCATTTTTGGTACAGTCCAAAAAATCCATTTTCGGATGAAAAACGATGAATCCGGACCAGTCGAACGATCACAAAATGGTCAATATGGATGAAATTTTAACATTTAATCTTTTGACTCTAAATGACTGTTGGATCTGAATTATGACTTTGTCAACTAGAATAAGTGTGTTTAAAGTCATTTCTGTGCCTGAAATGGGTCAAAATTGAAGCTTTTGAGTAAGCAAAACTCTATAAAAATGGCAAGTTTGGTCACTGTGAGGGTTTAAATAGTTGTTATTCAACATGAGGCACGATCAAATTGACATTTTGAATCATTTTTGGTACAGTCCAAAAAATCGATTTTCGGATGAAAAACAATGACTCCGGACCTGTCGAACGTTCCCAAAATGGTCTATAATGATGAAATTTTAACATTTAATCTTTTGACTCTAAATGACTGTTGGATGTGAAGTATGACTTTGTCAACTAGAATAAGTGTGTTTAAAGTCATTTCTGTGCCTGAAATGGGTCAAAATTGAAGATTTTGAGTAAGCAAAACTCTGTAAAAATGGCAATTTTGGTCACTGTGAGGGTTTAAAAAGTGGTTATTCAACATGAGGCACGATCCAATTGACATTTTCAATCATTTTTGGTACAGTCCAAAAAATCCATTTTCGGATGAAAAACGATGACTCCGGACCTGTCGAACGTTCCCAAAATGGTCTATAATGATGAAATTTTAACATTTAATATTTTGACTCTAAATGACTGTTGGATGTGAATTATGACTTTGTCA
Source organism: Lissotriton vulgaris (assembly GCF_964263255.1). Taxonomy (NCBI): domain Eukaryota; kingdom Metazoa; phylum Chordata; class Amphibia; order Caudata; family Salamandridae; genus Lissotriton; species Lissotriton vulgaris. Next base: position 276,171 of record NW_028250879.1, on the reverse strand, counting down.
ACTAAAATAAGTGTGTTTAAAGTCATTTCTGTGCCTGAAACGGGTCAAAATTGAAGCTTTTGAGTAAGCAAAACTCTGTAAAAATGGCAATTTTGGTCACTGTGAGGGTTTAAATAGTTGTTACTCAACATGAGGCACGATCCAATTGACATTTTAAATCATTTTTGGTACAGTCCAAAAAATCCACTTTCGAATGAAAAACGATGACTCCGGACCTGTCGAAAGTTCCCAAAATGGTCAATATGGATGAAATTTTAACATTTAATCTTTTGACTCTAAATGACTGTTGGATGTGAATTATGACTTTGTCAACTAAAATAAGTGTGTTTAAAGTCATTTCTGTGCCTAAAATGGGTCAAAATTGAAGCTTTTGAGGAAGCAAAACTCTGTAAAAATGGCAATTTTGGTCACTGTGAGGGTTTAAACAGTTGTTACTCAACATGAGGCACGATCCAATTGACATTTTAAATCATTTTTGGTACAGTCCAAAAAATCCATTTTCGGATGAAAAACGATGACTCCGGACCTGTCGAACGTTCCCAAAATGGTCTATAATGATGAAATTTTAACATTTAATCTTTTGACTCTAAATGACTGTTGGATGTGAATTGTGACTTTGTCAACTAGAACAAGTGTGTTTACAGTCATTTCTGTGCCTGAAATGGGTCAAAATTGAAGCCTTTGAGTAAGCAAAACTCTGTAAAAATGGCAATTTTGGTCACTGTGAGGGTTTAAAAAGGGGTTATTCAACATGAGGCATGATCCAATTGACATTTTGAATCATTTTTGGTACAGTCCAAAAAATCCATTTTCGGATGAAAAGCGATGACTCCGGACCTGTCGAACGATCCCAAAATGGTCAATATGGATGAAATTTTAACATTTAATCTTTTGACTCTAAATGACTGTTGGATCTGAATTATGACTTTGTCAACTAGAATAAGTGTGTTTAAAGTCATTTCTGTGCCTGAAATGGGTCAAAATTGAAGCTTTTGAGTAAGCAAAACTCTGTAAAAATGGCAATTTTGGTCACTGTGAGGGTTTAAATAGTTGTTATTCAACATGAGGCACGATCAAATTGACATTTTGAATCATTTTTGGTACAGTCCAAAAAATCGATTTTCGGATGAAAAACGATGACTCCGGACCTGTCGAACGTTCCCAAAATGGTCTATAATGATGAAATTTTAACATTTAATCTTTTGACCCTAAATGACTGTTGGATGTGAAGTATGATTTTGTCAACTACAATAAGTGTGTTTAAAGTCATTTCTGTGCCTGAAATGGGTCAAAATTGAAGATTTTGAGTAAGCAAAACTCTGTAAAAATGGCAATTTTGGTCACTGTGAGGGTTTAAAAAGTGGTTATTCAACATGAGGCACGATCCAATTGACATTTTCAATCATTTTTGGTACAGTCCAAAAAATCCATTTTCGGATGAAAAACGATGACTCCGGACCTGTCGAACGTTCCCAAAATGGTCTATAATGATGAAATTTTAACATTTAATATTTTGACTCTAAATGACTGTTGGATGTGAATTATGACTTTGTCAACTAAAATAAGTGTGTTTAAAGTCATTTCTGTGCCTGAAACGGGTCAAAATTGAAGCTTTTGAATAAGCAAAACTCTGTAAAAATGGCAATTTTGGTCACTGTGAGGGTTTAAAAAGTGGTTATACAACATGAGGCATGATCCAATTGACATCTTGAATCATTTTTGGTACAGTCCAAAAAATCCATTTTCGGATGAAAAACGATGAATCCGGACCAGTCGAACGATCACAAAATGGTCAATATGGATGAAATTTTAACATTTAATCTTTTGACTCTGAATGACTGTTGGATGTGAATTAGGACTTTGTCAACTTGAATAAGTGTGTTTAAAGTCATTTCTGTGCCTGAAACGGGTCAAAATTGAAGCTTTTGAGTAAGCAAAACTCTGTAAAAATGGCAATTTTGGTCACTGTGAGGGTTTAAATAGTTGTTACTCAACATGAGGCACGATCCAATTGACATTTTAAATCATTTTTGGTACAGTCCAAAAAATCCACTTTCGAATGAAAAACGATGACTCCGGACCTGTCGAAAGTTCCCAAAATGGTCTATAATGATGAAATTTTAACATGTAATCTTTTGACTCTAAATGACTGTTGAATGTGAATTATGACTTTGTCAACTAAAATAAGTGTGTTGAAAGTCATTTCTGAGCCTGAAACGGGTCAAAATTGAAGCTTTTGAGTAAGCAAAACTCTGTAAAAAATGGCAATTTTGGTCACTGTGAGGGTTTAAAAAGTGGTTATTCAACATGAGGCACGATCCAATTGACATTTTGAATCATTTTTGGTACAGTCCAAAAAATCCATTTTCGGAGGAAAAACGATGACTCCGGACCTGTCGAACGATCCCAAAATGGTCAATATGGATGAAATTTTAACATTTAATCTTTTGACTCTAAATGACTGTTGGATGTGAATTATGACTTTGTCAACTACAATAAGTGTGTTTAAAGTCATTTCTGTGCCTGAAAAGGGTCAAAATTGAAGCTTTTGAGTAAGCAAAACTCTGTCAAAATGGCAATTTTGGTCACCGTGAGGGTTTAAAAAGTGGTTATTCAACATGAGGCATGATCCAATTGACATTTTGAATCATTTTTGGTACAGTCCAAAAAATCCATTTTTGGATGAAAAACGATGACTCCGGACCTGTCGAACGATCCCAAAATGGTCAATATGGATGAAATTTTAACATTTAATCTTTTGACTCTAAATGACTGTTGGATGTGAATTATGACTTTGTCAACTAAAATAAGTGTGTTTAAAGTCATTTCTGTGCCTAAAATGGGTCAAAATTGAAGCTTTTGAGGAAGCAAAACTCTGTAAAAATGGCAATTTTGGTCACTGTGAGGGTTAAAACAGTTGTTACTCAACATGAGGCACGATCCAATTGACATTTTAAATCATTTTTGGTACAGTCCAAAAAATCCATTTTCGGATGAAAAACGATGACTCCGGACCTGTCGAACGTTCCCAAAATGGTCTATAATGATGACATTTTTACATTTAATCTTTTGACTCTAAATGACTGTTGAATGTGAATTATGACTTTGTCAATTAAAATAAGCGTGTTGAAAGTCATTTCTGTGCCTGAAATGGGTCAAAATTGAAGCTTTTGAGTAAGCAAAACTCTGTAAAAAATGGCAATTTTGGTCACTGTGAGGGTTTAAAAAGTGGTTATTCAACATGAGGCACGATCCAATTAACATTTTGAATCATTTTTGGTACAGTCCAAAAAATCAATTTTCGGATGAAGAAAGATGACTCCGGACCTGTCGAACGATCCCAAAATGGTCTATAATGATGAAATTTTAACATTTAATCTTTTGACTCTAAATGACTGTTGGATGTGAATTATGACTTTGTCAACTAAAATAAGTGTGTTTAAAGTCATTTCTGTGCCTAAAATGGGTCAAAATTGAAGCTTTTGAGGAAGCAAAACTCTGTAAAAATGGCAATTTTGGTCACTGTGAGGGTTTAAACAGTTGTTACTCAACATGAGGCACGATCCAATTGACATTTTAAATCATTTTTGGTACAGTCCAAAAAATCCATTTTCGGATGAAAAACGATGACTCCGGACCTGTCGAACGTTCCCAAAATGGTCTATAATGATGACATTTTTACATTTAATCTTTTGACTCTAAATGACTGTTGAATGTGAATTATGACTTTGTCAATTAAAATAAGCGTGTTGAAAGTCATTTCTGTGCCTGAAATGGGTCAAAATTGAAGCTTTTGAGTAAGCAAAACTCTGTAAAAATGGCAATTTTGGTCACTGTGAGGGTTTAAAAAGAGGTTATTCAACATGAGGCACGATCCAATTGACATTTTAAATCATTTTTGGTACAGTCTAAAAAATCCATTTTCGGATGAAAAACGATGACTCCAGACCTGTCGAACGATCCCAAAATGGTCAATATGGATGAAATTTTAACATTTAATCTTTTGACTCTAAATGACTGTTGGATCTGAATTATGACTTTGTCAACTAGAATAAGTGTGTTTAAAGTCATTTCTGTGCCTGAAACGCATCAAAATTGAAGCTTTCGAGTAAGCAAAACTCTGTAAAAATGGCAATTTTGGTCACTGTGAGGGTTTAAACAGTTGTTATTCAACATGAGGCACGATCCAATTGACATTTTAAATCATTTTTGGTACAGTCCAAAAAATCCACTTTCGGATGAAAAACGATGACTCCGGACCTGTCGAACGATCCCAAAATGGTCTATAATGTTGAAATTTTAACATTTAATCTTTTGACTCTAAATGACTGTTGGATGTGAATTATGACTTTGTCAACTAAAATAAGTGTGTTTAAAGTCATTTCTGTGCCTGAAACAGGTCAAAATTGAAGCTTTTGAGTAAGCAAAACTCTGTAAAAATGGCAATGTTGGTCACTGTGAGGGTTTCAAAAGTGGTTATTCAACATGAGGCATGATCCAATTGACATTATGAATCATTTTTGGTACAGTCCTTAAAATCAATTTTCGGATGAAAAACGATGACTCCGGACCTGTCGAACGATCCCAAAATGGTCAATATGGATGAAATTTTAACATTTAATCTTTTGACTCTAAATGACTGTTGGATGTGAATTATGACTTTGTCAACTAAAATAAGTGTGTTTAAAGTCATTTCTGTGCCTGAAACGGGTCAAAATTGAAGCTTTTGAATAAGCAAAACTCTGTAAAAATGGCAATTTTGGTCACTGTGAGGGTTTAAAAAGTGGTTATACAACATGAGGCATGATCCAATTGACATTTTGAATCATTTTTGGTACAGTCCAAAAAATCCATTTTCGGATGAAAAACGATGAATCCGGACCAGTCGAACGATCACAAAATGGTCAATATGGATGAAATTTTAACATTTAATCTTTTGACTCTGAATGACTGTTGGATGTGAATTAGGACTTTGTCAACTAGAATAAGTGTGTTTAAAGTCATTTCTGTGCCTGAAACGGGTCAAAATTGAAGCTTTTGAGTAAGCAAAACTCTGTAAAAATGGCAATTTTGGTCACTGTGAGGGTTTAAATAGTTGTTACTCAACATGAGGCACGATCCAATTGACATTTTAAATCATTTTTGGTACAGTCCAAAAAATCCACTTTCGAATGAAAAACGATGACTCCGGACCTGTAGAAAGTTCCCAAAATGGTCTATAATGATGAAATTTTAACATGTAATCTTTTGACTCTAAATGACTGTTGAATGTGAATTATGACTTTGTCAACTAAAATAAGTGTGTTGAAAGTCATTTCTGAGCCTGAAACGGGTCAAAATTGAAGCTTTTGAGTAAGCAAAACTCTGTAAAAAATGGCAATTTTGGTCACTGTGAGGGTTTAAAAAGTGGTTATTCAACATGAGGCACGATCCAATTGACATTTTGAATCATTTTTGGTACAGTCCAAAAAATCCATTTTCGGAGGAAAAACGATGACTCCGGACCTGTCGAACGATCCCAAAATGGTCAATATGGATGAAATTTTAACATTTAATCTTTTGACTCTAAATGACTGTTGGATGTGAATTATGACTTTGTCAACTAAAATAAGTGTGTTTAAAGTCATTTCTGTGCCTGAAATGGGTCAAAATTGAAGCTTTTGAGTAAGCAAAACTCTGTAAAAATGGCAATTTTGGTCACTGTGAGGGTTTAAATAGTTGTTATTCAACATGAGGCAGATCAAATTGACATTTTGAATCATTTTTGGTACAGTCCAAAAAATCGATTTTCGGATGAAAAACGATGACTCCGGACCTGTCGAACGTTCCCAAAATGGTCTATAATGATGAAATTTTAACATTTAATCTTTTGACTCTAAATGACTGTTGAATGTGAATTATGACTTTGTCAATTAAAATAAGCGTGTTGAAAGTCATTTCTGTGCCTGAAATGGGTCAAAATTGAAGCTTTTGAGTAAGCAAAACTCTGTAAAAATGGCAATTTTGGTCACTGTGAGGGTTTAAAAAGAGGTTATTCAACATGAGGCACGATCCAATTGACATTTTAAATCATTTTTGGTACAGTCTAAAAAATCCATTTTCGGATGAAAAACGATGACTCCAGACCTGTCGAACGATCCCAAAATGGTCAATATGGATGAAATTTTAACATTTAATCTTTTGACTCTAAATGACTGTTGGATCTGAATTATGACTTTGTCAACTAGAATAAGTGTGTTTAAAGTCATTTCTGTGCCTGAAACGGGTCAAAATTGAAGCTTTTGAGTAAGCAAAACTCTGTAAAAATGGCAATTTTGGTCACTGTGAGGGTTTAAACAGTTGTTATTCAACATGAGGCACGATCCAATTGACATTTTAAATCATTTTTGGTACAGTCCAAAAAATCCACTTTCGGATGAAAAACGATGACTCCGGACCTGTCGAACGATCCCAAAATGGTCAATATGGATGAAATTTTAACATTTAATCTTTTGACTCTAAATGACTGTTGGATCTGAATTATGACTTTGTCAACTAGAATAAGTGTGTTTAAAGTCATTTCTGTGCCTGAAATGGGTCAAAATTGAAGCTTTTGAGTAAGCAAAACTCTGTAAAAATGGCAAGTTTGGTCACTGTGAGGGTTTAAATAGTTGTTATTCAACATGAGGCACGATCAAATTGACATTTTGAATCATTTTTGGTACAGTCCAAAAAATCGATTTTCGGATGAAAAACAATGACTCCGGACCTGTCGAACGTTCCCAAAATGGTCTATAATGATGAAATTTTAACATTTAATCTTTTGACTCTAAATGACTGTTGGATGTGAAGTATGACTTTGTCAACTAGAATAAGTGTGTTTAAAGTCATTTCTGTGCCTGAAATGGGTCAAAATTGAAGATTTTGAGTAAGCAAAACTCTGTAAAAATGGCAATTTTGGTCACTGTGAGGGTTTAAAAAGTGGTTATTCAACATGAGGCACGATCCAATTGACATTTTCAATCATTTTTGGTACAGTCCAAAAAATCCATTTTCGGATGAAAAACGATGAATCCGGACCAGTCGAACGATCACAAAATGGTCAATATGGATGAAATTTTAACATTTAATCTTTTGACTCTGAATGACTGTTGGATGTGAATTAGGACTTTGTCAACTAGAATACGTGTGTTTAAAGTCATTTCTGTGCCTGAAACGGGTCAAAATTGAAGCTTTTGAGTAAGCAAAACTCTGTAAAAATGGCAATTTTGGTCACTGTGAGGGTTTAAATAGTTGTTACTCAACATGAGGCACGATCCAATTGACATTTTAAATCATTTTTGGTACAGTCCAAAAAATCCACTTTCGAATGAAAAACGATGACTCCGGACCTGTCGAAAGTTCCCAAAATGGTCAATATGGATGAAATTTTAACATTTAATCTTTTGACTCTAAATGACTGTTGGATGTGAATTATGACTTTGTCAACTAAAATAAGTGTGTTTAAAGTCATTTCTGTGCCTAAAATGGGTCAAAATTGAAGCTTTTGAGGAAGCAAAACTCTGTAAAAATGGCAATTTTGGTCACTGTGAGGGTTTAAACAGTTGTTACTCAACATGAGGCACGATCCAATTGACATTTTAAATCATTTTTGGTACAGTCCAAAAAATCCATTTTCGGATGAAAAACGATGACTCCGGACCTGTCGAACGTTCCCAAAATGGTCTATAATGATGAAATTTTAACATTTAATCTTTTGACTCTAAATGACTGTTGGATGTGAATTGTGACTTTGTCAACTAGAACAAGTGTGTTTACAGTCATTTCTGTGCCTGAAATGGGTCAAAATTGAAGCTTTTGAGTAAGCAAAACTCTGTAAAAATGGCAATTTTGGTCACTGTGAGGGTTTAAAAAGGGGTTATTCAACATGAGGCATGATCCAATTGACATTTTGAATCATTTTTGGTACAGTCCAAAAAATCCATTTTCGGATGAAAAGCGATGACTCCGGACCTGTCGAACGATCCCAAAATGGTCAATATGGATGAAATTTTAACATTTAATCTTTTGACTCTAAATGACTGTTGGATCTGAATTATGACTTTGTCAACTAGAATAAGTGTGTTTAAAGTCATTTCTGTGCCTGAAATGGGTCAAAATTGAAGCTTTTGAGTAAGCAAAACTCTGTAAAAATGGCAATTTTGGTCACTGTGAGGGTTTAAATAGTTGTTATTCAACATGAGGCACGATCAAATTGACATTTTGAATCATTTTTGGTACAGTCCAAAAAATCGATTTTCGGATGAAAAACGATGACTCCGGACCTGTCGAACGTTCCCAAAATGGTCTATAATGATGAAATTTTAACATTTAATCTTTTGACTCTAAATGACTGTTGGATGTGAAGTATGATTTTGTCAACTACAATAAGTGTGTTTAAAGTCATTTCTGTGCCTGGAATGGGTCAAAATTGAAGATTTTGAGTAAGCAAAACTCTGTAAAAATGGCAATTTTGGTCACTGTGAGGGTTTAAAAAGTGGTTATTCAACATGAGGCACGATCCAATTGACATTTTCAATCATTTTTGGTACAGTCCAAAAAATCCATTTTCGGATGAAAAACGATGACTCCGGACCTGTCGAACGTTCCCAAAATGGTCTATAATGATGAAATTTTAACATTTAATATTTTGACTCTAAATGACTGTTGGATGTGAATTATGACTTTGTCAACTAAAATAAGTGTGTTTAAAGTCATTTCTGTGCCTGAAACGGGTCAAAATTGAAGCTTTTGAATAAGCAAAACTCTGTAAAAATGGCAATTTTGGTCACTGTGAGGGTTTAAAAAGTGGTTATACAACATGAGGCATGATCCAATTGACATTTTGAATCATTTTTGGTACAGTCCAAAAAATCCATTTTCGGATAAAAAACGATGAATCCGGACCAGTCGAACGATCACAAAATGGTCAATATGGATGAAATTTTAACATTTAATCTTTTGACTCTGAATGACTGTTGGATGTGAATTAGGACTTTGTCAACTAGAATAAGTGTGTTTAAAGTCATTTCTGTGCCTGAAACGGGTCAAAATTGAAGCTTTTGAGTAAGCAAAACTCTGTAAAAATGGCAATTTTGGTCACCGTGAGGGTTTAAATAGTTGTTACTCAACATGAGGCACGATCCAAGTGACATTTTAAATCATTTTTGGTACAGTCCAAAAAATCCACTTTCGAATGAAAAACGATGACTCCGGACCTGTCGAAAGTTCCCAAAATGGTCTATAATGATGAAATTTTAACATGTAATCTTTTGACTCTAAATGACTGTTGAATGTGAATTATGACTTTGTCAACTAAAATAAGTGTGTTGAAAGTCATTTCTGAGCCTGAAACGGGTCAAAATTGAAGCTTTTGAGTAAGCAAAACTCTGTAAAAAATGGCAATTTTGGTCACTGTGAGGGTTTAAAAAGTGGTTATTCAACATGAGGCACGATCCAATTGACATTTTGAATCATTTTTGGTACAGTCCAAAAAATCCATTTTCGGAGGAAAAACGATGACTCCGGACCTGTCGAACGATCCCAAAATGGTCAATATGGATGAAATTTTAACATTTAATCTTTTGACTCTAAATGACTGTTGGATGTGAATTATGACTTTGTCAACTACAATAAGTGTGTTTAAAGTCATTTCTGTGCCTGAAAAGGGTCAAAATTGAAGCTTTAGAGTAAGCAAAACTCTGTCAAAATGGCAATTTTGGTCACCGTGAGGGTTTAAAAAGTGGTTATTCAACATGAGGCATGATCCAATTGACATTTTGAATCATTTTTGGTACAGTCCAAAAAATCCATTTTTGGATGAAAAACGATGACTCCGGACCTGTCGAACGATCCCAAAATGGTCAATATGGATGAAATTTTAACATTTAATCTTTTGACTCCAAATGACTGTTGGATGTGAATTATGACTTTGTCAACTAAAATAAGTGTGTTTAAAGTCATTTCTGTGCCTAAAATGGGTCAAAATTGAAGCTTTTGAGGAAGCAAAACTCTGTAAAAATGGCAATTTTGGTCACTGTGAGGGTTAAAACAGTTGTTACTCAACATGAGGCACGATCCAATTGACATTTTAAATCATTTTTGGTACAGTCCAAAAAATCCATTTTCGGATGAAAAACGATGACTCTGGACCTGTCGAACGTTCCCAAAATGGTCTATAATGATGACATTTTTACATTTAATCTTTTGACTCTAAATGACTGTTGAATGTGAATTATGACTTTGTCAATTAAAATAAGCGTGTTGAAAGTCATTTCTGTGCCTGAAATGGGTCAAAATTGAAGCTTTTGAGTAAGCAAAACTCTGTAAAAAATGGCAATTTTGGTCACTGTGAGGGTTTAAAAAGTGGTTATTCAACATGAGGCACGATCCAATTAACATTTTGAATCATTTTTGGTACAGTCCAAAAAATCAATTTTCGGATGAAGAAAGATGACTCCGGACCTGTCGAACGATCCCAAAATGGTCTATAATGATGAAATTTTAACATTTAATCTTTTGACTCTAAATGACTGTTGGATGTGAATTATGACTTTGTCAACTAAAATAAGTGTGTTTAAAGTCATTTCTGTGCCTAAAATGGGTCAAAATTGAAGCTTTTGAGGAAGCAAAACTCTGTAAAAATGGCAATTTTGGTCACTGTGAGGGTTTAAACAGTTGTTACTCAACATGAGGCACGATCCAATTGACATTTTAAATCATTTTTGGTACAGTCCAAAAAATCCATTTTCGGATGAAAAACGATGACTCCGGACCTGTCGAACGTTCCCAAAATGGTCTATAATGATGACATTTTTACATTTAATCTTTTGACTCTAAATGACTGTTGAATGTGAATTATGACTTTGTCAATTAAAATAAGCGTGTTGAAAGTCATTTCTGTGCCTGAAATGGGTCAAAATTGAAGCTTTTGAGTAAGCAAAACTCTGTAAAAATGGCAATTTTGGTCACTGTGAGGGTTTAAAAAGAGGTTATTCAACATGAGGCACGATCCAATTGACATTTTAAATCATTTTTGGTACAGTCTAAAAAATCCATTTTCGGATGAAAAACGATGACTCCAGACCTGTCGAACGATCCCAAAATGGTCAATATGGATGAAATTTTAACATTTAATCTTTTGACTCTAAATGACTGTTGGATCTGAATTATGACTTTGTCAACTAGAATAAGTGTGTTTAAAGTCATTTCTGTGCCTGAAACGCATCAAAATTGAAGCTTTCGAGTAAGCAAAACTCTGTAAAAATGGCAATTTTGGTCACTGTGAGGGTTTAAACAGTTGTTATTCAACATGAGGCACGATCCAATTGACATTTTAAATCATTTTTGGTACAGTCCAAAAAATCCACTTTCGGATGAAAAACGATGACTCCGGACCTGTCGAACGATCCCAAAATGGTCTATAATGTTGAAATTTTAACATTTAATCTTTTGACTCTAAATGACTGTTGGATGTGAATTATGACTTTGTCAACTAAAATAAGTGTGTTTAAAGTCATTTCTGTGCCTGAAACAGGTCAAAATTGAAGCTTTTGAGTAAGCAAAACTCTGTAAAAATGGCAATGTTGGTCACTGTGAGGGTTTCAAAAGTGGTTATTCAACATGAAGCATGATCCAATTGACATTATGAATCATTTTTGGTACAGTCCTTAAAATCAATTTTCGGATGAAAAACGATGACTCCGGACCTGTCGAACGATCCCAAAATGGTCAATATGGATGAAATTTTAACATTTAATCTTTTGACTCTAAATGACTGTTGGATGTGAATTATGACTTTGTCAACTAAAATAAGTGTGTTTAAAGTCATTTCTGTGCCTGAAACGGGTCAAAATTGAAGCTTTTGAATAAGCAAAACTCTGTAAAAATGGCAATTTTGGTCACTGTGAGGGTTTAAAAAGTGGTTATACAACATGAGGCATGATCCAATTGACATTTTGAATCATTTTTGGTACAGTCCAAAAAATCCATTTTCGGATGAAAAGCGATGACTCCGGACCTGTCGAACGATCCCAAAATGGTCAATATGGATGAAATTTTAACATTTAATCTTTTGACTCTAAATGACTGTTGGATCTGAATTATGACTTTGTCAACTAGAATAAGTGTGTTTAAAGTCATTTCTGTGCCTGAAATGGGTCAAAATTGAAGCTTTTGAGTAAGCAAAACTCTGTAAAAATGGCAATTTTGGTCACTGTGAGGGTTTAAATAGTTGTTATTCAACATGAGGCACGATCAAATTGACATTTTGAATCATTTTTGGTACAGTCCAAAAAATCGATTTTCGGATGAAAAACGATGACTCCGGACCTGTCGAACGTTCCCAAAATGGTCTATAATGATGAAATTTTAACATTTAATCTTTTGACTCTAAATGACTGTTGGATGTGAAGTATGATTTTGTCAACTACAATAAGTGTGTTTAAAGTCATTTCTGTGCCTGAAATGGGTCAAAATTGAAGATTTTGAGTAAGCAAAACTCTGTAAAAATGGCAATTTTGGTCACTGTGAGGGTTTAAAAAGTGGTTATTCAACATGAGGCACGATCCAATTGACATTTTCAATCATTTTTGGTACAGTCCAAAAAATCCATTTTCGGATGAAAAACGATGACTCCGGACCTGTCGAACGTTCCCAAAATGGTCTATAATGATGAAATTTTAACATTTAATATTTTGACTCTAAATGACTGTTGGATGTGAATTATGACTTTGTCAACTAAAATAAGTGTGTTTAAAGTCATTTCTGTGCCTGAAACGGGTCAAAATTGAAGCTTTTGAATAAGCAAAACTCTGTAAAAATGGCAATTTTGGTCACTGTGAGGGTTTAAAAAGTGGTTATACAACATGAGGCATGATCCAATTGACATTTTGAATCATTTTTGGTACAGTCCAAAAAATCCATTTTCGGATGAAAAACGATGAATCCGGACCAGTCGAACGATCACAAAATGGTCAATATGGATGAAATTTTAACATTTAATCTTTTGACTCTGAATGACTGTTGGATGTGAATTAGGACTTTGTCAACTTGAATAAGTGTGTTTAAAGTCATTTCTGTGCCTGAAACGGGTCAAAATTGAAGCTTTTGAGTAAGCAAAACTCTGTAAAAATGGCAATTTTGGTCACTGTGAGGGTTTAAATAGTTGTTACTCAACATGAGGCACGATCCAATTGACATTTTAAATCATTTTTGGTACAGTCCAAAAAATCCACTTTCGAATGAAAAACGATGACTCCGGACCTGTCGAAAGTTCCCAAAATGGTCTATAATGATGAAATTTTAACATGTAATCTTTTGACTCTAAATGACTGTTGAATGTGAATTATGACTTTGTCAACTAAAATAAGTGTGTTGAAAGTCATTTCTGAGCCTGAAACGGGTCAAAATTGAAGCTTTTGAGTAAGCAAAACTCTGTAAAAAATGGCAATTTTGGTCACTGTGAGGGTTTAAAAAGTGGTTATTCAACATGAGGCACGATCCAATTGACATTTTGAATCATTTTTGGTACAGTCCAAAAAATCCATTTTCGGAGGAAAAACGATGACTCCGGACCTGTCGAACGATCCCAAAATGGTCAATATGGATGAAATTTTAACATTTAATCTTTTGACTCTAAATGACTGTTGGATGTGAATTATGACTTTGTCAACTACAATAAGTGTGTTTAAAGTCATTTCTGTGCCTGAAAAGGGTCAAAATTGAAGCTTTTGAGTAAGCAAAACTCTGTCAAAATGGCAATTTTGGTCACCGTGAGGGTTTAAAAAGTGGTTATTCAACATGAGGCATGATCCAATTGACATTTTGAATCATTTTTGGTACAGTCCAAAAAATCCATTTTTGGATGAAAAACGATGACTCCGGACCTGTCGAACGATCCCAAAATGGTCAATATGGATGAAATTTTAACATTTAATCTTTTGACTCTAAATGACTGTTGGATGTGAATTATGACTTTGTCAACTAAAATAAGTGTGTTTAAAGTCATTTCTGTGCCTAAAATGGGTCAAAATTGAAGCTTTTGAGGAAGCAAAACTCTGTAAAAATGGCAATTTTGGTCACTGTGAGGGTTAAAACAGTTGTTACTCAACATGAGGCACGATCCAATTGACATTTTAAATCATTTTTGGTACAGTCCAAAAAATCCATTTTCGGATGAAAAACGATGACTCCGGACCTGTCGAACGTTCCCAAAATGGTCTATAATGATGACATTTTTACATTTAATCTTTTGACTCTAAATGACTGTTGAATGTGAATTATGACTTTGTCAATTAAAATAAGCGTGTTGAAAGTCATTTCTGTGCCTGAAATGGGTCAAAATTGAAGCTTTTGAGTAAGCAAAACTCTGTAAAAAATGGCAATTTTGGTCACTGTGAGGGTTTAAAAAGTGGTTATTCAACATGAGGCACGATCCAATTAACATTTTGAATCATTTTTGGTACAGTCCAAAAAATCAATTTTCGGATGAAGAAAGATGACTCCGGACCTGTCGAACGATCCCAAAATGGTCTATAATGATGAAATTTTAACATTTAATCTTTTGACTCTAAATGACTGTTGGATGTGAATTATGACTTTGTCAACTAAAATAAGTGTGTTTAAAGTCATTTCTGTGCCTAAAATGGGTCAAAATTGAAGCTTTTGAGGAAGCAAAACTCTGTAAAAATGGCAATTTTGGTCACTGTGAGGGTTTAAACAGTTGTTACTCAACATGAGGCACGATCCAATTGACATTTTAAATCATTTTTGGTACAGTCCAAAAAATCCATTTTCGGATGAAAAACGATGACTCCGGACCTGTCGAACGTTCCCAAAATGGTCTATAATGATGACATTTTTACATTTAATCTTTTGACTCTAAATGACTGTTGAATGTGAATTATGACTTTGTCAATTAAAATAAGCGTGTTGAAAGTCATTTCTGTGCCTGAAATGGGTCAAAATTGAAGCTTTTGAGTAAGCAAAACTCTGTAAAAATGGCAATTTTGGTCACTGTGAGGGTTTAAAAAGAGGTTATTCAACATGAGGCACGATCCAATTGACATTTTAAATCATTTTTGGTACAGTCTAAAAAATCCATTTTCGGATGAAAAACGATGACTCCAGACCTGTTGAACGATCCCAAAATGGTCAATATGGATGAAATTTTAACATTTAATCTTTTGACTCTAAATGACTGTTGGATCTGAATTATGACTTTGTCAACTAGAATAAGTGTGTTTAAAGTCATTTCTGTGCCTGAAACGCATCAAAATTGAAGCTTTCGAGTAAGCAAAACTCTGTAAAAATGGCAATTTTGGTCACTGTGAGGGTTTAAACAGTTGTTATTCAACATGAGGCACGATCCAATTGACATTTTAAATCATTTTTGGTACAGTCCAAAAAATCCACTTTCGGATGAAAAACGATGACTCCGGACCTGTCGAACGATCCCAAAATGGTCTATAATGTTGAAATTTTAACATTTAATCTTTTGACTCTAAATGACTGTTGGATGTGAATTATGACTTTGTCAACTAAAATAAGTGTGTTTAAAGTCATTTCTGTGCCTGAAACAGGTCAAAATTGAAGCTTTTGAGTAAGCAAAACTCTGTAAAAATGGCAATGTTGGTCACTGTGAGGGTTTCAAAAGTGGCTATTCAACATGAGGCATGATCCAATTGACATTATGAATCATTTTTGGTACAGTCCTTAAAATCAATTTTCGGATGAAAAACGATGACTCCGGACCTGTCGAACGATCCCAAAATGGTCAATATGGATGAAATTTTAACATTTAATCTTTTGACTCTAAATGACTGTTGGATGTGAATTATGACTTTGTCAACTAAAATAAGTGTGTTTAAAGTCATTTCTGTGCCTGAAACGGGTCAAAATTGAAGCTTTTGAATAAGCAAAACTCTGTAAAAATGGCAATTTTGGTCACTGTGAGGGTTTAAAAAGTGGTTATACAACATGAGGCATGATCCAATTGACATTTTGAATCATTTTTGGTACAGTCCAAAAAATCCATTTTCGGATGAAAAACGATGAATCCGGACCAGTCGAACGATCACAAAATGGTCAATATGGATGAAATTTTAACATTTAATCTTTTGACTCTGAATGACTGTTGGATGTGAATTAGGACTTTGTCAACTAGAATAAGTGTGTTTAAAGTCATTTCTGTGCCTGAAACGGGTCAAAATTGAAGCTTTTGAGTAAGCAAAACTCTGTAAAAATGGCAATTTTGGTCACTGTGAGGGTTTAAATAGTTGTTACTCAACATGAGGCACGATCCAATTGACATTTTAAATCATTTTTGGTACAGTCCAAAAAATCCACTTTCGAATGAAAAACGATGACTCCGGACCTGTAGAAAGTTCCCAAAATGGTCTATAATGATGAAATTTTAACATGTAATCTTTTGACTCTAAATGACTGTTGAATGTGAATTATGACTTTGTCAACTAAAATAAGTGTGTTGAAAGTCATTTCTGAGCCTGAAACGGGTCAAAATTGAAGCTTTTGAGTAAGCAAAACTCTGTAAAAAATGGCAATTTTGGTCACTGTGAGGGTTTAAAAAGTGGTTATTCAACATGAGGCACGATCCAATTGACATTTTGAATCATTTTTGGTACAGTCCAAAAAATCCATTTTCGGAGGAAAAACGATGACTCCGGACCTGTCGAACGATCCCAAAATGGTCAATATGGATGAAATTTTAACATTTATTCTTTTGACTCTAAATGACTGTTGGATGTGAATTATGACTTTGTCAACTAAAATAAGTGTGTTTAAAGTCATTTCTGTGCCTGAAATGGGTCAAAATTGAAGCTTTTGAGTAAGCAAAACTCTGTAAAAATGGCAATTTTGGTCACTGTGAGGGTTTAAATAGTTGTTATTCAACATGAGGCAGATCAAATTGACATTTTGAATCATTTTTGGTACAGTCCAAAAAATCGATTTTCGGATGAAAAACGATGACTCCGGACCTGTCGAACGTTCCCAAAATGGTCTATAATGATGAAATTTTAACATTTAATCTTTTGACTCTAAATGACTGTTGAATGTGAATTATGACTTTGTCAATTAAAAATAAGCGTGTTGAAAGTCATTTCTGTGCCTGAAATGGGTCAAAATTGAAGCTTTTGAGTAAGCAAAACTCTGTAAAAATGGCAATTTTGGTCACTGTGAGGGTTTAAAAAGAGGTTATTCAACATGAGGCACGATCCAATTGACATTTTAAATCATTTTTGGTACAGTCTAAAAAATCCATTTTCGGATGAAAAACGATGACTCCAGACCTGTCGAACGATCCCAAAATGGTCAATATGGATGAAATTTTAACATTTAATCTTTTGACTCTAAATGACTGTTGGATCTGAATTATGACTTTGTCAACTAGAATAAGTGTGTTTAAAGTCATTTCTGTGCCTGAAACGGGTCAAAATTGAAGCTTTTGAGTAAGCAAAACTCTGTAAAAATGGCAATTTTGGTCACTGTGAGGGTTTAAACAGTTGTTATTCAACATGAGGCACGATCCAATTGACATTTTAAATCATTTTTGGTACAGTCCAAAAAATCCACTTTCGGATGAAAAACGATGACTCCGGACCTGTCGAACGATCCCAAAATGGTCAATATGGATGAAATTTTAACATTTAATCTTTTGACTCTAAATGACTGTTGGATCTGAATTATGACTTTGTCAACTAGAATAAGTGTGTTTAAAGTCATTTCTGTGCCTGAAATGGGTCAAAATTGAAGCTTTTGAGTAAGCAAAACTCTGTAAAAATGGCAAGTTGGTCACTGTGAGGGTTTAAATAGTTGTTATTCAACATGAGGCACGATCAAATTGACATTTTGAATCATTTTTGGTACAGTCCAAAAAATCGATTTTCGGATGAAAAACAATGACTCCGGACCTGTCGAACGTTCCCAAAATGGTCTATAATGATGAAATTTTAACATTTAATCTTTTGACTCTAAATGACTGTTGGATGTGAAGTATGACTTTGTCAACTAGAATAAGTGTGTTTAAAGTCATTTGTGCCTGAAATGGGTCAAAATTGAAGCTTTTGAGTAAGCAAAACTCTGTAAAAATGGCAATTTTGGTCACTGTGAGGGTTTAAAAAGTGGTTATTCAACATGAGGCATGATCCAATTGACATTTTGAATCATTTTTGGTACAGTCCAAAAAATCGATTTTCGGATGAAAAACGATGACTCCGGACCTGTCGAACGTTCCCAAAATGGTCTATAATGATGAAATTTTAACATTTAATCTTTTGAATCTAAATGACTGTTGGATGTGAATTGTGACTTTGTCAACTAGAATAAGTGTGTTTAAAGTCATTTCTGTGCCTGAAATGGGTCAAAATTGAAGCTTTTGAGTAAGCAAAACTCTGTAAAAATGGCAATTTTGGTCACTGTGAGGGTTTCAAAAGTGGTTATTCAACATGAGGCACGATCCAATTGACATTTTGAATCATTTTTGGTACAGTCCAAAAAATCCATTTTCAGATGAAAAACGATGACTCCGGACCTGTCGAACGTTCCCAAAATGGTCTATAATGATGACATTTTTACATTTAATCTTTTGACTCTAAATGACTGTTGAATGTGAATTATGACTTTGTCAATTAAAATAAGCGTGTTGAAAGTCATTTCTGTGCCTGAAACGGGTCAAAATTGAAGCTTTTGAGTAAGCAAAACTCTTTAAAAATGGCAATTTTGGTCACTGTGAGGGTTTAAAAAGTGGTTATTCAACATGAGGCACGATCCAATTGACATTTTCAATCATTTTTGGTACAGTCCAAAAAATCGATTTTCGGATGAAAAACGATGACTCCGGACCTGTCGAACGTTCCCAAAATGGTCTATAATGATGACATTTTAACATTTAATCTTTTGACTCTAAATGACTGTTGGATGTGAATTGTGACTTTGTCAACTAGAATAAGTGTGTTTAAAGTCATTTCTGTGCCTGAAATGGGTCAAAATTGAAGCTTTTGAGTAGGCAAAACTCTGTAAAAATGGCAATTTTGGTCACTGTGAGGGTTTAAATAGTTGTTATTCAACATGAGGCACGATCCAATTGACATTTTAAATCATTTTTGGTACTGGCCAAAAAATCCATTTTCGGATGAAAAACGATGACTCCGGACCTATCGAACGTTCCCAAAATGGTCTATAATGATGACATTTTTACATTTAATCTTTTGACTCTAAATGACTGTTGAATGTGAATTATGACTTTGTCAATTAAAATAAGCGTGTTGAAAGTCATTTCTATGCCTGAAACGGGTAAAAATTGAAGCTTTTGAGAATGCAAAATTCTTTAAAAATGGCAATTTTGGTCACTGTGAGGGTTTAAAAAGTGGTTATTCAACATGAGGCACGATCCAATTGACATTTTCAATCATTTTTGGTACAGTCCAAAAAATCAATTTCCGGATGAAAAATGATGACTCCGGACCTGTCGAACGTTCCCAAAATGGTCTATAATGATGAAATTTTAACATTTAATCTTTTGACTCTAAATGACTGTTGGATATGAATTATGACTTTGTCAACTAAAATAAGTGTGTTTAAAGTCATTTCTGTGCCTGAAACGGGTCAAAATTGAAGCTTTTGAATAAGCAAAACTCTGTAAAAATGGCAATTTTGGTCAATGTGAGGGTTTAAACAGTTGTTATTCAACATGAGGCACGATCCAATTGACATTTTAAATCATTTTGGGTACAGTCCAAAAAATCCACTTTCGGATGAAAAACGATGACTCCGGACCTGTCGAACGATCCCAAAATGGTCTATAATGTTGAAATTTTAACATTTAATCTTTTGACTCTAAATGACTGTTGGATGTGAATTATGACTTTGTCAACTAAAATAAGTGTGTTTAAAGTCAATTCTGTGCCTGAAACGGGTCAAAATTGAAGCTTTTGAGTAAGCAAAACTCTGTAAAAATGGCAATGTTGGTCACTGTGAGGGTTTCAAAAGTGGTTATTCAACATGAGGCATGATCCAATTGACATTTTGAATCATTTTTGGTACAGTCCTAAAAATCAATTTTCGGATGAAAAACGATGACTCCGGACCTGTCGAACGATCCCAAAATGGTCAATATGGATGAAATTTTAACATTTAATCTTTTGACTCTAAATGACTGTTGGATGTGAATTATGACTTTGTCAACTAGAATAAGTGTGTTTAAAGTCATTTCTGTTCCTGAAATGGGTCAAAAGTGAAGCTTTTGAGTAAGCAAAACTCTGTTAAAATGGCAATTTTGGTCACTGTGAGGGTTTAAATAGTTGTTATTCAACATGAGGCACGATCCAATTGACATTTTAAATCATTTTTGGTACAGTCCAAAAAATCCATTTTCGGATGAAAAACGATGACTCCGGACCTGTCGAACGTTCCCAAAATGGTCTATAATGATGACATTTTTACATTTAATCTTTTGACTCTAAATGACTGTTGAATGTGAATTATGACTTTGTCAACTAAAATAAGTGTGTTGAAAGTCATTTCTGTGCCTGAAACGGGTCAAAATTGAAGCTTTTGAGTAAGCAAAACTCTGTAAAAAATGGCAATTTTGGTCACTGTGAGGGTTTAAAAAGTGGTTATTCAACATGAGGCACGATCCAATTGACATTTTGAATCATTTTTGGTACAGTCCAAAAAATCCATTTTCGGAGGAAAAACGATGACTCCGGACCTGTCGAACGATCCCAAAATGGTCAATATGGATGAAATTTTAACATTTAATCTTTTGACTCTAAATGACTGTTGGATGTGAATTATGACTTTGTCAACTACAATAAGTGTGTTTAAAGTCATTTCTGTGCCTGAAAAGGGTCAAAATTGAAGCTTTTGAGTAAGCAAAACTCTGTCAAAATGGCAATTTTGGTCACCGTGAGGGTTTAAAAAGTGGTTATTCAACATGAGGCATGATCCAATTGACATTTTGAATCATTTTTGGTACAGTCCAAAAAATCCATTTTTGGATGAAAAACGATGACTCCGGACCTGTCGAACGATCCCAAAATGGTCAATATGGATGAAATTTTAACATTTAATCTTTTGACTCTAAATGACTGTTGGATGTGAATTATGACTTTGTCAACTAAAATAAGTGTGTTTAAAGTCATTTCTGTGCCTAAAATGGGTCAAAATTGAAGCTTTTGAGGAAGCAAAACTCTGTAAAAATGGCAATTTTGGTCACTGTGAGGGTTTAAACAGTTGTTACTCAACATGAGGCACGATCCAATTGACATTTTAAATCATTTTTGGTACAGTCCAAAAAATCCATTTTCGGATGAAAAACGATGACTCCGGACCTGTCGAACGTTCCCAAAATGGTCTATAATGATGACATTTTTACATTTAATCCTTTGACTCTAAATGACTGTTGAATGTGAATTATGACTTTGTCAATTAAAATAAGCGTGTTGAAAGTCATTTCTGTGCCTGAAATGGGTCAAAATTGAAGCTTTTGAGTAAGCAAAACTCTGTAAAAAATGGCAATTTTGGTCACTGTGAGGGTTTAAAAAGTGGTTATTCAACATGAGGCACGATCCAATTAACATTTTGAATCATTTTTGGTACAGTCCAAAAAATCAATTTTCGGATGAAGAAAGATGACTCCGGACCTGTCGAACGATCCCAAAATGGTCTATAATGATGAAATTTTAACATTTAATCTTTTGACTCTAAATGACTGTTGGATGTGAATTATGACTTTGTCAACTAAAATAAGTGTGTTTAAAGTCATTTCTGTGCCTAAAATGGGTCAAAATTGAAGCTTTTGAGGAAGCAAAACTCTGTAAAAATGGCAATTTTGGTCACTGTGAGGGTTTAAACAGTTGTTACTCAACATGAGGCACGATCCAATTGACATTTTAAATCATTTTTGGTACAGTCCAAAAAATCCATTTTCGGATGAAAAACGATGACTCCGGACCTGTCGAACGTTCCCAAAATGGTCTATAATGATGACATTTTTACATTTAATCTTTTGACTCTAAATGACTGTTGAATGTGAATTATGACTTTGTCAATTAAAATAAGCGTGTTGAAAGTCATTTCTGTGCCTGAAATGGGTCAAAATTGAAGCTTTTGAGTAAGCAAAACTCTGTAAAAATGGCAATTTTGGTCACTGTGAGGGTTTAAAAAGAGGTTATTCAACATGAGGCACGATCCAATTGACATTTTAAATCATTTTTGGTACAGTCTAAAAAATCCATTTTCGGATGAAAAACGATGACTCCAGACCTGTCGAACGATCCCAAAATGGTCAATATGGATGAAATTTTAACATTTAATCTTTTGACTCTAAATGACTGTTGGATCTGAATTATGACTTTGTCAACTAGAATAAGTGTGTTTAAAGTCATTTCTGTGCCTGAAACGCATCAAAATTGAAGCTTTCGAGTAAGCAAAACTCTGTAAAAATGGCAATTTTGGTCACTGTGAGGGTTTAAACAGTTGTTATTCAACATGAGGCACGATCCAATTGACATTTTAAATCATTTTTGGTACAGTCCTTAAAATCAATTTTCGGATGAAAAACGATGACTCCGGACCTGTCGAACGATCCCAAAATGGTCAATATGGATGAAATTTTAACATTTAATCTTTTGACTCTAAATGACTGTTGGATGTGAATTATGACTTTGTCAACTAGAATAAGTGTGTTTAAAGTCATTTCTGTTCCTGAAATGGGTCAAAATTGAAGCTTTTGAGTAAGCAAAACTCTGTAAAAATGGCAATTTTGGTCACTGTGAGGGTTTAAATAGTTGTTATTCAACACGAGGCACGATCCAATTTACATTTTAAATCATTTTTGGTACAGTCCAAAAAATCGATTTTCGGATGAAAAACGATGACTACCTGTCGAACGTTCCCAAAATGGTCTATAATGATGACATTTTTACATTTAATCTTTTGACTCTAAATGACTGTTGAATGTGAATTATGACTTTGTCAACTAGAATAAGTGTGTTTAAAGTCATTTCTGTTCCTGAAATGGGTCAAAATTGAAGCTTTTGAGTAAGCAAAACTCTGTAAAAATGGCAATTTTGGTCACTGCGAGGGTTTAAATAGTTGTTATTCAACATGAGGCACGATCCAATTTACATTTTAAATCATTTTTGGTACTGTCCAAAAAATCCATTTTCGGATGAAAAACGATGACTCCGGACCTGTCGAACGTTCCCAAAATGGTCTATAATGATGACATTTTTACATTTAATCTTTTGACTCTAAATGACTGTTGAATGTGAATTATGACTTTGTCAACTAGAATAAGTGTGTTTAAAGTCATTTCTGTTCCTGAAATGGGTCAAAATTGAAGCTTTTGAGTAAGCAAAACTCTGTAAAAAATGGCAATTTTGGTCACTGTGAGGGTTTAAAAAGTGGTTATTCAACATGAGGCACGATCCAATTAACATTTTGAATCATTTTTGGTACAGTCCAAACAATCAATTTTCGGATGAAGAAAGATGACTCCGGACCTGTCGTACGATCCCAAAATGGTCTATAATGATGAAATTTTAACATTTAATCTTAAGACTCTAAATGACTGTTGGATGTGAATTATGACTTTGTCAACTAAAATAAGTGTGTTTAAAGTCATTTCTGTGCCTGAAACGGGTCAAAATTGAAGCTTTTGAGTAAGCAAAACTCTGTCAAAATGTCAATTTTGGTCACCGTGAGGGTTTAAAAAGTGGTTATTCAACATGAGGCATGATCCAATTGACATTTTGAATCATTTTTGGTACAGTCCAAAAAATCCATTTTTGGATGAAAAACGATGACGCCGGACCTGTCGAACGATCCCAAAATGGTCTATAATGATGACATTTTTACATTTAATCTTTTGACTCTAAATGACTGTTGAATGTGAATTATGACTTTGTCAACTAAAATAAGTGTGTTTAAAGTCATTTCTGTGCCTGAAATGGGTCAAAATTGAAGCTTTTGAGTAAGCAAAACTCTGTAAAAATGGCAATTTTGGTCCCTGTGAGGGTTTAAAAAGGGGTTATTCAACATGAGGCATGATCCAACTGACATTTTGAATCATTTTTGGTACAGTCCAAAAAATCCATTTTCGGATGAAAAACGATGACTCCGGACCTGTCGAACGATCCCAAAATGGTCAATATGGATGAAATTTTAACATTTAATCTTTTGACTCTGAATGACTGTTGGATGTGAATTAGGACTTTGTCAACTAGAATAAGTGTGTTTAAAGTCATTTCTGTGCCTGAAACGGGTCAAAATTGAAGCTTTTTGAGTAAGCAAAACTCTGTAAAAATGGCAATTTTGGTCACTGTGAGGGTTTAAATAGTTGTTACTCAACATGAGGCACGATCCAATTGACATTTTAAATCATTTTTGGTACAGTCCAAAAAATCCACTTTCGAATGAAAAACGATGACTCCGGACCTGTCGAAAGTTCCCAAAATGGTCTATAATGATGAAATTTTAACATTTAATCTTTTGACTCTAAATGACTGTTGAATGTGAATTATGACTTTGTCAACTAAAATAAGTGTGTTGAAAGTCATTTCTGAGCCTGAAACGGGTCAAAATTGAAGCTTTTGGGTAAGCAAAACTCTGTAAAAAATGGCAATTTTGGTCACTGTGAGGGTTTAAAAAGTGGTTATTCAACATGAGGCATGATCCAATTGACATTTTGAATCATTTTTGGTACAGTCCAAAAAATCAATTTTCGGATGAAGAAAGATGACTCCGGACCTGTCGAACGATCCCAAAATGGTCTATAATGATGAAATTTTAACATTTAATCTTTTGACTCTAAATGACTGTTGGATGTGAATTATGACTTTGTCAACTAAAATAAGTGTGTTTAAAGTCATTTCTGTGCCTGAAACGGGTCAAAATTGAAGCTTTTGAGTAAGCAAAACTCTGTAAAAATGGCAATTTTGGTCACTGTGAGGGTTTCAAAAGTGGTTATTCAACATGAGGCATGATCCAATTGACATTTTGAATCATTTTTGGTACTGTCCAAAAAATCAATTTTCTATGAAAAACGATGACTCCGGACCTGTGGAACGATCCCAAAATGGTCAATATGGATGAAATTTTAACATTTAATCTTTTGACTCTAAATGACTGTTGGATGTGAATTATGACTTTGTCAACTAGAATAAGTGTGTTTAAAGTCATTTCTGTTCCTGAAATGGGTCAAAATTGAAGCTTTTGAGTAAGCAAAACTCTGTAAAAATGGCAATTTTGGTCACTGTGAGGGTTTAAAAAGTGGTTATTCAACATGAGGCACGATCCAATTAACATTTTGAATCATTTTTGGTACAGTCCAAAAAATCAATTTTCGGATGAAGAAAGATGACTCCAGACCTGTCGAACGATCCCAAAATGGTCTATAATGATGAAATTTTAACATTTAATCTTTTGACTCTAAATGACTGTTGGATGTGAATTATGACTTTGTCAACTAAAATAAGTGTATTTAAAGTCATTTCTGTGCCTGAAACGGGTCAAAATTGAAGCTTTTGAATAAGCAAAACTCTGTAAAAATGGCAATTTTGGTCACTGTGAGGGTTTAAACAGTTGTTATTCAACATGAGGCACGATCCAATTGACATTTTAAATCATTTTTGGTACAGTCCAAAAAATCCACTTTCGGATGAAAAACGATGACTCCGGACCTGTCGAACGATCCCAAAATGGTCTATAATGTTGAAATTTTAACATTTAATCTTTTGACTCTAAATGACTGTTGGATGTGAATTATGACTTTGTCAACTAAAATAAGTGTGTTTAAAGTCATTTCTGTGCCTGAAACGGGTCAAAATTGAAGCTTTTGAGTAAGCAAAACACTGTAAAAATGGCAATTTTGGTCACTGTGAGGGTTTCAAAAGTGGTTATTCAACATGAGGCATGATCCAATTGACATTTTGAATCATTTTTGGTACAGTCCTAAAAATCAATTTTCGGATGAAAAACGATGACTCCAGACCTGTCGAACGTTCCCAAAATGGTCTATAATGATGAAATTTTAACATTTAATCTTTTGACTCTAAATGACTGTTGGATGTGAATTGTGACTTTGTCAACTAGAACAAGTGTGTTTAAAGTCATTTCTGTGCCTGAAATGGGTCAAAATTGAAGCTTTTGAGTAAGCAAAACTCTGTAAAAATGGCAATTTTGGTCACTGTGAGGGTTTAAAAAGTGGTTATTCAACATGAGGCACGATCCAATTGACATTTTCAATCATTTTTGGTACAGTCCTAAAAATCCAATTTCGGATGAAAAACGATGACTCCGGACCTGTCGAACGATCCCAAAATGGTCAATATGGATGAAATTTTAACATTTAATCTTTTGACTCTGAATGACTGTTGGATGTGAATTAGGACTTTGTCAACTAGAATAAGTGTGTTTAAAGTCATTTCTGTGCCTGAAACGGGTAAAAATTGAAGCTTTTGAGAATGCAAAACTCTTTAAAAATGGCAATTTTGGTCACTGTGAGGGTTTAAAAAGTGGTTATTCAACATGAGGCACGATCCATTTGACATTTTCAATCATTTTTGGTACAGTCCAAAAAATCAATTTCCGGATGAAAAATGATGACTCCGGACCTGTCGAACGTTCCCAAAATGGTCTATAATGATGAAATTTTAACATTTAATCTTTTGACTCTAAATGACTGTTGGATATGAATTATGACTTTGTCAACTAAAATAAGTGTGTTTAAAGTCATTTCTGTGCCTGAAACGGGTCAAAATTGAAGCTTTTGAATAAGCAAAACTCTGTAAAAATGGCAATTTTGGTCACTGTGAGGGTTTAAAAAGTGGTTATTCAACATGAGGCATGATCCAATTGACATTTTGAATCATTTTTGGTACAGTCCAAAAAATCCATTTTCGGATGAAAAACGATGACTCCGGACCTGTCGAACGATCCCAAAATGGTCAATATGGATGAAATTTTAACATTTAATCTTTTGAATCTAAATGACTGTTGGATGTGAATTATGACTTTGTCAACTAAAATAAGTGTGTTTAAAGTCATTTCTGTGCCTGAAATGGGTCAAAATTGAAGCTTTTGAGTAAGCAAAACTCTGTAAAAATGGCAATTTTGGTCACTGTGAGGGTTTAAATAGTTGTTATTCAACATGAGGCACGATCAAATTGACATTTTGAATCATTTTTGGTACAGTCCAAAAAATCGATTTTCGGATGAAAAACGATGACTCCGGACCTGTCGAACGTTCCCAAAATGGTCTATAATGATGAAATTTTAACATTTAATCTTTTGACTCTAAATGACTGTTGGATGTGAATTGTGACTTTGTCAACTAGAATAAGTGTGTTTAAAGTCATTTCTGTGCCTGAAATGGGTCAAAATTGAAGCTTTTGAGTAAGCAAAACTCTGTAAAAATGGCAATTTTGGTCACTGTGAGGGTTTAAAAAGTGGTTATTCAACATGAGGCATGATCCAATTGACATTTTGAATCATTTTTGGTACAGTCCAAAAAATCAATTTTCGGATGAAAAACGATGACTCCGGACCTGTCGAACGTTCCCAAAATGGTCTATAATGATGAAATTTTAACATTTAATCTTTTGACTCTAAATGACTGTTGGATGTGAATTGTGACTTTGTCAACTAGAATAAGTGTGTTTAAAGTCATTTCTGTGCCTGAAATGGGTCAAAATTGAAGCTTTTGAGTAAGCAAAACTCTGTAAAAATGGCAATTTTGGTCACTGTGAGGGTTTCAAAAGTGGTTATTCAACATGAGGCACGATCCAATTGACATTTTAAATCATTTTTGGTACAGTCCAAAAAATCGATTTTCGGATGAAAAACGATGACTCCGGACCTGTCGAACGTTCCCAAAATGGTCTATAATGATGACATTTTAACATTTAATCTTTTGACTCTAAATGACTGTTGGATGTGAATTGTGACTTTGTCAACTAGAATAAGTGTGTTTAAAGTCATTTCTGTGCCTGAAATGGGTCAAAATTGAAGCTTTTGAGTAGGCAAAACTCTGTAAAAATGGCAATTTTGGTCACTGTGAGGGTTTAAATAGTTGTTATTCAACATGAGGCACGATCCAATTGACATTTTAAATCATTTTTGGTACTGGCCAAAAAATCCATTTTCGGATGAAAAACGATGACTCCGGACCTATCGAACGTTCCCAAAATGGTCTATAATGATGACATTTTTACATTTAATCTTTTGACTCTAAATGACTGTTGAATGTGAATTATGACTTTGTCAATTAAAATAAGCGTGTTGAAAGTCATTTCTGTGCCTGAAACGGGTAAAAATTGAAGCTTTTGAGAATGCAAAATTCTTTAAAAATGGCAATTTTGGTCACTGTGAGGGTTTAAAAAGTGGTTATTCAACATGAGGCATGATCCAATTGACATTTTCAATCATTTTTGGTACAGTCCAAAAAATCAATTTCCGGATGAAAAATGATGACTCCGGACCTGTCGAACGTTCCCAAAATGGTCTATAATGATGAAATTTTAACATTTAATCTTTTGACTCTAAATGACTGTTGGATATGAATTATGACTTTGTCAACTAAAATAAGTGTGTTTAAAGTCATTTCTGTGCCTGAAACGGGTCAAAATTGAAGCTTTTGAATAAGCAAAACTCTGTAAAAATGGCAATTTTGGTCAATGTGAGGGTTTAAACAGTTGTTATTCAACATGAGGCACGATCCAATTGACATTTTAAATCATTTTGGGTACAGTCCAAAAAATCCACTTTCGGATGAAAAACGATGACTCCGGACCTGTCGAACGATCCCAAAATGGTCTATAATGTTGAAATTTTAACATTTAATCTTTTGACTCTAAATGACTGTTGGATGTGAATTATGACTTTGTCAACTAAAATAAGTGTGTTTAAAGTCAATTCTGTGCCTGAAACGGGTCAAAATTGAAGCTTTTGAGTAAGCAAAACTCTGTAAAAATGGCAATGTTGGTCACTGTGAGGGTTTCAAAAGTGGTTATTCAACATGAGGCATGATCCAATTGACATTTTGAATCATTTTTGGTACAGTCCTAAAAATCAATTTTCGGATGAAAAACGATGACTCCGGACCTGTCGAACGATCCCAAAATGGTCAATATGGATGAAATTTTAACATTTAATCTTTTGACTCTAAATGACTGTTGGATGTGAATTATGACTTTGTCAACTAGAATAAGTGTGTTTAAAGTCATTTCTGTTCCTGAAATGGGTCAAAAGTGAAGCTTTTGAGTAAGCAAAACTCTGTAAAAATGGCAATTTTGGTCACTGTGAGGGTTTAAATAGTTGTTATTCAACATGAGGCACGATCCAATTGACATTTTAAATCATTTTTGGTACAGTCCAAAAAATCCATTTTCGGATGAAAAACGATGACTCCGGACCTGTCGAACGTTCCCAAAATGGTCTATAATGATGACATTTTTACATTTAATCTTTTGACTCTGAATGACTGTTGAATGTGAATTATGACTTTGTCAACTAAAATAAGTGTGTTGAAAGTCATTTCTGAGCCTGAAACGGGTCAAAATTGAAGCTTTTGAGTAAGCAAAACTCTGTAAAAAATGGCAATTTTGGTCACTGTGAGGGTTTAAAAAGTGGTTATTCAACATGAGGCACGATCCAATTGACATTTTGAATCATTTTTGGTACAGTCCAAAAAATCCATTTTCGGAGGAAAAACGATGACTCCGGACCTGTCGAACGATCCCAAAATGGTCAATATGGATGAAATTTTAACATTTAATCTTTTGACTCTAAATGACTGTTGGATGTGAATTATGACTTTGTCAACTAGAATAAGTGTGTTTAAAGTCATTTCTGTTCCTGAAATGGGTCAAAAGTGAAGCTTTTGAGTAAGCAAAACTCTGTAAAAATGGCAATTTTGGTCACTGTGAGGGTTTAAATAGTTGTTATTCAACATGAGGCACGATCCAATTGACATTTTAAATCATTTTTGGTACAGTCCAAAAAATCCATTTTCGGATGAAAAACGATGACTCCGGACCTGTCGAACGTTCCCAAAATGGTCTATAATGATGACATTTTTACATTTAATCTTTTGACTCTGAATGACTGTTGAATGTGAATTATGACTTTGTCAACTAAAATAAGTGTGTTGAAAGTCATTTCTGAGCCTGAAACGGGTCAAAATTGAAGCTTTTGAGTAAGCAAAACTCTGTAAAAAATGGCAATTTTGGTCACTGTGAGGGTTTAAAAAGTGGTTATTCAACATGAGGCACGATCCAATTGACATTTTGAATCATTTTTGGTACAGTCCAAAAAATCCATTTTCGGAGGAAAAACGATGACTCCGGACCTGTCGAACGATCCCAAAATGGTCAATATGGATGAAATTTTAACATTTAATCTTTTGACTCTAAATGACTGTTGGATGTGAATTATGACTTTGTCAACTAAAATAAGTGTGTTTAAAGTCATTTCTGTGCCTGAATCGGGTCAAAATTGAAGCTTTTGAATAAGCAAAACTCTATAAAAATGGCAATTTTGGTCACTGTGAGGGTTTCAAAAGTGGTTATTCAACATGAGGCATGATCCAATTGACATTTTGAATCATTTTTGGTACCGTCCAAAAAATCAATTTTTTATGAAAAACGATGACTCCGGACCTGTGGAACGATCCCAAAATGGTCAATATGGATGAAATTTTAACATTTAATCTTTTGACTCTAAATGACTGTTGGATGTGAATTATGACTTTGTCAACTAGAATAAGTGTGTTTAAAGTCATTTCTGTG
Source organism: Lissotriton vulgaris (assembly GCF_964263255.1). Taxonomy (NCBI): domain Eukaryota; kingdom Metazoa; phylum Chordata; class Amphibia; order Caudata; family Salamandridae; genus Lissotriton; species Lissotriton vulgaris. Next base: position 245,344 of record NW_028250879.1, on the reverse strand, counting down.
CCTAAAATGGGTCAAAATTGAAGCTTTTGAGTAAGCAAAACTCTGTAAAAATGGCAATTTTGGTCACTGTGAGGGTTTAAATAGTTGTTACTCAACATGAGGCACGATCCAATTGACATTTTAAATCATTTTTGATACAGTCCAAAAAATCCATTTTCGGATGAAAAACGATGACTCCGGACCTGTCGAACGTTCCCAAAATGGTCTATAATGATGACATTTTTACATTTAATCTTTTGATTTTAAATGACTGTTGAATGTGAATTATGACTTTGTCAATTAAAATAAGCGTGTTGAAAGTCATTTCTGTGCCTGAAATGGGTCAAAATTGAAGCTTTTGAGTAAGCAAAACTCTGTAAAAAATGGCAATTTTGGTCACTGTGAGGGTTTAAAAAGTGGTTATTCAACATGAGGCACGATCCAATTAACATTTTGAATCATTTTTGGTACAGTCCAAAAAATCAATTTTCGGATGAAGAAAGATGACTCCGGACCTGTCGAACGATCCCAAAATGGTCTATAATGATGAAATTTTAACATTTAATCTTTTGACTCTAAATGACTGTTGGATGTGAATTATGACTTTGTCAACTAAAATAAGTGTGTTTAAAGTCATTTCTGTGCCTGAAACGAGTCAAAATTGAAGCTTTTGAGTAAGCAAAACTCTGTAAAAATGGCAATTTTGGTCACTGTGAGGGTTTAAACAGTTGTTATTCAACATGAGGCACGATCCAATTGACATTTTAAATCATTTTTGGTACAGTCCAAAAAATCCACTTTCGGATGAAAAACGATGACTCCGGACCTGTCGAACGATCCCAAAATGGTCTATAATGTTGAAATTTTAACATTTAATCTTTTGACTCTAAATGACTGTTGGATGTGAATTATGACTTTGTCAACTAAAATAAGTGTGTTTAAAGTCATTTCTGTGCCTGAAACGGGTCAAAATTGAAGCTTTTGAGTAAGCAAAACACTGTAAAAATGGCAATTTTGGTCACTGTGAGGGTTTCAAAAGTGGTTATTCAAAATGAGGCATGATCCAATTGACATTTTGAATCATTTTTGGTACAGTCCTAAAAATCAATTTTCGGATGAAAAACGATGACTCCGGACCTGTCGAACGATCCTAAAATGGTCAATATGGATGAAATTTTAACATTTAATCTTTTGACTCTAAATGACTGTTGGATGTGAATTATGACTTTGTCAACTAGAATAAGTGTGTTTAAAGTCATTTCTGTTCCTGAAATGGGTCAAAATTGAAGCTTTTGAGTAAGCAAAACTCTGTAAAAATGGCAATTTTGGTCACTGTGAGGGTTTAAAAAGTGGTTATTCAACATGAGGCACGATCCAATTAACATTTTGAATCATTTTTGGTACAGTCCAAAAAATCAATTTTCGGATGAAGAAAGATGACTCCGGACCTGTCGAACGATCCCAAAATGGTCTATAATGATGAAATTTTAACATTTAATCTTTTGACTCTAAATGACTGTTGGATGTGAATTATGACTTTGTCAACTAAAATAAGTGTGTTTAAAGTCATTTCTGTGCCTGAAACGGGTCAAAATTGAAGCTTTTGAATAAGCAAAACTCTGTAAAAATGGCAATTTTGGTCACTGTGAGGGTTTAAACAGTTGTTATTCAACATGAGGCACGATCCAATTGACATTTTAAATCATTTTTGGTACAGTCCTAAAAATCCAATTTCGGATGAAAAACGATGACTCCGGACCTGTCGAACGATCCCAAAATGGTCAATATGGATGAAATTTTAACATTTAATCTTTTGACTCTGAATGACTGTTGGATGTGAATTAGGACTTTGTCAACTAGAATAAGTGTGTTTAAAGTCATTTCTGTGCCTGAAACGGGTAAAAATTGAAGCTTTTGAGAACGCAAAACTCTTTAAAAATGGCAATTTTGGTCACTGTGAGGGTTTAAAAAGTGGTTATTCAACATGAGGCACGATCCAATTGACATTTTCAATCATTTTTGGTACAGTCCAAAAAATCAATTTCCGGATGAAAAATGATGACTCCGGACCTGGCGAACGTTCCCAAAATGGTCTATAATGATGACATTTTAACATTTAATCTTTTGACTCTAAATGACTGTTGGATATGAATTATGACTTTGTCAACTAAAATAAGTGTGTTTAAAGTCATTTCTGTGCCTGAAACGGGTCAAAATTGAAGCTTTTGAATAAGCAAAACTCTGTAAAAAATGGCAATTTTGGTCACTGTGAGGGTTTAAAAAGTGGTTATTCAACATGAGGCATGATCCAATTGACATTTTGAATCATTTTTGGTACAGTCCAAAAAATCCATTTTCGGATGAAAAACGATGACTCCGGACCTGTCGAACGATCCCAAAATGGTCAATATGGATGAAATTTTAAAATTTAATCTTTTGAATCTAAATGACTGTTGGATGTGAATTATGACTTTGTCAACTAAAATAAGTGTGTTTAAAGTCATTTCTGTGCCTGAAATGGGTCAAAATTGAAGCTTTTGAGTAAGCAAAACTCTGTAAAAATGGCAATTTTGGTCACTGTGAGGGTTTAAATAGTTGTTATTCAACATGAGGCACGATCAAATTGACATTTTGAATCATTTTTGGTACAGTCCAAAAAATCGATTTTCGGATGAAAAACGATGACTCCGGACCTGTCGAACGTTCCCAAAATGGTCTATAATGATGAAATTTTAACATTTAATCTTTTGACTCTAAATGACTGTTGGATGTGAATTGTGACTTTGTCAACTAGAATAAGTGTGTTTAAAGTCATTTCTGTGCCTGAAATGGGTCAAAATTGAAGCTTTTGAGTAAGCAAAACTCTGTAAAAATGGCAATTTTGGTCACTGTGAGGGTTTAAAAAGTGGTTATTCAACATGAGGCATGATCCAATTGACATTTTGAATCATTTTTGGTACAGTCCAAAAAATCGATTTTCGGATGAAAAACGATGACTCCGGACCTGTCGAACGTTCCCAAAATGGTCTATAATGATGAAATTTTAACATTTAATCTTTTGACTCTAAATGACTGTTGGATGTGAATTGTGACTTTGTCAACTAGAATAAGTGTGTTTAAAGTCATTTCTGTGCCTGAAACGGGTCAAAATTGAAGCTTTTGAGTAAGCAAAACTCTGTAAAAATGGCAATTTTGTTCACTGTGAGGGTTTAAATAGTTGTCACTCAACATGAGGCACGATCCAATTGACATTTTAAATCATTTTTGGTACAGTCCAAAAAATCCACTTTCGAATGAAAAACGATGACTCCGGACCTGTCGAAAGTTCCCAAAATGGTCTATAATGATGAAATTTTAACATTTAATCTTTTGACTCTAAATGACTGTTGAATGTGAATTATGACTTTGTCAACTAAAATAAGTGTGTTGAAAGTCATTTCTGTGCCTGAAATGGGTCAAAATTGAAGCTTTTGAGTAAGCAAAACTCTGTAAAAATGGCAATTTTGGTCACTGTGAGGGTTTAAAAAGTGGTTATTCAACATGAGGCATGATCCAATTGACATTTTGAATCATTTTTGGTACAGTCCAAAAAATCCATTTTCGGATGAAAAACGATGACTCCGGACCTGTCGAACGATCCCAAAATGGTCTATAATGATGAAATTTTAACATTTAATCTTTTGAATCTAAATGACTGTTGGATGTGAATTGTGACTTTGTCAACTAGAATAAGTGTGTTTAAAGTCATTTCTGTGCCTGAAATGGGTCAAAATTGAAGCTTTTGAGTAAGCAAAACTGTGAAAATGGCAATTTTGGTCACTGTGAGGGTTTCAAAAGTGGTTATTCAACCTGAGGCATGATCCAATTGACATTTTGAATCATTTTTGGTGGATTGGTGTCAGTACAACGCGATGTTTTACAACGCGTTCCGTTACAACGCGATTTTTACATCGCAAATACCATTACAATGCATGCCATTACAACGCATGGCATTACATAGCAGATGGTATTACAACGCATACCATTACATCGTAAGTATTGGTAAGTATATCTTTTTAAAAAAAAATGTAATAAAGTAAATTAAATTAATTTAAAATAATAAAAATAATATAACATTATTAAAACAGTAATTAATTTAATTATAGTAATTTAAAATAATATAATTAATGATATATAAAAAATTTATAAATAGAAAATAATATAATGTAATTAATTACAATAAATATAATTATAATTTAATTAAGTTATAAATAATACATAATATAATTATAATTAATAAAATTAAAAGAATTTAATTAATTAAACATTTTTAAATAATAAAATTTAATTATAATCGTTTATTAATACATTTAAATTAATAATATATTAATTTAATATATTTAAAATAATATAATTAATGATATATAAAAAATTTATAAATAGAAAATAATATAATGCAATTAATTACAATAAATATAATTATAATTTAATTAAGTTATAAATAATACATAATATAATTATATTTAATAAAATTAAAAGAATTTAATTAATTAAACATTTTTAAATAATATAATTTAATTGTAATCGTTTATTAATACAATTAAATTAATAATTGTAAATATTGTTATTAATTTAATTAAATTAAATAAAATTAATTTAATTAATTTAATTTATATAAAGTCGTAATACCCCTGTACCCCAAAACCCAAACCCTGCCCTAAAACCTAAAAACACCCCTGTACCCCAAAACCCAAACACTGCCCTAAAACCTAAAAACACCCCTGTACCCCAAAACCCAAACCCTGCCCTAAAACCTAAAAACACCCCTGTACCCCAAAACCCAAACCCTACCCTAAAACCTAAAAACACCCCTGTACCCCAAAACCCAAACCCTACCCTAAAACCTAAAAACACCCCTGTACCCCAAAACCCAAACCCTGCCCTAAAACCTAAAAACACCCCTGTACCCCAAAACCCAAACACTGCCCTAAAACCTAAAAACATCCCTGTACCCCAAAACCCAAACACTGCCCTAAAACCTAAAAACACCCCTGTACCCCAAAACCCAAACCCTGCCCTAAAACCTAAAAACACCCCTGTACCCCAAAACCCAAACCCTACCCTAAAACCTAAAAACACCCCTGTACCCCAAAACCCAAACCCTACCCTAAAACCTAAAAACACCCCTGTACCCCAAAACCCAAACCCTGCCCTAAAACCTAAAAACACCCCTGTACCCCAAAACCCAAACCCTGCCCTAAAACCTAAAAACACCCCTGTACCCCAAAACCCAAACCCTGCCCTAAAACCTAAAAACACCCCTGTACCCCAAAACCCAAACCCTGCCCTAAAACCTAAAAACACCCCTGTACCCCAAAACCCAAACACTGCCCTAAAACCTAAAAATACCCAAACACCCCAAAACATATACATCAGTACCCCAAAACATATACTCCTATACTCATACTTATTTTAAAAAATACTTAAATTAATATATTTAATTTATAATATTTAAAAACGAAATAAATATTTTTTTATAATTAATAATAATTAAATCAATAATAACATATTAAATAAAATAAAAATAAAAAATTAAATACTTACCAATACTTACGATGTAATGGTATGCGTTGTAATACCATCTGCTATGTAATGCCATGCGTTGTAATGGCATGCATTGTAATGGTATTTGCGATGTAATAGCTGCGTTGTAACAGCATTACGTTGTAAAAGTTCCGTTGTAACGGTAACACACCATTTTTGGTACAGTCCTAAAAATCAATTTTCGGATGAAAAACGATGACTCCAGACCTGTCGAACGTTCCCAAAATGGTCTATAATGATGACATTTTTACATTTAATCTTTTGACTCTAAATGACTGTTGAATGTGAATTATGACTTTGTCAATTAAAATAAGCGTGTTGAAAGTCATTTCTGTGCCTGAAACGGGTCAAAATTGAAGCTTTTGAGTAAGCAAAACTCTTTAAAAATGGCAATTTTGGTCACTGTGAGGGTTTAAATAGTTATTACTCAACATGAGGCACGATCCAATTGACATTTTAAATCATATTTGGTACAGTCCAAAAAATCCATTTTCGGATGAAAAACGATGACTCCGGACCTGTCGAACGTTCCCAAAATGGTCTATAATGATGAAATTTTAACATTTAATCTTTTGACTCTAAATGACTGTTGGATGTGAATTGTGACTTTGTCAACTAGAATAAGTGTGTTTAAAGTCATTTCTGTGCCTGAAATGGGTCAAAATTGAAGCTTTTGAGTAAGCAAAACTCTGTAAAAATGGCAATTTTGGTCACTGTGAGGGTTTAAAAAGTGGTTATTCAACATGAGGCATGATCCAATTGACATTTTGAATCATTTTTGGTACAGTCCTAAAAATCAATTTTCGGATGAAAAACGATGACTCCGGACCTGTCGAACGATCCCAAAATGTTCAATATGGATGAAATTTTAACATTTAATCTTTTGACTCTAAATGACTGTTGGATGTGAATTATGACTTTGTCAACTAGAATAAGTGTGTTTAAAGTCATTTCTGTTCCTGAAATGGGTCAAAATTGATGCTTTTGAGTAAGCAAAACTCTGTAAAAATGGCAATTTTGGTCACTGTGAGGGTTTAAATAGTTGTTATTCAACATGAGGCACGATCCAATTGACATTTTAAATCATTTTTGGTACAGTCCAAAAAATCCATTTTCGGATGAAAAACGATGACTCCGGACCTGTCGAACGTTCCCAAAATGGTCTATAATGATGACATTTTTACATTTAATCTTTTGACTCTAAATGACTGTTGAATGTGAATTATGACTTTGTCAATTAAAATAAGCGTGTTGAAAGTCATTTCTGTGCCTGAAACGGGTCAAAATTGAAGCTTTTGAATAAGAAAAACTCTGTAAAAATGGCAATTTTGGTCACTGTGAGGGTTTAAAAAGTGGTTATTCAACATGAGGCATGATCCAATTGGCATTTTGAATCATTTTTGGTACAGTCCAAAAAATCAATTTTCGGATGAAAAACTATGACTCCGGACCTGTCGAACGATCCCAAAATGGTCAATATGGATGAAATTTTAACATTTAATCTTTTGACTCTGAATGACTGTTGGATGTGAATTAGGACTTTGTCAACTAGAATAAGTGTGTTTAAAGTCATTTCTGTGCCTGAAACGGGTCAAAATTGAAGCTTTTGAGTAAGCAAAACTCTGTAAAAATGGCAATTTTGCTCACTGTGAGGGTTTAAATAGTTGTTATTCAACATGAGGCACAATCCAATTGACATTTTAAATCATTTTTGGTACAGTCCAAAAAATCCATTTTCGGATGAAAAACGATGACTCCGGACCTGTCGAACGTTCCCAAAATGGTCTATAATGATGACATTTTTACATTTAATCTTTTGACTCTAAATGACTGTTGAATGTGAATTATGACTTTGTCAATTAAAATAAGCGTGTTGAAAGTCATTTCTGTGCCTGAAACGGGTCAAAATTGAAGCTTTTGAGTAAGCAAAACTCTTTAAAAATGGCAATTTTGGTCACTGTGAGGGTTTAAAAAGTGGTTATTCAACATGAGGCACGATCCAATTGACATTTTCAATCATTTTTGGTACAGTCCAAAAAATCGATTTTCGGATGAAAAACGATGACTCCGGACCTGTCGAACGTTCCCAAAATGGTCTATAATGATGAAATTTTAACATTTAATCTTTTGACTCTAAATGACTGTTGGATGTGAATTGTGACTTTGTCAACTAGAATAAGTGTGTTTAAAGTCATTTCTGTGCCTGAAATGGGTCAAAAGTGAAGCTTTTGAGTAAGCAAAACTCTGTAAAAATGGCAATTTTGGTCACTGTGAGGGTTTAAAAAGGGGTTATTCAACATGAGACATGATCCAATTGACATTTTGAATCATTTTTGGTACAGTCCAAAAAATCCATTTTCGGATGAAAAACGATGACTCCGGACCTGTCGAACGATCCCAAAATGGTCAATATGGATGAAATTTTAACATTTAATCTTTTGACTCTAAATGACTGTTGGATGTGAATTATGACTTTGTCAACTAGAATAAGTGTGTTTAAAGTCATTTCTGTGCCTGAAATGGGTCAAAATTGAAGCTTTTGAGTAGGCAAAACTCTGTAAAAATGGCAATTTTGGTCACTGTGAGGGTTTAAATAGTTGTTATTCAACATGAGGCACGATCCAATTGACATTTTAAATCATTTTTGGTACAGGCCAAAAAATCCATTTTCGGATGAAAAACGATGACTCCGGACCTGTCGAACGTTCCCAAAATGGTCTATAATGATGACATTTTTACATTTAATCTTTTGACTCTAAATGACTGTTGGATATGAACTATGACTTTGTCAACTAAAATAAGTGTGTTTAAAGTCATTTCTGTGCCTGAAACGGGTCAAAATTGAAGCTTTTGAATAAGCAAAACTCTGTAAAAATGGCAATTTTGGTCACTGTGAGGGTTTAAAAAGTGGTTATTCAACATGAGGCATGATCCAATTGACATTTTGAATCATTTTTGGTACAGTCCAAAAAATCCATTTTCGGATGAAAACCGATGACTCCGGACCTGTCGAACGATCCCAAAATGGTCAATATGGATGAAATTTTAACATTTAATCTTTTGAATCTAAATGACTGTTGGATGTGAATTATGACTTTGTCAACCAAAATAAGTGTGTTCAAAGTCATTTCTGTGCCTGAAATGGGTCAAAATTGAAGCTTTTGAGTAAGCAAAACTCTGTAAAAATGGCAATTTTGGTCACTGTGAGGGTTTAAATAGTTGTTATTCAACATGAGGCACGATCAAATTGACATTTTGAATCATTTTTGGTACAGTCCAAAAAATCGATTTTCGGATGAAAAACGATGACTCCGGACCTGTCGAACGTTCCCAAAATGGTCTATAATGATGAAATTTTAACATTTAATCTTTTGACTCTAAATGACTGTTGGATGTGAATTGTGACTTTGTCAACTAGAATAAGTGTGTTTAAAGTCATTTCTGTGCCTGAAATGGGTCAAAATTGAAGCTTTTGAGTAAGCAAAACTCTGTAAAAATGGCAATTTTGGTCACTGTGAGGGTTTAAAAAGTGGTTATTCAACATGAGGCATGATCCAATTGACATTTTGAATCATTTTTGGTACAGTCCAAAAAATCGATTTTCGGATGAAAAACGATGACTCCGGACCTGTCGAACGTTCCCAAAATGGTCTATAATGATGAAATTTTAACATTTAATCTTTTGACTCTAAATGACTGTTGGATGTGAATTGTGACTTTGTCAACTAGAATAAGTGTGTTTAAAGTCATTTCTGTGCCTGAAATGGGTCAAAATTGAAGCTTTTGAGTAAGCAAAACTCTGTAAAAATGGCAATTTTGGTCACTGTGAGGGTTTCAAAAGTGGTAATTCAACATGAGGCACGATCCAATTGACATTTTGAATCATTTTTGGTACAGTCCTAAAAATCAATTTTCGGATGAAAAACGATGACTCCGGACCTGTCGAACGATCCCAAAATGGTCAATATGGATGAAATTTTAACATTTAATCTTTTGACTCTAAATGACTGTTGGATGTGAATTATGACTTTGTCAACTAGAATAAGTGTGTTTAAAGTCATTTCTGTTCCTGAAATGGGTCTAAATTGAAGCTTTTGAGTAGGCAAAACTCTGTAAAAATGGCAATTTTGGTCACTGTGAGGGTTTAAATAGTTGTTATTCAACATGAGGCACGATCCAATTGACATTTTAAATCATTTTTGGTACAGTCCAAAAAATCCATTTTCGGATGAAAAACGATGACTCCGGACCTGTCGAACGTTCCCAAAATGGTCTATAATGATGACATTTTTACATTTAATCTTTTGACTCTAAATGACTGTTGAATGTGAATTATGACTTTGTCAACTAAAATAAGTGTGTTGAAAGTCATTTCTGTGCCTGAAATGGGTCAAAATTGAAGCTTTTGAGTAAGCAAAACTCTGTAAAAATGGCAATTTTGGTCACTGTGAGGGTTTAAAAAGTGGTTATTCAACATGAGGCATGATCCAATTGACATTTTGAATCATTTTTGGTACAGTCCAAAAAATCCATTTTCGGATGAAAAACGATGACTCCGGACCTGTCGAACGATCAAAAAATGGTCTATAATGATGAAATTTTAACATTTAATCTTTTGAATCTAAATGACTGTTGGATGTGAATTGTGACTTTGTCAACTAGAATAAGTGTGTTTAAAGTCATTTCTGTGCCTGAAATGGGTCAAAATTGAAGCTTTTGAGTAAGCAAAACTGTGAAAATGGCAATTTTGGTCACTGTGAGGGTTTCAAAAGTGGTTATTCAACCTGAGGCATGATCCAATTGACATTTTGAATCATTTTTGGTACAGTCCTAAAAATCAATTTTCGGATGAAAAACGATGACTCCAGACCTGTCGAACGTTCCCAAAATGGTCTATAATGATGACATTTTTACATTTAATCTTTTGACTCTAAATGACTGTTGAATGTGAATTATGACTTTGTCAATTAAAATAAGCGTGTTGAAAGTCATTTCTGTGCCTGAAACGGGTCAAAATTGAAGCTTTTGAGTAAGCAAAACTCTTTAAAAATGGCAATTTTGGTCACTGTGAGGGTTTAAATAGTTATTACTCAACATGAGGCACGATCCAATTGACATTTTAAATCATATTTGGTACAGTCCAAAAAATCCATTTTCGGATGAAAAACGATGACTCCGGACCTGTCGAACGATCCCAAAATGTTCAATATGGATGAAATTTTAACATTTAATCTTTTGACTCTAAATGACTGTTGGATGTGAATTATGACTTTGTCAACTAGAATAAGTGTGTTTAAAGTCATTTCTGTTCCTGAAATGGGTCAAAATTGAAGCTTTTGAGTAAGCAAAACTCTGTAAAAATGGCAATTTTGGTCACTGTGAGGGTTTAAATAGTTGTTATTCAACATGAGGCACGATCCAATTGACATTTTAAATCATTTTTGGTACAGTCCAAAAAATCCATTTTCGGGTGAAAAACGATGACTCCGGACCTGTCGAACGTTCCCAAAATGGTCTATAATGATGACATTTTTACATTTAATCTTTTGACTCTAAATGACTGTTGAATGTGAATTATGACTTTGTCAATTAAAATAAGCGTGTTGAAAGTCATTTCTGTGCCTGAAACGGGTCAAAATTGAAGCTTTTGAATAAGAAAAACTCTGTAAAAATGGCAATTTTGGTCACTGTGAGGGTTTAAAAAGTGGTTATTCAACATGAGGCATGATCCAATTGGCATTTTGAATCATTTTTGGTACAGTCCAAAAAATCAATTTTCGGATTAAAAACTATGACTCCGGACCTGTCGAAGGATCCCAAAATGGTCAATATGGATGAAATTTTAACATTTAATCTTTTGACTCTGAATGACTGTTGGATGTGAATTAGGACTTTGTCAACTAGAATAAGTGTGTTTAAAGTCATTTCTGTGCCTGAAACGGGTCAAAATTGAAGCTTTTGAATAAGCAAAACTCTGTAAAAATGGCAATTTTGGTCACTGTGAGGGTTTAAATAGTTGTTACTCAACATGAGGCACGATCCAATTGACATTTTAAATCATTTTTGGTACAGTCCAAAAAATCCACTTTCAAATGAAAAACGATGACTCCGGACCTGTCGAAAGTTCCCAAAATGGTCTATAATGATGAAATTTTAACATTTAATCTTTTGACTCTAAATGACTGTTGAATGTGAATTATGACTTTGTCAACTAAAATAAGTGTGTTGAAAGTCATTTCTGTGCCTGAAACGGGTCAAAATTGAAGCTATTGAGTAAGCAAAACTCTGTAAAAATGGCAATTTTGGTCACTGTGAGGGTTTCAAAAGTGGTTATTCAACATGAGGCATGATCCAATTGACATTTTGAATCATTTTTGGTACAGTCCAAAAAATCCATTTTCGGATGAAAAACGATGACTCCGGACCTGTCGAACGATCCCAAAATGGTCAATATGGATAAAATTTTAACATTTGATCTTTTGACTCTAAATGACTGTTGGATGTGAATTATGACTTTGTCAACTAGAATAAGTGTGTTTAAAGTCATTTCTGTGCCTGAAATGGGTCAAAATTGAAGCTTTTGAGTAGGCAAAACTCTGTAAAAATGGCAATTTTGGTCACTGTGAGGGTTTAAAAAGTGGTTATTCAACATGAGGCATGATCCAATTGACATTTTGAATCATTTTTGGTACAGTCCAAAAAATCCATTTTCGGATGAAAAACGATGACTCCGGACCTGTCGAACGATCCCAAAATGGTCAATATGGATGAAATTTTAACATTTAATCTTTTGAATCTAAATGACTGTTGGATGTGAATTATGACTTTGTCAACTAAAATAAGTGTGTTTAAAGTCATTTCTGTGCCTGAAATGGGTCAAAATTGAAGCTTTTGAGTAAGCAAAACTCTGTAAAAATGGCAATTTTGGTCACTGTGAGGGTTTAAATAGTTGTTATTCAACATGAGGCAGATCAAATTGACATTTTGAATCATTTTTGGTACAGTCCAAAAAATCGATTTTCGGATGAAAAACGATGACTCCGGACCTGTCGAACGTTCCCAAAATGGTCTATAATGATGAAATTTTAACATTTAATCTTTTGACTCTAAATGACTGTTGGATGTGAATTGTGACTTTGTCAACTAGAATAAGTGTGTTTAAAGTCATTTCTGTGCCTGAAATGGGTCAAAATTGAAGCTTTTGAGTAAGCAAAACTCTGTAAAAATGGCAATTTTGGTCACTGTGAGGGTTTGAAAAGTGGTTATTCAACATGAGGCATGATCCAATTGACATTTTGAATCATTTTTGGTACAGTTCTAAAAATCAATTTTCGGATGAAAAACGATGACTCCGGACCTGTCGAACGATCCCAAAATGGTCAATATGGATGAAATTTTAACATTTAATCTTTTGACTCTAAATGACTGTTGGATGTGAATTATGACTTTGTCAACTAGAATAAGTGTGTTTAAAGTCAGTTCTGTTCCTGAAATGGGTCAAAATTAAAGCTTTTAGGTAAGCAAAACTCTGTAAAAATGGCAATTTTGCTCACTGTGAGGGTTTAAATAGTTGTTATTCAACATGAGGCACAATCCAATTGACATTTTAAATCATTTTTGGTACAGTCCAAAAAATCCATTTTCGGATGAAAAACGATGACTCCGGACCTGTCGAACGTTCCCAAAATGGTCTATAATGATGACATTTTTACATTTAATCTTTTGACTCTAAATGACTGTTGAATGTGAATTATGACTTTGTCAATTAAAATAAGCGTGTTGAAAGTCATTTCTGTGCCTGAAACGGGTCAAAATTGAAGCTTTTGAGAACGCAAAACTCTTTAAAAATGGCAATTTTGGTCACTGTGAGGGTTTAAAAAGTGGTTATTCAACATGAGGCACGATCCAATTGACATTTTCAATCATTTTTGGTACAGTCCAAAAAATCAATTTCCGGATGAAAAATGATGACTCCGGACCTGTCGAACGTTCCCAAAATGGTCTATAATGATGAAATTTTAACATTTAATCTTTTGACTCTAAATGACTGTTGGATATGAATTATGACTTTGTCAACTAAATTAAGTGTGTTTAAAGTCATTTCTGTGCCTGAAACGGGTCAAAATTGAAGCTTTTGAATAAGCAAAACTCTGTAAAAATGGCAATTTTGGTCACTGTGAGGGTTTAAAAAGTGGTTATTCAACATGAAGCATGATCCAATTGATATTTTGAATCATTTTTGGTACAGTCCAAAAAATCGATTTTCGGATGAAAAACGATGACTCCGGACCTGTCGAACGATCCAAAAATGGTCAATATGGATGAAATTTTAACATTTAATCTTTTGAATCTAAATGACTGTTGGATGTGAATTATGACTTTGTCAACCAAAATAAGTGTGTTCAAAGTCATTTCTGTGCCTGAAATGGGTCAAAATTGAAGCTTTTGAGTAAGCAAAACTCTGTAAAAATGGCAATTTTGGTCACTGTGAGGGTTTAAATAGTTGTTATTCAACATGAGGCACGATCAAATTGACATTTTGAATCATTTTTGGTACAGTCCAAAAAATCGATTTTCGGATGAAAAACGATGACTCCGGACCTGTCGAACGTTCCCAAAATGGTCTATAATGATGAAATTTTAACATTTAATCTTTTGACTCTAAATGACTGTTGGATGTGAATTGTGACTTTGTCAACTAGAATAAGTGTGTTTAAAGTCATTTCTGTGCCTGAAATGGGTCAAAATTGAAGCTTTTGAGTAAGCAAAACTCTGTAAAAATGGCAATTTTGGTCACTGTGAGGGTTTAAAAAGTGGTTATTCAACATGAGGCATGATCCAATTGACATTTTGAATCATTTTTGGTACAGTCCAAAAAATCGATTTTCGGATGAAAAACGATGACTCCGGACCTGTCGAACGTTCCCAAAATGGTCTATAATGATGAAATTTTAACATTTAATCTTTTGACTCTAACTGACTGTTGGATGTGAATTGTGACTTTGTCAACTAGAATAAGTGTGTTTAAAGTCATTTCTGTGCCTGAAATGGGTCAAAATTGAAGCTTTTGAGTAAGCAAAACTCTGTAAAAATGGCAATTGTGGTCACTGTGAGGGTTTCAAAAGTGGTAATTCAACATGAGGCACGATCCAATTGACATTTTGAATCATTTTTGGTACAGTCCAAAAAATCGATTTTCGGATGAAAAACGATGACTCCGGACCTGTCGAACGTTCCCAAAATGGTCTATAATGATGAAATTTTAACATTTAATCTTTTGACTCTAAATGACTGTTGGATGTGAATTGTGACTTTGTCAACTAGAATAAGTGTGTTTAAAGTCATTTCTGTGCCTGAAATGGGTCAAAATTGAAGCTTTTGAGTAAGCAAAACTCTGTAAAAATGGCAATTTTGGTCACTGTGAGGGTTTAAAAAGTGGTTATTCAACATGAGGCATGATCCAATTGACATTTTGAATCATTTTTGGTACAGTCCAAAAAATCGATTTTCGGATGAAAAACGATGACTCCGGACCTGTCGAACGTTCCCAAAATGGTCTATAATGATGAAATTTTAACATTTAATCTTTTGACTCTAAATGACTGTTGGATGTGAATTGTGACTTTGTCAACTAGAATAAGTGTGTTTAAAGTCATTTCTGTGCCTGAAATGGGTCAAAATTGAAGCTTTTGAGTAAGCAAAACTCTGTAAAAATGGCAATTTTGGTCACTGTGAGGGTTTCAAAAGTGGTAATTCAACATGAGGCACGATCCAATTGACATTTTGAATCATTTTTGGTACAGTCCTAAAAATCAATTTTCGGATGAAAAACGATGACTCCGGACCTGTCGAACGATCCCAAAATGGTCAATATGGATGAAATTTTAACATTTAATCTTTTGACTCTAAATGACTGTTGGATGTGAATTATGACTTTGTCAACTAGAATAAGTGTGTTTAAAGTCATTTCTGTTCCTGGAATGGGTCTAAATTGAAGCTTTTGAGTAAGCAAAACTCTGTAAAAATGGCAATTTTGGTCACTGTGAGGGTTTAAATAGTTGTTATTCAACATGAGGCACGATCCAATTGACATTTTAAATCATTTTTGGAACAGGCCAAAAAATCCATTTTCGGATGAAAAACGATGACTCCGGACCTGTCGAACGTTCCCAAAATGGTCTATAATGATGACATTTTTACATTTAATCTTTTGACTCTAAATGAC
This sequence comes from Lissotriton vulgaris, assembly GCF_964263255.1. NCBI lineage: Eukaryota > Metazoa > Chordata > Amphibia > Caudata > Salamandridae > Lissotriton > Lissotriton vulgaris. The sequence continues at coordinate 229,557 of NW_028250879.1, read as the reverse complement.
TGTTGAATGTGAATTATGACTTTGTCAATTAAAATAAGCGTGTTGAAAGTCATTTCTGTGCCTGAAACGGGTAAAAATTGAAGCTTTTGAGAACGCAAAACTCTTTTAAAATGGCAATTTTGGTCACTGTGAGGGTTTAAAAAGTGGTTATTCAACATGAGGCACGATCCAATTGACATTTTCAATCATTTTTGGTACAGTCCAAAAAATCAATTTCCGGATGAAAAATGATGACTCCGGACCTGTCGAACGTTCCCAAAATGGTCTATAATGATGAAAATTTAACATTTAATCTTTTGACTCTAAATGACTGTTGGATATGAATTATGACTTTGTCAACTAAATTAAGTGTGTTTAAAGTCATTTCTGTGCCTGAAACGGGTCAAAATTGAAGCTTTTGAATAAGCAAAACTCTGTAAAAATGGCAATTTTGGTCACTGTGAGGGTTTAAAAAGTGGTTATTCAACATGAGGCATGATCCAATTGACATTTTGAATCATTTTTGGTACAGTCCAAAAAATCGATTTTCGGATGAAAAACGATGACTCAGGACCTGTCGAACGATCCCAAAATGGTCAATATGGATGAAATTTTAACATTTAATCTTTTGAATCTAAATGACTGTTGGATGTGAATTATGACTTTGTCAACCAAAATAAGTGTGTTCAAAGTCATTTCTGTGCCTGAAATGGGTCAAAATTGAAGCTTTTGAGTAAGCAAAACTCTGTAAAAATGGCAATTTTGGTCACTGTGAGGGTTTAAATAGTTGTTATTCAACATGAGGCACGATCAAATTGACATTTTGAATCATTTTTGGTACAGTCCAAAAAATCGATTTTCGGATGAAAAACGATGACTCCGGACCTGTCGAACGTTCCCAAAATGGTCTATAATGATGAAATTTTAACATTTAATCTTTTGACTCTAAATGACTGTTGGATGTGAATTGTGACTTTGTCAACTAGAATAAGTGTGTTTAAAGTCATTTCTGTGCCTGAAATGGGTCAAAATTGAAGCTTTTGAGTAAGCAAAACTCTGTAAAAATGGCAATTTTGGTCACTGTGAGGGTTTAAAAAGTGGTTATTCAACATGAGGCATGATCCAATTGACATTTTGAATCATTTTTGGTACAGTCCAAAAAATCGACTTTCGGATGAAAAACGATGACTCCGGACCTGTCGAACGTTCCCAAAATGGTCTATAATGATGAAATTTTAACATTTAATCTTTTGACTCTAAATGACTGTTGGATGTGAATTGTGACTTTGTCAACTAGAATAAGTGTGTTTAAAGTCATTTCTGTGCCTGAAATGGGTCAAAATTGAAGCTTTTGAGTAAGCAAAACTCTGTAAAAATGGCAATTTTGGTCACTGTGAGGGTTTCAAAAGTGGTAATTCAACATGAGGCACGATCCAATTGACATTTTGAATCATTTTTGGTACAGTCCTAAAAATCAATTTTCGGATGAAAAACGATGACTCCGGACCTGTCGAACGATCCCAAAATGGTCAATATGGATGAAATTTTAACATTTAATCTTTTGACTCTAAATGACTGTTGGATGTGAATTATGACTTTGTCAACTAGAATAAGTGTGTTTAAAGTCATTTCTGTTCCTGAAATGGGTCTAAATTGAAGCTTTTGAGTAAGCAAAACTCTGTAAAAATGGCAATTTTGGTCACTGTGAGGGTTTAAATAGTTGTTATTCAACATGAGGCACGATCCAATTGACATTTTAAATCATTTTTGGTACAGTCCAAAAAATCCATTTTCGGATGAAAAACGATGACTCCGGACCTGTCGAACGTTCCCAAAATGGTCTATAATGATGACATTTTTACATTTAATCTTTTGACTCTAAATGACTGTTGAATGTGAATTATGACTTTGTCAACTAAAATAAGTGTGTTGAAAGTCATTTCTGTGCCTGAAATGGGTCAAAATTGAAGCTTTTGAGTAAGCAAAACTCTGTAAAAATGGCAATTTTGGTCACTGTGAGGGTTTCAAAAGTGGTTATTCAACCTGAGGCATGATCCAATTGACATTTTGAATCATTTTTGGTACAGTCCTAAAAATCAATTTTCGGATGAAAAACGATGACTCCAGACCTGTCGAACGTTCCCAAAATGGTCTATAATGATGACATTTTTACATTTAATCTTTTGACTCTAAATGACTGTTGAATGTGAATTATGACTTTGTCAATTAAAATAAGCGTGTTGAAAGTCATTTCTGTGCCTGAAACGGGTCAAAATTGAAGCTTTTGAGTAAGCAAAACTCTTTAAAAATGGCAATTTTGGTCACTGTGAGGGTTTAAATAGTTATTACTCAACATGAGGCACGATCCAATTGACATTTTAAATCATATTTGGTACAGTCCAAAAAATCCATTTTCGGATGAAAAACGATGACTCCGGACCTGTCGAACGATCCCAAAATGTTCAATATGGATGAAATTTTAACATTTAATCTTTTGACTCTAAATGACTGTTGGATGTGAATTATGACTTTGTGAACTAGAATAAGTGTGTTTAAAGTCATTTCTGTTCCTGAAATGGGTCAAAATTGAAGCTTTTGAGTAAGCAAAACTCTGTAAAAATGGCAATTTTGGTCACTGTGAGGGTTTAAATAGTTGTTATTCAACATGAGGCACGATCCAATTGACATTTTAAATCATTTTTGGTACAGTCCAAAAAATCCATTTTCGGGTGAAAAACGATGACTCCGGACCTGTCGAACGTTCCCAAAATGGTCTATAATGATGACATTTTTACATTTAATCTTTTGACTCTAAATGACTGTTGAATGTGAATTATGACTTTGTCAATTAAAATAAGCGTGTTGAAAGTCATTTCTGTGCCTGAAACGGGTCAAAATTGAAGCTTTTGAATAAGAAAAACTCTGTAAAAATGGCAATTTTGGTCACTGTGAGGGTTTAAAAAGTGGTTATTCAACATGAGGCATGATCCAATTGGCATTTTGAATCATTTTTGGTACAGTCCAAAAAATCAATTTTCGGATGAAAAACTATGACTCCGGACCTGTCGAACGATCCCAAAATGGTCAATATGGATGAAATTTTAACATTTAATCTTTTGACTCTGAATGACTGTTGGATGTGAATTAGGACTTTGTCAACTAGAATAAGTGTGTTTAAAGTCATTTCTGTGCCTGAAACGGGTCAAAATTGAAGCTTTTGAATAAGCAAAACTCTGTAAAAATGGCAATTTTGGTCACTGTGAGGGTTTAAATAGTTGTTACTCAACATGAGGCACGATCCAATTGACATTTTAAATCATTTTTGGTACAGTCCAAAAAATCCACTTTCAAATGAAAAACAATGACTCCGGACCTGTCGAAAGTTCCCAAAATGGTCTATAATGATGAAATTTTAACATTTAATCTTTTGACTCTAAATGACTGTTGAATGTGAATTATGACTTTGTCAACTAAAATAAGTGTGTTGAAAGTCATTTCTGTGCCTGAAACGGGTCAAAATTGAAGCTTTTGAGTAAGCAAAACTCTGTAAAAATGGCAATTTTGGTCACTGTGAGGGTTTCAAAAGTGGTTATTCAACATGAGGCATGATCCAATTGACATTTTGAATCATTTTTGGTACAGTCCAAAAAGTCCATTTTCGGATGAAAAACGATGACTCCGGACCTGTCGAACGATCCCAAAATGGTCAATATGGATGAAATTTTAACATTTAATCTTTTGAATCTAAATGACTGTTGGATGTGAATTATGACTTTGTCAACTAAAATAAGTGTGTTTAAAGTCATTTCTGTGCCTGAAATGGGTCAAAATTGAAGCTTTTGAGTAAGCAAAACTCTGTAAAAATGGCAATTTTGGTCACTGTGAGGGTTTAAATAGTTGTTATTCAACATGAGGCAGATCAAATTGACATTTTGAATCATTTTTGGTACAGTCCAAAAAATCGATTTTCGGATGAAAAACGATGACTCCGGACCTGTCGAACGTTCCCAAAATGGTCTATAATGATGAAATTTTAACATTTAATCTTTTGACTCTAAATGACTGTTGGATGTGAATTGTGACTTTGTCAACTAGAATAAGTGTGTTTAAAGTCATTTCTGTGCCTGAAATGGGTCAAAATTGAAGCTTTTGAGTAAGCAAAACTCTGTAAAAATGGCAATTTTGGTCACTGTGAGGGTTTAAAAAGTGGTTATTCAACATGAGGCATGATCCAATTGACATTTTGAATCATTTTTGGTACAGTCCTAAAAATCAATTTTCGGATGAAAAACGATGACTCCGGACCTGTCGAACGATCCCAAAATGGTCAATATGGATGAAATTTTAACATTTAATCTTTTGACTCTAAATGACTGTTGGATGTGAATTATGACTTTGTCAACTAGAATAAGTGTGTTTAAAGTCATTTCTGTTCCTGAAATGGGTCAAAATTAAAGCTTTTAGGTAAGCAAAACTCTGTAAAAATGGCAATTTTGCTCACTGTGAGGGTTTAAATAGTTGTTATTCAACATGAGGCACAATCCAATTGACATTTTAAATCATTTTTGGTACAGTCCAAAAAATCCATTTTTGGATGAAAAACGATGACTCCGGACCTGTCGAACGTTCCCAAAATGGTCTATAATGATGACATTTTTACATTTAATCTTTTGACTCTAAATGACTGTTGAATGTGAATTATGACTTTGTCAATTAAAATAAGCGTGTTGAAAGTCATTTCTGTGCCTGAAACGGGTCAAAATTGAAGCTTTTGAGTAAGCAAAACTCTTTAAAAATGGCAATTTTGGTCACTGTGAGGGTTTAAAAAGTGGTTATTCAACATGAGGCACGATCCAATTGACATTTTCAATCATTTTTGGTACAGTCCAAAAAATCGATTTTCGGATGAAAAACGATGACTCCGGACCTGTCGAACGTTCCCAAAATGGTCTATAATGATGAAATTTTAACATTTAATCTTTTGACTCTAAATGACTGTTGGATGTGAATTGTGACTTTGTCAACTAGAATAAGTGTGTTTAAAGTCATTTCTGTGCCTGAAATGGGTCAAAATTGAAGCTTTTGAGTAAGCAAAACTCTGTAAAAATGGCAATTTTGGTCACTGTGAGGGTTTCAAAAGTGGTAATTCAACATGAGGCACGATCCAATTGACATTTTGAATCATTTTTGGTACAGTCCAAAAAATCGATTTTCGGATGAAAAACGATGACTCCGGACCTGTCGAACGTTCCCAAAATGGTCTATAATGATGAAATTTTAACATTTAATCTTTTGACTCTAAATGACTGTTGGATGTGAATTGTGACTTTGTCAACTAGAATAAGTGTGTTTAAAGTCATTTCTGTGCCTGAAATGGGTCAAAATTGAAGCTTTTGAGTAAGCAAAACTCTGTAAAAATGGCAATTTTGGTCACTGTGAGGGTTTAAAAAGTGGTTATTCAACATGAGGCATGATCCAATTGACATTTTGAATCATTTTTGGTACAGTCCAAAAAATCGATTTTCGGATGAAAAACGATGACTCCGGACCTGTCGAACGTTCCCAAAATGGTCTATAATGATGAAATTTTAACATTTAATCTTTTGACTCTAAATGACTGTTGGATGTGAATTGTGACTTTGTCAACTAGAATAAGTGTGTTTAAAGTCATTTCTGTGCCTGAAATGGGTCAAAATTGAAGCTTTTGAGTAAGCAAAACTCTGTAAAAATGGCAATTTTGGTCACTGTGAGGGTTTCAAAAGTGGTAATTCAACATGAGGCACGATCCAATTGACATTTTGAATCATTTTTGGTACAGTCCTAAAAATCAATTTTCGGATGAAAAACGATGACTCCGGACCTGTCGAACGATCCCAAAATGGTCAATATGGATGAAATTTTAACATTTAATCTTTTGACTCTAAATGACTGTTGGATGTGAATTATGACTTTGTCAACTAGAATAAGTGTGTTTAAAGTCATTTCTGTTCCTGGAATGGGTCTAAATTGAAGCTTTTGAGTAAGCAAAACTCTGTAAAAATGGCAATTTTGGTCACTGTGAGGGTTTAAATAGTTGTTATTCAACATGAGGCACGATCCAATTGACATTTTAAATCATTTTTGGAACAGGCCAAAAAATCCATTTTCGGATGAAAAACGATGACTCCGGACCTGTCGAACGTTCCCAAAATGGTCTATAATGATGACATTTTTACATTTAATCTTTTGACTCTAAATGACTGTTGAATGTGAATTATGACTTTGTCAATTAAAATAAGCGTGTTGAAAGTCATTTCTGTGCCTGAAACGGGTAAAAATTGAAGCTTTTGAGAACGCAAAACTCTTTTAAAATGGCAATTTTGGTCACTGTGAGGGTTTAAAAAGTGGTTATTCAACATGAGGCACGATCCAATTGACATTTTCAATCATTTTTGGTACAGTCCAAAAAATCAATTTCCGGATGAAAAATGATGACTCCGGACCTGTCGAACGTTCCCAAAATGGTCTATAATGATGAAATTTTAACATTTAATCTTTTGACTCTAAATGACTGTTGGATATGAATTATGACTTTGTCAACTAAATTAAGTGTGTTTAAAGTCATTTCTGTGCCTGAAACGGGTCAAAATTGAAGCTTTTGAATAAGCAAAACTCTGTAAAAATGGCAATTTTGGTCACTGTGAGGGTTTAAAAAGTGGTTATTCAACATGAGGCATGATCCAATTGACATTTTGAATCATTTTTGGTACAGTCCAAAAAATCGATTTTCGGATGAAAAACGATGACTCAGGACCTGTCGAACGATCCCAAAATGGTCAATATGGATGAAATTTTAACATTTAATCTTTTGAATCTAAATGACTGTTGGATGTGAATTATGACTTTGTCAACCAAAATAAGTGTGTTCAAAGTCATTTCTGTGCCTGAAATGGGTCAAAATTGAAGCTTTTGAGTAAGCAAAACTCTGTAAAAATGGCAATTTTGGTCACTGTGAGGGTTTAAATAGTTGTTATTCAACATGAGGCACGATCAAATTGACATTTTGAATCATTTTTGGTACAGTCCAAAAAATCGATTTTCGGATGAAAAACGATGACTCCGGACCTGTCGAACGTTCCCAAAATGGTCTATAATGATGAAATTTTAACATTTAATCTTTTGACTCTAAATGACTGTTGGATGTGAATTGTGACTTTGTCAACTAGAATAAGTGTGTTTAAAGTCATTTCTGTGCCTGAAATGGGTCAAAATTGAAGCTTTTGAGTAAGCAAAACTCTGTAAAAATGGCAATTTTGGTCACTGTGAGGGTTTAAAAAGTGGTTATTCAACATGAGGCATGATCCCATTGACATTTTGAATCATTTTTGGTACAGTCCAAAAAATCGACTTTCGGATGAAAAACGATGACTCCGGACCTGTCGAACGTTCCCAAAATGGTCTATAATGATGAAATTTTAACATTTAATCTTTTGACTCTAAATGACTGTTGGATGTGAATTGTGACTTTGTCAACTAGAATAAGTGTGTTTAAAGTCATTTCTGTGCCTGAAATGGGTCAAAATTGAAGCTTTTGAGTAAGCAAAACTCTGTAAAAATGGCAATTTTGGTCACTGTGAGGGTTTCAAAAGTGGTAATTCAACATGAGGCACGATCCAATTGACATTTTGAATCATTTTTGGTACAGTCCTAAAAATCAATTTTCGGATGAAAAACGATGACTCCGGACCTGTCGAACGATCCCAAAATGGTCAATATGGATGAAATTTTAACATTTAATCTTTTGACTCTAAATGACTGTTGGATGTGAATTATGACTTTGTCAACTAGAATAAGTGTGTTTAAAGTCATTTCTGTTCCTGAAATGGGTCTAAATTGAAGCTTTTGAGTAAGCAAAACTCTGTAAAAATGGCAATTTTGGTCACTGTGAGGGTTTAAATAGTTGTTATTCAACATGAGGCACGATCCAATTGACATTTTAAATCATTTTTGGTACAGTCCAAAAAATCCATTTTCGGATGAAAAACGATGACTCCGGACCTGTCGAACGTTCCCAAAATGGTCTATAATGATGACATTTTTACATTTAATCTTTTGACTCTAAATGACTGTTGAATGTGAATTATGACTTTGTCAACTAAAATAAGTGTGTTGAAAGTCATTTCTGTGCCTGAAATGGGTCAAAATTGAAGCTTTTGAGTAAGCAAAACTCTGTAAAAATGGCAATTTTGGTCACTGTGAGGGTTTCAAAAGTGGTTATTCAACCTGAGGCATGATCCAATTGACATTTTGAATCATTTTTGGTACAGTCCTAAAAATCAATTTTCGGATGAAAAACGATGACTCCAGACCTGTCGAACGTTCCCAAAATGGTCTATAATGATGACATTTTTACATTTAATCTTTTGACTCTAAATGACTGTTGAATGTGAATTATGACTTTGTCAATTAAAATAAGCGTGTTGAAAGTCATTTCTGTGCCTGAAACGGGTCAAAATTGAAGCTTTTGAGTAAGCAAAACTCTTTAAAAATGGCAATTTTGGTCACTGTGAGGGTTTAAATAGTTATTACTCAACATGAGGCACGATCCAATTGACATTTTAAATCATATTTGGTACAGTCCAAAAAATCCATTTTCGGATGAAAAACGATGACTCCGGACCTGTCGAACGATCCCAAAATGTTCAATATGGATGAAATTTTAACATTTAATCTTTTGACTCTAAATGACTGTTGGATGTGAATTATGACTTTGTGAACTAGAATAAGTGTGTTTAAAGTCATTTCTGTTCCTGAAATGGGTCAAAATTGAAGCTTTTGAGTAAGCAAAACTCTGTAAAAATGGCAATTTTGGTCACTGTGAGGGTTTAAATAGTTGTTATTCAACATGAGGCACGATCCAATTGACATTTTAAATCATTTTTGGTACAGTCCAAAAAATCCATTTTCGGGTGAAAAACGATGACTCCGGACCTGTCGAACGTTCCCAAAATGGTCTATAATGATGACATTTTTACATTTAATCTTTTGACTCTAAATGACTGTTGAATGTGAATTATGACTTTGTCAATTAAAATAAGCGTGTTGAAAGTCATTTCTGTGCCTGAAACGGGTCAAAATTGAAGCTTTTGAATAAGAAAAACTCTGTAAAAATGGCAATTTTGGTCACTGTGAGGGTTTAAAAAGTGGTTATTCAACATGAGGCATGATCCAATTGGCATTTTGAATCATTTTTGGTACAGTCCAAAAAATCAATTTTCGGATGAAAAACTATGACTCCGGACCTGTCGAACGATCCCAAAATGGTCAATATGGATGAAATTTTAACATTTAATCTTTTGACTCTGAATGACTGTTGGATGTGAATTAGGACTTTGTCAACTAGAATAAGTGTGTTTAAAGTCATTTCTGTGCCTGAAACGGGTCAAAATTGAAGCTTTTGAATAAGCAAAACTCTGTAAAAATGGCAATTTTGGTCACTGTGAGGGTTTAAATAGTTGTTACTCAACATGAGGCACGATCCAATTGACATTTTAAATCATTTTTGGTACAGTCCAAAAAATCCACTTTCAAATGAAAAACAATGACTCCGGACCTGTCGAAAGTTCCCAAAATGGTCTATAATGATGAAATTTTAACATTTAATCTTTTGACTCTAAATGACTGTTGAATGTGAATTATGACTTTGTCAACTAAAATAAGTGTGTTGAAAGTCATTTCTGTGCCTGAAACGGGTCAAAATTGAAGCTTTTGAGTAAGCAAAACTCTGTAAAAATGGCAATTTTGGTCACTGTGAGGGTTTCAAAAGTGGTTATTCAACATGAGGCATGATCCAATTGACATTTTGAATCATTTTTGGTACAGTCCAAAAAGTCCATTTTCGGATGAAAAACGATGACTCCGGACCTGTCGAACGATCCCAAAATGGTCAATATGGATGAAATTTTAACATTTAATCTTTTGAATCTAAATGACTGTTGGATGTGAATTATGACTTTGTCAACTAAAATAAGTGTGTTTAAAGTCATTTCTGTGCCTGAAATGGGTCAAAATTGAAGCTTTTGAGTAAGCAAAACTCTGTAAAAATGGCAATTTTGGTCACTGTGAGGGTTTAAATAGTTGTTATTCAACATGAGGCAGATCAAATTGACATTTTGAATCATTTTTGGTACAGTCCAAAAAATCGATTTTCGGATGAAAAACGATGACTCCGGACCTGTCGAACGTTCCCAAAATGGTCTATAATGATGAAATTTTAACATTTAATCTTTTGACTCTAAATGACTGTTGGATGTGAATTGTGACTTTGTCAACTAGAATAAGTGTGTTTAAAGTCATTTCTGTGCCTGAAATGGGTCAAAATTGAAGCTTTTGAGTAAGCAAAACTCTGTAAAAATGGCAATTTTGGTCACTGTGAGGGTTTAAAAAGTGGTTATTCAACATGAGGCATGATCCAATTGACATTTTGAATCATTTTTGGTACAGTCCTAAAAATCAATTTTCGGATGAAAAACGATGACTCCGGACCTGTCGAACGATCCCAAAATGGTCAATATGGATGAAATTTTAACATTTAATCTTTTGACTCTAAATGACTGTTGGATGTGAATTATGACTTTGTCAACTAGAATAAGTGTGTTTAAAGTCATTTCTGTTCCTGAAATGGGTCAAAATTAAAGCTTTTAGGTAAGCAAAACTCTGTAAAAATGGCAATTTTGCTCACTGTGAGGGTTTAAATAGTTGTTATTCAACATGAGGCACAATCCAATTGACATTTTAAATCATTTTTGGTACAGTCCAAAAAATCCATTTTTGGATGAAAAACGATGACTCCGGACCTGTCGAACGTTCCCAAAATGGTCTATAATGATGACATTTTTACATTTAATCTTTTGACTCTAAATGACTGTTGAATGTGAATTATGACTTTGTCAATTAAAATAAGCGTGTTGAAAGTCATTTCTGTGCCTGAAACGGGTCAAAATTGAAGCTTTTGAGTAAGCAAAACTCTTTAAAAATGGCAATTTTGGTCACTGTGAGGGTTTAAAAAGTGGTTATTCAACATGAGGCACGATCCAATTGACATTTTCAATCATTTTTGGTACAGTCCAAAAAATCGATTTTCGGATGAAAAACGATGACTCCGGACCTGTCGAACGTTCCCAAAATGGTCTATAATGATGAAATTTTAACATTTAATCTTTTGACTCTAAATGACTGTTGGATGTGAATTGTGACTTTGTCAACTAGAATAAGTGTGTTTAAAGTCATTTCTGTGCCTGAAATGGGTCAAAAGTGAAGCTTTTGAGTAAGCAAAACTCTGTAAAAATGGCAATTTTGGTCACTGTGAGGGTTTAAAAAGGGGTTATTCAACATGAGACATGATCCAATTGACATTTTGAATCATTTTTGGTACAGTCCAAAAAATCCATTTTCGGATGAAAAACGATGACTCCGGACCTGTCGAACGATCCCAAAATGGTCAATATGGATGAAATTTTAACATTTAATCTTTTGACTCTAAATGACTGTTGGATGTGAATTATGACTTTCTCAACTAGAATAAGTGTGTTTAAAGTCATTTCTGTGCCTGAAATGGGTCAAAATTGAAGCTTTTGAGTAGGCAAAACTCTGTAAAAATGGCAATTTTGGTCACTGTGAGGGTTTAAATAGTTGTTATTCAACATGAGGCACGATCCAATTGACATTTTAAATCATTTTTGGTACAGGCCAAAAAATCCATTTTCGGATGAAAAACGATGACTCCGGACCTGTCGAACGTTCCCAAAATGGTCTATAATGATGACATTTTTACATTTAATCTTTTGACTCTAAATGACTGTTGAATGTGAATTATGACTTTGTCAATTAAAATAAGCGTGTTGAAAGTCATTTCTGTGCCTGAAACGGGTAAAAATTGAAGCTTTTGAGAACGCAAAACTCTTTTAAAATGGCAATTTTGGTCACTGTGAGGGTTTAAAAAGTGGTTATTCAACATGAGGCACGATCCAATTGACATTTTCAATCATTTTTGGTACAGTCCAAAAAATCAATTTCCGGATGAAAAATGATGACTCCGGACCTGTCGAACGTTCCCAAAATGGTCTATAATGATGAAATTTTAACATTTAATCTTTTGACTCTAAATGGCTGTTGGATATGAATTATGACTTTGTCAACTAAATTAAGTGTGTTTAAAGTCATTTCTGTGCCTGAAACGGGTCAAAATTGAAGCTTTTGAATAAGCAAAACTCTGTAAAAATGGCAATTTTGGTCACTGTGAGGGTTTAAAAAGTGGTTATTCAACATGAGGCATGATCCAATTGACATTTTGAATCATTTTTGGTACAGTCCAAAAAATCGATTTTCGGATGAAAAACGATGACTCCGGACCTGTCGAACGTTCCCAAAATGGTCTATAATGATGAAATTTTAACATTTAATCTTTTGACTCTAAATGACTGTTGGATGTGAATTGTGACTTTGTCAACTAGAATAAGTGTGTTTAAAGTCATTTCTGTGCCTGAAATGGGTCAAAATTGAAGCTTTTGAGTAAGCAAAACTCTGTAAAAATGGCAATTTTGGTCACTGTGAGGGTTTCAAAAGTGGTAATTCAACATGAGGCACGATCCAATTGACATTTTGAATCATTTTTGGTACAGTCCAAAAAATCGATTTTCGGATGAAAAACGATGACTCCGGACCTGTCGAACGTTCCCAAAATGGTCTATAATGATGAAATTTTAACATTTAATCTTTTGACTCTAAATGACTGTTGGATGTGAATTGTGACTTTGTCAACTAGAATAAGTGTGTTTAAAGTCATTTCTGTGCCTGAAATGGGTCAAAATTGAAGCTTTTGAGTAAGCAAAACTCTGTAAAAATGGCAATTTTGGTCACTGTGAGGGTTTCAAAAGTGGTAATTCAACATGAGGCACGATCCAATTGACATTTTGAATCATTTTTGGTACAGTCCTAAAAATCAATTTTCGGATGAAAAACGATGACTCCGGACCTGTCGAACGATCCCAAAATGGTCAATATGGATGAAATTTTAACATTTAATCTTTTGACTCTAAATGACTGTTGGATGTGAATTATGACTTTGTCAACTAGAATAAGTGTGTTTAAAGTCATTTCTGTTCCTGGAATGGGTCTAAATTGAAGCTTTTGAGTAAGCAAAACTCTGTAAAAATGGCAATTTTGGTCACTGTGAGGGTTTAAATAGTTGTTATTCAACATGAGGCACGATCCAATTGACATTTTAAATCATTTTTGGAACAGGCCAAAAAATCCATTTTCGGATGAAAAACGATGACTCCGGACCTGTCGAACGTTCCCAAAATGGTCTATAATGATGACATTTTTACATTTAATCTTTTGACTCTAAATGACTGTTGAATGTGAATTATGACTTTGTCAATTAAAATAAGCGTGTTGAAAGTCATTTCTGTGCCTGAAACGGGTAAAAATTGAAGCTTTTGAGAACGCAAAACTCTTTTAAAATGGCAATTTTGGTCACTGTGAGGGTTTAAAAAGTGGTTATTCAACATGAGGCACGATCCAATTGACATTTTCAATCATTTTTGGTACAGTCCAAAAAATCAATTTCCGGATGAAAAATGATGACTCCGGACCTGTCGAACGTTCCCAAAATGGTCTATAATGATGAAATTTTAACATTTAATCTTTTGACTCTAAATGACTGTTGGATATGAATTATGACTTTGTCAACTAAATTAAGTGTGTTTAAAGTCATTTCTGTGCCTGAAACGGGTCAAAATTGAAGCTTTTGAATAAGCAAAACTCTGTAAAAATGGCAATTTTGGTCACTGTGAGGGTTTAAAAAGTGGTTATTCAACATGAGGCATGATCCAATTGACATTTTGAATCATTTTTGGTACAGTCCAAAAAATCGATTTTCGGATGAAAAACGATGACTCAGGACCTGTCGAACGATCCCAAAATGGTCAATATGGATGAAATTTTAACATTTAATCTTTTGAATCTAAATGACTGTTGGATGTGAATTATGACTTTGTCAACCAAAATAAGTGTGTTCAAAGTCATTTCTGTGCCTGAAATGGGTCAAAATTGAAGCTTTTGAGTAAGCAAAACTCTGTAAAAATGGCAATTTTGGTCACTGTGAGGGTTTAAATAGTTGTTATTCAACATGAGGCACGATCAAATTGACATTTTGAATCATTTTTGGTACAGTCCAAAAAATCGATTTTCGGATGAAAAACGATGACTCCGGACCTGTCGAACGTTCCCAAAATGGTCTATAATGATGAAATTTTAACATTTAATCTTTTGACTCTAAATGACTGTTGGATGTGAATTGTGACTTTGTCAACTAGAATAAGTGTGTTTAAAGTCATTTCTGTGCCTGAAATGGGTCAAAATTGAAGCTTTTGAGTAAGCAAAACTCTGTAAAAATGGCAATTTTGGTCACTGTGAGGGTTTAAAAAGTGGTTATTCAACATGAGGCATGATCCAATTGACATTTTGAATCATTTTTGGTACAGTCCAAAAAATCGACTTTCGGATGAAAAACGATGACTCCGGACCTGTCGAACGTTCCCAAAATGGTCTATAATGATGAAATTTTAACATTTAATCTTTTGACTCTAAATGACTGTTGGATGTGAATTGTGACTTTGTCAACTAGAATAAGTGTGTTTAAAGTCATTTCTGTGCCTGAAATGGGTCAAAATTGAAGCTTTTGAGTAAGCAAAACTCTGTAAAAATGGCAATTTTGGTCACTGTGAGGGTTTCAAAAGTGGTAATTCAACATGAGGCACGATCCAATTGACATTTTGAATCATTTTTGGTACAGTCCTAAAAATCAATTTTCGGATGAAAAACGATGACTCCGGACCTGTCGAACGATCCCAAAATGGTCAATATGGATGAAATTTTAACATTTAATCTTTTGACTCTAAATGACTGTTGGATGTGAATTATGACTTTGTCAACTAGAATAAGTGTGTTTAAAGTCATTTCTGTTCCTGAAATGGGTCTAAATTGAAGCTTTTGAGTAAGCAAAACTCTGTAAAAATGGCAATTTTGGTCACTGTGAGGGTTTAAATAGTTGTTATTCAACATGAGGCACGATCCAATTGACATTTTAAATCATTTTTGGTACAGTCCAAAAAATCCATTTTCGGATGAAAAACGATGACTCCGGACCTGTCGAACGTTCCCAAAATGGTCTATAATGATGACATTTTTACATTTAATCTTTTGACTCTAAATGACTGTTGAATGTGAATTATGACTTTGTCAACTAAAATAAGTGTGTTGAAAGTCATTTCTGTGCCTGAAATGGGTCAAAATTGAAGCTTTTGAGTAAGCAAAACTCTGTAAAAATGGCAATTTTGGTCACTGTGAGGGTTTCAAAAGTGGTTATTCAACCTGAGGCATGATCCAATTGACATTTTGAATCATTTTTGGTACAGTCCTAAAAATCAATTTTCGGATGAAAAACGATGACTCCAGACCTGTCGAACGTTCCCAAAATGGTCTATAATGATGACATTTTTACATTTAATCTTTTGACTCTAAATGACTGTTGAATGTGAATTATGACTTTGTCAATTAAAATAAGCGTGTTGAAAGTCATTTCTGTGCCTGAAACGGGTCAAAATTGAAGCTTTTGAGTAAGCAAAACTCTTTAAAAATGGCAATTTTGGTCACTGTGAGGGTTTAAATAGTTATTACTCAACATGAGGCACGATCCAATTGACATTTTAAATCATATTTGGTACAGTCCAAAAAATCCATTTTCGGATGAAAAACGATGACTCCGGACCTGTCGAACGATCCCAAAATGTTCAATATGGATGAAATTTTAACATTTAATCTTTTGACTCTAAATGACTGTTGGATGTGAATTATGACTTTGTGAACTAGAATAAGTGTGTTTAAAGTCATTTCTGTTCCTGAAATGGGTCAAAATTGAAGCTTTTGAGTAAGCAAAACTCTGTAAAAATGGCAATTTTGGTCACTGTGAGGGTTTAAATAGTTGTTATTCAACATGAGGCACGATCCAATTGACATTTTAAATCATTTTTGGTACAGTCCAAAAAATCCATTTTCGGGTGAAAAACGATGACTCCGGACCTGTCGAACGTTCCCAAAATGGTCTATAATGATGACATTTTTACATTTAATCTTTTGACTCTAAATGACTGTTGAATGTGAATTATGACTTTGTCAATTAAAATAAGCGTGTTGAAAGTCATTTCTGTGCCTGAAACGGGTCAAAATTGAAGCTTTTGAATAAGAAAAACTCTGTAAAAATGGCAATTTTGGTCACTGTGAGGGTTTAAAAAGTGGTTATTCAACATGAGGCATGATCCAATTGGCATTTTGAATCATTTTTGGTACAGTCCAAAAAATCAATTTTCGGATGAAAAACTATGACTCCGGACCTGTCGAACGATCCCAAAATGGTCAATATGGATGAAATTTTAACATTTAATCTTTTGACTCTGAATGACTGTTGGATGTGAATTAGGACTTTGTCAACTAGAATAAGTGTGTTTAAAGTCATTTCTGTGCCTGAAACGGGTCAAAATTGAAGCTTTTGAATAAGCAAAACTCTGTAAAAATGGCAATTTTGGTCACTGTGAGGGTTTAAATAGTTGTTACTCAACATGAGGCACGATCCAATTGACATTTGAAATCATTTTTGGTACAGTCCAAAAAATCCACTTTCAAATGAAAAACAATGACTCCGGACCTGTCGAAAGTTCCCAAAATGGTCTATAATGATGAAATTTTAACATTTAATCTTTTGACTCTAAATGACTGTTGAATGTGAATTATGACTTTGTCAACTAAAATAAGTGTGTTGAAAGTCATTTCTGTGCCTGAAACGGGTCAAAATTGAAGCTTTTGAGTAAGCAAAACTCTGTAAAAATGGCAATTTTGGTCACTGTGAGGGTTTCAAAAGTGGTTATTCAACATGAGGCATGATCCAATTGACATTTTGAATCATTTTTGGTACAGTCCAAAAAGTCCATTTTCGGATGAAAAACGATGACTCCGGACTTGTCGAACGATCCCAAAATGGTCAATATGGATGAAATTTTAACATTTAATCTTTTGAATCTAAATGACTGTTGGATGTGAATTATGACTTTGTCAACTAAAATAAGTGTGTTTAAAGTCATTTCTGTGCCTGAAATGGGTCAAAATTGAAGCTTTTGAGTAAGCAAAACTCTGTAAAAATGGCAATTTTGGTCACTGTGAGGGTTTAAATAGTTGTTATTCAACATGAGGCAGATCAAATTGACATTTTGAATCATTTTTGGTACAGTCCAAAAAATCGATTTTCGGATGAAAAACGATGACTCCGGACCTGTCGAACGTTCCCAAAATGGTCTATAATGATGAAATTTTAACATTTAATCTTTTGACTCTAAATGACTGTTGGATGTGAATTGTGACTTTGTCAACTAGAATAAGTGTGTTTAAAGTCATTTCTGTGCCTGAAATGGGTCAAAATTGAAGCTTTTGAGTAAGCAAAACTCTGTAAAAATGGCAATTTTGGTCACTGTGAGGGTTTAAAAAGTGGTTATTCAACATGAGGCATGATCCAATTGACATTTTGAATCATTTTTGGTACAGTCCTAAAAATCAATTTTCGGATGAAAAACGATGACTCCGGACCTGTCGAACGATCCCAAAATGGTCAATATGGATGAAATTTTAACATTTAATCTTTTGACTCTAAATGACTGTTGGATGTGAATTATGACTTTGTCAACTAGAATAAGTGTGTTTAAAGTCATTTCTGTTCCTGAAATGGGTCAAAATTAAAGCTTTTAGGTAAGCAAAACTCTGTAAAAATGGCAATTTTGCTCACTGTGAGGGTTTAAATAGTTGTTATTCAACATGAGGCACAATCCAATTGACATTTTAAATCATTTTTGGTACAGTCCAAAAAATCCATTTTTGGATGAAAAACGATGACTCCGGACCTGTCGAACGTTCCCAAAATGGTCTATAATGATGACATTTTTACATTTAATCTTTTGACTCTAAATGACTGTTGAATGTGAATTATGACTTTGTCAATTAAAATAAGCGTGTTGAAAGTCATTTCTGTGCCTGAAACGGGTCAAAATTGAAGCTTTTGAGTAAGCAAAACTCTTTAAAAATGGCAATTTTGGTCACTGTGAGGGTTTAAAAAGTGGTTATTCAACATGAGGCACGATCCAATTGACATTTTCAATCATTTTTGGTACAGTCCAAAAAATCGATTTTCGGATGAAAAACGATGACTCCGGACCTGTCGAACGTTCCCAAAATGGTCTATAATGATGAAATTTTAACATTTAATCTTTTGACTCTAAATGACTGTTGGATGTGAATTGTGACTTTGTCAACTAGAATAAGTGTGTTTAAAGTCATTTCTGTGCCTGAAATGGGTCAAAAGTGAAGCTTTTGAGTAAGCAAAACTCTGTAAAAATGGCAATTTTGGTCACTGTGAGGGTTTAAAAAGGGGTTATTCAACATGAGACATGATCCAATTGACATTTTGAATCATTTTTGGTACAGTCCAAAAAATCCATTTTCGGATGAAAAACTATGACTCCGGACCTGTCGAACGATCCCAAAATGGTCAATATGGATGAAATTTTAACATTTAATCTTTTGACTCTAAATGACTGTTGGATGTGAATTATGACTTTCTCAACTAGAATAAGTGTGTTTAAAGTCATTTCTGTGCCTGAAATGGGTCAAAATTGAAGCTTTTGAGTAGGCAAAACTCTGTAAAAATGGCAATTTTGGTCACTGTGAGGGTTTAAATAGTTGTTATTCAACATGAGGCACGATCCAATTGACATTTTAAATCATTTTTGGTACAGGCCAAAAAATCCATTTTCGGATGAAAAACGATGACTCCGGACCTGTCGAACGTTCCCAAAATGGTCTATAATGATGACATTTTTACATTTAATCTTTTGACTCTAAATGACTGTTGAATGTGAATTATGACTTTGTCAATTAAAATAAGCGTGTTGAAAGTCATTTCTGTGCCTGAAACGGGTAAAAATTGAAGCTTTTGAGAACGCAAAACTCTTTTAAAATGGCAATTTTGGTCACTGTGAGGGTTTAAAAAGTGGTTATTCAACATGAGGCACGATCCAATTGACATTTTCAATCATTTTTGGTACAGTCCAAAAAATCAATTTCCGGATGAAAAATGATGACTCCGGACCTGTCGAACGTTCCCAAAATGGTCTATAATGATGAAATTTTAACATTTAATCTTTTGACTCTAAATGGCTGTTGGATATGAATTATGACTTTGTCAACTAAATTAAGTGTGTTTAAAGTCATTTCTGTGCCTGAAACGGGTCAAAATTGAAGCTTTTGAATAAGCAAAACTCTGTAAAAATGGCAATTTTGGTCACTGTGAGGGTTTAAAAAGTGGTTATTCAACATGAGGCATGATCCAATTGACATTTTGAATCATTTTTGGTACAGTCCAAAAAATCGATTTTCGGATGAAAAACGATGACTCCGGACCTGTCGAACGATCCCAAAATGGTCAATATGGATGAAATTTTAACATTTAATCTTTTGACTCTAAATGACTGTTGGATGTGAATTATGACTTTGTCAACTAGAATAAGTGTGTTTAAAGTCATTTCTGTTCCTGAAATGGGTCTAAATTGAAGCTTTTGAGTAAGCAAAACTCTGTAAAAATGGCAATTTTGGTCACTGTGAGGGTTTAAATAGTTGTTATTCAACATGAGGCACGATCCAATTGACATTTTAAATCATTTTTGGTACAGTCCAAAAAATCCATTTTCGGATGAAAAACGATGACTCCGGACCTGTCGAACGTTCCCAAAATGGTCTATAATGATGACATTTTTACATTTAATCTTTTGACTCTAAATGACTGTTGAATGTGAATTATGACTTTGTCAACTAAAATAAGTGTGTTGAAAGTCATTTCTGTGCCTGAAATGGGTCAAAATTGAAGCTTTTGAGTAAGCAAAACTCTGTAAAAATGGCAATTTTGGTCACTGTGAGGGTTTCAAAAGTGGTTATTCAACCTGAGGCATGATCCAATTGACATTTTGAATCATTTTTGGTACAGTCCTAAAAATCAATTTTCGGATGAAAAACGATGACTCCAGACCTGTCGAACGTTCCCAAAATGGTCTATAATGATGACATTTTTACATTTAATCTTTTGACTCTAAATGACTGTTGAATGTGAATTATGACTTTGTCAATTAAAATAAGCGTGTTGAAAGTCATTTCTGTGCCTGAAACGGGTCAAAATTGAAGCTTTTGAGTAAGCAAAACTCTTTAAAAATGGCAATTTTGGTCACTGTGAGGGTTTAAATAGTTATTACTCAACATGAGGCACGATCCAATTGACATTTTAAATCATATTTGGTACAGTCCAAAAAATCCATTTTCGGATGAAAAACGATGACTCCGGACCTGTCGAACGATCCCAAAATGTTCAATATGGATGAAATTTTAACATTTAATCTTTTGACTCTAAATGACTGTTGGATGTGAATTATGACTTTGTGAACTAGAATAAGTGTGTTTAAAGTCATTTCTGTTCCTGAAATGGGTCAAAATTGAAGCTTTTGAGTAAGCAAAACTCTGTAAAAATGGCAATTTTGGTCACTGTGAGGGTTTAAATAGTTGTTATTCAACATGAGGCACGATCCAATTGACATTTTAAATCATTTTTGGTACAGTCCAAAAAATCCATTTTCGGGTGAAAAACGATGACTCCGGACCTGTCGAACGTTCCCAAAATGGTCTATAATGATGACATTTTTACATTTAATCTTTTGACTCTAAATGACTGTTGAATGTGAATTATGACTTTGTCAATCAAAATAAGCGTGTTGAAAGTCATTTCTGTGCCTGAAACGGGTCAAAATTGAAGCTTTTGAATAAGAAAAACTCTGTAAAAATGGCAATTTTGGTCACTGTGAGGGTTTAAAAAGTGGTTATTCAACATGAGGCATGATCCAATTGGCATTTTGAATCATTTTTGGTACAGTCCAAAAAATCAATTTTCGGATGAAAAACTATGACTCCGGACCTGTCGAACGATCCCAAAATGGTCAATATGGATGAAATTTTAACATTTAATCTTTTGACTCTGAATGACTGTTGGATGTGAATTAGGACTTTGTCAACTAGAATAAGTGTGTTTAAAGTCATTTCTGTGCCTGAAACGGGTCAAAATTGAAGCTTTTGAATAAGCAAAACTCTGTAAAAATGGCAATTTTGGTCACTGTGAGGGTTTAAATAGTTGTTACTCAACATGAGGCACGATCCAATTGACATTTTAAATCATTTTTGGTACAGTCCAAAAAATCCACTTTCAAATGAAAAACAATGACTCCGGACCTGTCGAAAGTTCCCAAAATGGTCTATAATGATGAAATTTTAACATTTAATCTTTTGACTCTAAATGACTGTTGAATGTGAATTATGACTTTGTCAACTAAAATAAGTGTGTTGAAAGTCATTTCTGTGCCTGAAACGGGTCAAAATTGAAGCTTTTGAGTAAGCAAAACTCTGTAAAAATGGCAATTTTGGTCACTGTGAGGGTTTCAAAAGTGGTTATTCAACATGAGGCATGATCCAATTGACATTTTGAATCATTTTTGGTACAGTCCAAAAAGTCCATTTTCGGATGAAAAACGATGACTCCGGACCTGTCGAACGATCCCAAAATGGTCAATATGGATGAAATTTTAACATTTAATCTTTTGAATCTAAATGACTGTTGGATGTGAATTATGACTTTGTCAACTAAAATAAGTGTGTTTAAAGTCATTTCTGTGCCTGAAATGGGTCAAAATTGAAGCTTTTGAGTAAGCAAAACTCTGTAAAAATGGCAATTTTGGTCACTGTGAGGGTTTAAATAGTTGTTATTCAACATGAGGCAGATCAAATTGACATTTTGAATCATTTTTGGTACAGTCCAAAAAATCGATTTTCGGATGAAAAACGATGACTCCGGACCTGTCGAACGTTCCCAAAATGGTCTATAATGATGAAATTTTAACATTTAATCTTTTGACTCTAAATGACTGTTGGATGTGAATTGTGACTTTGTCAACTAGAATAAGTGTGTTTAAAGTCATTTCTGTGCCTGAAATGGGTCAAAATTGAAGCTTTTGAGTAAGCAAAACTCTGTAAAAATGGCCATTTTGGTCACTGTGAGGGTTTAAAAAGTGGTTATTCAACATGAGGCATGATCCAATTGACATTTTGAATCATTTTTGGTACAGTCCTAAAAATCAATTTTCGGATGAAAAACGATGACTCCGGACCTGTCGAACGATCCCAAAATGGTCAATATGGATGAAATTTTAACATTTAATCTTTTGACTCTAAATGACTGTTGGATGTGAATTATGACTTTGTCAACTAGAATAAGTGTGTTTAAAGTCATTTCTGTTCCTGAAATGGGTCAAAATTAAAGCTTTTAGGTAAGCAAAACTCTGTAAAAATGGCAATTTTGCTCACTGTGAGGGTTTAAATAGTTGTTATTCAACATGAGGCACAATCCAATTGACATTTTAAATCATTTTTGGTACAGTCCAAAAAATCCATTTTTGGATGAAAAACGATGACTCCGGACCTGTCGAACGTTCCCAAAATGGTCTATAATGATGACATTTTTACATTTAATCTTTTGACTCTAAATGACTGTTGAATGTGAATTATGACTTTGTCAATTAAAATAAGCGTGTTGAAAGTCATTTCTGTGCCTGAAACGGGTCAAAATTGAAGCTTTTGAGTAAGCAAAACTCTTTAAAAATGGCAATTTTGGTCACTGTGAGGGTTTAAAAAGTGGTTATTCAACATGAGGCACGATCCAATTGACATTTTCAATCATTTTTGGTACAGTCCAAAAAATCGATTTTCGGATGAAAAACGATGACTCCGGACCTGTCGAACGTTCCCAAAATGGTCTATAATGATGAAATTTTAACATTTAATCTTTTGACTCTAAATGACTGTTGGATGTGAATTGTGACTTTGTCAACTAGAATAAGTGTGTTTAAAGTCATTTCTGTGCCTGAAATGGGTCAAAAGTGAAGCTTTTGAGTAAGCAAAACTCTGTAAAAATGGCAATTTTGGTCACTGTGAGGGTTTAAAAAGGGGTTATTCAACATGAGACATGATCCAATTGACATTTTGAATCATTTTTGGTACAGTCCAAAAAATCCATTTTCGGATGAAAAACGATGACTCCGGACCTGTCGAACGATCCCAAAATGGTCAATATGGATGAAATTTTAACATTTAATCTTTTGACTCTAAATGACTGTTGGATGTGAATTATGACTTTCTCAACTAGAATAAGTGTGTTTAAAGTCATTTCTGTGCCTGAAATGGGTCAAAATTGAAGCTTTTGAGTAGGCAAAACTCTGTAAAAATGGCAATTTTGGTCACTGTGAGGGTTTAAATAGTTGTTATTCAACATGAGGCACGATCCAATTGACATTTTAAATCATTTTTGGTACAGGCCAAAAAATCCATTTTCGGATGAAAAACGATGACTCCGGACCTGTCGAACGTTCCCAAAATGGGCTATAATGATGACATTTTTACATTTAATCTTTTGACTCTAAATGACTGTTGAATGTGAATTATGACTTTGTCAATTAAAATAAGCGTGTTGAAAGTCATTTCTGTGCCTGAAACGGGTAAAAATTGAAGCTTTTGAGAACGCAAAACTCTTTTAAAATGGCAATTTTGGTCACTGTGAGGGTTTAAAAAGTGGTTATTCAACATGAGGCACGATCCAATTGACATTTTCAATCATTTTTGGTACAGTCCAAAAAATCAATTTCCGGATGAAAAATGATGACTCCGGACCTGTCGAACGTTCCCAAAATGGTCTATAATGATGAAATTTTAACATTTAATCTTTTGACTCTAAATGGCTGTTGGATATGAATTATGACTTTGTCAACTAAATTAAGTGTGTTTAAAGTCATTTCTGTGCCTGAAACGGGTCAAAATTGAAGCTTTTGAATAAGCAAAACTCTGTAAAAATGGCAATTTTGGTCACTGTGAGGGTTTAAAAAGTGGTTATTCAACATGAGGCATGATCCAATTGACATTTTGAATCATTTTTGGTACAGTCCAAAAAATCGATTTTCGGATGAAAAACGATGACTCCGGACCTGTCGAACGATCCCAAAATGGTCAATATGGATGAAATTTTAACATTTAATCTTTTGAATCTAAATGACTGTTGGATGTGAATTATGACTTTGTCAACCAAAATAAGTGTGTTCAAAGTCATTTCTGTGCCTGAAATGGGTCAAAATTGAAGCTTTTGAGTAAGCAAAACTCTGTAAAAATGGCAATTTTGGTCACTGTGAGGGTTTAAATAGTTGTTATTCAACATGAGGCACGATCAAATTGACATTTTGAATCATTTTTGGTACAGTCCAAAAAATCGATTTTCGGATGAAAAACGATGACTCCGGACCTGTCGAACGTTCCCAAAATGGTCTATAATGATGAAATTTTAACATTTAATCTTTTGACTCTAAATGACTGTTGGATGTGAATTGTGACTTTGTCAACTAGAATAAGTGTGTTTAAAGTCATTTCTGTGCCTGAAATGGGTCAAAATTGAAGCTTTTGAGTAAGCAAAACTCTGTAAAAATGGCAATTTTGGTCACTGTGAGGGTTTAAAAAGTGGTTATTCAACATGAGGCATGATCCAATTGACATTTTGAATCATTTTTGGTACAGTCCAAAAAATCGATTTTCGGATGAAAAACGATGACTCCGGACCTGTCGAACGTTCCCAAAATGGTCTATAATGATGAAATTTTAACATTTAATCTTTTGACTCTAAATGACTGTTGGATGTGAATTGTGACTTTGTCAACTAGAATAAGTGTGTTTAAAGTCATTTCTGTGCCTGAAATGGGTCAAAATTGAAGCTTTTGAGTAAGCAAAACTCTGTAAAAATGGCAATTTTGGTCACTGTGAGGGTTTCAAAAGTGGTAATTCAACATGAGGCACGATCCAATTGACATTTTGAATCATTTTTGGTACAGTCCTAAAAATCAATTTTCGGATGAAAAACGATGACTCCGGACCTGTCGAACGATCCCAAAATGGTCAATATGGATGAAATTTTAACATTTAATCTTTTGACTCTAAATGACTGTTGGATGTGAATTATGACTTTGTCAACTAGAATAAGTGTGTTTAAAGTAATTTCTGTTCCTGAAATGGGTCTAAATTGAAGCTTTTGAGTAAGCAAAACTCTGTAAAAATGGCAATTTTGGTCACTGTGAGGGTTTAAATAGTTGTTATTCAACATGAGGCACGATCCAATTGACATTTTAAATCATTTTTGGTACAGTCCAAAAAATCCATTTTCGGATGAAAAACGATGACTCCGGACCTGTCAAACGTTCCCAAAATGGTCTATAATGATGACATTTTTACATTTAATCTTTTGACTCTAAATGACTGTTGAATGTGAATTATGACTTTGTCAACTAAAATAAGTGTGTTGAAAGTCATTTCTGTGCCTGAAATGGGTCAAAATTGAAGCTTTTGAGTAAGCAAAACTCTGTAAAAATGGCAATTTTGGTCACTGTGGGGGTTTAAAAAGTGGTTATTCAACATGAGGCACGATCCAATTGACATTTTCAATCATTTTTGGTACAGTCCAAAAAATCGATTTTCGGATGAAAAACGATGACTCCGGACCTGTCGAACGTTCCCAAAATGGTCTATAATGATGAAATTTTAACATTTAATCTTTTGACTCTAAATGACTGTTGGATGTGAATTGTGACTTTGTCAACTAGAATAAGTGTGTTTAAAGTCATTTCTGTGCCTGAAATGGGTCAAAATTGAAGCTTTTGAGTAGGCAAAATTCTGTAAAAATGGCAATTTTGGTCACTGTGAGGGTTTAAAAAGTGGTTATTCAACATGAGGCATGATCCAATTGACATTTTGAATCATTTTTGGTACAGTCCAAAAAATCCATTTTCGGATGAAAAACGATGACTCCGGACCTGTCGAACGATCCCAAAATGGTCAATATGGATGAAATTTTAACATTTAATCTTTTGAATCTAAATGACTGTTGGATGTGAATTATGACTTTGTCAACTAAAATAAGTGTGTTTAAAGTCATTTCTGTGCCTGAAATGGGTCAAAATTGAAGCTTTTGAGTAAGCAAAACTCTGTAAAAATTGCAATTTTGGTCACTGTGAGGGTTTAAATAGTTGTTATTCAACATGAGGCACGATCAAATTGACATTTTGAATCATTTTTGGTACAGTCCAAAAAATCGATTTTCGGATGAAAAACGATGACTCCGGACCTGTCGAACGTTCCCAAAATGGTCTATAATGATGAAATTTTAACATTTAATCTTTTGACTCTAAATGACTGTTGGATGTGAATTGTGACTTTGTCAACTAGAATAAGTGTGTTTAAAGTCATTTCTGTGCCTGAAATGGGTCAAAATTGAAGCTTTTGAGTAAGCAGAACTCTGTAAAAATTGCAATTTTGGTCACTGTGAGGGTTTAAAAAGTGGTTATTCAACATGAGGCATGATCCAATTGACATTTTGAATCATTTTTGGTACAGTCCAAAAAATCCATTTTCGGATGAAAAACGATGACTCCGGACCTGTCGAACGATCCCAAAATGGTCAATATGGATGAAATTTTAACATTTAATCTTTTGAATCTAAATGACTGTTGGATGTGAATTATGACTTTGTCAACTAAAATAAGTGTGTTTAAAGTCATTTCTGTGCCTGAAATGGGTCAAAATTGAAGCTTTTGAGTAAGCAAAACTCTGTAAAAATTGCAATTTTGGTCACTGTGAGGGTTTAAATAGTTGTTATTCAACATGAGGCACGATCAAATTGACATTTTGAATCATTTTTGGTACAGTCCAAAAAATCGATTTTCGGATGAAAAACGATGACTCCGGACCTGTCGAACCTTCCCAAAATGGTCTATAATGATGAAATTTTAACATTTAATCTTTTGACTCTAAATGACTGTTGGATGTGAATTGTGACTTTGTCAAATAGAATAAGTGTGTTTAAAGTCATTTCTGTGCCTGAAATGGTTCAAAATTGAAGCTTTTGAGTAAGCAAAACTCTGTAAAAATGGCAATTTTGGTCACTGTGAGGGTTTCAAAAGTGGTTATTCAACATGAGGCATGATCCAATTGACATTTTGAATCATTTTTGGTACAGTCCTAAAAATCAATTTTCGGATGAAAAACGATGACTCCGGACCTGTCGAACGATCCTAAAATGGTCAATATGGATGACATTTTAACATTTAATCTTTTGACTCTAAATGACTGTTGGATGTGAATTATGACTTTGTCAACTAGAATAAGTGTGTTTAAAGTCATTTCTGTTCCTGAAATGGGTCAAAATTGAAGCTTTTGGGTAAGCAAAACTCTGTAAAAATGGCAATTTTGGTCACTGTGAGGGTTTAAATAGTTGTTATTCAACATGAGGCACGATCCAATTGACATTTTCAATCATTTTTGGTACAGTCCAAAAAATCAATTTCCGGATGAAAAATGATGACTCCGGACCTGTCGAACGTTCCCAAAATGGTCTATAATGATGACATTTTAACATTTAATCTTTTGACTCTAAATGACTGTTGGATATGAATTATGACTTTGTCAACTAAAATAAGTGTGTTTAAAGTCATTTCTGTGCCTGAAACGGGTCAAAATTGAAGCTTTTGAATAAGCAAA
Organism: Lissotriton vulgaris; assembly: GCF_964263255.1. NCBI lineage: Eukaryota > Metazoa > Chordata > Amphibia > Caudata > Salamandridae > Lissotriton > Lissotriton vulgaris. The sequence continues at coordinate 201,783 of NW_028250879.1, read as the reverse complement.
ACTCTGTAAAAATGGCAATTTTGGTCACTGTGAGGGTTTAAAAAGTGGTTATTCAACATGAGGCATGATCCAATTGACATTTTGAATCATTTTTGGTACAGTCCAAAAAATCCATTTTCGGATGAAAAACGATGACTCCGGACCTGTCGAACGATCCCAAAATGGTCAATATGGATGAAATTTTAACATTTAATCTTTTGAATCTAAATGACTGTTGGATGTGAATTATGACTTTGTCATCTAAAATAAGTGTGTTTAAAGTCATTTCTGTGCCTGAAATGGGTCAAAATTGAAGCTTTTGAGTAAGCAAAACTCTGTAAAAATGGCAATTTTGGTCACTGTGAGGGTTTAAATAGTTGTTATTCAACATGAGGCACGATCAAATTGGCATTTTGAATCATTTTTGGTACAGTCCAAAAAATCGATTTTTGGATGAAAAACGATGACTCCGGACCTGTCGAACGTTCCCAAAATGGTCTATAATGATGAAATTTTAACATTTAATCTTTTGACTCTAAATGACTGTTGGATGTGAATTGTGACTTTGTCAAAAAGAATAAGTGTGTTTAAAGTCATTTCTGTGCCTGAAATGGTTCAAAATTGAAGCTTTTGAGTAAGCAAAACTCTGTAAAAATGGCAATTTTGGTCACTGTGAGGGTTTCAAAAGTGGTTATTCAACATGAGGCATGATCCAATTGACATTTTGAATAATTTTTGGTACAGTCCTAAAAATCAATTTTCGGATGAAAAACGATGACTCCGGACCTGTCGAACGATCCTAAAATGGTCAATATGGATGACATTTTAACATTTAATCTTTTGACTCTAAATGACTGTTGGATGTGAATTATGACTTTGTCAACTAGAATAAGTGTGTTTAAAGTCATTTCTGTTCCTGAAATGGGTCAAAATTGAAGCTTTTAAATAAGCAAGACTCTGTAAAAATGGCAATTTTGGTCACTGTGAGGGTTTAAATAGTTGTTATTCAACATGAGGCACGATCCAATTGACATTTTAAATCATTTTTGGTACAGTCCAAAAAATCAATTTCCGGATGAAAAATGATGACTCCGGACCTGTCGAACGTTCCCAAAATGGTCTATAATGATGAAATTTTAACATTTAATTTTTTGACTCTAAATGACTGTTGGATATGAATTATGACTTTGTCAACTAAAATAAGTGTGTTTAAAGTCATTTCTGTGCCTGAAACGGGTCAAAATTGAAGCTTTTGAATAAGCAAAACTCTGTAAAAATGGCAATTTTGGTCACTGTGAGGGTTTAAAAAGTGGTTATTCAACATGAGGCATGATCCAATTGACATTTTGAATCATTTTTGGTACAGTCCAAAAAATCCATTTTCGGATGAAAAACGATGACTCCGGACCTGTCGAACGATCCCAAAATGGTCAATATGGATGAAATTTTAACATTTAATCTTTTGAATCTAAATGACTGTTGGATGTGAATTATGACTTTGTCAACTAAAATAAGTGTGTTTAAAGTCATTTCTGTGCCTGAAATGGGTCAAAATTGAAGCTTTTGAGTAAGCAAAACTCTGTAAAAATGGCAATTTTGGTCACTGTGAGGGTTTAAATAGTTGTTATTCAACATGAGGCACGATCAAATTTACATTTTGAATCATTTTTGGTACAGTCCAAAAAATCGATTTTCGGATGAAAAACGATGACTCCGGACCTGTCGAACGTTCCCAAAATGGTCTATAATGATGAAATTTTAACATTTAATCTTTTGACTCTAAATGACTGTTGGATGTGAATTGTGACTTTGTCAACTAGAATAAGTGTGTTTAAAGTCATTTCTGTGCCTGAAATGGGTCAAAATTGAAGCTTTTGAGTAAGCAAAACTCTGTAAAAATGGAAATTTTGGTCACTGTGAGGGTTTAAAAAGTGGTTATTCAACATGAGGCATGATCCAATTGACATTTTGAATCATTTTTGGTACAGTCGAAAAAATCGATTTTCGGATGAAAAACGATGACTCCGGATCTGTCAAACGTTCCCAAAATGGTCTATAATGATGAAATTTTAACATTTAATCTTTTGACTCTAAATGACTGTTGGATGTGAATTGTGACTTTGTCAACTAGAATAAGTGTGTTTAAAGTCATTTCTGTGCCTGAAATGGGTCAAAATTGAAGCTTTTGAGTAAGCAAAACTCTGTAAAAATGGCAATTGTGGTCACTGTGAGGGTTTCAAAAGTGGTTATTCAACATGAGGCATGATCCAATTGACATTTTGAATCATTTTTGGTACAGTCCTAAAAATCAATTTTCGGATGAAAAAGGATGACTCCGGACCTGTGGAACGATCCCAAAGTGGTCAATATGGATGACATTTTAACATTTAATCTTTTGACTCTAAATGACTGTTGGATGTGAATTATGACTTTGTCAACTAGAATAAGTGTGTTTAAAGTCATTTCTGTTCCTGAAATGGGTCAAAATTGAAGCTTTTGAGTAAGCAAAACTCTGTAAAAATGGCAATTTTGGTCACTGTGAGGGTTTAAATAGTTGTTATTCAACATGAGGCACGATCCAATTGACATTTTAAATCATTTTTGGTACAGTCCAAAAAATCCATTTTCGGATGAAAAACGATGACTCCGGACCTGTCGAACGTTCCCAAAATGGTCTATAATGATGACATTTTTACATTTAATCTTTTGACTCTAAATGACTGTTGAATGTGAATTATGACTTTGTCAATTAAAATAAGCGTGTTGAAAGTCATTTCTGTGCCTGAAACGGGTCAAAATTGAAGCTTTTGAGTAAGCAAAACTCTTTAAAAATGGCAATTTTGGTCACTGTGAGGGTTTAAAAAGTGGTTATTCAACATGAGGCACGATCCAATTGACATTTTCAATCATTTTTGGTACAGTCCAAAAAATCGATTTTCGGATGAAAAACGATGACTCCGGACCTGTCGAACGTTCTCAAAATGGTCTATAATGATGAAATTTTAACATTTAATCTTTTGACTCTAAATGACTGTTGGGTGTGAATTATGACTTTGTCAACTAGAATAAGTGTGTTTAAAGTCATTTCTGTGCCTGAAATGGGTCAAAATTGAAGCTTTTGAGTAAGCAAAACTCTGTAAAAATGGCAATTTTGGTCACTGTGAGGGTTTAAAAAGTGGTTATTCAACATGAGGCACGATCCAATTGACAGTTTCAATCATTTTTGGTACAGTCTTAAAAATCCATTTTCGGATGAAAAACGATGACTCCGGACCTGTCGAACGTTCCCAAAATGGTCTATAATGATGAAATTTTAACATTTAATCTTTTGACTCTGAATGACTGTTGGATGTGAATTAGGACTTTGTCAACTAGAATAAGTGTGTTTAAAGTCATTTCTGTGCCTGAAACGGGTCAAAATTGAAGCTTTTGAGTAAGCAAAACTCTGTAAAAATGGCAATTTTGGTCACTGTGAGGGTTTAAATAGTTGTTACTCAACATGAGGCACGATCCAATTGACATTTTAAATCATTTTTGGTACAGTCCAAAAAATCCACTTTCGAATGAAAAACGATGACTCCGGACCTGTCGAAAGTTCCCAAAATGGTCTATAATGATGAAATTTTAACATTTAATCTTTTGACTCTAAATGACTGTTGAATGTGAATTATGACTTTGTCAACTAAAATAAGTGTGTTGAAAGTCATTTCTGTGCCTGAAACGGGTCAAAATTGAAGCTTTTGAGTAAGCAAAACTCTGTAAAAATGGCAATTTTGGTCACTGTGAGGGTTTCAAAAGTGGTTATTCAACATGAGGCATGATCCAATTGACATTTTGAATCATTTTTGGTACAGTCCAAAAAATCCATTTTCGGATGAAAAACGATGACTCCGGACCTGTCGAACAATCCCAAAATGGTCAATATGGATGAAATTTTAACATTTAATCTTTTGACTCTAAATGACTGTTGGATGTGAATTATGACTTTGTCAACTAGAATAAGTGTGTTTAAAGTCATTTCTATGCCTGAAATGGGTCAAAATTGAAGCTTTTGAGTAGGCAAAACTCTGTAAAAATGGCAATTTTGGTCACTGTGAGGGTTTAAATAGTTGTTATTCAACATGAGGCACGGTCCAATTGACATTTTAAATCATTTTTGGTACAGTCCAAAAAATCCATTTTCGGATGAAAAACGATGACTCCGGACCTGTCGAACGTTCCCAAAATGGTCTATAATGATGACATTTTTACATTTAATCTTTTGACTCTAAATGACTGTTGAATGTGAATTATGACTTTGTCAATTAAAATAAGCGTGTTGAAAGTCATTTCTGTGCCTGAAACGGGTAAAAATTGAAGCTTTTGAGAACGCAAAACTCTTTAAAAATGGCAATTTTGGTCACTGTGAGGGAATAAAAAGTGGTTATTCAACATGAGGCACGATCCAATTGACATTTTCAATCATTTTTGGTACAGTCCAAAAAATCAATTTCCGGATGAAAAATGATGACTCCGGACCTGTCGAACGTTCCCAAAATGGTCTATAATGATGAAATTTTAACATTTAATATTTTGACTCTAAATGACTGTTGGATATGAATTATGACTTTGTCAACTAAAATAAGTGTGTTTAAAGTCATTTCTGTGCCTGAAACGGGTCAAAATTGAAGCTTTTGAGTAAGCAAAACTCTGTAAAAATGGCAATTTTGGTCACTGTGAGGGTTTAAATAGTTGTTATTCAACATGAGGCACGATCCAATTGACATTTTAAATCATTTTTGGTACAGTCGAAAAAATCCATTTTCGGATGAAAAACGATGACTTCAGGACCTGTCGAACGTTCCCAAAATGGTCTATAATGATGACATTTTAACATTTAATCTTTTGACTCTAAATGACTGTTGGATGTGAATTATGACTTTGTCAACTAAAATAAGTGTGTTTAAAGTCATTTCTGTGCCTGAAACGGGTCAAAATTGAAGCTTTTGAATAAGCAAAACTGTGTAAAAATGGCAATTTTGGTAACTGTGAGGGTTTAAAAAGTGGTTATTCACCATGAGGCATGATCCAATTGACATTTTGAATCATTTTTGGTACAGTCCAAAAAATCCATTTTCGGATGAAAAACGATGACTCCGGACCTGTCGAACGATCCCAAAATGGTCAATATGGATGAAATTTTAACATTTAATCTTTTGACTCTAAATGACTGTTGGATGTGAATTATGACTTTGTCAACTAGAATAAGTGTGTTTAAAGTCATTTCTGTGCCTGAAATGGGTCAAAATTGAAGCTTTTGAGTAGGCAAAACTCTGTAAAAATGGCAATTTTGGTCACTGTGAGGGTTTAAAAAGTGGTTATTCAACATGAGGCACGATCCAATTGACATTTTGAATCATTTTTGGTACAGTCCAAAAAATCAATTTTCGGATGAAAAACGATGACTCCGGACCTGTCGAATGATCCCAAAATGGTCAATATGGATGAAATTTTAACATTTAATCTTTTGACTCTAAATGACTGTTGGATGTGAATTATGACTTTGTCAACTAAAATAAGTGTGTTTAAAGTCATTTCTGTGCCTGAAACGGGTCAAAATTGAAGCTTTTGAGTAAGCAAAACTTTGAAAAATGGCAATTTTGGTCACTGTGAGGGTTTAAAAAGTGGCTATTCAACATGAGGCATGATCCAATTGACATTTTGAATCATTTTTGGTACAGTCCAAAAAATCCATTTTCGGATGAAAAAACGATGACTCCGGACCTGTCGAACGATCCCAAAATGGTCAATATGGATGAAATTTTAACATTTAATCTTTTGACTCTAAATGACTGTTGGATGTGAATTATGACTTTGTCAACTAGAATAAGTGTGTTTAAAGTCATTTCTGTGCCTGAAACGGGTCAAAATTGAAGCTTTTGAGTAAGCAAAACTCTGAAAAATTGCAATTTTGGTCACTGTGAGGGTTTAAAAAGTGGTTATTCAACATGAGGCATGATCCAATTGACATTTTGAATAATTTTTGGTACAGTCCCAAAAATCCATTTTCGGATGAAAAACGATGACTCCGGACCTGTCGAACGATCCCAAAATGGTCAATATGGATGAAATTTTAACATTTAATCTTTTGACTCTAAATGACTGTTGGATGTGAATTATGACTTTGTCAACTAGAATAAGTGTGTTTAAAGTCATTTCTGTGCCTGAAATGGGTCAAAATTGAAGCTTTTGAGTAGGCAAAACTCTGTAAAAATGGCAATTTTGGTCACTGTGAGGGTTTAAATAGTTGTTATTCAACATGAGGCACGATCCAATTGACATTTTAAATCATTTTTGGTACAGTCCAAAAAATCCATTTTCGGATGAAAAACGATGACTCCGGACCTGTCGAACGTTCCCAAAATGGTCTATAATGATGACATTTTTACATTTAATCTTTTGACTCTAAATGACTGTTGAATGTGAATTATGACTTTGTCATTTAAAATAAGCATGTTGAAAGTCATTTCTGTGCCTGAAACGGGTAAAAATTGAAGCTTTTGAGAACGCAAAACTCTTTAAAAATGGCAATTTTGGTCACTGTGAGGGTTTAAAAAGTGGTTATTCAACATGAGGCACGATCCAATTGACATTTTCAATCATTTTTGGTACAGTCCAAAAAATCAATTTCCGGATGAAAAATGATGACTCCGGACCTGTCGAACGTTCCCAAAATGGTCTATAATGATGAAATTTTAACATTTAATCTTTTGACTCTAAATGACTGTTGGATATGAATTATGACTTTGTCAACTAAAATAAGTGTGTTTAAAGTCATTTCTGAGCCTGAAACGGGTCAAAATTGAAGCTTTTGGGTAAGCAAAACTCTGTAAAAAATGGCAATTTTGGTCACTGTGAGGGTTTAAAAAGTGGTTATTCAACATGAGGCACGATCCAATTGACATTTTGAATCATTTTTGGTACAGTCCAAAAAATCAATTTTCGGATAAAGAAAGATGACTCCGGACCTGTCGAACGATCCCAAAATGGTCTATAATGATGAAATTTTAACATTTAGTCTTTTGACTCTAAATGACTGTTGAATGTGAATTGTGACTTTGTCAACTAAACTAAGTGTGTTTAAAGTCATTTCTGAGCCTGAAACGGGTCAAAATTGAAGCTTTTGAGTAAGCAAAACTCTGTAAAAATGGCAATTTTGGTCACTGTGAGGGTTTAAAAAGTGGTTATTCACCATGAGGCACGATCCAATTGACATTTTAAATCATTTTTGGTACAGTCCAAAAAATCAATTTTCGGATGAAAAACGATGACTCCAGACCTGTCGAACGATCCCAAAATGGTCTATAATGATGAAATTTTAACATTTAATCTTTTGACTCTAAATGACTGTTGGATGTGAATTATGACTTTGTCAACTAGAATAAGTGTGTTTAAAGTCATTTCTGTGCCTGAAATGGGTCAAAAGTGAAGCTTTTGAGTAAGCAAAACTCTGTAAAAATGGCAATTTTGGTCACTGTGAGGGTTTAAATAGTTATTATTCAACATGAGGCACGATCCAATTGACATTTTAAATCATTTTTGGTACAGTCCAAAAAATCCATTTTCGGATGAAAAACGATGACTCCGGACCTGTCGAACGATCCCAAAATGGTCTATAATGATGACATTTTTACATTTAATCTTTTGACTCTAAATGACTGTTGAATGTGAATTATGACTTTGTCAATTAAAATAAGCGTGTTGAAAGTCATTTCTGTGCCTGAAACGGGTCTAAATTGAAGCTTTTGAGTAAGCAAAACTCTTTAAAAATGGCAATTTTGGTCACTGTGAGGGTTTAAAAAGTGGTTATTGGAAAGGGGCGACCATTCGGTCCCCCCGAACGTATGGTTGAATACCACGATCCCCCCGGGAAGCCATCTTGGGCGGGAGGCGAGTCTCGGCTGGTATGCCCGAAGCGGCGTAGCCGGGGCGCGCCTTTTCCCCGCCCTAGAGTGGGCTGGCCTAGACACCAACGCGGCCGGCCACGCCCTCGGAGGCAGGCGGGGGCGGGTTTACTCCCGCCCTGAAGACGGATAAAAGAAGCGGAAGCCAAGAAAGCATCCTCTTGTTCCTGTGCTCTGAAGCTGCACCTCCCCGCTGCACGTGAGCTCGAGACGGAACGAAGAGCCAATTTTGAGCGTTGTAATCTTTCTTTTGTCTTACAGATATCCCGTCTGAGAATGCCTAAGAAAGTCGGAAAGCGGGTCGGTACCGAGCAGATGCTCCGCATGCTCATGAAGGAGATAGCCGATCTGAAGAAGAAGGTGGAGGCTAAGGACGGGGCGGGAGGACCGAAACGGCCTTTGCAGGAAGCAGTCCCCGGTGGGAAAAGCAAGAGGCCCAGAAGGGGAGCACTTGGGGGAGACACCCCGGTTCCCGATAACCCACGAGAGGAGCCAATCCCGGTGCCGAAAGAGGGGAATCCAATTCCTGTGGTGGTCACCCCCGTGAACAGGGAGGATATGCCCCCCGAGTTGGCGGCACAATTGGCAGCGTGGTTGGGAAAAGATAGCGAGGGCGCCACGGCTGACGACGCCCGGGCAGTAATGAGACAACTGCGGGAATCTAGGGAGGCTGCGAAGGCAACATCTCCTGTTCCCCCACTGGGTCCGGCGGCCGGAAGTACAGCAGGCCCAAGTTCGGCGACAAGCACGGGGTTTACTTCAGGTAAGCGGCCATTGCCGATTGCGGGGGAGGGGTCTGTACCTTCTCGAAGGGAGAAAATTGCCCAGCATGTCCCACTAGAAATTAAGGAATTGATTTGGGCAGATAAGTATGTAAATATGTTTTCGTTGCTTACCGACCATTACGAGATAGAGCATGTGAAGAGCCAAAAGGAGCTCATGCATCCGAGTGTTTGGCGCGCAAAAATGGCCGCCTTTAAGGTCGACGAGAATATTGGTACTTGGGGCAGAGCGTGGGGCATATTTACCTCCATCATGGGCGAGCGCAGGCCCGAGTTGCTGACCGAGTTACCCATTTATCAGTCACGTATTATGGAGTATTCCGTAGCATATGGGGGCAATCAGTGGTTCTGCTATGACAATCTGTGTAGGAAAGCTAAGGAACACAACCCATTGTTGACTTGGGATTGTTACGACTCTGTGTCATGGCAAAAAATGGAGAGTACAGGAATGTTGAAGGTACCATTGGTGGGGAGTAACGGAGGAGAATCTTCCCGCCAAAACTCTGGGACGCCCTTTCGGACGGGTGCAGGTAATAAGTACCACTCGAAACCGAGTGGCAACACAGGAAAAAGGGGGATCTGTTGGAATTTTAACAGAGGGAAATGTACGAGGCCCCAGGGGTCATGCAAATTCAGACATGAGTGTGGGGGGTGTGGGCAGTCATCCCATCCTGAGTCCATGTGCAGAGCCAAAACGGGTGATAACGGTGGTAAGGGAGGCGCCAAACAGGTCTGATATAGTCCGAGGGGCGCCTTTACCTACCCCGATTGATACCATGGCAATGATTCCTTGGCTCAACGAATACCCGGATCATGCTTCCGCTGGGGTGTTACGAAACGGGTTTTCATATGGTTTCCGCATCCCAGTGGGGGATTTTCAGGGTGTAGCAAATTGTAAAAATCAACTGTCGGTCTTGCGGCACACGGCGGTGGTACAGCTAAAGATTGGGAAGGAGGTGACTCGAGGTCGCGTCGCCGGCCCATTCGATTTGCCACCGGTTGTTAACTTTGTTTGTTCTCCTCTAGGGGTGGTCCCCAAGAAGGACCCGGGTGAGTTTCGGCTGATACATAACTTGTCAGCCCCACGTGGTCTTTCCGTGAATGACGCGATAGACCCGGAAGTGTGTTCAGTGCGGTATGCATCTTTCGATGAGGCCGTAGCCATGTTGAATCGCCTGGGGCCCGGGGCGCTGATGGCGAAATCAGATATCGAGTCAGCGTTCCGGTTGCTCCCGGTACACCCAGACGATCAGCGTCTTCTTGGTTTCAGGTTTCAGGGTCGCTATTACATGGATAGATGTATGCCAATGGGGTGCTCGATTTCATGTGCCTATTTCGAGAAGTTCAGTTGTTTTCTGCAGTGGGTATTCACAAAGACGACAGGTTTTCAACATGTTATGCACTATCTCGATGACTTTCTGTTTTTGGGGGCAGCCGGGGATCCTGAGTGTGGACAGGCTTTACAGGAATTTTGTGTCTTAATGAATCGATTTGGTGTGCCATTGGCGCCAGGTAAGACTGTGGGGCCCTCGACCTTGATCGAGTTTCTGGGGATCGAGCTCGACTCGGTAGAGGGTTGTTTTCGATTACCCAAGGAAAAAGTGTTGAAATTTAGGTTATCACTTGAGACATGTATTCGTGCGACAAAAGTAAACCTGCATCAATTACAACAGATGGTGGGTCAGTTGAACTTTGCCCTAAGAGTGATACCAATGGCGCGCCCCTTTTCCCGTTCGATTGCACAAGCCATGGTCGGCCTGAAGGAAGGACATCACCGCACGAGACTCTCGGCAGAGGTTCGCCAGGACATGCGCATTTGGTTGGCATTTCTGGCGGATTTCAATGGTCGAATTGTCTGGAACAAACCAGCGGTGTCCTCCAAGGAGCTGGGCCTTTGGACAGATTCGGCGGGGAGTATAGGTTTTGGTGCCATATTTGGTACACAATGGTCGGCTCAAAAATGGCCGTCATGGTGGCATGAGTACGGGTTGACGAGTACCATTGGTTTTCTCGAACTTTTTCCTATTTTGGTGGCCCTGAAAACGTGGCCCGGGGGTTTCCGTGATCACTCTGTGGTGTTCTGGTCTGATAACATGACCGTGGTTGAGTGTATCAATAATCAGGCAGCACGTTGCAGATTGATTCTGAGACTGCTCAAGGAGATTGTGTTGTTATGCATGCAACTGAATGTACTGTTTAGGGCAAGACATGTGCCGGGGGTGATGAACCAAGCGGCTGATGCGCTTTCTCGTTTCCATATGCAGGCCTTCTGGGGTTTTCTGCCCACAGCGGACCCGGTGGCGGCACCCTTTCCCGAAGCTCTCTGGTCTCTCGGTGCCCCGAACTACAAAACCTCGTGGGAGAGAGTTTAGCACCCAGGACGAGGAAGGCATATGAAGGGGCGTTCCGTTCCTATTGGGCCTTTTTGGGTACTGCTAGGGGAGAGTTTTGGGGTCAGGAAGAGTTTGTAGTACAATTTCTGCTCTCTTTACATCAGGCAGGCAAATCAGTAGCTACGGCCCAGAGGCATCGGGCCGCCATTTCCTTTATGGCAAAGGCTCATGGGATCCAGGACCCGACAGCGTCTTTCGTTGTGCAGAAAGCGTTACGTGGGTGGCAACGCCTTGAGGGTCGCAGAGTTGATGAGAGGCACCCGATAGGTCTGGATAGGTTGGCCGTGTTATCCTCCGTACTCCCTGCAACATGTTCATCCCAGTATGAAACTGTGTTATTCCAAGCCGCATTTGCGCTAGCATTCCATGGGGCTATGCGGGTAAGCGAACTAGTGGCAAAGAACAAGAGGGATACGATGGGGGGATTGTGCCGGGAGCACATTCAGGTCAGGGGGGAGACGATGACGGTCTCATTTGTTAGGTCCAAATCCGATCAAGGTGCAATCGGGGACTGTGTAATCATTCAGAGGATCCCCGGGTCTTCCATGTGCCCTGTGGTATGCATAGAGGAATATTTGGCGCAGAGGGTGGCAGCATGGGGGGGACCTTCTTGAGACACGCTGACGCCACCCCACTGACGAGGTTTCAGTTCCAGAGGGTGCTTGCAATGTCGATTTCGGCCGCGGGCTTGAACCCCGGCGAGTTCGGGACCCATTCCTTTCGGATAGGGGCTGCTACTGAGGCTACAGCCAGGGGTCTGAGTGTGGAACAAGTAAAACATGTGGGGCGTTGGTCCTCGAACTGTTATAAAAGGTATGTGCGGTTGCACATGTTGTGAAGCTGTAATGATATACTCACGCTTCTTGTTTCTGTTTGATTTTCAGTTACGCAAGCTTACGAAGCGGGGCGGACTGTACAGTCGACCCGACTCCTGGGGATCAGCGGTCAGAAATCACCGTCTGCGAATAAGGAGGTGTGGGTCGTGGGCCACTCATATGTGAGGCGTGCCGCGGACGTATTCAAAGCAGGTGACATGATTCACGTGGCTGGGGAATACGGGTACAGGGTGTCCTTCTACGGAAAGGGCGGGCTCTGTATTGACCAGTTTCAATTCTTTTTTGAGGGTTTGTTAGAGCGGACAAGGTCACCGCCGTCTATAATCATAGTCCATCTTGGGGGTAACGATCTGGTGGCCACTGGTAGACGACTTCTTCTTGAGGCAATGCTTTCCACAGTAAGTTGGTTGGCAAGGAGAGTTCCAGGGTGCACAATTGCATGGTCCCATATGATCCCACGGAAAGTGTGGCGGGGGGCTATTTCGGTTACTGCATTAAATCATTCAGTAAGGAAGATAAATAACAAAGTGAGTAGATTGTTTCGTTCAGACGCACTGCATTCTGTTTCGCATGCTTGTATCAAAGGGGACAGTATGTATTTGGGGGACGGTGTTCATTTGTCCCGGGTGGGGAACGAGTTACTCATAGGAGACTTCATAGCATGGTTAAGAAGTTTACAGCATGACCTTTAGGTAGGAGTTTTTTGTGGGGGGTCCGGATAGCCGGTCAACTATCCGGCCTGTGGCGGTAAGGTCATGATCGGTGAGCAGTAATTCCAAGATCCCTATGAGGGGGCGTCACCCATTACGGATGGGAGCGCTCGGGGGAGGTGGCCAATTGGCCCCTCAACGGGGAGGCGGTCCTGTCTAAGGAGAGGCCGCCGGAAGGAAAGGAAAGGTGGTCAAGGCCCCTTCCTGGATAGGAGGGGCTACGGCCCCTCCTGGGGAATTTCCCGGGGCCAGGACATCTGCGACGGCAGATGGGTAAGTTGTGTGGGGTGCGGGAGGGGGTTTACGCTACCTTTTAGACACCTCACACGAGTCCTCGAACGACCGTTAAATGGCGTCGAGTTTATTGGGGCCCCCGTCAAGTACAAAGGGAAATTGGTAGATGCACTTGAGGTACGCCTCTGTGCGGTTGCTCCTCTCACAAGTGAGGGGGTATTTCTGGTTTAGGGATCTGACACCGGTTACGACCTTGCCGTTGGCCCTTAACGTTAGGATGTACAATTACAAGTCAAAAGGTTTTGTAGGATGTTAGTTCGGCTAGGAGATCCTTTGTATTAGAGATCTGTTAAGGTTAGCCAAACATCGTAATGTGGAAATGAAATTGTACATAATATGAAACTGTTATTTTAATGTTTTAATTTTTGTTTCATATTTTAATAAATACGGCCGGGAAGGGTGACTCCCTTCCCGCCTTCCAAAAGTACAAGAACTGTTTCCGGTTTCCCAATTCTTGGGGATGATTGTGTTGAGAGGGGGTGGCGGGTATCTCAGCCATATGGAAAGGGGCGACCATTCGGTCCCCCCGAACGTATGGTTGAGTACCACGATCCCCCCGGGAAGCCATCTTGGGCGGGAGGCGAGTCTCGGCTGGTATGCCCGAAGCGGCGTAGCCGGGGCGCGCCTTTTCCCCGCCCTAGAGTGGGCTGGCCTAGACACCAACGCGGCGGGCCACGCCTACGAAAGGCAGGCGGGGGCGGGTTTACTCCCGCCCTGAAGACGGATAAAAGAAGCGGAAGCCAAGAAAGCATCCTCTTGTTCCTGTGCTCTGAAGCTGCACCTCCCCGCTGCACGTGAGCTCGAGACGGAACGAAGAGCCAATTTTGACCCACCCACCAGCCCCTGAGGACAGCGATTCGTTGTGAATACAGTTGACATAGTATCTTTTGTTTTCTCTGTTTTCTTACAGGTTGTGATGATTGTCGTGAAATTCTTAAGATGCAATAAAGATTGGTGATTTTCAGTATGTTTTGCAAATAAAGTAACTTGGAACAAGGATTGATCAGTATTTACGCTTGGTAACAAGTGATGTTTGCATTGTAATCTTAGTAACTTAGGTAGAACTGTCGTATTTATTTTTGGTCGGGCGGTAAGGTCATGATCGGTGAGCAGTAATTCGAAGATCCCTATGAGGGGGCGTCACCCATTACGGATGGGAGCGCTCGGGGGAGGTGGCCAATTGGCCCCTCAACGGGGAGGCGGTCCTGTCTAAGGAGAGGCCGCCGGAAGGAAAGGAAAGGTGGTCAAGGCCCCTTCCTGGATAGGAGGGGCTACGGCCCCTCCTGGGGAATTTCCCGGGGCCAGGACATCTGCGACGGCAGATGGGTAAGTTGTGTGGGGTGCGGGAGGGGGTTTACGCTACCTTTTAGACACCTTACACGAGTCCTCGAACGACCGTTAAATGGCGTCGAGTTTATTGGGGCCCCCGTCAAGTACAAAGGGAAATTGGTAGATGCACTTGAGGTACGCCTCTGTGCGGTTGCTCCTCTCACAAGTGAGGGGGTATTTCTGGTTTAGGGATCTGACACCGGTTACGACCTTGCCGTTGGCCCTTAACGTTAGGATGTACAATTTCAAGTCAAAATGTTTTGTAGGATGTTAGTTCGGCTAGGAGATCCTTTGTATTAGAGATCTGTTAAGGTTAGCCAAACATCGTAATGTGGAAATGAAATTGTACATAATATGAAACTGTTATTTTAATGTTTTAATTTTTGTTTCATATTTTAATAAATACGGCCGGGAAGGGTGACTCCCTTGCCGCCTTCCAAAAGTTCAAGAACTGTTTCCGGTTTCCCAATTCTTGGGGATGATTGTGTTGAGAGGGGGTGGCGGGTATCTCAGCCATATCAACATGAGGCACGATCCAATTGACATTTTCAATCATTTTTGGTACAGTCCAAAAAATCAATTTCCGAATGAAAAATGATGACTCCCGACCTGTCGAACGTTCCCAAAATGGTCTATAATGATGAAATTTTAACATTTAATCTTTTGACTCTAAATGACTGTTGGGTGTGAATTATGACTTTGTCAACTAAAATAAGTGTGTTTAAAGTCATTTCTGTGCCTGAAACGGGTCAAAATTGAAGCTTTTGAATAAGCAAAACTCTGTAAAAATGGCAATTTTGGTCACTGTGAGGGTTTAAAAAGTGGTTATTCAACATGAGGCATGATCCAATTGACATTTTGAATCATTTTTGGTACAGTCCAAAAAATCCATTTTCGGATGAAAAACGATGACTCTGGACCTGTCGAACGATCCCAAAATGGTCAATATGGATGAAATTTTAACATTTAATCTTTTGACTCTGAATGACTGTTGGATGTGAATTATGACTTTGTCAACTAGAATAAGTGTGTTTAAAGTCATTTCTGTGCCTGAAACGGGTCAAAATTGAAGCTTTTGAGTAAGCAAAACTCTGTAAAAATTGCAATTTTGGTCACTTTGAGGGTTTAAATAGTTGTTATTCAACATGAGGCACGATCCAATTGACATTTTAAATCATTTTTGGTACAGTCCAAAAAATCCACTTTCGAATGAAAAACGATGACTCCGGACCTGTCGAACGTTCCCAAAATGGTCTATAATGATGACATTTTTACATTTAATCTTTTGACTCTAAATGACTGTTGAATGTGAATTATGACTTTGTCAACTAAAATAAGTGTGTTGAAAGTCATTTCTGAGCCTGAAACGGGTCAAAATTGAAGCTTTTGAGTAAGCAAAACTCTGTAAAAAATGGCAATTTTGGTCACTGTGAGGGTTTAAAAAGTGGTTATTCAACATGAGGCACGATCCAATTGACATTTTGAATCATTTTTGGTACAGTCCAAAAAATCAATTTTCGGATGAAAAACGATGACTCCGGACCTGTCGAACGATCCCAAAATGGTCAATATGGATGAAATTTTAACATTTAATCTTTTGACTCTAAATGACTGTTGGATGTGAATTATGACTTTGTCAACTAAAATAAGTGTGTTTAAAGTCATTTCTGTGCCTGAAACGGGTCAAAATTGAAGCTTTTGAGTAAGCAAAACTCTGTAAAAATGGCAATTTTGGTCACTGTGAGGGTTTCAAAAGTGGTTATTCAACATGAGGCATGATCCAATTGACATTTTGAATCATTTTTGGTACAGTCCTAAAAATCAATTTTCGGATGAAAAACGATGACTCCGGACCTGTAGAACGATCCTAAAATGGTCAATATGGATGACATTTTAACATTTAATCTTTTGACTCTAAATGACTGTTGGATGTGAATTATGACTTTGTCAACTAGAATAAGTGTGTTTAAAGTCATTTCTGTTCCTGAAATGGGTCAAAATTGAAGCTTTTGAGTAAGCAAAACTCTGTAAAAATGGCAATTTTGGTCACTGTGAGGGTTTAAATAGTTGTTATTCAACATGAGGCACGATCCAATTGACATTTTCAATCATTTTTGGTACAGTCCAAAAAATCAATTTCCGGTTGAAAAATGATGACTCCGGACCTGTCGAACGTTCCCAAAATGGTCTATAATGATGAAATTTTAACATTTAATCTTTTGACTCTAAATGACTGTTGGATATGAATTATGACTTTGTCAACTAAAATAAGTGTGTTTAAAGTCATTTCTGTGCCTGAAACGGGTCAAAATTGAAGCTTTTGAATAAGCAAAACTCTGTAAAAATGGCAATTTTGGTCACTGTGAGGGTTTAAAAAGTGGTTATTCAACATGAGGCATGATCCAATTGACATTTTGAATCATTTTTGGTACAGTCCAAAAAATCCATTTTCGGATGAAAAACGATGACTCCGGACCTGTCGAACGATCCCAAAATGGTCAATATGGATGAAATTTTAACATTTAATCTTTTGAATCTAAATGACTGTTGGATGTGAATTATGACTTTGTCAACTAAAATAAGTGTGTTTAAAGTCATTTCTGTGCCTGAAATGGGTCAAAATTGAAGCTTTTGAGTAAGCAAAACTCTGTAAAAATGGCAATTTTGGTCACTGTGAGGGTTTAAATAGTTGTTATTCAACATGAGGCACGATCAAATTGACATTTTGAATCATTTTTGGTACAGTCCAAAAAATCGATTTTCGGATGAAAAACGATGACTCTGGACCTGTCGAACGTTCCCAAAATGGTCTATAATGATGAAATTTTAACATTTAATCTTTTGACTCTAAATGACTGTTGGATGTGAATTGTGACTTTGTCAAATAGAATAAGTGTGTTTAAAGTCATTTCTGTGCCTGAAATGGTTCAACATTGAAGCTTTTGAGTAAGCAAAACTCTGTAAAAATGGCAATTTTGGTCACTGTGAGGGTTTCAAAAGTGGTTATTCAACATGAGGCATGATCCAATTGACATTTTGAATAATTTTTGGTACAGTCCTAAAAATCAATTTTCGGATGAAAAACGATGACTCCGGACCTGTCGAACGATCCTAAAATGGTCAATATGGATGACATTTTAACATTTAATCTTTTGACTCTAAATGACTGTTGGATGTGAATTATGACTTTGTCAACTAGAATAAGTGTGTTTAAAGTCATTTCTGTTCCTGAAATGGGTCAAAATTGAAGCTTTTGAGTAAGCAAAACTCTGTAAAAATGGCAATTTTGGTCACTGTGAGGGTTTAAATAGTTGTTATTCAACATGAGGCACGATCCAATTGACATTTTAAATCATTTTTGGTACAGTCCAAAAAATCCATTTTCGGATGAAAAACGATGACTCCGGACCTGTCGAACGTTCCCAAAATGGTCTATAATGATGACATTTTTACATTTAATCTTTTGACTCTAAATGACTGTTGAATGTGAATTATGACTTTGTCATTTAAAATAAGCATGTTGAAAGTCATTTCTGTGCCTGAAACGGGTAAAAATTGAAGCTTTTGAGAACGCAAAACTCTTTAAAAATGGCAATTTTGGTCACTGTGAGGGTTTAAAAAGTGGTTATTCAACATGAGGCACGATCCAATTGACATTTTCAATCATTTTTGGTACAGTCCAAAAAATCAATTTCCGGATGAAAAATGATGACTCCGGACCTGTCGAACGTTCCCAAAATGGTCTATAATGATGA
The DNA here is from genome assembly GCF_964263255.1 of Lissotriton vulgaris. Taxonomy (NCBI): domain Eukaryota; kingdom Metazoa; phylum Chordata; class Amphibia; order Caudata; family Salamandridae; genus Lissotriton; species Lissotriton vulgaris. Next base: position 183,762 of record NW_028250879.1, on the reverse strand, counting down.
AATTTTAACATTTAATCTTTTGACTCTAAATGACTGTTGGATATGAATTATGACTTTGTCAACTAAAATAAGTGTGTTTAAAGTCATTTCTGAGCCTGAAACGGGTCAAAATTGAAGCTTTTGGGTAAGCAAAACTCTGTAAAAAATGGCAATTTTGGTCACTGTGAGGGTTTAAAAAGTGGTTATTCAACATGAGGCACGATCCAATTGACATTTTGAATCATTTTTGGTACAGTCCAAAAAATCAATTTTCGGATAAAGAAAGATGACTCCGGACCTGTCGAACGATCCCAAAATGGTCTATAATGATGAAATTTTAACATTTAGTCTTTTGACTCTAAATGACTGTTGAATGTGAATTGTGACTTTGTCAACTAAAATAAGTGTGTTTAAAGTCATTTCTGAGCCTGAAACGGGTCAAAATTGAAGCTTTTGAGTAAGCAAAACTCTGTAAAAATGGCAATTTTGCTCACTGTGAGGGTTTAAAAAGTGGTTATTCACCATGAGGCACGATCCAATTGACATTTTGAATCATTTTTGGTACAGTCCAAAAAATCAATTTTCGGATAAAGAAAGATGACTCCGGACCTGTCGAACGATCCCAAAATGGTCTATAATGATGAAATTTTAACATTTAATCTTTTGACTCTAAATGACTGTTGGATGTGAATTATGACTTTGTCAACTAGAATAAGTGTGTTTAAAGTCATTTCTGTGCCTGAAATGGGTCAAAAGTGAAGCTTTTGAGTAAGCAAAACTCTGTAAAAATGGCAATTTTGGTCACTGTGAGGGTTTAAATAGTTGTTATTCAACATGAGGCACGATCCAATTGACATTTTAAATCATTTTTGGTACAGTCCAAAAAATCCATTTTCGGATGAAAAACGATGACTCCGGACCTGTCGAACGATCCCAAAATGGTCTATAATGATGACATTTTTACATTTAATCTTTTGACTCTAAATGACTGTTGAATGTGAATTATGACTTTGTCAATTAAAATAAGCGTGTTGAAAGTCATTTCTGTGCCTGAAACGGGTCTAAATTGAAGCTTTTGAGTAAGCAAAACTCTTTAAAAATGGCAATTTTGGTCACTGTGAGGGTTTAAAAAGTGGTTATTGGAAAGGGGCGACCATTCGGTCCCCCCGAACGTATGGTTGAGTACCACGATCCCCCCGGGAAGCCATCTTGGGCGGGAGGCGAGTCTCGGCTGGTATGCCCGAAGCGGCGTAGCCGGGGCGCGCCTTTTCCCCGCCCTAGAGTGGGCTGGCCTAGACACCAACGCGGCGGGCCACGCCTACGAAAGGCAGGCGGGGGCGGGTTTACTCCCGCCCTGAAGACGGATAAAAGAAGCGGAAGCCAAGAAAGCATCCTCTTGTTCCTGTGCTCTGAAGCTGCACCTCCCCGCTGCACGTGAGCTCGAGACGGAACGAAGAGCCAATTTTGACCCACCCACCAGCCCCTGAGGACAGCGATTCGTTGTGAATACAGTTGACATAGTATCTTTTGTTTTCTCTGTTTTCTTACAGGTTGTGATGATTGTCGTGAAATTCTTAAGATGCAATAAAGATTGGTGATTTTCAGTATGTTTTGCAAATAAAGTAACTTGGAACAAGGATTGATCAGTATTTACGCTTGGTAACAAGTGATGTTTGCGTTGTAATCTTAGTAACTTAGGTAGAACTGTCGTATTTATTTTTGGTCGGGCGGTAAGGTCATGATCGGTGAGCAGTAATTCGAAGATCCCTATGAGGGGGCGTCACCCATTACGGATGGGAGCGCTCGGGGGAGGTGGCCAATTGGCCCCTCAACGGGGAGGCGGTCCTGTCTAAGGAGAGGCCACCGGAAGGAAAGGAAAGGTGGTCAAGGCCCCTTCCTGGATAGGAGGGGCTACGGCCCCTCCTGGGGAATTTCCCGGGGCCAGGACATCTGCAACGGCAGATGGGTAAGTTGTGTGGGGTGCGGGAGGGGGTTTACGCTACCTTTTAGACACCTTACACGAGTCCTCGAACGACCGTTAAATGGCGTCGAGTTTATTGGGGCCCCCGTCAAGTACAAAGGGAAATTGGTAGATGCACTTGAGGTACGCCTCTGTGCGGTTGCTCCTCTCACAAGTGAGGGGGTATTTCTGGTTTAGGGATCTGACACCGGTTACGACCTTGCCGTTGGCCCTTAACGTTAGGATGTACAATTTCAAGTCAAAATGTTTTGTAGGATGTTAGTTCGGCTAGGAGATCCTTTGTATTAGAGATCTGTTAAGGTTAGCCAAACATCGTAATGTGGAAATGAAATTGTACATAATATGAAACTGTTATTTTAATGTTTTAATTTTTGTTTCATATTTTAATAAATACGGCCGGGAAGGGTGACTCCCTTGCCGCCTTCCAAAAGTTCAAGAACTGTTTCCGGTTTCCCAATTCTTGGGGATGATTGTGTTGAGAGGGGGTGGCGGGTATCTCAGCCATATCAACATGAGGCACGATCCAATTGACATTTTCAATCATTTTTGGTACAGTCCAAAAAATCAATTTCCGAATGAAAAATGATGACTCCCGACCTGTCGAACGTTCCCAAAATGGTCTATAATGATGAAATTTTACCATTTAATCTTTTGACTCTAAATGACTGTTGGATGTGAATTATGACTTTGTCAACTAAAATAAGTGTGTTTAAAGTCATTTCTGTGCCTGAAACGGGTCAAAATTGAAGCTTTTGAATAAGCAAAACTCTGTAAAAATGGCAATTTTGGTCACTGTGAGGGTTTAAAAAGTGGTTATTCAACATGAGGCATGATCCAATTGACATTTTGAATCATTTTTGGTACAGTCCAAAAAATCCATTTTCGGATGAAAAACGATGACTCTGGACCTGTCGAACGATCCCAAAATGGTCAATATGGATGAAATTTTAACATTTATTCTTTTGACTCTGAATGACTGTTGGATGTGAATTATGACTTTGTCAACTAGAATAAGTGTGTTTAAAGTCATTTCTGTGCCTGAAACGGGTCAAAATTGAAGCTTTTGAGTAAGCAAAACTCTGTAAAAATTGCAATTTTGGTCACTTTGAGGGTTTAAATAGTTGTTATTCAACATGAGGCACGATCCAATTGACATTTTAAATCATTTTTGGTACAGTCCAAAAAATCCACTTTCGAATGAAAAACGATGACTCCGGACCTGTCGAACGTTCCCAAAATGGTCTATAATGATGACATTTTTACATTTAATCTTTTGACTCTAAATGACTGTTGAATGTGAATTATGACTTTGTCAACTAAAATAAGTGTGTTGAAAGTCATTTCTGAGCCTGAAACGGGTCAAAATTGAAGCTTTTGAGTAAGCAAAACTCTGTAAAAAATGGCAATTTTGGTCACTGTGAGGGTTTAAAAAGTGGTTATTCAACATGAGGCACGATCCAATTGACATTTTGAATCATTTTTGGTACAGTCCAAAAAATCAATTTTCGGATGAAAAACGATGACTCCGGACCTGTCGAACGATTCCAAAATGGTCAATATGGATGAAATTTTAACATTTAATCTTTTGACTCTAAATGACTGTTGGATGTGAATTATGACTTTGTCAACTAAAATAAGTGTGTTTAAAGTCATTTCTGTGCCTGAAACGGGTCAAAATTGAAGCTTTTGAGTAAGCAAAACTCTGTAAAAATGGCAATTTTGGTCACTGTGAGGGTTTCAAAAGTGGTTATTCAACATGAGGCATGATCCAATTGACATTTTGAATCATTTTTGGTACAGTCCTAAAAATCAATTTTCGGATGAAAAACGATGACTCCGGACCTGTAGAGCGATCCTAAAATGGTCAATATGGATGACATTTTAACATTTAATCTTTTGACTCTAAATGACTGTTGGATGTGAATTATGACTTTGTCAACTAGAATAAGTGTGTTTAAAGTCATTTCTGTTCCTGAAATGGGTCAAAATTGAAGCTTTTGAGTAAGCAAAACTCTGTAAAAATGGCAATTTTGGTCACTGTGAGGGTTTAAATAGTTGTTATTCAACATGAGGCACGATCCAATTGACATTTTCAATCATTTTTGGTACAGTCCAAAAAATCAATTTCCGGTTGAAAAATGATGACTCCGGACCTGTCGAACGTTCCCAAAATGGTCTATAATGATGAAATTTTAACATTTAATCTTTTGACTCTAAATGACTGTTGGATATGAATTATGACTTTGTCAACTAAAATAAGTGTGTTTAAAGTCATTTCTGTGCCTGAAACGGGTCAAAATTGAAGCTTTTGAATAAGCAAAACTCTGTAAAAATGGCAATTTTGGTCACTGTGAGGGTTTAAAAAGTGGTTATTCAACATGAGGCATGATCCAATTGACATTTTGAATCATTTTTGGTACAGTCCAAAAAATCCATTTTCGGATGAAAAACGATGACTCCGGACCTGTCGAACGATCCCAAAATGGTCAATATGGATGAAATTTTAACATTTAATCTTTTGAATCTAAATGACTGTTGGATGTGAATTATGACTTTGTCAACTAAAATAAGTGTGTTTAAAGTCATTTCTGTGCCTGAAATGGGTAAAAATTGAAGCTTTTGAGTAAGCAAAACTCTGTAAAAATGGCAATTTTGGTCACTGTGAGGGTTTAAATAGTTGTTATTCAACATGAGGCACGATCAAATTGACATTTTGAATCATTTTTGGTACAGTCCAAAAAATCGATTTTCGGATGAAAAACGATGACTCTGGACCTGTCGAACGTTCCCAAAATGGTCTATAATGATGAAATTTTAACATTTAATCTTTTGACTCTAAATGACTGTTGGATGTGAATTGTGACTTTGTCAAATAGAATAAGTGTGTTTAAAGTCATTTCTGTGCCTGAAATGGTTCAAAATTGAAGCTTTTGAGTAAGCAAAACTCTGTAAAAATGGCAATTTTGGTCACTGTGAGGGTTTCAAAAGTGGTTATTCAACATGAGGCATGATCCAATTGACATTTTGAATAATTTTTGGTACAGTCCTAAAAATCAATTTTCGGATGAAAAACGATGACTCCGGACCTGTCGAACGATCCTAAAATGGTCAATATGGATGACATTTTAACATTTAATCTTTTGACTCTAAATGACTGTTGGATGTGAATTATGACTTTGTCAACTAGAATAAGTGTGTTTAAAGTCATTTCTGTTCCTGAAATGGGTCAAAATTGAAGCTTTTGAGTAAGCAAAACTCTGTAAAAATGGCAATTTTGGTCACTGTGAGGGTTTAAATAGTTGTTATTCAACATGAGGCACGATCCAATTGACATTTTAAATCATTTTTGGTACAGTCCAAAAAATCCATTTTCGGATGAAAAACGATGACTCCGGACCTGTCGAACGTTCCCAAAATGGTCTATAATGATGACATTTTTACATTTAATCTTTTGACTCTAAATGACTGTTGAATGTGAATTATGACTTTGTCATTTAAAATAAGCATGTTGAAAGTCATTTCTGTGCCTGAAACGGGTAAAAATTGAAGCTTTTGAGAACGCAAAACTCTTTAAAAATGGCAATTTTGGTCACTGTGAGGGTTTAAAAAGTGGTTATTCAACATGAGGCACGATCCAATTGACATTTTCAATCATTTTTGGTACAGTCCAAAAAATCAATTTCCGGATGAAAAATGATGACTCCGGACCTGTCGAACGTTCCCAAAATGGTCTATAATGATGAAATTTTAACATTTAATCTTTTGACTCTAAATGACTGTTGGATATGAATTATGACTTTGTCAACTAAAATAAGTGTGTTTAAAGTCATTTCTGAGCCTGAAACGGGTCAAAATTGAAGCTTTTGGGTAAGCAAAACTCTGTAAAAAATGGCAATTTTGGTCACTGTGAGGGTTTAAAAAGTGGTTATTCAACATGAGGCACGATCCAATTGACATTTTGAATCATTTTTGGTACAGTCCAAAAAATCAATTTTCGGATAAAGAAAGATGACTCCGGACCTGTCGAACGATCCCAAAATGGTCTATAATGATGAAATTTTAACATTTAGTCTTTTGACTCTAAATGACTGTTGAATGTGAATTGTGACTTTGTCAACTAAAATAAGTGTGTTTAAAGTCATTTCTGAGCCTGAAACGGGTCAAAATTGAAGCTTTTGAGTAAGCAAAACTCTGTAAAAATGGCAATTTTGGTCACTGTGAGAGTTTAAAAAGTGGTTATTCACCATGAGGCACGATCCAATTGACATTTTGAATCATTTTTGGTACAGTCCAAAAAATCAATTTTCGGATAAAGAAAGATGACTCCGGACCTGTCGAACGATCCCAAAATGGTCTATAATGATGAAATTTTAACATTTAATCTTTTCACTCTAAATGACTGTTGGATGTGAATTATGACTTTGTCAACTAGAATAAGTGTGTTTAAAGTCATTTCTGTGCCTGAAATGGGTCAAAAGTGAAGCTTTTGAGTAAGCAAAACTCTGTAAAAATGGCAATTTTGGTCACTGTGAGGGTTTAAATAGTTGTTATTCAACATGAGGCACGATCCAATTGACATTTTAAATCATTTTTGGTACAGTCCAAAAAATCCATTTTCGGATGAAAAACGATGACTCCGGACCTGTCGAACGATCCCAAAATGGTCTATAATGATGACATTTTTACATTTAATCTTTTGACTCTAAATGACTGTTGAATGTGAATTATGACTTTGTCAATTAAAATAAGCGTGTTGAAAGTCATTTCTGTGCCTGAAACGGGTCTAAATTGAAGCTTTTGAGTAAGCAAAACTCTTTAAAAATGGCAATTTTGGTCACTGTGAGGGTTTAAAAAGTGGTTATTGGAAAGGGGCGACCATTCGGTCCCCCCGAACGTATGGTTGAGTACCACGATCCCCCCGGGAAGCCATCTTGGGCGGGAGGCGAGTCTCGGCTGGTATGCCCGAAGCAGCGTAGCCGGGGCGCGCCTTTTCCCCGCCCTAGAGTGGGCTGGCCTAGACACCAACGCGGCCGGCCACGCCCTCGGAGGCAGGCGGGGGCGGGTTTACTCCCGCCCTGAAGACGGATAAAAGAAGCGGAAGCCAAGAAAGCATCCTCTTGTTCCTGTGCTCTGAAGCTGCACCTCCCCGCTGCACGTGAGCTCGAGACGGAACGAAGAGCCAATTTTGAGCGTTGTAATCTTTCTTTTGTCTTACAGATATCCCGTCTGAGAATGCCTAAGAAAGTCGAAAAGCGGGTCGGTACCGAGCAGATGCTCCGCATGCTCATGAAGGAGATAGCCGATCTGAAGAAGAAGGTGGAGGCTAAGGACGGGGCGGGAGGACCGAAACGGCCTTTGCAGGAAGCAGTCCCCGGTGGGAAAAGCAAGAGGCCCAGAAGGGGAGCACTTGGGGGAGACACCCCGGTTCCCGATAACCCACGAGAGGAGCCAATCCCGGTGCCGAAAGAGGGGAATCCAATTCCTGTGGTGGTCACCCCCGTGAACAGGGAGGATATGCCCCCCGAGTTGGCGGCACAATTGGCAGCGTGGTTGGGAAAAGATAGCGAGGGCGCCACGGCTGACGACGCCCGGGCAGTAATGAGACAACTGCGGGAATCTAGGGAGGCTGCGAAGGCAACATCTCCTGTTCCCCCACTGGGTCCGGCGGCCGGAAGTACAGCAGGCCCAAGTTCGGCGACAAGCACGGGGTTTACTTCAGGTAAGCGGCCATTGCCGATTGCGGGGGAGGGGTCTGTACCTTCTCGAAGGGAGAAAATTGCCCAGCATGTCCCACTAGAAATTAAGGAATTGATTTGGGCAGATAAGTATGTAAATATGTTTTCGTTGCTTACCGACCATTACGAGATAGAGCATGTGAAGAGCCAAAAGGAGCTCATGCATCCGAGTGTTTGGCGCGCAAAAATGGCCGCCTTTAAGGTCGACGAGAATATTGGTACTTGGGGCAGAGCGTGGGGCATATTTACCTCCATCATGGGCGAGCGCAGGCCCGAGTTGCTGACCGAGTTACCCATTTATCAGTCACGTATTATGGAGTATTCCGTAGCATATGGGGGCAATCAGTGGTTCTGCTATGACAATCTGTGTAGGAAAGCTAAGGAACACAACCCATTGTTGACTTGGGATTGTTACGACTCTGTGTCATGGCAAAAAATGGAGAGTACAGGAATGTTGAAGGTACCATTGGTGGGGAGTAACGGAGGAGAATCTTCCCGCCAAAACTCTGGGACGCCCTTTCGGACGGGTGCAGGTAATAAGTACCACTCGAAACCGAGTGGCAACACAGGAAAAAGGGGGATCTGTTGGAATTTTAACAGAGGGAAATGTACGAGGCCCCAGGGGTCATGCAAATTCAGACATGAGTGTGGGGGGTGTGGGCAGTCATCCCATCCTGAGTCCATGTGCAGAGCCAAAACGGGTGATAACGGTGGTAAGGGAGGCGCCAAACAGGTCTGATATAGTCCGAGGGGCGCCTTTACCTACCCCGATTGATACCATGGCAATGATTCCTTGGCTCAACGAATACCCGGATCATGCTTCCGCTGGGGTGTTACGAAACGGGTTTTCATATGGTTTCCGCATCCCAGTGGGGGATTTTCAGGGTGTAGCAAATTGTAAAAATCAACTGTCGGTCTTGCGGCACACGGCGGTGGTACAGCTAAAGATTGGGAAGGAGGTGACTCGAGGTCGCGTCGCCGGCCCATTCGATTTGCCACCGGTTGTTAACTTTGTTTGTTCTCCTCTAGGGGTGGTCCCCAAGAAGGACCCGGGTGAGTTTCGGCTGATACATAACTTGTCAGCCCCACGTGGTCTTTCCGTGAATGACGCGATAGACCCGGAAGTGTGTTCAGTGCGGTATGCATCTTTCGATGAGGCCGTAGCCATGTTGAATCGCCTGGGGCCCGGGGCGCTGATGGCGAAATCAGATATCGAGTCAGCGTTCCGGTTGCTCCCGGTACACCCAGACGATCAGCGTCTTCTTGGTTTCAGGTTTCAGGGTCGCTATTACATGGATAGATGTATGCCAATGGGGTGCTCGATTTCATGTGCCTATTTCGAGAAGTTCAGTTGTTTTCTGCAGTGGGTATTCACAAAGACGACAGGTTTTCAACATGTTATGCACTATCTCGATGACTTTCTGTTTTTGGGGGCAGCCGGGGATCCTGAGTGTGGACAGGCTTTACAGGAATTTTGTGTCTTAATGAATCGATTTGGTGTGCCATTGGCGCCAGGTAAGACTGTGGGGCCCTCGACCTTGATCGAGTTTCTGGGGATCGAGCTCGACTCGGTAGAGGGTTGTTTTCGATTACCCAAGAAAAAAGTGTTGAAATTTAGGTTATCACTTGAGACATGTATTCGTGCGACAAAAGTAAACCTGCATCAATTACAACAGATGGTGGGTCAGTTGAACTTTGCCCTAAGAGTGATACCAATGGCGCGCCCCTTTTCCCGTTCGATTGCACAAGCCATGGTCGGCCTGAAGGAAGGACATCACCGCACGAGACTCTCGGCAGAGGTTCGCCAGGACATGCGCATTTGGTTGGCATTTCTGGCGGATTTCAATGGTCGAATTGTCTGGAACAAACCAGCGGTGTCCTCCAAGGAGCTGGGCCTTTGGACAGATTCGGCGGGGAGTATAGGTTTTGGTGCCATATTTGGTACACAATGGTCGGCTCAAAAATGGCCGTCATGATGGCATGAGTACGGGTTGACGAGTACCATTGGTTTTCTCGAACTTTTTCCTATTTTGGTGGCCCTGAAAACGTGGCCCGGGGGTTTCCGTGATCACTCTGTGGTGTTCTGGTCTGATAACATGACCGTGGTTGAGTGTATCAATAATCAGGCAGCACGTTGCAGATTGATTCTGAGACTGCTCAAGGAGATTGTGTTGTTATGCATGCAACTGAATGTACTGTTTAGGGCAAGATATGTGCCGGGGGTGATGAACCAAGCGGCTGATGCGCTTTCTCGTTTCCATATGCAGGCCTTCTGGGGTTTTCTGCCCACAGCGGACCCGGTGGCGGCACCCTTTCCCGAAGCTCTCTGGTCTCTCGGTGCCCCGAACTACAAAACCTCGTGGGAGAGAGTTTAGCACCCAGGACGAGGAAGGCATATGAAGGGGCGTTCCGTTCCTATTGGGCCTTTTTGGGTACTGCTAGGGGAGAGTTTTGGGGTCAGGAAGAGTTTGTAGTACAATTTCTGCTCTCTTTACATCAGGCAGGCAAATCAGTAGCTACGGCCCAGAGGCATCGGGCCGCCATTTCCTTTATGGCAAAGGCTCATGGGATCCAGGACCCGACAGCGTCTTTCGTTGTGCAGAAAGCGTTACGTGGGTGGCAACGCCTTGAGGGTCGCAGAGTTGATGAGAGGCACCCGATAGGTCTGGATAGGTTGGCCGTGTTATCCTCCGTACTCCCTGCAACATGTTCATCCCAGTATGAAACTGTGTTATTCCAAGCCGCATTTGCGCTAGCATTCCATGGGGCTATGCGGGTAAGCGAACTAGTGGCAAAGAACAAGAGGGATACGATGGGGGGATTGTGCCGGGAGCACATTCAGGTCAGGGGGGAGACGATGACGGTCTCATTTGTTAGGTCCAAATCCGATCAAGGTGCAATCGGGGACTGTGTAATCATTCAGAGGATCCCCGGGTCTTCCATGTGCCCTGTGGTATGCATAGAGGAATATTTGGCGCAGAGGGTGGCAGCATGGGGGGGGACCTTCTTGAGACACGCTGACGCCACCCCACTGACGAGGTTTCAGTTCCAGAGGGTGCTTGCGATGTCGATTTCGGCCGCGGGCTTGAACCCCGGCGAGTTCGGGACCCATTCCTTTCGGATAGGGGCTGCTACTGAGGCTACAGCCAGGGGTCTGAGTGTGGAACAAGTAAAACATGTGGGGCGTTGGTCCTCGAACTGTTATAAAAGGTATGTGCGGTTGCACATGTTGTGAAGCTGTAATGATATACTCACGCTTCTTGTTTCTGTTTGATTTTCAGTTACGCAAGCTTACGAAGCGGGGCGGACTGTACAGTCGACCCGACTCCTGGGGATCAGCGGTCAGAAATCACCGTCTGCGAATAAGGAGGTGTGGGTCGTGGGCCACTCATATGTGAGGCGTGCCGCGGACGTATTCAAAGCAGGTGACATGATTCACGTGGCTGGGGAATACGGGTACAGGGTGTCCTTCTACGGAAAGGGCGGGCTCTGTATTGACCAGTTTCAATTCTTTTTTAGGGTTTGTTAGAGCGGACAAGGTCACCGCCGTCTATAATCATAGTCCATCTTGGGGGTAACGATCTGGTGGCCACTGGTAGACGACTTCTTCTTGAGGCAATGCTTTCCACAGTAAGTTGGTTGGCAAGGAGAGTTCCAGGGTGCACAATTGCATGGTCCCATATGATCCCACGGAAAGTGTGGCGGGGGGCTATTTCGGTTACTGCATTAAATCATTCAGTAAGGAAGATAAATAACAAAGTGAGTAGATTGTTTCGTTCAGACGCACTGCATTCTGTTTCGCATGCTTGTATCAAAGGGGACAGTATGTATTTGGGGGACGGTGTTCATTTGTCCCGGGTGGGGAACGAGTTACTCATAGGAGACTTCATAGCATGGTTAAGGAGTTTACAGCATGACCTTTAGGTAGGAGTTTTTTGTGGGGGGTCCGGATAGCCGGTCAACTATCCGGCCTGTGGCGGTAAGGACATGATCGGTGAGCAGTAATTCGAAGATCCCTATGAGGGGGCGTCACCCATTACGGATGGGAGCGCTCGGGGGAGGTGGCCAATTCGCCCCTCAACGGGGAGGCGGTCCTGTCTAAGGAGAGGCCGCCGGAAGGAAAGGAAAGGTGGTCAAGGCCCCTTCCTGGATAGGAGGGGCTACGGCCCCTCCTGGGGAATTTCCCGGGGCCAGGACATCTGCGACGGCAGATGGGTAAGTTGTGTGGGGTGCGGGAGGGGGTTTACGCTACCTTTTAGACACCTCACACGAGTCCTCGAACGACCGTTAAATGGCGTCGAGTTTATTGGGGCCCCCGTCAAGTACAAAGGGAAATTGGTAGATGCACTTGAGGTACGCCTCTGTGCGGTTGCTCCTCTCACAAGTGAGGGGGTATTTCTGGTTTAGGGATCTGACACCGGTTACGACCTTGCCGTTGGCCCTTAACGTTAGGATGTACAATTACAAGTCAAAAGGTTTTGTAGGATGTTAGTTCGGCTAGGAGATCCTTTGTATTAGAGATCTGTTAAGGTTAGCCAAACATCGTAATGTGGAAATGAAATTGTACATAATATGAAACTGTTATTTTAATGTTTTAATTTTTGTTTCATATTTTAATAAATACGGCCGGGAAGGGTGACTCCCTTCCCGCCTTCCAAAAGTTCAAGAACTGTTTCCGGTTTCCCAATTCTTGGGGATGATTGTGTTGAGAGGGGGTGGCGGGTATCTCAGCCATATGGAAAGGGGCGACCATTCGGTCCCCCCGAACGTATGGTTGAGTACCACGATCCCCCCGGGAAGCCATCTTGGGCGGGAGGCGAGTCTCGGCTGGTATGCCCGAAGCGGCGTAGCCGGGGCGCGCCTTTTCCCCACCCTAGAGTGGGCTGGCCTAGACACCAACGCGGCCGGCCACGCCCTCGGAGGCAGGCGGGGGCGGGTTTACTCCCGCCCTGAAGACGGATAAAAGAAGCGGAAGCCAAGAAAGCATCCTCTTGTTCCTGTGCTCTGAAGCTGCACCTCCCCGCTGCACGTGAGCTCGAGACGGAACGAAGAGCCAATTTTGACCCACCCACCAGCCCCTGAGGACAGCGATTCGTTGTGAATACAGTTGACATAGTATCTTTTGTTTTCTCTGTTTTCTTACAGGTTGTGATGATTGTCGTGAAATTCTTAAGATGCAATAAAGATTGGTGATTTTCAGTATGTTTTGCAAATAAAGTAACTTGGAACAAGGATTGATCAATATTTACGCTTGGTAACAAGTGATGTTTGCGTTGTAATCTTAGTAACTTAGGTAGAACTGTCGTATTTATTTTTGGTCGGGCGGTAAGGTCATGATCGGTGAGCAGTAATTCGAAGATCCCTATGAGGGGGCGTCACCCATTACGGATGGGAGCGCTCGGGGGAGGTGGCCAATTGGCCCCTCAACGGGGAGGCGGTCCTGTCTAAGGAGAGGCCGCCGGAAGGAAAGGAAAGGTGGTCAAGGCCCCTTCCTGGATAGGAGGGGCTACGGCCCCTCCTGGGGAATTTCCCGGGGCCAGGACATCTGCGACGGCAGATGGGTAAGTTGTGTGGGGTGCGGGAGGGGGTTTACGCTACCTTTTAGACACCTTACACGAGTCCTCGAACGACCGTTAAATGGCGTCGAGTTTATTGGGGCCCCCGTCAAGTACAAAGGGAAATTGGTAGATGCACTTGAGGTACGCCTCTGTGCGGTTGCTCCTCTCACAAGTGAGGGGGTATTTCTGGTTTAGGGATCTGACACCGGTTGCGACCTTGCCGTTGGCCCTTAACGTTAGGATGTACAATTTCAAGTCAAAATGTTTTGTAGGATGTTAGTTCGGCTAGGAGATCCTTTGTATTAGAGATCTGTTAAGGTTAGCCAAACATCGTAATGTGGAAATGAAATTGTACATAATATGAAACTGTTATTTTAATGTTTTAATTTTTGTTTCATATTTTAATAAATACGGCCGGGAAGGGTGACTCCCTTGCCGCCTTCCAAAAGTTCAAGAACTGTTTCCGGTTTCCCAATTCTTGGGGATGATTGTGTTGAGAGGGGGTGGCGGGTATCTCAGCCATATCAACATGAGGCACGATCCAATTGACATTTTCAATCATTTTTGGTACAGTCCAAAAAATCAATTTCCGAATGAAAAATGATGACTCCCGACCTGTCGAACGTTCCCAAAATGGTCTATAATGATGAAATTTTAACATTTAATCTTTTGACTCTAAATGACTGTTGGATGTGAATTATGACTTTGTCAACTAAAATAAGTGTGTTTAAAGTCATTTCTGTGCCTGAAACGGGTCAAAATTGAAGCTTTTGAATAAGCAAAACTCTGTAAAAATGGCAATTTTGGTCACTGTGAGGGTTTAAAAAGTGGTTATTCAACATGAGGCATGATCCAATTGACATTTTGAATCATTTTTGGTACAGTCCAAAAAATCCATTTTCGGATGAAAAACGATGACTCTGGACCTGTCGAACGATCCCAAAATGGTCAATATGGATGAAATTTTAACATTTAATCTTTTGACTCTGAATGACTGTTGGATGTGAATTATGACTTTGTCAACTAGAATAAGTGTGTTTAAAGTCATTTCTGTGCCTGAAACGGGTCAAAATTGAAGCTTTTGAGTAAGCAAAACTCTGTAAAAATTGCAATTTTGGTCACTTTGAGGGTTTAAATAGTTGTTATTCAACATGAGGCACGATCCAATTGACATTTTAAATCATTTTTGGTACAGTCCAAAAAATCCACTTTCGAATGAAAAACGATGACTCCGGACCTGTCGAACGTTCCCAAAATGGTCTATAATGATGACATTTTTACATTTAATCTTTTGACTCTAAATGACTGTTGAATGTGAATTATGACTTTGTCAACTAAAATAAGTGTGTTGAAAGTCATTTCTGAGCCTGAAACGGGTCAAAATTGAAGCTTTTGAGTAAGCAAAACTCTGTAAAAAATGGCAATTTTGGTCACTGTGAGGGTTTAAAAAGTGGTTATTCAACATGAGGCACGATCCAATTGACATTTTGAATCATTTTTGGTACAGTCCAAAAAATCAATTTTCGGATGAAAAACGATGACTCCGGACCTGTCGAACGATCCCAAAATGGTCAATATGGATGAAATTTTAACATTTAATCTTTTGACTCTAAATGACTGTTGGATGTGAATTATGACTTTGTCAACTAAAATAAGTGTGTTTAAAGTCATTTCTGTGCCTGAAACGGGTCAAAATTGAAGCTTTTGAGTAAGCAAAACTCTGTAAAAATGGCAATTTTGGTCACTGTGAGGGTTTCAAAAGTGGTTATTCAACATGAGGCATGATCCAATTGACATTTTGAATCATTTTTGGTACAGTCCTAAAAATCAATTTTCGGATGAAAAACGATGACTCCGGACCTGTAGAACGATCCTAAAATGGTCAATATGGATGACATTTTAACATTTAATCTTTTGACTCTAAATGACTGTTGGATGTGAATTATGACTTTGTCAACTAGAATAAGTGTGTTTAAAGTCATTTCTGTTCCTGAAATGGGTCAAAATTGAAGCTTTTGAGTAAGCAAAACTCTGTAAAAATGGCAATTTTGGTCACTGTGAGGGTTTAAATAGTTGTTATTCAACATGAGGCACGATCCAATTGACATTTTCAATCATTTTTGGTACAGTCCAAAAAATCAATTTCCGGTTGAAAAATGATGACTCCGGACCTGTCGAACGTTCCCAAAATGGTCTATAATGATGAAATTTTAACATTTAATCTTTTGACTCTAAATGACTGTTGGATATGAATTATGACTTTGTCAACTAAAATAAGTGTGTTTAAAGTCATTTCTGTGCCTGAAACGGGTCAAAATTGAAGCTTTTGAATAAGCAAAACTCTGTAAAAATGGCAATTTTGGTCACTGTGAGGGTTTAAAAAGTGGTTATTCAACATGAGGCATGATCCAATTGACATTTTGAATCATTTTTGGTACAGTCCAAAAAATCCATTTTCGGATGAAAAACGATGACTCCGGACCTGTCGAACGATCCCAAAATGGTCAATATGGATGAAATTTTAACATTTAATCTTTTGAATCTAAATGACTGTTGGATGTGAATTATGACTTTGTCAACTAAAATAAGTGTGTTTAAAGTCATTTCTGTGCCTGAAATGGGTCAAAATTGAAGCTTTTGAGTAAGCAAAACTCTGTAAAAATGGCAATTTTGGTCACTGTGAGGGTTTAAATAGTTGTTATTCAACAAGAGGCACGATCAAATTGACATTTTGAATCATTTTTGGTACAGTCCAAAAAATCGATTTTCGGATGAAAAACGATGACTCCGGACCTGTCGAACGTTCCCAAAATGGTCTATAATGATGAAATTTTAACATTTAATCTTTTGACTCTAAATGACTGTTGGATGTGAATTGTGACTTTGTCAAATAGAATAAGTGTGTTTAAAGTCATTTCTGTGCCTGAAATGGTTCAAAATTGAAGCTTTTGAGTAAGCAAAACTCTGTAAAAATGGCAATTTTGGTCACTGTGAGGGTTTCAAAAGTGGTTATTCAACATGAGGCATGATCCAATTGACATTTTGAATAATTTTTGGTACAGTCCTAAAAATCAATTTTCGGATGAAAAACGATGACTCCGGACCTGTCGAACGATCCTAAAATGGTCAATATGGATGACATTTTAACATTTAATCTTTTGACTCTAAATGACTGTTGGATGTGAATTATGACTTTGTCAACTAGAATAAGTGTGTTTAAAGTCATTTCTGTTCCTGAAATGGGTCAAAATTGAAGCTTTTGAGTAAGCAAAACTCTGTAAAAATGGCAATTTTGGTCACTGTGAGGGTTTAAATAGTTGTTATTCAACATGAGGCACGATCCAATTGACATTTTAAATCATTTTTGGTACAGTCCAAAAAATCAATTTCCGGATGAAAAATGATGACTCCGGACCTGTCGAACGTTCCCAAAATGGTCTATAATGATGAAATTTTAACATTTAATTTTTTGACTCTAAATGACTGTTGGATATGAATTATGACTTTGTCAACTAAAATAAGTGTGTTTAAAGTCATTTCTGTGCCTGAAACGGGTCAAAATTGAAGCTTTTGAATAAGCAAAACTCTGTAAAAATGGCAATTTTGGTCACTGTGAGGGTTTAAAAAGTGGTTATTCAACATGAGGCATGATCCAATTGACATTTTGAATCATTTTTGGTACAGTCCAAAAAATCCATTTTCGGATGAAAAACGATGACTCCGGACCTGTCGAACGATCCCAAAATGGTCAATATGGATGAAATTTTAACATTTAATCTTTTGAATCTAAATGACTGTTGGATGTGAATTATGACTTTGTCAACTAAAATAAGTGTGTTTAAAGTCATTTCTGTGCCTGAAATGGGTCAAAATTGAAGCTTTTGAGTAAGCAAAACTCTGTAAAAATGGCAATTTTGGTCACTGTGAGGGTTTAAATAGTTGTTATTCAACATGAGGCACGATCAAATTTACATTTTGAATCATTTTTGGTACAGTCCAAAAAATCGATTTTCGGATGAAAAACGATGACTCCGGACCTGTCGAACGTTCCCAAAATGGTCTATAATGATGAAATTTTAACATTTAATCTTTTGACTCTAAATGACTGTTGGATGTGAATTGTGACTTTGTCAACTAGAATAAGTGTGTTTAAAGTCATTTCTGTGCCTGAAATGGGTCAAAATTGAAGCTTTTGAGTAAGCAAAACTCTGTAAAAATGGAAATTTTGGTCACTGTGAGGGTTTAAAAAGTGGTTATTCAACATGAGGCATGATCCAATTGACATTTTGAATCATTTTTGGTACAGTCCAAAAAATCGATTTTCGGATGAAAAACGATGACTCCGGATCTGTCAAACGTTCCCAAAATGGTCTATAATGATGAAATTTTAACATTTAATCTTTTGACTCTAAATGACTGTTGGATGTGAATTGTGACTTTGTCAACTAGAATAAGTGTGTTTAAAGTCATTTCTGTGCCTGAAATGGGTCAAATTTGAAGCTTTTGAGTAAGCAAAACTCTGTAAAAATGGCAATTTTGGTCACTGTGAGGGTTTCAAAAGTGGTTATTCAACATGAGGCATGATCCAATTGACATTTTGAATCATTTTTGGTACAGTCCAAAAAATCCATTTTCGGATGAAAAACGATGACTCCGGACCTGTCGAACGTTCCCAAAATGGTCTATAATGATGACATTTTTACATTTAATCTTTTGACTCTAAATGACTGTTGAATGTGAATTATGACTTTGTCAATTAAAATAAGCGTGTTGAAAGTCATTTCTGTGCCTGAAACGGGTCAAAATTGAAGCTTTTGAGTAAGCAAAAACTCTTTAAAAATGGCAATTTTGGTCACTGTGAGGGTTTAAAAAGTGGTTATTCAACATGAGGCACGATCCAATTGACATTTTCAATCATTTTTTGGTACAGTCCAAAAAATCGATTTTCGGATGAAAAACTATGACTCCGGACCTGTCGAACGTTCTCAAAATGGTCTATAATGATGAAATTTTAACATTTAATCTTTTGACTCTAAATGACTGTTGGGTGTGAATTATGACTTTGTCAACTAGAATAAGTGTGTTTAAAGTCATTTCTGTGCCTGAAATGGGTCAAAATTGAAGCTTTTGAGTAAGCAAAACTCTGTAAAAATGGCAATTTTGGTCACTGTGAGGGTTTAAAAAGTGGTTATTCAACATGAGGCACGATCCAATTGACAGTTTCAATCATTTTTGGTACAGTCCTAAAAATCCATTTTTGGATGAAAAACGATGACTCCGGACCTGTCGAACGTTCCCAAAATGGTCTATAATGATGAAATTTTAACATTTAATCTTTTGACTCTGAATGACTGTTGGATGTGAATTAGGACTTTGTCAACTAGAATAAGTGTGTTTAAAGTCATTTCTGTGCCTGAAACGGGTCAAAATTGAAGCTTTTGAGTAAGCAAAACTCTGTAAAAATGGCAATTTTGGTCACTGTGAGGGTTTAAATAGTTGTTACTCAACATGAGGCACAATCCAATTGACATTTTAAATCATTTTTGGTACAGTCCAAAAAATCCACTTTCGAATGAAAAACGATGACTCCGGACCTGTCGAAAGTTCCCAAAATGGTCTATAATGATGAAATTTTAACATTTAATCTTTTGACTCTAAATGACTGTTGAATGTGAATTATGACTTTGTCAACTAAAATAAGTGTGTTGAAAGTCATTTCTGTGCCTGAAACGGGTCAAAATTGAAGCTTTTGAGTAAGCAAAACTCTGTAAAAATGGCAATTTTGGTCACTGTGAGGGTTTCAAAAGTGGTTATTCAACATGAGGCATGATCCAATTGACATTTTGAATCATTTTTGGTACAGTCCAAAAAATCCATTTTCGGATGAAAAACGATGACTCCGGACCTGTCGAACGATCCCAAAATGGTCAATATGGATGAAATTTTAACATTTAATCTTTTGACTCTAAATGACTGTTGGATGTGAATTATGACTTTGTCAACTAGAATAAGTGTGTTTAAAGTCATTTCTATGCCTGAAATGGGTCAAAATTGAAGCTTTTGAGTAGGCAAAACTTTGTAAAAATGGCAATTTTGGTCACTGTGAGGGTTTAAATAGTTGTTATTCAACATGAGGCACGGTCCAATTGACATTTTAAATCATTTTTGGTACAGTCCAAAAAATCCATTTTCGGATGAAAAACGATAACTCCGGACCTGTCGAACGTTCCCAAAATGGTCTATAATGATGACATTTTTACATTTAATCTTTTGACTCTAAATGACTGTTGAATGTGAATTATGACTTTGTCAATTAAAATAAGCGTGTTGAAAGTCATTTCTGTGCCTGAAACGGGTAAAAATTGAAGCTTTTGAGAACGCAAAACTCTTTAAAAATGGCAATTTTGGTCACTGTGAGGGAATAAAAAGTGGGTATTCAACATGAGGCACGATCCAATTGACATTTTCAATCATTTTTGGTACAGTCCAAAAAATCAATTTCCGGATGAAAAATGATGACTCCGGACCTGTCGAACGTTCCCAAAATGGTCTATAATGATGAAATTTTAACATTTAATATTTTGACTCTAAATGACTGTTGGATATGAATTATGACTTTGTCAACTAAAATAAGTGTGTTTAAAGTCATTTCTGTGCCTGAAACGGGTCAAAATTGAAGCTTTTGAGTAAGCAAAACTCTGTAAAAATGGCAATTTTGGTCACTGTGAGGGTTTAAATAGTTGTTATTCAACATGAGGCACGATCCAATTGACATTTTAAATCATTTTTGGTACAGTCCAAAAAATCCATTTTCGGATGAAAAACGATGACTCAGGACCTGTCGAACGTTCCCAAAATGGTCTATAATGATGAAATTTTAACATTTAATCTTTTGACTCTAAATGACTGTTGGATGTGAATTATGACTTTGTCAACTTAAATAAGTGTGTTTAAAGTCATTTCTGTGCCTGAAACGGGTCAAAATTGAAGCTTTTGAATAAGCAAAACTCTGTAAAAATGGCAATTTTGGTAACAGTGAGGGTTTAAAAAGTGGTTATTCACAATGAGGCATGATCCAATTGACATTTTGAATCATTTTTGGTACAGTCCAAAAAATCCATTTTCGGATGAAAAACGATGACTCTGGACCTGTCGAACGATCCCAAAATGGTCAATATGGATGAAATTTTAACATTTAATCTTTTGACTCTGAATGACTGTTGGATGTGAATTATGACTTTGTCAACTAGAATAAGTGTGTTTAAAGTCATTTCTGTGCCTGAAACGGGTCAAAATTGAAGCTTTTGAGTAAGCAAAACTCTGTAAAAATTGCAATTTTGGTCACTGTGAGGGTTTAAAAAGTGGTTATTCAACATGAGGCACGATCCAATTGACATTTTGAATCATTTTTGGTACAGTCCAAAAAATCAATTTTCGGATGAAAAACGATGACTCCGGACCTGTCGAACGATCCCAAAATGGTCAATATGGATGAAATTTTAACATTTATTCTTTTGACTCTAAATGACTGTTGGATGTGAATTATGACTTTGTCAACTAAAATAAGTGTGTTTAAAGTCATTTCTGTGCCTGAAACGGGTCAAAATTGAAGCTTTTGAGTAAGCAAAACTCTGAAAAATGGCAATTTTGGTCACTGTGAGGGTTTAAAAAGTGGTTATTCAACATGAGGCATGATCCAATTGACATTTTGAATCATTTTTGGTACAGTCCAAAAAATCCATTTTCGGATGAAAAACGATGACTCCGGACCTGTCGAACGATCCCAAAATGGTCAATATGGATGAAATTTTAACATTTAATCTTTTGACTCTAAATGACTGTTGGATGTGAATTATGACTTTGTCAACTAGAATAAGTGTGTTTAAAGTCATTTCTGTGCCTGAAACGGGTCAAAATTGAAGCTTTTGAGTAGGCAAAACTCTGTAAAAATGGCAATTTTGGTCACTGTGAGGGTTTAAAAAGTGGTTATTCAACATGAGGCACGATCCAATTGACATTTTGAATCATTTTTGGTACAGTCCAAAAAATCAATTTTCGGATGAAAAACGATGACTCCGGACCTGTCGAACGATCCCAAAATGGTCAATATGGATGAAATTTTAACATTTAATCTTTTGACTCTAAATGACTGTTGGATGTGAATTATGACTTTGTCAACTAAAATAAGTGTGTTTAAAGTCATTTCTGTGCCTGAAACGGGTCAAAATTGAAGCTTTTGAGTAAGCAAAACTTTGAAAAATGGCAATTTTGGTCACTGTGAGGGTTTAAAAAGTGGTTATTCAACATGAGGCATGATCCAATTGACATTTTGAATCATTTTTGGTACAGTCCAAAAAATCCATTTTCGGATGAAAAAACGATGACTCCGGACCTGTCGAACGATCCCAAAATGGTCAATATGGATGAAATTTTAACATTTAATCTTTTGACTCTAAATGACTGTTGGATGTGAATTATGACTTTGTCAACTAAAATAAGTGTGTTTAAAGTCATTTCTGTGCCTGAAACGGGTCAAAATTGAAGCTTTTGAGTAAGCAAAACTCTGAAAAATGGCAATTTTGGTCACTGTGAGGGTTTAAAAAGTGGTTATTCAACATGAGGCATGATCCAATTGACATTTTGAATAATTTTTGGTACAGTCCAAAAAATCCATTTTCGGATGAAAAACGATGACTCCGGACCTGTCGAACGATCCCAAAATGGTCAATATGGATGCAATTTTAACATTTAATCTTTTGACTCTAAATGACTGTTGGATGTGAATTATGACTTTGTCAACTAGAATAAGTGTGTTTAAAGTCATTTCTGTGCCTGAAATGGGTCAAAATTGAAGCTTTTGAGTAGGCAAAACTCTGTAAAAATGGCAATTGTGGTCACTGTGAGGGTTTAAATAGTTGTTATTCAACATGAGGCACGATCCAATTGACATTTTAAATCATTTTTGGTACAGTCCAAAAAATCCATTTTCGGATGAAAAACGATGACTCCGGACCTGTCGAACGTTCCCAAAATGGTCTATAATGATGACATTTTTACATTTAATCTTTTGACTCTAAATGACTGTTGAATGTGAATTATGACTTTGTCATTTAAAATAAGCATGTTGAAAGTCATTTCTGTGCCTGAAACGGGTAAAAATTGAAGCTTTTGAGAACGCATAACTCTTTAAAAATGGCAATTTTGGTCACTGTGAGGGTTTAAAAAGTGGTTATTCAACATGAGGCACGATCCAATTGACATTTTCAATCATTTTTGGTACAGTCCAAAAAATCAATTTCCGGATGAAAAATGATGACTCCGGACCTGTCGAACGTTCCCAAAATGGTCTATAATGATGAAATTTTAACATTTAATCTTTTGACTCTAAATGACTGTTGGATATGAATTATGACTTTGTCAACTAAAATAAGTGTGTTTAAAGTCATTTCTGAGCCTGAAACGGGTCAAAATTGAAGCTTTTGGGTAAGCAAAACTCTGTAAAAAATGGCAATTTTGGTCACTGTGAGGGTTTAAAAAGTGGTTATTCAACATGAGGCACGATCCAATTGACATTTTGAATCATTTTTGGTACAGTCCAAAAAATCAATTTTCGGATAAAGAAAGATGACTCCGGACCTGTCGAACGATCCCAAAATGGTCTATAATGATGAAATTTTAACATTTAGTCTTTTGACTCTAAATGACTGTTGAATGTGAATTGTGACTTTGTCAACTAAAATAAGTGTGTTTAAAGTCATTTCTGAGCCTGAAACGGGTCGAAATTGAAGCTTTTGAGTAAGCAAAACTCTGTAAAAATGGCAATTTTGGTCACTGTGAGGGTTTAAAAAGTGGTTATTCACCATGAGGCACGATCCAATTGACATTTTAAATCATTTTTGGTACAGTCCAAAAAATCAATTTTCGGATGAAAAACGATGACTCCAGACCGGTCGAACGATCCCAAAATGGTCTATAATGATGAAATTTTAACATTTAATCTTTTGACTCTAAATGACTGTTGGATGTGAATTATGACTTTGTCAACTAGAATAAGTGTGTTTAAAGTCATTTCTGTTCCTGAAATGGGTCAAAAGTGAAGCTTTTGAGTAAGCAAAACTCTGTAAAAATGGCAATTTTGGTCACTGTGAGGGTTTAAATAGTTGTTATTCAACATGAGGCACGATCCAATTGACATTTTAAATCATTTTTGGTACAGTCCAAAAAATCCATTTTCGGATGAAAAACGATGACTCCGGACCTGTCGAACGATCCCAAAATGGTCTATAATGATGACATTTTTACATTTAATCTTTTGATTCTAAATGACTGTTGAATGTGAATTATGACTTTGTTAATTAAAATAAGCGTGTTGAAAGTCATTTCTGTGCCTGAAACGGGTCTAAATTGAAGCTTTTGAGTAAGCAAAACTCTTTAAAAATGGCAATTTTGGTCACTGTGAGGGTTTAAAAAGTGGTTATTGGAAAGGGGCGACCATTCGGTCCCCCCGAACGTATGGTTGAGTACCACGATCCCCCCGGGAAGCCATCTTGGGCGGGAGGCGAGTCTCGGCTGGTATGCCCGAAGCGGCGTAGCCGGGGCGCGCCTTTTCCCCGCCCTAGAGTGGGCTGGCCTAGACACCAACGCGGCCGGGCACGCCCTCGGAGGCAGGCGGGGGCGGGTTTACTCCCGCCCTGAAGACGGATAAAAGAAGCGGAAGCCAAGAAAGCATCCTCTTGTTCCTGTGCTCTGAAGCTGCACCTCCCCGCTGCACGTGAGCTCGAGACGGAACGAAGAGCCAATTTTGAGCGTTGTAATCTTTCTTTTGTCTTACAGATATCCCGTCTGAGAATGCCTAAGAAAGTCGGAAAGCGGGTCGGTACCGAGCAGATGCTCCGCATGCTCATGAAGGAGATAGCCGATCTGAAGAAGAAGGTGGAGGCTAAGGACGGGGCGGGAGGACCGAAACGGCCTTTGCAGGAAGCAGTCCCCGGTGGGAAAAGCAAGAGGCCCAGAAGGGGAGCACTTGGGGGAGACACCCCGGTTCCCGATAACCCATGAGAGGAGCCAATCCCGGTGCCGAAAGAGGGGAATCCAATTCCTGTGGTGGTCACCCCCGTGAACAGGGAGGATATGCCCCCCGAGTTGGCGGCACAATTGGCAGCGTGGTTGGGAAAAGATAGCGAGGGCGCCACGGCTGACGACGCCCGGGCAGTAATGAGACAACTGCGGGAATCTAGGGAGGCTGCGAAGGCAACATCTCCTGTTCCCCCACTGGGTCCGGCGGCCGGAAGTACAGCAGGCCCAAGTTCGGCGACAAGCACGGGGTTTACTTCAGGTAAGCGGCCATTGCCGATTGCGGGGGAGGGGTCTGTACCTTCTCGAAGGGAGAAAATTGCCCAGCATGTCCCACTAGAAATTAAGGAATTGATTTGGGCAGATAAGTATGTAAATATGTTTTCGTTGCTTACCGACCATTACGAGATAGAGCATGTGAAGAGCCAAAAGGAGCTCATGCATCCGAGTGTTTGGCGCGCAAAAATGGCCGCCTTTAAGGTCGACGAGAATATTGGTACTTGGGGCAGAGCGTGGGGCATATTTACCTCCATCATGGGCGAGCGCAGGCCCGAGTTGCTGACCGAGTTACCCATTTATCAGTCACGTATTATGGAGTATTCCGTAGCATATGGGGGCAATCAGTGGTTCTGCTATGACAATCTGTGTAGGAAAGCTAAGGAACACAACCCATTGTTGACTTGGGATTGTTACGACTCCGTGTCATGGCAAAAAATGGAGAGTACAGGAATGTTGAAGGTACCATTGGTGGGGAGTAACGGAGGAGAATCTTCCTGCCAAAACTCTGGGACTCCCTTTCGGACGGGTGCAGGTAATAAGTACCACTCGAAACCGAGTGGCAACACAGGAAAAAGGGGGATCTGTTGGAATTTTAACAGAGGGAAATGTACGAGGCCCCAGGGGTCATGCAAATTCAGACATGAGTGTGGGGGGTGTGGGCAGTCATCCCATCCTGAGTCCATGTGCAGAGCCAAAACGGGTGATAACGGTGGTAAGGGAGGCGCCAAACAGGTCTGATATAGTCCGAGGGGCGCCTTTACCTACCCCGATTGATACCATGGCAATGATTCCTTGGCTCAACGACTACCCGGATCATGCTTCCGCTGGGGTGTTACGAAACGGGTTTTCATATGGTTTCCGCATCCCAGTGGGGGATTTTCAGGGTGTAGCAAATTGTAAAAATCAACTGTCGGTCTTGCGGCACACGGCGGTGGTACAGGTAAAGATTGGGAAGGAGGTGACTCGAGGTCGCGTCGCCGGCCCATTCGATTTGCCACCGGTTGTTAACTTTGTTTGTTCTCCTCTAGGGGTGGTCCCCAAGAAGGACCCGGGTGAGTTTCGGCTGATACATAACTTGTCAGCCCCACGTGGTCTTTCCGTGAATGACGCGATAGACCCGGAAGTGTGTTCAGTGCGGTATGCATCTTTCGATGAGGCCGTAGCCATGTTGAATCGCCTGGGGCCCGGGGCGCTGATGGCGAAATCAGATATCGAGTCAGTGTTCCGGTTGCTCCCGGTACACCCAGACGATCAGCGTCTTCTTGGTTTCAGGTTTCAGGGTCGCTATTACATGGATAGATGTATGCCAATGGGGTGCTCGATTTCATGTGCCTATTTCGAGAAGTTCAGTTGTTTTCTGCAGTGGGTATTCACAAAGACGACAGGTTTTCAACATGTTATGCACTATCTCGATGACTTTCTGTTTTTGGGGGCAGCCGGGGATCCTGAGTGTGGACAGGCTTTACAGGAATTTTGTGTCTTAATGAATCGATTTGGTGTGCCATTGGCGCCAGGTAAGACTGTGGGGCCCTCGACCTTGATCGAGTTTCTGGGGATCGAGCTCGACTCGGTAGAGGGTTGTTTTCGATTACCCAAGGAAAAAGTGTTGAAATTTAGGTTATCACTTGAGACATGTATTCGTGCGACAAAAGTAAAACTGCATCAATTACAACAGATGGTGGGTCAGTTGAACTTTGCCCTAAGAGTGATACCAATGGCGCGCCCCTTTTCCCGTTCGATTGCACAAGCCATGGTCGGCCTGAAGGAAGGACATCACCGCACGAGACTCTCGGCAGAGGTTCGCCAGGACATGCGCATTTGGTTGGCATTTCTGGCGGATTTCAATGGTCGAATTGTCTGGAACAAACCAGCGGTGTCCTCCAAGGAGCTGGGCCTTTGGACAGATTCGGCGGGAGTATAGGTTTTGGTGCCATATTTGGTACACAATGGTCGGCTCAAAAATGGCCGTCATGGTGGCATGAGTACGGGTTGACGAGTACCATTGGTTTTCTCGAACTTTTTCCTATTTTGGTGGCCCTGAAAACGTGGCCCGGGGGTTTCCGTGATCACTCTGTGGTGTTCTGGTCTGATAACATGACCGTGGTTGAGTGTATCAATAATCAGGCAGCACGTTGCAGATTGATTCTGAGACTGCTCAAGGAGATTGTGTTGTTATGCATGCAACTGAATGTACTGTTTAGGGCAAGACATGTGCCGGGGGTGATGAACCAAGCGGCTGATGCGCTTTCTCTTTTCCATATGCAGGCCTTCTGGGGTTTTCTGCCCACAGCGGACCCGGTGGCGGCACCCTTTCCCGAAGCTCTCTGGTCTCTCGGTGCCCCGAACTACAAAACCTCGTGGGAGAGAGTTTAGCACCCAGGACGAGGAAGGCATATGAAGGGGCGTTCCGTTCCTATTGGGCCTTTTTGGGTACTGCTAGGGGAGAGTTTTGGGGTCAGGAAGAGTTTGTAGTACAATTTCTGCTCTCTTTACATCAGGCAGGCAAATCAGTAGCTACGGCCCAGAGGCATCGGGCCGCCATTTCCTTTATGGCAAAGGCTCATGGGATCCAGGACCCGACAGCGTCTTTCGTTGTGCAGAAAGCGTTACGTGGGTGGCAACGCCTTGAGGGTCGCAGAGTTGATGAGAGGCACCCGATAGGTCTGGATAGGTTGGCCGTGTTATCCTCCGTACTCCCTGCAACATGTTCATCCCAGTATGAAACTGTGTTATTCCAAGCCGCATTTGCGCTAGCATTCCATGGGGCTATGCGGGTAAGCGAACTAGTGGCAAAGAACAAGAGGGATACGATGGGGGGATTGTGCCGGGAGCACATTCAGGTCAGGGGGGAGACGATGACGGTCTCATTTGTTAGGTCCAAATCCGATCAAGGTGCAATCGGGGACTGTGTAATCATTCAGAGGATCCCCGGGTCTTCCATGTGCCCTGTGGTATGCATAGAGGAATATTTGGCGCAGAGGGTGGCAGCATGGGGGGGACCTTCTTGAGACACGCTGACGCCACCCCACTGACGAGGTTTCAGTTCCAGAGGGTGCTTGCGATGTCGATTTCGGCCGCGGGCTTGAACCCCGGCGAGTTCGGGACCCATTCCTTTCGGATAGGGGCTGCTACTGAGGCTACAGCCAGGGGTCTGAGTGTGGAACAAGTAAAACATGTGGGGCGTTGGTCCTCGAACTGTTATAAAAGGTATGTGCGGTTGCACATGTTGTGAAGCTGTAATGATATACTCACGCTTCTTGTTTCTGTTTGATTTTCAGTTACGCAAGCTTACGAAGCGGGGCGGACTGTACAGTCGACCCGACTCCTGGGGATCAGCGGTCAGAAATCACCGTCTGCGAATAAGGAGGTGTGGGTCGTGGGCCACTCATATGTGAGGCGTGCCGCGGACGTATTCAAAGCAGGTGACATGATTCACGTGGCTGGGGAATACGGGTACAGGGTGTCCTTCTACGGAAAGGGCGGGCTCTGTATTGACCAGTTTCAATTCTTTTTTGAGGGTTTGTTAGAGCGGACAAGGTCACCGCCGTCTATAATCATAGTCCATCTTGGGGGTAACGATCTGGTGGCCACTGGTAGACGACTTCTTCTTGAGGCAATGCTTTCCACAGTAAGTTGGTTGGCAAGGAGAGTTCCAGGGTGCACAATTGCATGGTCCCATATGATCCCACGGAAAGTGTGGCGGGGGGCTATTTCGGTTACTGCATTAAATCATTCAGTAAGGAAGATAAATAACAAAGTGAGTAGATTGTTTCGTTCAGACGCACTGCATTCTGTTTCGCATGCTTGTATCAAAGGGGACAGTATGTATTTGGGGGACGGTGTTCATTTGTCCCGGGTGGGGAACGAGTTACTCATAGGAGACTTCATAGCATGGTTAAGAAGTTTACAGCATGACCTTTAGGTAGGAGTTTTTTGTGGGGGGTCCGGATAGCCGGTCAACTATCCGGCCTGTGGCGGTAAGGTCATGATCGGTGAGCAGTAATTCCAAGATCCCTATGAGGGGGCGTCACCCATTACGGATGGGAGCGCTCGGGGGAGGTGGCCAATTCGCCCCTCAACGGGGAGGCGGTCCTGTCTAAGGAGAGGCCGCCGGAAGGAAAGGAAAGGTGGTCAAGGCCCCTTCCTGGATAGGAGGGGCTACGGCCCCTCCTGGGGAATTTCCCGGGGCCAGGACATCTGCGACGGCAGATGGGTAAGTTGTGTGGGGTGCGGGAGGGGGTTTACGCTACCTTTTAGACACCTCACACGAGTCCTCGAACGACCGTTAAATGGCGTCGAGTTTATTGGGGCCCCCGTCAAGTACAAAGGGAAATTGGTAGATGCACTTGAGGTACGCCTCTGTGCGGTTGCTCCTCTCACAAGTGAGGGGGTATTTCTGGTTTAGGGATCTGACACCGGTTACGACCTTGCCGTTGGCCCTTAACGTTAGGATGTACAATTACAAGTCAAAAGGTTTTGTAGGATGTTAGTTCGGCTAGGAGATCCTTTGTATTAGAGATCTGTTAAGGTTAGCCAAACATCGTAATGTGGAAATGAAATTGTACATAATATGAAACTGTTATTTTAATGTTTTAATTTTTGTTTCATATTTTAATAAATACGGCCGGGAAGGGTGACTCCCTTCCCGCCTTCCAAAAGTACAAGAACTGTTTCCGGTTTCCCAATTCTTGGGGATGATTGTGTTGAGAGGGGGTGGCGGGTATCTCAGCCATATGGAAAGGGGCGACCATTCGGTCCCCCCGAACGTATGGTTGAGTACCACGATCCCCCCGGGAAGCCATCTTGGGCGGGAGGCGAGTCTCGGCTGGTATGCCCGAAGCGGCGTAGCCGGGGCGCGCCTTTTCCCCGCCCTAGAGTGGGCTGGCCTAGACACCAACGCGGCGGGCCACGCCTACGAAAGGCAGGCGGGGGCGGGTTTACTCCCGCCCTGAAGACGGATAAAAGAAGCGGAAGCCAAGAAAGCATCCTCTTGTTCCTGTGCTCTGAAGCTGCACCTCCCCGCTGCACGTGAGCTCGAGACGGAACGAAGAGCCAATTTTGACCCACCCACCAGCCCCTGAGGACAGCGATTCGTTGTGAATACAGTTGACATAGTATCTTTTGTTTTCTCTGTTTTCTTACAGGTTGTGATGATTGTCGTGAAATTCTTAAGATGCAATAAAGATTGGTGATTTTCAGTATGTTTTGCAAATAAAGTAACTTGGAACAAGGATTGATCAGTATTTACGCTTGGTAACAAGTGATGTTTGCATTGTAATCTTAGTAACTTAGGTAGAACTGTCGTATTTATTTTTGGTCGGGCGGTAAGGTCATGATCGGTGAGCAGTAATTCGAAGATCCCTATGAGGGGGCGTCACCCATTACGGATGGGAGCGCTCGGGGGAGGTGGCCAATTGGCCCCTCAACGGGGAGGCGGTCCTGTCTAAGGAGAGGCCGCCGGAAGGAAAGGAAAGGTGGTCAAGGCCCCTTCCTGGATAGGAGGGGCTACGGCCCCTCCTGGGGAATTTCCCGGGGCCAGGACATCTGCGACGGCAGATGGGTAAGTTGTGTGGGGTGCGGGAGGGGGTTTACGCTACCTTTTAGACACCTTACACGAGTCCTCGAACGACCGTTAAATGGCGTCGAGTTTATTGGGGCCCCCGTCAAGTACAAAGGGAAATTGGTAGATGCACTTGAGGTACGCCTCTGTGCGGTTGCTCCTCTCACAAGTGAGGGGGTATTTCTGGTTTAGGGATCTGACACCGGTTACGACCTTGCCGTTGGCCCTTAACGTTAGGATGTACAATTTCAAGTCAAAATGTTTTGTAGGATGTTAGTTCGGCTAGGAGATCCTTTGTATTAGAGATCTGTTAAGGTTAGCCAAACATCGTAATGTGGAAATGAAATTGTACATAATATGAAACTGTTATTTTAATGTTTTAATTTTTGTTTCATATTTTAATAAATACGGCCGGGAAGGGTGACTCCCTTGCCGCCTTCCAAAAGTTCAAGAACTGTTTCCGGTTTCCCAATTCTTGGGGATGATTGTGTTGAGAGGGGGTGGCGGGTATCTCAGCCATATCAACATGAGGCACGATCCAATTGACATTTTCAATCATTTTTGGTACAGTCCAAAAAATCAATTTCCGAATGAAAAATGATGGCTCCCGACCTGTCGAACGTTCCCAAAATGGTCTATAATGATGAAATTTTAACATTTAATCTTTTGACTCTAAATGACTGTTGGATGTGAATTATGA
The DNA here is from genome assembly GCF_964263255.1 of Lissotriton vulgaris. NCBI lineage: Eukaryota > Metazoa > Chordata > Amphibia > Caudata > Salamandridae > Lissotriton > Lissotriton vulgaris. The sequence continues at coordinate 152,897 of NW_028250879.1, read as the reverse complement.
CTTTGTCAACTAAAATAAGTGTGTTTAAAGTCATTTCTGTGCCTGAAACGGGTCAAAATTGAAGCTTTTGAATAAGCAAAACTCTGTAAAAATGGCAATTTTGGTCACTGTGAGGGTTTAAAAAGTGGTTATTCAACATGAGGCATGATCCAATTGACATTTTGAATCATTTTTGGTACAGTCCAAAAAATCCATTTTCGGATGAAAAACGATGACTCTGGACCTGTCGAACGATCCCAAAATGGTCAATATGGATGAAATTTTAACATTTAATCTTTTGACTCTGAATGACTGTTGGATGTGAATTATGACTTTGTCAACTAGAATAAGTGTGTTTAAAGTCATTTCTGTGCCTGAAACGGGTCAAAATTGAAGCTTTTGAGTAAGCAAAACTCTGTAAAAATTGCAATTTAGGTCACTTTGAGGGTTTAAATAGTTGTTATTCAACATGAGGCACGATCCAATTGACATTTTAAATCATTTTTGGTACAGTCCAAAAAATCCACTTTCGAATGAAAAACGATGACTCCGGACCTGTCGAACGTTCCCAAAATGGTCTATAATGATGACATTTTTACATTTAATCTTTTGACTCTAAATGACTGTTGAATGTGAATTATGACTTTGTCAACTAAAATAAGTGTGTTGAAAGTCATTTCTGAGCCTGAAACGGGTCAAAATTGAAGCTTTTGAGTAAGCAAAACTCTGTAAAAAATGGCAATTTTGGTCACTGTGAGGGTTTAAAAAGTGGTTATTCAACATGAGGCACGATCCAATTGACATTTTGAATCATTTTTGGTACAGTCCAAAAAATCAATTTTCGGATGAAAAACGATGACTCCGGACCTGTCGAACGATCCCAAAATGGTCAATATGGATGAAATTTTAACATTTAATCTTTTGACTCTAAATGACTGTTGGATGTGAATTATGACTTTGTCAACTAAAATAAATGTGTTTAAAGTCATTTCTGTGCCTGAAACGGGTCAAAATTGAAGCTTTTGAGTAAGCAAAACTCTGAAAAATGGCAATTTTGGTCACTGTGAGGGTTTAAAAAGTGGTTATTCAACATGAGGCATGATCCAATTGACATTTTGAATCATTTTTGGTACAGTCCAAAAAATCCATTTTCGGATGAAAAACGATGACTCCGGACCTGTCGAACGATCCCAAAATGGTCAATATGGATAAAATTTTAACATTTAATCTTTTGACTCTAAATGACTGTTGGATGTGAATTATGACTTTGTCAACTAGAATAAGTGTGTTTAAAGTCATTTCTGTGCCTGAAATGGGTCAAAATTGAAGCTTTTGAGTAGGCAAAACTCTGTAAAAATGGCAATTTTGGTCACTGTGAGGGTTTAAATAGTTGTTATTCAACATGAGGCACGATCCAATTGACATTTTAAATCATTTTTGGTACAGTCCAAAAAATCCATTTTCGGATGAAAAACGATGACTCCGGACCTGTCGAACGTTCCCAAAATGGTCTATAATGATGACATTTTTACATTTAATCTTTTGACTCTAAATGACTGTTGGATGTGAATTATGACTTTGTCAACTAGAATAAGTGTGTTTAAAGTCATTTCTGTGCCTGAAACGGGTCAAAATTGAAGCTTTTGAGTAAGCAAAACTCTGTAAAAATTGCAATTTAGGTCACTTTGAGGGTTTAAATAGTTGTTATTCAACATGAGGCACGATCCAATTGACATTTTAAATCATTTTTGGTACAGTCCAAAAAATCCACTTTCGAATGAAAAACGATGACTCTGGACCTGTCGAACGTTCCCAAAATGGTCTATAATGATGACATTTTTACATTTAATCTTTTGACTCTAAATGACTGTTGAATGTGAATTATGACTTTGTCAACTAAAATAAGTGTGTTGAAAGTCATTTCTGAGCCTGAAACGGGTCAAAATTGAAGCTTTTGAGTAAGCAAAACTCTGTAAAAAATGGCAATTTTGGTCACTGTGAGGGTTTAAAAAGTGGTTATTCAACATGAGGCACGATCCAATTGACATTTTGAATCATTTTTGGTACAGTCCAAAAAATCAATTTTCGGATGAAAAACGATGACTCCGGACCTGTCGAACGATCCCAAAATGGTCAATATGGATGAAATTTTAACATTTAATCTTTTGACTCTAAATGACTGTTGGATGTGAATTATGACTTTGTCAACTAAAATAAGTGTGTTTAAAGTCATTTCTGTGCCTGAAACGGGTCAAAATTGAAGCTTTTGAGTAAGCAAAACTCTGAAAAATGTCAATTTTTGTCACTGTGAGGGTTTAAAAAGTGGTTATTCAACATGAGGCATGATCCAATTGACATTTTGAATCATTTTTGGTACAGTCCAAAAAATACATTTTCGGATGAAAAACGATGACTCCGGACCTGTCGAACGATCCCAAAATGGTCAATATGGATGAAATTTTAACATTTAATCTTTTGACTCTAAATGACTGTTGGATGTGAATTATGAGTTTGTCAACTAGAATAAGTGTGTTTAAAGTCATTTCTGTGCCTAAACGGGTCAAAATTGAAGCTTTTGAGTAAGCAAAACTCTGAAAAATGGCAATTTTGGTCACTGTGAGGGTTTAAAAAGTGGTTATTCAACATGAGGCATGATCCAATTGACATTTTGAATAATTTTTGGTACAGTCCAAAAAATCCATTTTCGGATGAAAAACGATGACTCCGGACCTGTCGAACGATCCCAAAATGGTCAATATGGATAAAATTTTAACATTTAATCTTTTGACTCTAAATGACTGTTGGATGTGAATTATGACTTTGTCAACTAGAATAAGTGTGTTTAAAGTCATTTCTGTGCCTGAAATGGGTCAAAATTGAAGCTTTTGAGTAGGCAAAACTCTGTAAAAATGGCAATTTTGGTCACTGTGAGGGTTTAAATAGTTGTTATTCAACATGAGGCACGATCCAATTGACATTTTAAATCATTTTTGGTACAGTCCAAAAAATCCATTTTCGGATGAAAAACAATGACTCCGGACCTGTCGAACGTTCCCAAAATGGTCTATAATGATGACATTTTTACATTTAATCTTTTGACTCTAAATGACTGTTGAATGTGAATTATGACTTTGTCATTTAAAATAAGCATGTTGAAAGTCATTTCTGTGCCTGAAACGGGTAAAAATTGAAGCTTTTGAGAACGCAAAACTCTTTAAAAATGGCAATTTTGGTCACTGTGAGGGTTTAAAAAGTGGTTATTCAACATGAGGCACAATCCAATTGACATTTTCAATCATTTTTGGTACAGTCCAAAAAATCAATTTCCGGATGAAAAATGATGACTCCGGACCTGTCGAACGTTCCCAAAATGGTCTATAATGATGAAATTTTAACATTTAATCTTTTGACTCTAAATGACTGTTGGATATGAATTATGACTTTGTCAACTAAAATAAGTGTGTTAAAAGTCATTTCTGAGCCTGAAACGGGTCAAAATTGAAGCTTTTGGGTAAGCAAAACTCTGTAAAAAATGGCAATTTTGGTCACTGTGAGGGTTTAAAAAGTGGTTATTCAACATGTGGCACGATCCAATTGACATTTTGAATCATTTTTGGTACAGTCCAAAAAATCAATTTTCGGATAAAGAAAGATGACTCCAGACCTGTCGGACGATCCCAAAATGGTCTATAATGATGAAATTTTAACATTTAATCTTTTGACTCTAAATGACTGTTTGATGTGAATTATGACTTTGTCAACTAGAATAAGTGTGTTTAAAGTCATTTCTGTGCCTGAAATGGGTCAAAAGTGAAGCTTTTGAGTAAGCAAAACTCTGTAAAAATGGCAATTTTGGTCACTGTGAGGGTTTAAAAAGGGGTTATTCAACATGAGGCATGATCCAATTGACATTCTGAATCATTTTTGGTACAGTCCAAAAAATCCATTTTCGGATGAAAAACGATGACTCCGGACCTGTCGAACGATCCCAAAATGGTCAATATGGATGAAATTTTTAACATTTAATCTTTTGAATCTAAATGACTGTTGGATGTGAATTATGACTTTGTCAACTAAAATAAGTGTGTTTAAAGTCATTTCTGTGCCTGAAATGGGTCAAAATTGAAGCTTTTGAGTAAGCAAAACTCTGTAAAAATGGCAATTTTGGTCACTGTGAGGGTTTAAATAGTTGTTATTCAACATGAGGCACGATCAAATTGACATTTTGAATCATTTTTGGTACAGTCCAAAAAATCGATTTTCGGATGAAAAACGATGACTCCGGACCTGTCGAACGTTCCCAAAATGGTCTATAATGATGAAATTTTAACATTTAATCTTTTGACTCTAAATGACTGTTGGATGTGAATTGTGACTTTGTCAACTAGAATAAGTGTGTTTAAAGTCATTTCTGTGCCTGAAATGGGTCAAAATTGAAGCTTTTGAGTAAGCAAAACTCTGTAAAAATGGCAATTTTGGTCACTGTGAGGGTTTAAAAAGTGGTTATTCAACATGAGGCATGATCCAATTGACATTTTGAATCATTTTTGGTACAGTCCAAAAAATCGATTTTCGGATGAAAAACGATGACTCCGGACCTGTCGAACGATCCCAAAATGGTCAATATGGATGACATTTTAACATTTAATCTTTTGACTCTAAATGACTGTTGGATGTGAATTATGACTTTGTCAACTAGAATAAGTGTGGTTAAAGTCATTTCTGTTCCTGAAATGGGTCAAAATTGAAGCTTTTGAGTAAGCAAAACTCTGTAAAAATGGCAATTCTGGTCACTGTGAGGGTTTAAATAGTTGTTATTCAACATGAGGCACGATCCAATTGACATTTTAAATCATTTTTGGTACAGTCCAAAAAATCCATTTTCGGATGAAAAACGATGACTCCGGACCTGTCGAACGTTCCCAAAATGGTCTATAATGATGACATTTTTACATTTAATCTTTTGACTCTAAATGACTGTTGAATGTGAATTATGACTTTGTCAATTAAAATAAGCGTGTTGAAAGTCATTTCTGTGCCTGAAACGGGTCAAAATTGAAGCTTTTGAGTAAGCAAAATTCTTTAAAAATGGCAATTTTGGTCACTGTGAGGGTTTAAAAAGTGGTTATTAAACATGAGGCATGATCCAATTGACATTTTCAATCATTTTTGGTACAGTCCAAAAAATCGATTTTCGGATGAAAAACGATGACTCCGGACCTGTCGAACGTTCTCAAAATGGTCTATAATGATGAAATTTTAACATTTAATCTTTTGACTCTAAATGACTGTTGGGTGTGAATTATGACTTTGTCAACTAGAATAAGTGTGTTTAAAGTCATTTCTGTGCCTGAAATGGGTCAAAATTGAAGCTTTTGAGTAAGCAAAACTCTGTAAAAATTGCAATTTTGGTCACTGTGAGGGTTTAAATAGTTGTTACTCAACATGAGGCACGATCCAATTGACATTTTAAATCATTTTTGGTACAGTCCAAAAAATCCACTTTCGAATGAAAAACGATGACTCCGGACCTGTCGAAAGTTCCCAAAATGGTCTATAATGATGAAATTTTAACATTTAATCTTTTGACTCTAAATGACTGTTGAATGTGAATTATGACTTTGTCAACTAAAATAAGTGTGGTGAAAGTCATTTCTGTGCCTGAAACGGGTCAAAATTGAAGCTTTTGAGTAAGCAAAACTCTGTAAAAATGGCAATTTTGGTCACTGTGAGGGTTTCAAAAGTGGTTATTCAACATGAGGCATGATCCAATTGACATGTTGAATCATTTTTGGTACAGTCCAAAAAATCCATTTTCGGATGAAAAACGATGACTCCGGACCTGTCGAACGATCCCAAAATGGTCAATATGGATGAAATTTTAACATTTAATCTTTTGACTCTAAATGACTGTTGGATGTGAATTATGACTTTGTCAATTAAAATAAGCGTGTTGAAAGTCATTTCTGTGCCTGAAACGGGTAAAAATTGAAGCTTTTGAGAACGCAAAACTCTTTAAAAATGGCAATTTTGGTCACTGTGAGGGTTTAAATAGTTGTTATTCAACATGAGGCACGATCCAATTGACATTTTAAATCATTTTTGGTACAGTCCAAAAAATCCATTTTCGGATAAAAAACGATGACTCCGGACCTGTCGAACGTTCCCAAAATGGTCTATAATGATGACATTTTTACATTTAATATTTTGACTCTAAATGACTGTTGAATGTGAATTATGACTTTGTCATTTAAAATAAGCATGTTGAAAGTCATTTCTGTGCCTGAAACGGGTAAAAATTGAAGCTTTTGAGAACGCAAAACTCTTTAAAAATGGCAATTTTGGTCACTGTGAGGGTTTAAAAAGTGTTTATTCAACATGAGGCACGATCCAATTGACATTTTCAATCATTTTTGGTACAGTCCAAAAAATCAATTTCCGGATGAAAAATGATGACTCCGGACCTGTTGAACGTTCCCAAAATGGTCTATAATGATGAAATTTTAACATTTAATCTTTTGACTCTAAATGACTGTTGGATATGAATTATGACTTTGTCAACTAAAATAAGTGTGTTTAAAGTCATTTCTGTGCCTGAAACGGGTCAAAATTGAAGCTTTTGAGTAAGCAAAACTCTGTAAAAATGGCAATTTTGGTCACTGTGAGGGTTTAAATAGTTGTTATTCAACATGAGGCACGATCCAATTGACATTTTAAATCATTTTTGGTACAGTCCAAAAAATCCATTTTCGGATGAAAAACGATGACTCCGGACCTGTCGAACGATCCCAAAATGGTCAATATGGATGAAATTTTAACATTTAATCTTTTGACTCTAAATGACTGTTGGATGTGAATTATGACTTTGTCAACTAGAATAAGTGTGTTTAAAGTCATTTCTATGCCTGAAATGGGTCAAAATTGAAGCTTTTGAGTAGGCAAAACTCTGTAAAAATGGCAATTTTGGTCACTGTGAGGGTTTAAATAGTTGTTATTCAACATGAGGCACGGTCCAATTGACATTTTAAATCATTTTTGGTACAGTCCAAAAAATCAATTTTCGGATGAAAAACGATGACTCCGGACCTGTCGAACGATCCCAAAATGGTCAATATGGATGAAATTTTAACATTTAATCTTTTGACTCTGAATGACTGTTGGATGTGAATTATGACTTTGTCAACTAGAATAAGTGTGTTTAAAGTCATTTCTGTGCCTGAAACGGGTCAAAATTGAAGCTTTTGAGTAAGCAAAACTCTGTAAAAATTGCAATTTTGGTCACTTTGAGGGTTTAAATAGTTGTTATTCAACATGAGGCACGATCCAATTGACATTTTAAATCATTTTTGGTACAGTCCAAAAAATCCACTTTCGAATGAAAAACGATGACTCCGGACCTGTCGAACGTTCCCAAAATGGTCTATAATGATGACATTTTTACATTTAATCTTTTGACTCTAAATGACTGTTGAATGTGAATTATGACTTTGTCAACTAAAATAAGTGTGTTGAAAGTCATTTCTGAGCCTGAAACGGGTAAAAATTGAAGCTTTTGAGAACGCAAAACTCTTTAAAAATGGCAATTTTGGTCACTGTGAGGGTTTAAAAAGTGGTTATTCAACATGAGGCACGATCCAATTGACATTTTCAATCATTTTTGGTACAGTCCAAAAAATCAATTTCCGGATGAAAAATGATGACTCCGGACCTGTTGAACGTTCCCAAAATGGTCTATAATGATGAAATTTTAACATTTAATCTTTTGACTCTAAATGACTGTTGGATATGAATTATGACTTTGTCAACTAAAATAAGTGTGTTTAAAGTCATTTCTGTGCCTGAAACGGGTCAAAATTGAAGCTTTTGAGTAAGCAAAACTCTGTAAAAATGGCAATTTTGGTCACTGTGAGGGTTTAAATAGTTGTTATTCAACATGAGGCACGATCCAATTGACATTTTAAATCATTTTTGGTACAGTCCAAAAAATCCATTTTCGGATGAAAAACGATGACTCCGGACCTGTCGAACGATCCCAAAATGGTCAATATGGATGAAATTTTAACATTTAATCTTTTGACTCTAAATGACTGTTGGATGTGAATTATGACTTTGTCAACTAGAATAAGTGTGTTTAAAGTCATTTCTATGCCTGAAATGGGTCAAAATTGAAGCTTTTGAGTAGGCAAAACTCTGTAAAAATGGCAATTTTGGTCACTGTGAGGGTTTAAATAGTTGTTATTCAACATGAGGCACGGTCCAATTGACATTTTAAATCATTTTTGGTACAGTCCAAAAAATCAATTTTCGGATGAAAAACGATGACTCCGGACCTGTCGAACGATCCCAAAATGGTCAATATGGATGAAATTTTAACATTTAATCTTTTGACTCTGAATGACTGTTGGATGTGAATTATGACTTTGTCAACTAGAATAAGTGTGTTAAAGTCATTTCTGTGCCTGAAACGGGTCAAAATTGAAGCTTTTGAGTAAGCAAAACTCTGTAAAAATTGCAATTTTGGTCACTTTGAGGGTTTAAATAGTTGTTATTCAACATGAGGCACGATCCAATTGACATTTTAAATCATTTTTGGTACAGTCCAAAAAATCCATTTTCGGATGAAAAACGATGACTCCGGACCTGTCGAACGTTCCCAAAATGGTCTATAATGATGACATTTTTACATTTAATCTTTTGACTCTAAATGACTGTTGGATGTGAATTATGACTTTGTCAACTAGAATAAGTGTGTTTAAAGTCATTTCTGTGCCTGAAATGGGTCAAAATTGAAGCTTTTGAGTAGGCAAAACTCTGTAAAAATGGCAATTTTGGTCACTGTGAGGGTTTAAATAGTTGTTATTCAACATGAGGCACGATCCAATTGACATTTTAAATCATTTTTGGTACAGTCCAAAAAATCCATTTTCGGATGAAAAACGATGACTCCGGACCTGTCGAACGTTCCCAAAATGGTCTATAATGATGACATTTTTACATTTAATCTTTTGACTCTAAATGACTGTTGGATGTGAATTATGACTTTGTCAACTAGAATAAGTGTGTTTAAAGTCATTTCTGTGCCTGAAACGGGTCAAAATTGAAGCTTTTGAGTAAGCAAAACTCTGTAAAAATTGCAATTTAGGTCACTTTGAGGGTTTAAATAGTTGTTATTCAACATGAGGCACGATCCAATTGACATTTTAAATCATTTTTGGTACAGTCCAAAAAATCCACTTTCGAATGAAAAACGATGACTCCGGACCTGTCGAACGTTCCCAAAATGGTCTATAATGATGACATTTTTACATTTAATCTTTTGACTCTAAATGACTGTTGAATGTGAATTATGACTTTGTCAACTAAAATAAGTGTGTTGAAAGTCATTTCTGAGCCTGAAACGGGTCAAAATTGAAGCTTTTGAGTAAGCAAAACTCTGTAAAAAATGGCAATTTTGGTCACTGTGAGGGTTTAAAAAGTGGTTATTCAACATGAGGCACGATCCAATTGACATTTTGAATCATTTTTGGTACAGTCCAAAAAATCAATTTTCGGATGAAAAACGATGACTCCGGACCTGTCGAACGATCCCAAAATGGTCAATATGGATGAAATTTTAACATTTAATCTTTTGACTCTAAATGACTGTTGGATGTGAATTATGACTTTGTCAACTAAAATAAGTGTGTTTAAAGTCATTTCTGTGCCTGAAACGGGTCAAAATTGAAGCTTTTGAGTAAGCAAAACTCTGAAAAATGTCAATTTTGGTCACTGTGAGGGTTTAAAAAGTGGTTATTCAACATGAGGCATGATCCAATTGACATTTTGAATCATTTTTGGTACAGTCCAAAAAATACATTTTCGGATGAAAAACGATGACTCCGGACCTGTCGAACGATCCCAAAATGGTCAATATGGATGAAATTTTAACATTTAATCTTTTGACTCTAAATGACTGTTGGATGTGAATTATGAGTTTGTCAACTAGAATAAGTGTGTTTAAAGTCATTTCTGTGCCTAAACGGGTCAAAATTGAAGCTTTTGAGTAAGCAAAACTCTGAAAAATGGCAATTTTGGTCACTGTGAGGGTTTAAAAAGTGGTTATTCAACATGAGGCATGATCCAATTGACATTTTGAATAATTTTTGGTACAGTCCAAAAAATCCATTTTCGGATGAAAAACGATGACTCCGGACCTGTCGAACGATCCCAAAATGGTCAATATGGATAAAATTTTAACATTTAATCTTTTGACTCTAAATGACTGTTGGATGTGAATTATGACTTTGTCAACTAGAATAAGTGTGTTTAAAGTCATTTCTGTGCCTGAAATGGGTCAAAATTGAAGCTTTTGAGTAGGCAAAACTCTGTAAAAATGGCAATTTTGGTCACTGTGAGGGTTTAAATAGTTGTTATTCAACATGAGGCACGATCCAATTGACATTTTAAATCATTTTTGGTACAGTCCAAAAAATCCATTTTCGGATGAAAAACAATGACTCCGGACCTGTCGAACGTTCCCAAAATGGTCTATAATGATGACATTTTTACATTTAATCTTTTGACTCTAAATGACTGTTGAATGTGAATTATGACTTTGTCATTTAAAATAAGCATGTTGAAAGTCATTTCTGTGCCTGAAACGGGTAAAAATTGAAGCTTTTGAGAACGCAAAACTCTTTAAAAATGGCAATTTTGGTCACTGTGAGGGTTTAAAAAGTGGTTATTCAACATGAGGCACGATCCAATTGACATTTTCAATCATTTTTGGTACAGTCCAAAAAATCAATTTCCGGATGAAAAATGATGACTCCGGACCTGTCGAACGTTCCCAAAATGGTCTATAATGATGAAATTTTAACATTTAATCTTTTGACTCTAAATGACTGTTGGATATGAATTATGACTTTGTCAACTAAAATAAGTGTGTTAAAAGTCAATTCTGAGCCTGAAACGGGTCAAAATTGAAGCTTTTGGGTAAGCAAAACTCTGTAAAAAATGGCAATTTTGGTCACTGTGAGGGTTTAAAAAGTGGTTATTCAACATGTGGCACGATCCAATTGACATTTTGAATCATTTTTGGTACAGTCCAAAAAATCAATTTTCGGATAAAGAAAGATGACTCCAGACCTGTCGGACGATCCCAAAATGGTCTATAATGATGAAATTTTAACATTTAATCTTTTGACTCTAAATGACTGTTTGATGTGAATTATGACTTTGTCAACTAGAATAAGTGTGTTTAAAGTCATTTCTGTGCCTGAAATGGGTCAAAAGTGAAGCTTTTGAGTAAGCAAAACTCTGTAAAAATGGCAATTTTGGTCACTGTGAGGGTTTAAAAAGGGGTTATTCAACATGAGGCATGATCCAATTGACATTCTGAATCATTTTTGGTACAGTCCAAAAAATCCATTTTCGGATGAAAAACGATGACTCCGGACCTGTCGAACGATCCCAAAATGGTCAATATGGATGAAATTTTTAACATTTAATCTTTTGAATCTAAATGACTGTTGGATGTGAATTATGACTTTGTCAACTAAAATAAGTGTGTTTAAAGTCATTTCTGTGCCTGAAATGGGTCAAAATTGAAGCTTTTGAGTAAGCAAAACTCTGTAAAAATGGCAATTTTGGTCACTGTGAGGGTTTAAATAGTTGTTATTCAACATGAGGCACGATCAAATTGACATTTTGAATCATTTTTGGTACAGTCCAAAAAATCGATTTTCGGATGAAAAACGATGACTCCGGACCTGTCGAACGATCCCAAAATGGTCTATAATGATGAAATTTTAACATTTAATCTTTTGACTCTAAATGACTGTTGGATGTGAATTGTGACTTTGTCAACTAGAATAAGTGTGTTTAAAGTCATTTCTGTGCCTGAAATGGGTCAAAATTGAAGCTTTTGAGTAAGCAAAACTCTGTAAAAATGGCAATTTTGGTCACTGTGAGGGTTTAAAAAGTGGTTATTCAACATGAGGCATGATCCAATTGACATTTTGAATCATTTTTGGTACAGTCCAAAAAATCGATTTTCGGATGAAAAACGATGACTCTGGACCTGTCGAACGATCCCAAAATGGTCAATATGGATGACATTTTAACATTTAATCTTTTGACTCTAAATGACTGTTGGATGTGAATTATGACTTTGTCAACTAGAATAAGTGTGGTTAAAGTCATTTCTGTTCCTGAAATGGGTCAAAATTGAAGCTTTTGAGTAAGCAAAACTCTGTAAAAATGGCAATTCTGGTCACTGTGAGGGTTTAAATAGTTGTTATTCAACATGAGGCACGATCCAATTGACATTTTAAATCATTTTTGGTACAGTCCAAAAAATCCATTTTCGGATGAAAAACGATGACTCCGGACCTGTCGAACGTTCCCAAAATGGTCTATAATGATGACATTTTTACATTTAATCTTTTGACTCTAAATGACTGTTGAATGTGAATTATGACTTTGTCAATTAAAATAAGCGTGTTGAAAGTCATTTCTGTGCCTGAAACGGGTCAAAATTGAAGCTTTTGAGTAAGCAAAATTCTTTAAAAATGGCAATTTTGGTCACTGTGAGGGTTTAAAAAGTGGTTATTAAACATGAGGCATGATCCAATTGACATTTTCAATCATTTTTGGTACAGTCCAAAAAATCGATTTTCGGATGAAAAACGATGACTCCGGACCTGTCGAACGTTCTCAAAATGGTCTATAATGATGAAATTTTAACATTTAATCTTTTGACTCTAAATGACTGTTGGGTGTGAATTATGACTTTGTCAACTAGAATAAGTGTGTTTAAAGTCATTTCTGTGCCTGAAATGGGTCAAAATTGAAGCTTTTGAGTAAGCAAAACTCTGTAAAAATTGCAATTTTGGTCACTGTGAGGGTTTAAATAGTTGTTACTCAACATGAGGCACGATCCAATTGACATTTTAAATCATTTTTGGTACAGTCCAAAAAATCCACTTTCGAATGAAAAACGATGACTCCGGACCTGTCGAAAGTTCCCAAAATGGTCTATAATGATGAAATTTTAACATTTAATCTTTTGACTCTAAATGACTGTTGAATGTGAATTATGACTTTGTCAACTAAAATAAGTGTGGTGAAAGTCATTTCTGTGCCTGAAACGGGTCAAAATTGAAGCTTTTGAGTAAGCAAAACTCTGTAAAAATGGCAATTTTGGTCACTGTGAGGGTTTCAAAAGTGGTTATTCAACATGAGGCATGATCCAATTGACATGTTGAATCATTTTTGGTACAGTCCAAAAAATCCATTTTCGGATGAAAAACGATGACTCCGGACCTGTCGAACGATCCCAAAATGGTCAATATGGATGAAATTTTAACATTTAATCTTTTGACTCTAAATGACTGTTGGATGTGAATTATGACTTTGTCAATTAAAATAAGCGTGTTGAAAGTCATTTCTGTGCCTGAAACGGGTAAAAATTGAAGCTTTTGAGAACGCAAAACTCTTTAAAAATGGCAATTTTGGTCACTGTGAGGGTTTAAATAGTTGTTATTCAACATGAGGCACGATCCAATTGACATTTTAAATCATTTTTGGTACAGTCCAAAAAATCCATTTTCGGATAAAAAACGATGACTCCGGACCTGTCGAACGTTCCCAAAATGGTCTATAATGATGACATTTTTACATTTAATATTTTGACTCTAAATGACTGTTGAATGTGAATTATGACTTTGTCATTTAAAATAAGCATGTTGAAAGTCATTTCTGTGCCTGAAACGGGTAAAAATTGAAGCTTTTGAGAACGCAAAACTCTTTAAAAATGGCAATTTTGGTCACTGTGAGGGTTTAAAAAGTGGTTATTCAACATGAGGCACGATCCAATTGACATTTTCAATCATTTTTGGTACAGTCCAAAAAATCAATTTCCGGATGAAAAATGATGACTCCGGACCTGTCGAACGTTCCCAAAATGGTCTATAATGATGAAATTTTAACATTTAATCTTTTGACTCTAAATGACTGTTGGATATGAATTATGACTTTGTCAACTAAAATAAGTGTGTTTAAAGTCATTTCTGAGCCTGAAACGGGTCAAAATTGAAGCTTTTGGGTAAGCAAAACTCTGTAAAAAATGGCAATTTTGGCCACTGTGAGGGTTTAAAAAGTGGTTATTCAACATGAGGCACGATCCAATTGACATTTTGAATCATTTTTGGTACAGTCCAAAAAATCCATTTTCGGATGAAAAACGATGACTCCGGACCTGTCGAACGATCCCAAAATGGTCAATATGGATGAAATTTTAACATTTAATCTTTTGACTCTAAATGACTGTTGGATGTGAATTATGACTTTGTCAATTAAAATAAGCGTGTTGAAAGTCATTTCTGTGCCTGAAACGGGTAAAAATTGAAGCTTTTGAGAACGCAAAACTCTTTAAAAATGGCAATTTTGGTCACTGTGAGGGTTTAAAAAGTGGTTATTCAACATGAGGCACGATCCAATTGACATTTTCAATCATTTTTGGTACAGTCCAAAAAATCAATTTCCGGATGAAAAATGATGACTCCGGACCTGTTGAACGTTCCCAAAATGGTCTATAATGATGAAATTTTAACATTTAATCTTTTGACTCTAAATGACTGTTGGATATGAATTATGACTTTGTCAACTAAAATAAGTGTGTTTAAAGTCATTTCTGTGCCTGAAACGGGTCAAAATTGAAGCTTTTGAGTAAGCAAAACTCTGTAAAAATGGCAATTTTGGTCACTGTGAGGGTTTAAATAGTTGTTATTCAACATGAGGCACGATCCAATTGACATTTTAAATCATTTTTGGTACAGTCCAAAAAATCCATTTTCGGATGAAAAACGATGACTCCGGACCTGTCGAACGATCCCAAAATGGTCAATATGGATGAAATTTTAACATTTAATCTTTTGACTCTAAATGACTGTTGGATGTGAATTATGACTTTGTCAACTAGAATAAGTGTGTTTAAAGTCATTTCTATGCCTGAAATGGGTCAAAATTGAAGCTTTTGAGTAGGCAAAACTCTGTAAAAATGGCAATTTTGGTCACTGTGAGGGTTTAAATAGTTGTTATTCAACATGAGGCACGGTCCAATTGACATTTTAAATCATTTTTGGTACAGTCCAAAAAATCAATTTTCGGATGAAAAACGATGACTCCGGACCTGTCGAACGATCCCAAAATGGTCAATATGGATGAAATTTTAACATTTAATCTTTTGACTCTGAATGACTGTTGGATGTGAATTATGACTTTGTCAACTAGAATAAGTGTGTTTAAAGTCATTTCTGTGCCTGAAACGGGTCAAAATTGAAGCTTTTGAGTAAGCAAAACTCTGTAAAAATTGCAATTTTGGTCACTTTGAGGGTTTAAATAGTTGTTATTCAACATGAGGCACGATCCAATTGACATTTTAAATCATTTTTGGTACAGTCCAAAAAATCCACTTTCGAATGAAAAACGATGACTCCGGACCTGTCGAACGTTCCCAAAATGGTCTATAATGATGACATTTTTACATTTAATCTTTTGACTCTAAATGACTGTTGAATGTGAATTATGACTTTGTCAACTAAAATAAGTGTGTTGAAAGTCATTTCTGAGCCTGAAACGGGTAAAAATTGAAGCTTTTGAGAACGCAAAACTCTTTAAAAATGGCAATTTTGGTCACTGTGAGGGTTTAAAAAGTGGTTATTCAACATGAGGCACGATCCAATTGACATTTTCAATCATTTTTGGTACAGTCCAAAAAATCAATTTCCGGATGAAAAATGATGACTCCGGACCTGTTGAACGTTCCCAAAATGGTCTATAATGATGAAATTTTAACATTTAATCTTTTGACTCTAAATGACTGTTGGATATGAATTATGACTTTGTCAACTAAAATAAGTGTGTTTAAAGTCATTTCTGTGCCTGAAACGGGTCAAAATTGAAGCTTTTGAGTAAGCAAAACTCTGTAAAAATGGCAATTTTGGTCACTGTGAGGGTTTAAATAGTTGTTATTCAACATGAGGCACGATCCAATTGACATTTTAAATCATTTTTGGTACAGTCCAAAAAATCCATTTTCGGATGAAAAACGATGACTCCGGACCTGTCGAACGATCCCAAAATGGTCAATATGGATGAAATTTTAACATTTAATCTTTTGACTCTAAATGACTGTTGGATGTGAATTATGACTTTGTCAACTAGAATAAGTGTGTTTAAAGTCATTTCTATGCCTGAAATGGGTCAAAATTGAAGCTTTTGAGTAGGCAAAACTCTGTAAAAATGGCAATTTTGGTCACTGTGAGGGTTTAAATAGTTGTTATTCAACATGAGGCACGGTCCAATTGACATTTTAAATCATTTTTGGTACAGTCCAAAAAATCAATTTTCGGATGAAAAACGATGACTCCGGACCTGTCGAACGATCCCAAAATGGTCAATATGGATGAAATTTTAACATTTAATCTTTTGACTCTGAATGACTGTTGGATGTGAATTATGACTTTGTCAACTAGAATAAGTGTGTTAAAGTCATTTCTGTGCCTGAAACGGGTCAAAATTGAAGCTTTTGAGTAAGCAAAACTCTGTAAAAATTGCAATTTTGGTCACTTTGAGGGTTTAAATAGTTGTTATTCAACATGAGGCACGATCCAATTGACATTTTAAATCATTTTTGGTACAGTCCAAAAAATCCACTTTCGAATGAAAAACGATGACTCCGGACCTGTCGAACGTTCCCAAAATGGTCTATAATGATGACATTTTTACATTTAATCTTTTGACTCTAAATGACTGTTGAATGTGAATTATGACTTTGTCAACTAAAATAAGTGTGTTGAAAGTCATTTCTGAGCCTGAAACGGGTCAAAATTGAAGCTTTTGAGTAAGCAAAACTCTGTAAAAAATGGCAATTTTGGTCACTGTGAGGGTTTAAAAAGTGGTTATTCAACATGAGGCACGATCCAATTGACATTTTGAATCATTTTTGGTACAGTCCAAAAAATCAATTTTCGGATGAAAAACGATGACTCCGGACCTGTCGAACGATCCCAAAATGGTCAATATGGATGAAATTTTAACATTTAATCTTTTGACTCTAAATGACTGTTGGATGTGAATTATGACTTTGTCAACTAAAATAAGTGTGTTTAAAGTCATTTCTGTGCCTGAAACGGGTCAAAATTGAAGCTTTTGAGTAAGCAAAACTCTGAAAAATGGCAATTTTGGTCACTGTGAGGGTTTAAAAAGTGGTTATTCAACATGAGGCATGATCCAATTGACATTTTGAATCATTTTTGGTACAGTCCAAAAAATCCATTTTCGGATGAAAAACGATGACTCCGGACCTGTCGAACGATCCCAAAATGGTCAATATGGATGAAATTTTAACATTTAATCTTTTGACTCTAAATGACTGTTGGATGTGAATTATGACTTTGTCAACTAGAATAAGTGTGTTTAAAGTCATTTCTGGGCCTAAACGGGTCAAAATTGAAGCTTTTGAGTAAGCAAAACTCTGAAAAATGGCAATTTTGGTCACTGTGAGGGTTTAAAAAGTGGTTATTCAACATGAGGCATGATCCAATTGACATTTTGAATAATTTTTGGTACAGTCCAAAAAATCCATTTTCGGATGAAAAACGATGACTCCGGACCTGTCGAACGATCCCAAAATGGTCTATAATGATGAAATTTTAACATTTAATCTTTTGACTCTAAATGACTGTTGGATATGAATTATGACTTTGTCAACTAAAATAAGTGTGTTAAAAGTCATTTCTGAGCCTGAAACGGGTCAAAATTGAAGCTTTTGGGTAAGCAAAACTCTGTAAAAAATGGCAATTTTGGTCACTGTGAGGGTTTAAAAAGTGGCTATTCAACATGAGGCACGATCCAATTGACATTTTGAATCATTTTTGGTACAGTCCAAAAAATCAATTTTCGGATAAAGAAAGATGACTCCGGACCTGTCGAACGATCCCAAAATGGTCTATAATGATGAAATTTTAACATTTATTCTTTTGACTCTAAATGACTGTTGAATGTGAATTGTGACTTTGTCAACTAAAATAAGTGTGTTTAAAGTCATTTCTGAGCCTGAAACGGGTCAAAATTGAAGCTTTTGAGTAAGCAAAACTCTGTAAAAATGGCAATTTTGGTCACTGTGAGGGTTTAAAAAGTGGTTATTCACCATGAGGCACGATCCAATTGACATTTTAAATCATTTTTGGTACAGTCCAAAAAATCAATTTTCGGATGAAAAACGATGACTCCAGACCTGTCGGACGATCCCAAAATGGTCTATAATGATGAAATTTTAACATTTAATCTTTTGACTCTAAATGACTGTTTGATGTAAATTATGACTTTGTCAACTAGAATAAGTGTGTTTAAAGTCATTTCTGTGCCTGAAATGGGTCAAAAGTGAAGCTTTTGAGTAAGCAAAACTCTGTAAAAATGGCAATTTTGGTCACTGTGAGGGTTTAAAAAGGGGTTATTCAACATGAGGCATGATCAAATTGACATTTTGAATCATTTTTTGTACAGTCCAAAAAATCCATTTTCGGATGAAAAACGATGACTCCGGACCTGTCGAACGATCCCAAAATGGTCAATATGGATGAAATTTTAACATTTAATCTTTTGACTCTAAATGACTGTTGAATGTGAATTATGACTTTGTCAATTGAAATAAGCGTGTTGAAAGTCATTTCTGTGCCTGAAACGGGTAAAAATTGAAGCTTTTGAGAACGCAAAACTCTTTAAAAATGGCAATTTTGGTCACTGTGAGGGTTTAAAAAGTTGTTATTCAACATGAGGCATGATCAAATTGACATTCTGAATCATTTTTGGTACAGTCCAAAAAATCCATTTTCGGATGAAAAACGATGACTCCGGACCTGTCGAACGATCCCAAAATGGTCAATATGGATGAAATTTTAACATTTAATCTTTTGAATCTAAATGACTGTTGGATGTGAATTATGACTTTGTCAACTAAAATAAGTGTGTTTAAAGTCATTTCTGTGCCTGAAATGGGTCAAAATTGAAGCTTTTGAGTAAGCAAAACTCTGTAAAAATGGCAATTTTGGTCACTGTGAGGGTTTAAATAGTTGTTATTCAACATGAGGCACAATCAAATTGACATTTTGAATCATTTTTGGTACAGTCCAAAAAATCGATTTTCGGATGAAAAACGATGACTCCGGACCTGTCGAACGTTCCCAAAATGGTCTATAATGATGAAATTTTAACATTTAATCTTTTGACTCTAAATGACTGTTGGATGTGAATTGTGACTTTGTCAACTAGAATAAGTGTGTTTAAAGTCATTTCTGTGCCTGAAATGGGTAAAAATTGAAGCTTTTGAGTAAGCAAAACTCTGTAAAAATGGCAATTTTGGTCACTGTGAGGGTTTAAAAAGTGGTTATTCAACATGAGGCATGATCCAATTGACATTTTGAATCATTTTTGGTACAGTCCAAAAAATCGATTTTCGGATGAAAAACGATGACTCCGGACCTGTCGAACGATCCCAAAATGGTCAATATGGATGACATTTTAACATTTAATCTTTTGACTCTAAATGACTGTT
Source organism: Lissotriton vulgaris (assembly GCF_964263255.1). Taxonomy (NCBI): domain Eukaryota; kingdom Metazoa; phylum Chordata; class Amphibia; order Caudata; family Salamandridae; genus Lissotriton; species Lissotriton vulgaris. Next base: position 133,321 of record NW_028250879.1, on the reverse strand, counting down.
GGATGTGAATTATGACTTTGTCAACTAGAATAAGTGTGTTTAAAGTCATTTCTGTTCCTGAAATGGGTCAAAATTGAAGCTTTTGAGTAAGCAAAACTCTTTAAAAATGGCAATTTTGGTCACTGTGAGGGTTTAAAAAGTGGTTATTCAACATGAGGCATGATCCAATTGACATTTTCAATCATTTTTGGTACAGTCCAAAAAATCGATTTTCGGATGAAAAACGATGACTCCGGACCTGTCGAACGTTCTCAAAATGGTCTATAATGATGAAATTTTAACATTTAATCTTTTGACTCTAAATGACTGTTGGGTGTGAATTATGACTTTGTCAACTAGAATAAGTGTGTTTAAAGTCATTTCTGTGCCTGAAATGGGTCAAAATTGAAGCTTTTGAGTAAGCAAAACTCTGTAAAAATGGCAATTTTGGTCACTGTGAGGGTTTAAATAGTTGTTACTCAACATGAGGCACGATCCAATTGACATTTTAAATCATTTTTGGTACAGTCCAAAAAATCCACTTTCGAATGAAAAACGATGACTCCGGACCTGTCGAAAGTTCCCAAAATGGTCTATAATGATGAAATTTTAACATTTAATCTTTTGACTCTAAATGACTGTTGAATGTGAATTATGACTTTGTCAACTAAAATAAGTGTGTTGAAAGTCATTTCTGTGCCTGAAACGGGTCAAAATTGAAGCTTTTGAGAACGCAAAACTCTTTAAAAATGGCAATTTTGGTCACTGTGAGGGTTTAAAAAGTGGTTATTCAACATGAGGCACGATCCAATTGACATTTTCAATCATTTTTGGTACAGTCCAAAAAATCAATTTCCGGATGAAAAATGATGACTCCGGACCTGTCGAACGTTCACAAAATGGTCTATAATGATGAAATTTTAACATTTAATCTTTTGACTCTAAATGACTGTTGGATATGAATTATGACTTTGTCAACTAAAATAAGTGTGTTTAAAGTCATTTCTGTGCCTGAAACGGGTCAAAATTGAAGCTTTTGAGTAAGCAAAACTCTGTAAAAATGGCAATTTTGGTCACTGTGAGGGTTTAAATAGTTGTTATTCAACATGAGGCACGATCCAATTGACATTTTAAATCATTTTTGGTACAGTCCAAAAAATCCATTTTCGGATGAAAAACGATGACTCCGGACCTGTCGAACGATCCCAAAATGGTCAATATGGATGAAATTTTAACATTTAATCTTTTGACTCTAAATGACTGTTGGATGTGAACTATGACTTTGTCAACTAGAATAAGTGTGTTTAAAGTCATTTCTATGCCTGAAATGGGTCAAAATTGAAGCTTTTGAGTAGGCAAAACTCTGTAAAAATGGCAATTTTGGTCACTGTGAGGGTTTAAATAGTTGTTATTCAACATGAGGCACGGTCCAATTGACATTTTAAATCATTTTTGGTACAGTCCAAAAAATCCATTTTCGGATGAAAAACGATGACTCCGGACCTGTCGAACGATCCCAAAATGGTCAATATGGATGAAATTTTAACATTTAATCTTTTGACTCTGAATGACTGTTGGATGTGAATTATGACTTTGTCAACTAGAATAAGTGTGTTTAAAGTCATTTCTGTGCCTGAAACGGGTCAAAATTGAAGCTTTTGAGTAAGCAAAACTCTGTAAAAATTGCAATTTTGGTCACTTTGAGGGTTTAAATAGTTGTTATTCAACATGAGGCACGATCCAATTGACATTTTAAATCATTTTTGGTACAGTCCAAAAAATCCACTTTCGAATGAAAAACGATGACTCCGGACCTGTCGAACGTTCCCAAAATGGTCTATAATGATGACATTTTTACATTTAATCTTTTGACTCTAAATGACTGTTGAATGTGAATTATGACTTTGTCAACTAAAATAAGTGTGTTGAAAGTCATTTCTGAGCCTGAAACGGGTCAAAATTGAAGCTTTTGAGTAAGCAAAACTCTGTACAAAATGGCAATTTTGGTCACTGTGAGGGTTTAAAAAGTGGTTATTCAACATGAGGCACGATCCAATTGACATTTTGAATCATTTTTGGTACAGTCCAAAAAATCCACTTTCGAATGAAAAACGATGACTCCGGACCTGTCGAAAGTTCCCAAAATGGTCTATAATGATGAAATTTTAACATTTAATCTTTTGACTCTAAATGACTGTTGAATGTGAATTATGACTTTGTCAACTAAAATAAGTGTGTTGAAAGTCATTTCTGTGCCTGAAACGGGTCAAAATTGAAGCTTTTGAGTAAGCAAAACTCTGTAAAAATGGCAATTTTGGTCACTGTGAGGGTTTCAAAAGTGGTTATTCAACATGAGGCATGATCCAATTGACATTTTGAATCATTTTTGGTACAGTCCAAAAAATCCATTTTCGGATGAAAAACGATGACTCCGGACCTGTCGAACGATCCCAAAATGGTCAATATGGATGAAATTTTAACATTTAATCTTTTGACTCTAAATGACTGTTGGATATGAATTATGACTTTGTCAACTAAAATAAGTGTGTTTAAAGTCATTTCTGTGCCTGAAACGGGTCAAAATTGAAGCTTTTGAGTAAGCAAAACTCTGTAAAAATGGCAATTTTGGTCACTGTGAGGGTTTAAATAGTTGTTATTCAACATGAGGCACGATCCAATTGACATTTTAAATCATTTTTGGTACAGTCCAAAAAATCCATTTTCGGATGAAAAACGATGACTCCGGACCTGTCGAACGATCCCAAAATGGTCTATAATGATGACATTTTTACATTTAATCTTTTGACTCTAAATGACTGTTGAATGTGAATTATGACTTTGTCAATTAAAATAAGCGTGTTGAAAGTCATTTCTGTGCCTGAAACGGGTCTAAATTGAAGCTTTTGAGTAAGCAAAACTCTTTAAAAATGGCAATTTTGGTCACTGTGAGGGTTTAAAAAGTGGTTATTCAACATGAGGCATGATCCAATTGACATTTTGAATCATTTTTGGTACAGTCCAAAAAATCCATTTTCGGATGAAAAACGATGACTCTGGACCTGTCGAACGATCCCAAAATGGTCAATATGGATGAAATTTTAACATTTAATCTTTTGACTCTGAATGACTGTTGGATGTGAATTATGACTTTGTCAACTAGAATAAGTGTGTTTAAAGTCATTTCTGTGCCTGAAACGGGTCAAAATTGAAGCTTTTGAGTAAGCAAAACTCTGTAAAAATTGCAATTTTGGTCACTTTGAGGGTTTAAATAGTTGTTATTCAACATGAGGCACGATCCAATTGACATTTTAAATCATTTTTGGTACAGTCCAAAAAATCCACTTTCGAATGAAAAACGATGACTACGGACCTGTCGAACGTTCCCAAAATGGTCTATAATGATGACATTTTTACATTTAATCTTTTGACTCTAAATGACTGTTGAATGTGAATTACGACTTTGTCAACTAAAATAAGTGTGTTGAAAGTCATTTCTGAGCCTGAAACGGGTCAAAATTGAAGCTTTTGAGTAAGCAAAACTCTGTAAAAAATGGCAATTTTGGTCACTGTGAGGGTTTAAAAAGTGGTTATTCAACATGAGGCACGATCCAATTGACATTTTGAATCATTTTTGGTACAGTCCAAAAAATCAATTTTCGGATGAAAAATGATGACTCCGGACCTGTCGAACGATCCCAAAATGTTCAATATGGATGAAATTTTAACATTTAATCTTTTGACTCTAAATGACTGTTGGATGTGAATTATGACTTTGTCAACTAAAATAAGTGTGTTTAAAGTCATTTCTGTGCCTGAAACGGGTCAAAATTGAAGCTTTTGAGTAAGCAAAACTCTGAAAAATGGCAATTTTGGTCACTGTGAGGGTTTAAAAAGTGGTTATTCAACATGAGGCATGATCCAATTGACATTTTGAATCATTTTTGGTACAGTCCAAAAAATCCATTTTCGGATGAAAAACGATGACTCCGGACCTGTCGAACGATCCCAAAATGGTCAATATGGATGAAATTTTAACATTTAATCTTTTGACTCTAAATGACTGTTGGATGTGAATTATGACTTTGTCAACTAGAATAAGTGTGTTTAAAGTCATTTCTGTGCCTGAAACGGGTCAAAATTGAAGCTTTTGAGTAGGCAAAACTCTGTAAAAATGGCAATTTTGGTCACTGTGAGGGTTTAAATAGTTGTTATTCAACATGAGGCACGATCCAATTGACATTTTAAATCATTTTTGGTACAGTCCAAAAAATCCATTTTCGGATAAAAAACGATGACTCCGGACCTGTCGAACGTTCCCAAAATGGTCTATAATGATGACATTTTTACATTTAATCTTTTGACTCTAAATGACTGTTGAATGTGAATTATGACTTTGTCATTTAAAATAAGCATGTTGAAAGTCATTTCTGTGCCTGAAACGGGTAAAAATTGAAGCTTTTGAGAACGCAAAACTCTTTAAAAATGGCAATTTTGGTCACTGTGAGGGTTTAAAAAGTGGTTATTCAACATGAGGCACGATCCAATTGACATTTTCAATCATTTTTGGTACAGTCCAAAAAATCAATTTCCGGATGAAAAATGATGACTCCGGACCTGTCGAACGTTCCCAAAATGGTCTATAATGATGAAATTTTAACATTTAATCTTTTGACTCTAAATGACTGTTGGATATGAATTATGACTTTGTCAACTAAAATAAGTGTGTTTAAAGTCATTTCTGAGCCTGAAACGGGTCAAAATTGAAGCTTTTGGGTAAGCAAAACTCTGTAAAAAATTGCAATTTTGGCCACTGTGAGGGTTTAAAAAGTGGTTATTCAACATGAGGCACGATCCAATTGACATTTTGAATCATTTTTGGTACAGTCCAAAAAATCCATTTTCGGATGAAAAACGATGACTCCGGACCTGTCGAACGATCCCAAAATGGTCAATATGGATGAAATTTTAACATTTAATCTTTTGACTCTAAATGACTGTTGGATGTGAATTATGACTTTGTCAATTAAAATAAGCGTGTTGAAAGTCATTTCTGTGCCTGAAACGGGTAAAAATTGAAGCTTTTGAGAACGCAAAACTCTTTAAAAATGGCAATTTTGGTCACTGTGAGGGTTTAAAAAGTGGTTATTCAACATGAGGCACGATCCAATTGACATTTTAAATCATTTTTGGTACAGTCCAAAAAATCCACTTTCGAATGAAAAACGATGACTCCGGACCTGTCGAACGTTCCCAAAATGGTCTATAATTATGACATTTTTACATTTAATCTTTTGACTCTAAATGACTGTAGAATGTGAATTACAACTTTGTCAACTAAAATAAGTGTGTTGAAAGTCATTTCTGAGCCTGAAACGGGTCAAAATTGAAGCTTTTGAGTAAGCAAAACTCTGTAAAAAATGGCAATTTTGGTCACTGTGAGGGTTTAAAAAGTGGTTATACAACATGAGGCACGATCCAATTGACATTTTGAATCATTTTTGGTACAGTCCAAAAAATCAATTTTCGGATGAAAAACGATGACTCCGGACCTGTCGAACGATCCCAAAATGTTCAATATGGATGAAATTTTAACATTTAATCTTTTGACTCTAAATGACTGTTTGATGTGAATTATGACTTTGTCAACTAGAATAAGTGTGTTTAAAGTCATTTCTGTGCCTGAAATGGGTCAAAAGTGAAGCTTTTGAGTAAGCAAAACTCTGTAAAAATGGCAATTTTGGTCACTGTGAGGGTTTAAAAAGGGGTTATTCAACATGAGGCATGATCCAATTGACATTTTGAATCATTTTTGGTACAGTCCAAAAAATCCATTTTCGGATGAAAAACGATGACTCCGGACCTGTCGAACGATCCCAAAATGGTCAATATGGATGAAATTTTAACATTTAATCTTTTGACTCTAAATGACTGTTGAATGTGAATTATGACTTTGTCAATTGAAATAAGCGTGTTGAAAGTCATTTCTGTGCCTGAAACGGGTAAAAATTGAAGCTTTTGAGAACGCAAAACTCTTTAAAAATGGCAATTTTGGTCACTGTGAGGGTTTAAAAAGTTGTTATTCAACATGAGGCATGATCCAATTGACATTCTGAATCATTTTTGGTACAGTCCAAAAAATCCATTTTCGGATGAAAAACGATGACTCCGGACCTGTCGAACGATCCCAAAATGGTCAATATGGATGAAATTTTTAACATTTAATCTTTTGAATCTAAATGACTGTTGGATGTGAATTATGACTTTGTCAACTAAAATAAGTGTGTTTAAAGTCATTTCTGTGCCTGAAATGGGTCAAAATTGAAGCTTTTGAGTAAGCAAAACTCTGTAAAAATGGCAATTTTGGTCACTGTGAGGGTTTAAATAGTTGTTATTCAACATGAGGCACGATCAAATTGACATTTTGAATCATTTTTGGTACAGTCCAAAAAATCGATTTTCGGATGAAAAACGATGACTCCGGACCTGTCGAACGTTCCCAAAATGGTCTATAATGATGAAATTTTAACATTTAATCTTTTGACTCTAAATGACTGTTGGATGTGAATTGTAACTTTGTCAACTACAATAAGTGTGTTTAAAGTCATTTCTGTGCCTGAAATGGGTCAAAATTGAAGCTTTTGAGTAAGCAAAACTCTGTAAAAATGGCAATTTTGGTCACTGTGAGGGTTTAAAAAGTGGTTATTCAACATGAGGCATGATCCAATTGACATTTTGAATCATTTTTGGTACAGTCCAAAAAATCGATTTTCGGATGAAAAACGATGACTCCGGACCTGTCGAACGATCCCAAAATGGTCAATATGGATGACATTTTAACATTTAATCTTTTGACTCTAAATGACTGTTGGATGTGAATTATGACTTTGTCAACTAGAATAAGTGTGGTTAAAGTCATTTCTGTTCCTGAAATGGGTCAAAATTGAAGCTTTTGAGTAAGCAAAACTCTGTAAAAATGGCAATTCTGGTCACTGTGAGGGTTTAAATAGTTGTTATTCAACATGAGGCACGATCCAATTGACATTTTAAATCATTTTTGGTACAGTCCAAAAAATCCATTTTCGGATGAAAAACGATGACTCCGGACCTGTCGAACGTTCCCAAAATGGTCTATAATGATGACATTTTTACATTTAATCTTTTGACTCTAAATGACTGTTGAATGTGAATTATGACTTTGTCAATTAAAATAAGCGTGTTGAAAGTCATTTCTGTGCCTGAAACGGGTCAAAATTGAAGCTTTTGAGTAAGCAAAATTCTTTAAAAATGGCAATTTTGGTCACTGTGAGGGTTTAAAAAGTGGTTATTCAACATGAGGCATGATCCAATTGACATTTTCAATCATTTTTGGTACAGTCCAAAAAATCGATTTTCGGATGAAAAACGATGACTCCGGACCTGTCGAACGTTCTCAAAATGGTCTATAATGATGAAATTTTAACATTTAATCTTTTGACTCTAAATGACTGTTGGGTGTGAATTATGACTTTGTCAACTAGAATAAGTGTGTTTAAAGTCATTTCTGTGCCTGAAATGGGTCAAAATTGAAGCTTTTGAGTAAGCAAAACTCTGTAAAAATTGCAATTTTGGTCACTGTGAGGGTTTAAATAGTTGTTACTCAACATGAGGCACGATCCAATTGAAATTTTAAATCATTTTTGGTACAGTCCAAAAAATCCACTTTCGAATGAAAAACGATGACTCCGGACCTGTCGAAAGTTCCCAAAATGGTCTATAATGATGAAATTTTAACATTTAATCTTTTGACTCTAAATGACTGTTGAATGTGAATTATGACTTTGTCAACTAAAATAAGTGTGTTGAAAGTCATTTCTGTGCCTGAAACGGGTCAAAATTGAAGCTTTTGAGTAAGCAAAACTCTGTAAAAATGGCAATTTTGGTCACTGTGAGGGTTTCAAAAGTGGTTATTCAACATGAGGCATGATCCAATTGACATGTTGAATCATTTTTGGTACAGTCCAAAAAATCCATTTTCGGATGAAAAACGATGACTCCGGACCTGTCGAACGATCCCAAAATGGTCAATATGGATGAAATTTTAACATTTAATCTTTTGACTCTAAATGACTGTTGGATGTGAATTATGACTTTGTCAATTAAAATAAGCGTGTTGAAAGTCATTTCTGTGCCTGAAACGGGTAAAAATTGAAGCTTTTGAGAACGCAAAACTCTTTAAAAATGGCAATTTTGGTCACTGGGAGGGTTTAAAAAGTGGTTATTCAACATGAGGCACGATCCAATTGACATTTTCAATCATTTTTGGTACAGTCCAAAAAATCAATTTCCGGATGAAAAATGATGACTCCGGACCTGTTGAACGTTCCCAAAATGGTCTATAATGATGAAATTTTAACATTTAATCTTTTGACTCTAAATGACTGTTGGATATGAATTATGACTTTGTCAACTAAAATAAGTGTGTTTAAAGTCATTTCTGTGCCTGAAACGGGTCAAAATTGAAGCTTTTGAGTAAGCAAAACTCTGTAAAAATGGCAATTTTGGTCACTGTGAGGGTTTAAATAGTTGTTATTCAACATGAGGCACGATCCAATTGACATTTTAAATCATTTTTGGTACAGTCCAAAAAATCCATTTTCGGATGAAAAACGATGACTCCGGACCCGTCGAACGATCCCAAAATGGTCAATATGGATGAAATTTTAACATTTAATCTTTTGACTCTAAATGACTGTTGGATGTGAATTATGACTTTGTCAACTAGAATAAGTGTGTTTAAAGTCATTTCTATGCCTGAAATGGGTCAAAATTGAAGCTTTTGAGTAGGCAAAACTCTGTAAAAATGGCAATTTTGGTCACTGTGAGGGTTTAAATAGTTGTTATTCAACATGAGGCACGGTCCAATTGACATTTTAAATCATTTTTGGTACAGTCCAAAAAATCCATTTTCGGATGAAAAACGATGACTCCGGACCTGTCGAACGATCCCAAAATGGTCAATATGGATGAAATTTTAACATTTAAACTTTTGACTCTGAATGACTGTTGGATGTGAATTATGACTTTGTCAACTAAAATAAGTGTGTTGAAAGTCATTTCTGAGCCTGAAACGGGTCAAAATTGAAGCTTTTGAGTAAGCAAAACTCTGTAAAAAATGGCAATTTTGGTCACTGTGAGGGTTTAAAAAGTGGTTATTCAACATGAGGCACGATCCAATTGACATTTTGAATCATTTTTGGTACAGTCCAAAAAATCCATTTTCGGATAAAAAACGATGACTCCGGACCTGTCGAACGTTCCCAAAATGGTCTATAATGATGACATTTTTACATTTAATCTTTTGACTCTAAATGACTGTTGAATGTGAATTATGACTTTGTCATTTAAAATAAGCATGTTGAAAGTCATTTCTGTGCCTGAAACGGGTAAAAATTGAAGCTTTTGAGAACGCAAAACTCTTTAAAAATGGCAATTTTGGTCACTGTGAGGGTTTAAAAAGTGGTTATTCAACATGAGGCACGATCCAATTGACATTTTCAATCATTTTTGGTACAGTCCAAAAAATCAATTTCCGGATGAAAAATTATGACTCCGGACCTGTCGAACGTTCCCAAAATGGTCTATAATGATGAAATTTTAACATTTAATCTTTTGACTCTAAATGACTGTTGGATATGAATTATGACTTTGTCAACTAAAATAAGTGTGTTTAAAGTCATTTCTGAGCCTGAAACGGGTCAAAATTGAAGCTTTTGGGTAAGCAAAACTCTGTAAAAAATGGCAATTTTGGCCACTGTGAGGGTTTAAAAAGTGGTTATTCAACATGAGGCACGATCCAATTGACATTTTGAATCATTTTTGGTACAGTCCAAAAAATCCATTTTCGGATGAAAAACGATGACTCCGGACCTGTCGAACGATCCCAAAATGGTCAATATGGATGAAATTTTAACATTTAATCTTTTGACTCTAAATGACTGTTGGATGTGAATTATGACTTTGTCAATTAAAATAAGCGTGTTGAAAGTCATTTCTGTGCCTGAAACGGGTAAAAATTGAAGCTTTTGAGAACGCAAAACTCTTTAAAAATGGCAATTTTGGTCACTGTGAGGGTTTAAAAAGTGGTTATTCAACATGAGGCACGATCCAATTGACATTTTCAATCATTTTTGGTACAGTCCAAAAAATCCACTTTCGAATGAAAAACGATGACTCCGGACCTGTCGAACGTTCCCAAAATAGTCTATAATGATGACATTTTTACATTTAATCTTTTGACTCTAAATGACTGTTGAATGTGAATTATGACTTTGTCAACTAAAATAAGTGTGTTGAAAGTCATTTCTGAGCCTGAAACGGGTCAAAATTGAAGCTTTTGAGTAGGCAAAACTCTGTAAAAATGGCAATTTTGGTCACTGTGAGGGTTTAAATAGTTGTTATTCAACATGAGGCACGATCCAATTGACATTTTAAATCATTTTTGGTACAGTCCAAAAAATCCACTTTCGAATGAAAAACGATGACTCCGGACCTGTCGAACGTTCCCAAAATGGTCTATAATGATGACATTTTTACATTTAATCTTTTGACTCTAAATGACTGTTGAATGTGAATTACGACTTTGTCAACTAAAATAAGTGTGTTGAAAGTCATTTCTGAGCCTGAAACGGGTCAAAATTGAAGCTTTTGAGTAAGCAAAACTCTGTAAAAAATGGCAATTTTGGTCACTGTGAGGGTTTAAAAAGTGGTTATTCAACATGAGGCACGATCCAATTGACATTTTGAATCATTTTTGGTACAGTCCAAAAAATCAATTTTCGGATGAAAAACGATGACTCCGGACCTGTCGAACGATCCCAAAATGTTCAATATGGATGAAATTTTAACATTTAATCTTTTGACTCTAAATGACTGTTTGATGTGAATTATGACTTTGTCAACTAGAATAAGTGTGTTTAAAGTCATTTCTGTGCCTGAAATGGGTCAAAAGTGAAGCTTTTGAGTAAGCAAAACTCTGTAAAAATGGCAATTTTGGTCACTGTGAGGGTTTAAAAAGGGGTTATTCAACATGAGGCATGATCCAATTGACATTTTGAATCATTTTTGGTACAGTCCAAAAAATCCATTTTCGGATGAAAAACGATGACTCCGGACCTGTCGAACGATCCCAAAATGGTCAATATGGATGAAATTTTAACATTTAATCTTTTGACTCTAAATGACTGTTGAATGTGAATTATGACTTTGTCAATTGAAATAAGCGTGTTGAAAGTAATTTCTGTGCCTGAAACGGGTAAAAATTGAAGCTTTTGAGAACGCAAAACTCTTTAAAAATGGCAATTTTGGTCACTGTGAGGGTTTAAAAAGTTGTTATTCAACATGAGGCATGATCCAATTGACATTCTGAATCATTTTTGGTACAGTCCAAAAAATCCATTTTCGGATGAAAAACGATGACTCCGGACCTGTCGAACGATCCCAAAATGGTCAATATGGATGAAATTTTTAACATTTAATCTTTTGAATCTAAATGACTGTTGGATGTGAATTATGACTTTGTCAACTAAAATAAGTGTGTTTAAAGTCATTTCTGTGCCTGAAATGGGTCAAAATTGAAGCTTTTGAGTAAGCAAAACTCTGTAAAAATGGCAATTTTGGTCACTGTGAGGGTTTAAATAGTTGTTATTCAACATGAGGCACGATCAAATTGACATTTTGAATCATTTTTGGTACAGTCCAAAAAATCGATTTTCGGATGAAAAACGATGACTCCGGACCTGTCGAACGTTCCCAAAATGGTCTATAATGATGAAATTTTAACATTTAATCTTTTGACTCTAAATGACTGTTGGATGTGAATTGTGACTTTGTCAACTAGAATAAGTGTGTTTAAAGTCATTTCTGTGCCTGAAATGGGTCAAAATTGAAGCTTTTGAGTAAGCAAAACTCTGTAAAAATGGCAATTTTGGTCACTGTGAGGGTTTAAAAAGTGGTTATTCAACATGAGGCATGATCCAATTGACATTTTGAATCATTTTTGGTACAGTCCAAAAAATCGATTTTCGGATGAAAAACGATGACTCCGGACCTGTCGAACGATCCCAAAATGGTCAATATGGATGACATTTTAACATTTAATCTTTTGACTCTAAATGACTGTTGGATGTGAATTATGACTTTGTCAACTAGAATAAGTGTGGTTAAAGTCATTTCTGTTCCTGAAATGGGTCGAAATTGAAGCTTTTTAGTAAGCAAAACTCTGTAAAAATGGCAATTCTGGTCACTGTGAGGGTTTAAATAGTTGTTATTCAACATGAGGCACGATCCAATTGACATTTTAAATCATTTTTGGTACAGTCCATAAAATCCATTTTCGGGTGAAAAACGATGACTCCGGACCTGTCGAACATTCCCAAAATGGTCTATAATGATGACATTTTTACATTTAATCTTTTGACTCTAAATGACTGTTGAATGTGAATTATGACTTTGTCAATTAAAATAAGCGTGTTGAAAGTCATTTCTGTGCCTGAAACGGGTCAAAATTGAAGCTTTTGAGTAAGCAAAATTCTTTAAAAATGGCAATTTTGGTCACTGTGAGGGTTTAAAAAGTGGTTATTCAACATGAGGCATGATCCAATTGACATTTTCAATCATTTTTGGTACAGTCCAAAAAATCGATTTTCGGATGAAAAACGATGACTCCGGACCTGTCGAACGTTCTCAAAATGGTCTATAATGATGAAATTTTAACATTTAATCTTTTGACTCTAAATGACTGTTGGGTGTGAATTATGACTTTGTCAACTAGAATAAGTGTGTTTAAAGTCATTTCTGTGCCTGAAATGGGTCAAAATTGAAGCTTTTGAGTAAGCAAAACTCTGTAAAAATTGCAATTTTGGTCACTGTGAGGGTTTAAATAGTTGTTACTCAACATGAGGCACGATCCAATTGACATTTTAAATCATTTTTGGTACAGTCCAAAAAATCCACTTTCGAATGAAAAACGATGACTCCGGACCTGTCGAAAGTTCCCAAAATGGTCTATAATGATGAAATTTTAACATTTAATCTTTTGACTCTAAATGACTGTTGAATGTGAATTATGACTTTGTCAACTAAAATAAGTGTGTTGAAAGTCATTTCTGTGCCTGAAACGGGTCAAAATTGAAGCTTTTGAGTAAGCAAAACTCTGTAAAAATGGCAATTTTGGTCACTGTGAGGGTTTCAAAAGTGGTTATTCAACATGAGGCATGATCCAATTGACATGTTGAATCATTTTTGGTACAGTCCAAAAAATCCATTTTCGGATGAAAAACGATGACTCCGGACCTGTCGAACGATCCCAAAATGGTCAATATGGATGAAATTTTAACATTTAATCTTTTGACTCTAAATGACTGTTGGATGTGAATTATGACTTTGTCAATTAAAATAAGCGTGTTGAAAGTCATTTCTGTGCCTGAAACGGGTCAAAATTGAAGCTTTTGAGAACGCAAAACTCTTTAAAAATGGCAATTTTGGTCACTGTGAGGGTTTAAAAAGTGGTTATTCAACATGAGGCACGATCCAATTGACATTTTCAATCATTTTTGGTACAGTCCAAAAAATCAATTTCCGGATGAAAAATGATGACTCCGGACCTGTTGAACGTTCCCAAAATGGTCTATAATGATGAAATTTTAACATTTAATCTTTTGACTCTAAATGACTGTTGGATATGAATTATGACTTTGTCAACTAAAATAAGTGTGTTTAAAGTCATTTCTGTGCCTGAAACGGGTCAAAATTGAAGCTTTTGAGTAAGCAAAACTCTGTAAAAATGGCAATTTTGGTCACTGTGAGGGTTTAAATAGTTGTTATTCAACATGAGGCACGATCCAATTGACATTTTAAATCATTTTTGGTACAGTCCAAAAAATCCATTTTCGGATGAAAAACGATGACTCCGGACCTGTCGAACGATCCCAAAATGGTCAATATGGATGAAATTTTAACATTTAATCTTTTGACTCTAAATGACTGTTGGATGTGAATTATGACTTTGTCAACTAGAATAAGTGTGTTTAAAGTCATTTCTATGCCTGAAATGGGTCAAAATTGAAGCTTTTGAGTAGGCAAAACTCTGTAAAAATGGCAATTTTGGTCACTGTGAGGGTTTAAATAGTTGTTATTCAACATGAGGCACGGTCCAATTGACATTTTAAATCATTTTTGGTACAGTCCAAAAAATCCATTTTCGGATGAAAAACGATGACTCCGGACCTGTCGAACGATCCCAAAATGGTCAATATGGATGAAATTTTAACATTTAATCTTTTGACTCTGAATGACTGTTGGATGTGAATTATGACTTTGTCAACTAGAATAAGTGTGTTTAAAGTCATTTCTGTGCCTGAAACGGGTCAAAATTGAAGCTTTTGAGTAAGCAAAACTCTGTAAAAATTGCAATTTTGGTCACTTTGAGGGTTTAAATAGTTGTTATTCAACATGAGGCACGATCCAATTGACATTTTAAATCATTTTTGGTACAGTCCAAAAAATCCACTTTCGAATGAAAAACGATGACTCCGGACCTGTCGAACGTTCCCAAAATGGTCTATAATGATGACATTTTTACATTTAATCTTTTGACTCTAAATGACTGTTGAATGTGAATTATGACTTTGTCAACTAAAATAAGTGTGTTGAAAGTCATTTCTGAGCCTGAAACGGGTCAAAATTGAAGCTTTTGAGTAAGCAAAACTCTGTAAAAAATGGCAATTTTGGTCACTGTGAGGGTTTAAAAAGTGGTTATTCAACATGAGGCACGATCCAATTGACATTTTGAATCATTTTTGGTACAGTCCAAAAAATCAATTTTCGGATGAAAAACGATGACTCCGGACCTGTCGAACGATCCCAAAATGGTCAATATGGATGAAATTTTAACATTTAATCTTTTGACTCTAAATGACTGTTGAATGTGAATTATGACTTTGTCAACTAAAATAAGTGTGTTGAAAGTCATTTCTGTGCCTGAAACGGGTCAAAATTGAAGCTTTTGAGTAAGCAAAACTCTGTAAAAAATGGCAATTTTGGTCACTGTGAGGGTTTAAATAGTTGTTACTCAACATGAGGCACGATCCAATTGACATTTTAAATCATTTTTGGTACAGTCCAAAAAATCCACTTTCGAATGAAAAACGATGACTCCGGACCTGTCGAAAGTTCCCAAAATGGTCTATAATGATGAAATTTTAACATTTAATCTTTTGACTCTAAATGACTGTTGAATGTGAATTATGACTTTGTCAACTAAAATAAGTGTGTTGAAAGTCATTTCTGTGCCTGAAACGGGTCAAAATTGAAGCTTTTGAGTAAGCAAAACTCTGTAAAAATGGCAATTTTGGTCACTGTGAGGGTTTCAAAAGTGGTTATTCAACATGAGGCATGATCCAGTTGACATGTTGAATCATTTTTGGTACAGTCCAAAAAATCCATTTTCGGATGAAAAACGATGACTCCGGACCTGTCGAACGATCCCAAAATGGTCAATATGGATGAAATTTTAACATTTAATCTTTTGACTCTAAATGACTGTTGGATGTGAATTATGACTTTGTCAATTAAAATAAGCGTGTTGAAAGTCATTTCTGTGCCTGAAACGGGTCAAAATTGAAGCTTTTGAGAACGCAAAACTCTTTAAAAATGGCAATTTTGGTCACTGTGAGGGTTTAAAAAGTGGTTATTCAACATGAGGCACGATCCAATTGACATTTTCAATCATTTTTGGTACAGTCCAAAAAATCAATTTCCGGATGAAAAATGATGACTCCGGACCTGTTGAACGTTCCCAAAATGGTCTATAATGATGAAATTTTAACATTTAATCTTTTGACTCTAAATGACTGTTGGATATGAATTATGACTTTGTCAACTAAAATAAGTGTGTTTAAAGTCATTTCTGTGCCTGAAACGGGTCAAAATTGAAGCTTTTGAGTAAGCAAAACTCTGTAAAAATGGCAATTTTGGTCACTGTGAGGGTTTAAATAGTTGTTATTCAACATGAGGCACGATCCAATTGACATTTTAAATCATTTTTGGTACAGTCCAAAAAATCCACTTTCGAATGAAAAACGATGACTCCGGACCTGTCGAACGTTCCCAAAATGGTCTATAATGATGACATTTTTACATTTAATCTTTTGACTCTAAATGACTGTTGAATGTGAATTATGACTTTGTCAACTAAAATAAGTGTGTTGAAAGTCATTTCTGAGCCTGAAACGGGTCAAAATTGAAGCTTTTGAGTAAGCAAAACTCTGTAAAAAATGGCAATTTTGGTCACTGTGAGGGTTTAAAAAGTGGTTATTCAACATGAGGCACGATCCAATTGACATTTTGAATCATTTTTGGTACAGTCCAAAAAATCAATTTTCGGATGAAAAACGATGACTCCGGACCTGTCGAACGATCCCAAAATGGTCAATATGGATGAAATTTTAACATTTAATCTTTTGACTCTAAATGACTGTTGGATGTGAATTATGACTTTGTCAACTAAAATAAGTGTGTTTAAAGTCATTTCTGTGCCTGAAACGGGTCAAAATTGAAGCTTTTGAGTAAGCAAAACTCTGAAAAATGGCAATTTTGGTCACTGTGAGGGTTTAAAAAGTGGTTATTCAACATGAGGCATGATCCAATTGACATTTTGAATCATTTTTGGTACAGTCCAAAAAATCCATTTTCGGATGAAAAACGATGACTCCGGACCTGTCGAACGATCCCAAAATGGTCAATATGGATGAAATTTTAACATTTAATCTTTTGACTCTAAATGACTATTGGATGTGAATTATGACTTTGTCAACTAGAATAAGTGTGTTTAAAGTCATTTCTGTGCCTAAACGGGTCAAAATTGAAGCTTTTGAGTAAGCAAAACTCGGAAAAATGGCAATTTTGGTCACTGTGAGGGTTTAAAAAGTGGTTATTCAACATGAGGCATGATCCAATTGACATTTTGAATAATTTTTGGTACAGTCCAAAAAATCCATTTCCGGATGAAAAACGATGACTCCGGACCTGTCGAACGATCCCAAAATGGTCAATATGGATGAAATTTTACCATTTAATCTTTTGACTCTAAATGACTGTTGGATGTGAATTATGACTTTGTCAACTAGAATAAGTGTGTTTAAAGTCATTTCTGTGCCTGAAATGGGTCAAAATTGAAGCTTTTGAGTAGGCAAAACTCTGTAAAAATGGCAATTTTGGTCACTGTGAGGGTTTAAATAGTTGTTATTCAACATGAGGCACGATCCAATTGACATTTTAAATCATTTTTGGTACAGTCCAAAAAATCCATTTTCGGATGAAAAACCATGACTCCGGACCTGTCGAACGTTCCCAAAATGGTCTATAATGATGACATTTTTACATTTAATCTTTTGACTCTAAATGACTGTTGAATGTGAATTATGACTTTGTCATTTAAAATAAGCATGTTGAAAGTCATTTCTGTGCCTGAAACGGGTAAAAATTGAAGCTTTTGAGAACGCAAAACTCTGTAAAAATGGCAATTTTGGTCACTGTGAGGGTTTAAAAAGTGGTTATTCAACATGAGGCACGATCCAATTGACATTTTCAATCATTTTTGGTACAGTCCAAAAAATCAATTTCCGGATGAAAAATGATGACTCCGGACCTGTCGAACGTTCCCAAAATGGTCTATAATGATGAAATTTTAACATTTAATCTTTTGACTCTAAATGACTGTTGGATATGAATTATGACTTTGTCAACTAAAATAAGTGTGTTAAAAGTCATTTCTGAGCCTGAAACGGGTCAAAATTGAAGCTTTTGAGTAAGCAAAACTCTGTAAAAATGGCAATTTTGGTCACTGTGAGGGTTTAAAAAGTGGTTATTCACCATGAGGCACGATCCAATTGACATTTTAAATCATTTTTGGTACAGTCCAAAAAATCAATTTTCGGATGAAAAACGATGACTCCAGACCTGTCGGACGATCCCAAAATGGTCTATAATGATGAAATTTTAACATTTAATCTTTTGACTCTAAATGACTGTTTGATGTGAATTATGACTTTGTCAACTAGAATAAGTGTGTTTAAAGTCATTTCTGTGCCTGAAATGGGTCAAAAGTGAAGCTTTTGAGTAAGCAAAACTCTGTAAAAATGGCAATTTTGGTCACTGTGAGGGTTTAAAAAGGGGTTATTCAACATGAGGCATGATCCAATTGACATTTTGAATCATATTTGGTACAGTCCAAAAAATCCATTTTCGGATGAAAAACGATGACTCCGGACCTGTCGAACGATCCCAAAATGGTCAATATGGATGAAATTTTAACATTTAATCTTTTGACTCTAAATGACTGTTGAATGTGAATTATGACTTTGTCAATTGAAATAAGCGTGTTGAAAGTCATTTCTGTGCCTGAAACGGGTAAAAATTGAAGCTTTTGAGAACGCAAAACTCTTTAAAAATGGCAATTTTGGTCACTGTGAGGGTTTAAAAAGTTGTTATTCAACATGAGGCATGATCCAATTGACATTCTGAATCATTTTTGGTACAGTCCAAAAAATCCATTTTCGGATGAAAAACGATGACTCCGGACCTGTCGAACGATCCCAAAATGGTCAATATGGATGAAATTTTAACATTTAATCTTTTGAATCTAAATGACTGTTGGATGTGAATTATGACTTTGTCAACTAAAATAAGTGTGTTTAAAGTCATTTCTGTGCCTGAAATGGGTCAAAATTGAAGCTTTTGAGTAAGCAAAACTCTGTAAAAATGGCAATTTTGGTCACTGTGAGGGTTTAAATAGTTGTTATTCAACATGAGGCACAATCAAATTGACATTTTGAATCATTTTTGGTACAGTCCAAAAAATCGATTTTCGGATGAAAAACGATGACTCCGGACCTGTCGAACGTTCCCAAAATGGTCTATAATGATGAAATTTTAACATTTAATCTTTTGACTCTAAATGACTGTTGGATGTGAATTGTGACTTTGTCAACTAGAATAAGTGTGTTTAAAGTCATTTCTGTGCCTGAAATGGGTAAAAATTGAAGCTTTTGAGTAAGCAAAACTCTGTAAAAATTGCAATTTTGGTCACTGTGAGGGTTTAAAAAGTGGTTATTCAACATGAGGCATGATCCAATTGACATTTTGAATCATTTTTGGTACAGTCCAAAAAATCGATTTTCGGATGAAAAACGATGACTCCGGACCTGTCGAACGATCCCAAAATGGTCAATATGGATGACATTTTAACATTTAATCTTTTGACTCTAAATGACTGTTGGATGTGAATTATGACTTTGTCAACTAGAATAAGTGTGTTTAAAGTCATTTCTGTTCCTGAAATGGGTCAAAATTGAAGCTTTTGAGTAAGCAAAACTCTTTAAAAATGGCAATTTTGGTCACTGTGAGGGTTTAAAAAGTGGTTATTCAACATGAGGCATGATCCAATTGACATTTTCAATCATTTTTGGTACAGTCCAAAAAATCGATTTTCGGATGAAAAACGATGACTCCGGACCTGTCGAACGTTCTCAAAATGGTCTATAATGATGAAATTTTAACATTTAATCTTTTGACTCTAAATGACTGTTGGGTGTGAATTATGACTTTGTCAACTAGAATAAGTGTGTTTAAAGTCATTTCTGTGCCTGAAATGGGTCAAAATTGAAGCTTTTGAGTAAGCAAAACTCTGTAAAAATGGCAATTTTGGTCACTGTGAGGGTTTAAATAGTTGTTACTCAACATGAGGCACGATCCAATTGACATTTTAAATCATTTTTGGTACAGTCCAAAAAATCCACTTTCGAATGAAAAACGATGACTCCGGACCTGTCGAAAGTTCCCAAAATGGTCTATAATGATGAAATTTTAACATTTAATCTTTTGACTCTAAATGACTGTTGAATGTGAATTATGACTTTGTCAACTAAAATAAGTGTGTTGAAAGTCATTTCTGTGCCTGAAACGGGTCAAAATTGAAGCTTTTGAGTAAGCAAAACTCTGTAAAAATGGCAATTTTGGTCACTGTGAGGGTTTCAAAAGTGGTTATTCAACATGAGGCATGATCCAATTGACATGTTGAATCATTTTTGGTACAGTCCAAAAAATCCATTTTCGGATGAAAAACGATGACTCCGGACCTGTCGAACGATCCCAAAATGGTCAATATGGATGAAATTTTAACATTTAATCTTTTGACTCTAAATGACTGTTGGATGTGAATTATGACTTTGTCAATTAAAATAAGCGTGTTGAAAGTCATTTCTGTGCCTGAAACGGGTAAAAATTGAAGCTTTTGAGAACGCAAAACTCTTTAAAAATGGCAATTTTGGTCACTGTGAGGGTTTAAAAAGTGGTTATTCAACATGAGGCACGATCCAATTGACATTTTCAATCATTTTTGGTACAGTCCAAAAAATCAATTTCCGGATGAAAAATGATGACTCCGGACCTGTCGAACGTTCACAAAATGGTCTATAATGATGAAATTTTAACATTTAATCTTTTGACTCTAAATGACTGTTGGATATGAATTATGACTTTGTCAACTAAAATAAGTGTGTTTAAAGTCATTTCTGTGCCTGAAACGGGTCAAAATTGAAGCTTTTGAGTAAGCAAAACTCTGTAAAAATGGCAATTTTGGTCACTGTGAGGGTTTAAATAGTTGTTATTCAACATGAGGCACGATCCAATTGACATTTTAAATCATTTTTGGTACAGTCCAAAAAATCCATTTTCGGATGAAAAACGATGACTCCGGACCTGTCGAACGATCCCAAAATGGTCAATATGGATGAAATTTTAACATTTAATCTTTTGACTCTAAATGACTGTTGGATGTGAACTATGACTTTGTCAACTAGAATAAGTGTGTTTAAAGTCATTTCTATGCCTGAAATGGGTCAAAATTGAAGCTTTTGAGTAGGCAAAACTCTGTAAAAATGGCAATTTTGGTCACTGTGAGGGTTTAAATAGTTGTTATTCAACATGAGGCACGGTCCAATTGACATTTTAAATCATTTTTGGTACAGTCCAAAAAATCCATTTTCGGATGAAAAACGATGACTCCGGACCTGTCGAACGATCCCAAAATGGTCAATATGGATGAAATTTTAACATTTAATCTTTTGACTCTGAATGACTGTTGGATGTGAATTATGACTTTGTCAACTAGAATAAGTGTGTTTAAAGTCATTTCTGTGCCTGAAACGGGTCAAAATTGAAGCTTTTGAGTAAGCAAAACTCTGTAAAAATTGCAATTTTGGTCACTTTGAGGGTTTAAATAGTTGTTATTCAACATGAGGCACGATCCAATTGACATTTTAAATCATTTTTGGTACAGTCCAAAAAATCCACTTTCGAATGAAAAACGATGACTCCGGACCTGTCGAACGTTCCCAAAATGGTCTATAATGATGACATTTTTACATTTAATCTTTTGACTCTAAATGACTGTTGAATGTGAATTATGACTTTGTCAACTAAAATAAGTGTGTTGAAAGTCATTTCTGAGCCTGAAACGGGTCAAAATTGAAGCTTTTGAGTAAGCAAAACTCTGTACAAAATGGCAATTTTGGTCACTGTGAGGGTTTAAAAAGTGGTTATTCAACATGAGGCACGATCCAATTGACATTTTGAATCATTTTTGGTACAGTCCAAAAAATCCATTTTCGGATGAAAAACGATGACTCCGGACCTGTCGAACGTTCCCAAAATGGTCTATAATGATGACATTTTTACATTTAATCTTTTGACTCTAAATGACTGTTGAATGTGAATTATGACTTTGTCAATTAAAATAAGCGTGTTGAAAGTCATTTCTGTGCCTGAAACGGGTAAAAATTGAAGCTTTTGAGAACGCAAAACTCTTTAAAAATGGCAATTTTGGTCACTGTGAGGGTTTAAAAAGTGGTTATTCAACATGAGGCACGATCCAATTGACATTTTCAATCATTTTTGGTACAGTCCAAAAAATCAATTTCCGGATGAAAAATGATGACTCCGGACCTGTCGAACGTTCCCAAAATGGTCTATAATGATGAAATTTTAACATTTAATCTTTTGACTCTAAATGACTGTTGAATGTGAATTATGACTTTGTCAATTAAAATAAGCGTGTTGAAAGTCATTTCTGTGCCTGAAACGGGTCTAAATTGAAGCTTTTGAGTAAGCAAAACTCTTTAAAAATGGCAATTTTGGTCACTGTGAGGGTTTAAAAAGTGGTTATTCAACATGAGGCACGATCCAATTGACATTTTCAATCATTTTTGGTACAGTCCAAAAAATCAATTTCCGAATGAAAAATGATGACTCCCGACCTGTCGAACGTTCCCAAAATGGTCTATAATGATGAAATTTTAACATTTAATCTTTTGACTCTAAATGACTGTTGGATGTGAATTATGACTTTGTCAACTAAAATAAGTGTGTTTAAAGTCATTTCTGTGCCTGAAACGGGTCAAAATTGAAGCTTTTGAATAAGCAAAACTCTGTAAAAATGGCAATTTTGGTCACTGTGAGGGTTTAAAAAGTGGTTATTCAACATGAGGCATGATCCAATTGACATTTTGAATCATTTTTGGTACAGTCCAAAAAATCCATTTTCGGATGAAAAACGATGACTCTGGACCTGTCGAACGATCCCAAAATGGTCAATATGGATGAAATTTTAACATTTAATCTTTTGACTCTGAATGACTGTTGGATGTGAATTATGACTTTGTCAACTAGAATAAGTGTGTTTAAAGTCATTTCTGTGCCTGAAACGGGTCAAAATTGAAGCTTTTGAGTAAGCAAAACTCTGTAAAAATTGCAATTTTGGTCACTTTGAGGGTTTAAATAGTTGTTATTCAACATGAGGCACGATCCAATTGACATTTTAAATCATTTTTGGTACAGTCCAAAAAATCCACTTTCGAATGAAAAACGATGACTACGGACCTGTCGAACGTTCCCAAAATGGTCTATAATGATGACATTTTTACATTTAATCTTTTGACTCTAAATGACTGTTGAATGTGAATTACGACTTTGTCAACTAAAATAAGTGTGTTGAAAGTCATTTCTGAGCCTGAAACGGGTCAAAATTGAAGCTTTTGAGTAAGCAAAACTCTGTAAAAAATGGCAATTTTGGTCACTGTGAGGGTTTAAAAAGTGGTTATTCAACATGAGGCACGATCCAATTGACATTTTGAATCATTTTTGGTACAGTCCAAAAAATCAATTTTCGGATGAAAAACGATGACTCCGGACCTGTCGAACGATCCCAAAATGGTCAATATGGATGAAATTTTAACATTTAATCTTTTGACTCTAAATGACTGTTGGATGTGAATTATGACTTTGTCAACTAGAATAAGTGTGTTTAAAGTCATTTCTGTGCCTGAAACGGGTCAAAATTGAAGCTTTTGAGAAAGCAAAACTCTGAAAAATGGCAATTTTGGTCACTGTGAGGGTTTAAAAAGTGGTTATTCAACATGAGGCATGATCCAATTGACATTTTGAATAATTTTTGGTACAGTCCAAAAAATCCATTTTCGGATGAAAAACGATGACTCCGGACCTGTCGAACTATCCCAAAATGGTCAATATGGATGAAATTTTAACATTTAATCTTTTGACTCTAAATGACTGTTGGATGTGAATTATGACTTTGTCAACTAGAATAAGTGTGTTTAAAGTCATTTCTGTGCCTGAAATGGGTCAAAATTGCAGCTTTTGAGTAGGCAAAACTCTGTAAAAATGGCAATTTTGGTCACTGTGAGGGTTTAAATAGTTGTTATTCAACATGAGGCACGATCCAATTGACATTTTAAATCATTTTTGGTACAGTCCAAAAAATCCATTTTCGGATAAAAAACGATGACTCGGGACCTGTCGAACGTTCCCAAAATGGTCTATAATGATGACATTTTTACATTTAATATTTTGACTCTAAATGACTGTTGAATGTGAATTATGACTTTGTCATTTAAAATAAGCATGTTGAAAGTCATTTCTGTGCCTGAAACGGGTAAAAATTGAAGCTTTTGAGAACGCAAAACTCTTTAAAAATGGCAATTTTGGTCACTGTGAGGGTTTAAAAAGTGGTTATTCAACATGAGGCACGATCCAATTGACATTTTCAATCATTTTTGGTACAGTCCAAAAAATCAATTTCCGGATGAAAAATGATGACTCCGGACCTGTCGAACGTTCCCAAAATGGTCTATAATGATGAAATTTTAACATTTAATCTTTTGACTCTAAATGACTGTTGGATATGAATTATGACTTTGTCAACTAAAATAAGTGTGTTTAAAGTCATTTCTGAGCCTGAAACGGGTCAAAATTGAAGCTTTTGGGTAAGCAAAACTCTGTAAAAAATGGCAATTTTGGCCACTGTGAGGGTTTAAAAAGTGGTTATTCAACATGAGGCACGATCCAATTGACATTTTGAATCATTTTTGGTACAGTCCAAAAAATCCATTTTCGGATGAAAAACGATGACTCCGGACCTGTCGAACGATCCCAAAATGGTCAATATGGATGAAATTTTAACATTTAATCTTTTGACTCTAAATGACTGTTGGATGTGAATTATGACTTTGTCAATTAAAATAAGCGTGTTGAAAGTCATTTCTGTGCCTGAAACGGGTAAAAATTGAAGCTTTTGAGAACGCAAAACTCTTTAAAAATGGCAATTTTGGTCACTGTGAGGGTTTAAAAAGTGGTTATTCAACATGAGGCACGATCCAATTGACATTTTCAATCATTTTTGGTACAGTCCAAAAAATCCACTTTCGAATGAAAAACGATGACTCCGGACCTGTCGAACGTTCCCAAAATGGTCTATAATGATGACATTTTTACATTTAATCTTTTGACTCTAAATGACTGTTGAATGTGAATTATGACTTTGTCAACTAAAATAAGTGTGTTGAAAGTCATTTCTGAGCCTGAAACGGGTCAAAATTGAAGCTTTTGAGTAGGCAAAACTCTGTAAAAATGGCAATTTTGGTCACTGTGAGGGTTTAAATAGTTGTTATTCAACATGAGGCACGATCCAATTGACATTTTAAATCATTTTTGGTACAGTCCAAAAAATCCACTTTCGAATGAAAAACGATGACTCCGGACCTGTCGAACGTTCCCAAAATGGTCTATAATGATGACATTTTTACATTTAATCTTTTGACTCTAAATGACTGTTGAATGTGAATTACGACTTTGTCAACTAAAATAAGTGTGTTGAAAGTCATTTCTGAGCCTGAAACGGGTCAAAATTGAAGCTTTTGAGTAAGCAAAACTCTGTAAAAAATGGCAATTTTGGTCACTGTGAGGGTTTAAAAAGTGGTTATTCAACATGAGGCACGATCCAATTGACATTTTGAATCATTTTTGGTACAGTCCAAAAAATCAATTTTCGGATGAAAAACGATGACTCCGGACCTGTCGAACGATCCCAAAATGTTCAATATGGATGAAATTTTAACATTTAATCTTTTGACTCTAAATGACTGTTGGATGTGAATTATGACTTTGTCAACTAAAATAAGTGTGTTTAAAGTCATTTCTGTGCCTGAAACGGGTCAAAATTGAAGCTTTTGAGTAAGCAAAACTCTGAAAAATGGCAATTTTGGTCACTGTGAGGGTTTAAAAAGTGGTTATTCAACATGAGGCATGATCCAATTGACATTTTGAATCATTTTTGGTACAGTCCAAAAAATCCATTTTCGGATGAAAAACGATGACTCCGGACCTGTCGAACGATCCCAAAATGGTCAATATGGATGAAATTTTAACATTTAATCTTTTGACTCTAAATGACTGTTGGATGTGAATTATGACTTTGTCAACTAGAATAAGTGTGTTTAAAGTCATTTCTGTGCCTGAAACGGGTCAAAATTGAAGCTTTTGAGAAAGCAAAACTCTGAAAAATGGCAATTTTGGTCACTGTGAGGGTTTAAAAAGTGGTTATTCAACATGAGGCATGATCCAATTGACATTTTGAATAATTTTTGGTACAGTCCAAAAAATCCATTTTCGGATGAAAAACGATGACTCCGGACCTGTCGAACTATCCCAAAATGGTCAATATGGATGAAATTTTAACATTTAATCTTTTGACTCTAAATGACTGTTGGATGTGAATTATGACTTTGTCAACTAGAATAAGTGTGTTTAAAGTAATTTCTGTGCCTGAAATGGGTCAAAATTGCAGCTTTTGAGTAGGCAAAACTCTGTAAAAATGGCAATTTTGGTCACTGTGAGGGTTTAAATAGTTGTTATTCAACATGAGGCACGATCCAATTGACATTTTAAATCATTTTTGGTACAGTCCAAAAAATCCACTTTCGAATGAAAAACGATGACTCCGGACCTGTCGAACGTTCCCAAAATGGTCTATAATGATGACATTTTTACATTTAATCTTTTGACTCTAAATGACTGTTGAATGTGAATTATGACTTTGTCAACTAAAATAAGTGTGTTGAAAGTCATTTCTGTGCCTGAAATGGGTCAAAATTGCAGCTTTTGAGTAGGCAAAACTCTGTAAAAATGGCAATTTTGGTCACTGTGAGGGTTTAAAAAGTGGTTATTCAACATGAGGCACGATCCAATTGACATTTTGAATCATTTTTGGTACAGTCCAAAAAATCCACTTTCGAATGAAAAACGATGACTCCGGACCTGTCGAAAGTTCCCAAAATGGTCTATAATGATGAAATTTTAACATTTAATCTTTTGACTCTAAATGACTGTTGAATGTGAATTATGACTTTGTCAACTAAAATAAGTGTGTTGAAAGTCATTTCTGTGCCTGAAACGGGTCAAAATTGAAGCTTTTGAGTAAGCAAAACTCTGTAAAAATGGCAATTTTGGTCACTGTGAGGGTTTCAAAAGTGGTTATTCAACATGAGGCATGATCCAATTGACATTTTGAATCATTTTTGGTACAGTCCAAAAAATCCATTTTCGGATGAAAAACGATGACTCCGGACCTGTCGAACGATCCCAAAATGGTCAATATGGATGAAATTTTAACATTTAATCTTTTGACTCTAAATGACTGTTGGATGTGAATTATGACTTTGTCAACTAGAATAAGTGTGTTTAAAGTCATTTCTATACCTGAAATGGGTCAAAATTGAAGCTTTTGAGTAGGCAAAACTCTGTAAAAATGGCAATTTTGGTCACTGTGACGGTTTAAATAGTTGTTATTCAACATGAGGCACGGTCCAATTGACATTTTAAATCATTTTTGGTACTGTCCAAAAAATCCATTTTCGGATGAAAAACGATGACTCCGGACCTGTCGAACGTTCCCAAAATGGTCTATAATGATGACATTTTTACATTTAATCTTTTGACTCTAAATGACTGTTGAATGTGAATTATGACTTTGTCAATTAAAATAAGCGTGTTGAAAGTCATTTCTGTGCCTGAAACGGGTAAAAATTGAAGCTTTTGAGAACGCAAAACTCTTTAAAAATGGCAATTTTGGTCACTGTGAGGGTTTAAAAAGTGGTTATTCAACATGAGGCACGATCCAATTGACATTTTCAATCATTTTTGGTACAGTCCAAAAAATCAATTTCCGGATGAAAAATGATGACTCCGGACCTGTCGAACGTTCCCAAAATGGTCTATAATGATGAAATTTTAACATTTAATCTTTTGACTCTAAATGACTGTTGGATATGAATTATGACTTTGTCAACTAAAATAAGTGTGTTTAAAGTCATTTCTGTGCCTGAAACGGGTCAAAATTGAAGCTTTTGAGTAAGCAAAACTCTGTAAAAATGGCAATTTTGGTCACTGTGAGGGTTTAAATAGTTGTTATTCAACATGAGGCACGATCCAATTGACATTTTAAATCATTTTTGGTACAGTCCAAAAAATCCATTTTCGGATGAAAAACGATGACTCCGGACCTGTCGAACGATCCCAAAATGGTCTATAATGATGACATTTTTACATTTAATCTTTTGACTCTAAATGACTGTTGAATGTGAATTATGACTTTGTCAATTAAAATAAGCGTGTTGAAAGTCATTTCTGTGCCTGAAACGGGTCTAAATTGAAGCTTTTGAGTAAGCAAAACTCTTTAAAAATGGCAATTTTGGTCACTGTGAGGGTTTAAAAAGTGGTTATTCAACATGAGGCACGATCCAATTGACATTTTCAATCATTTTTGGTACAGTCCAAAAAATCAATTTCCGAATGAAAAATGATGACTCCCGACCTGTCGAACGTTCCCAAAATGGTCTATAATGATGAAATTTTAACATTTAATCTTTTGACTCTAAATGACTGTTGGATGTGAATTATGACTTTGTCAACTAAAATAAGTGTGTTTAAAGTCATTTCTGTGCCTGAAACGGGTCAAAATTGAAGCTTTTGAATAAGCAAAACTCTGTAAAAATTGCAATTTTGGTCACTGTGAGGGTTTAAAAAGTGGTTATTCAACATGAGGCATGATCCAATTGACATTTTGAATCATTTTTGGTACAGGTCAAAAAATCCATTTTCGGATGAAAAACGATGACTCTGGACCTGTCGAACGATCCCAAAATGGTCAATATGGATGAAATTTTAACATTTAATCTTTTGACTCTGAATGACTGTTGGATGTGAATTATGACTTTGTCAACTAGAATAAGTGTGTTTAAAGTCATTTCTGTGCCTGAAACGGGTCAAAATTGAAGCTTTTGAGTAAGCAAAACTCTGTAAAAATTGCAATTTTGGTCACTTTGAGGGTTTAAATAGTTGTTATTCAACATGAGGCACGATCCAATTGACATTTTAAATCATTTTTGGTACAGTCCAAAAAATCCACTTTCGAATGAAAAACGATGACTACGGACCTGTCGAACGTTCCCAAAATGGTCTATAATGATGACATTTTTACATTTAATCTTTTGACTCTAAATGACTGTTGAATGTGAATTACGACTTTGTCAACTAAAATAAGTGTGTTGAAAGTCATTTCTGAGCCTGAAACGGGTCAAAATTGAAGCTTTTGAGTAAGCAAAACTCTGTAAAAAATGGCAATTTTGGTCACTGTGAGGGTTTAAAAAGTGGTTATTCAACATGAGGCACGATCCAATTGACATTTTGAATCATTTTTGGTACAGTCCAAAAAATCAATTTTCGGATGAAAAACAATGACTCCGGACCTGTCGAACGATCCCAAAATGGTCAATATGGATGAAATTTTAACATTTAATCTTTTGACTCTAAATGACTGTTGGATGTGAATTATGACTTTGTCAACTAGAATAAGTGTGTTTAAAGTCATTTCTGTGCCTGAAACGGGTCAAAATTGAAGCTTTTGAGAAAGCAAAACTCTGAAAAATGGCAATTTTGGTCACTGTGAGGGTTTAAAAAGTGGTTATTCAACATGAGGCATGATCCAATTGACATTTTGAATAATTTTTGGTACAGTCCAAAAAATCCATTTTCGGATGAAAAACGATGACTCCGGACCTGTCGAACTATCCCAAAATGGTCAATATGGATGACATTTTAACATTTAATCTTTTGACTCTAAATGACTGTTGGATGTGAATTATGACTTTGTCAACTAGAATAAGTGTGTTTAAAGTCATTTCTGTGCCTGAAATGGGTCAAAATTGCAGCTTTTGAGTAGGCAAAACTCTGTAAAAATGGCAATTTTGGTCACTGTGAGGGTTTAAATAGTTGTTATTCAACATGAGGCACGATCCAATTGACATTTTAAATCATTTTTGGTACAGTCCAAAAAATCCATTTTCGGATAAAAAACGATGACTCCGGACCTGTCGAACGTTCCCAAAATGGTCTATAATGATGACATTTTTACATTTAATCTTTTGACTCTAAATGACTGTTGAATGTGAATTATGACTTTGTCATTTAAAATAAGCATGTTGAAAGTCATTTCTGTGCCTGAAACGGGTAAAAATTGAAGCTTTTGAGAACGCAAAACTCTTTAAAAATGGCAATTTTGGTCACTGTGAGGGTTTAAAAAGTGGTTATTCAACATGAGGCACGATCCAATTGACATTTTCAATCATTTTTGGTACAGTCCAAAAAATCAATTTCCGGATGAAAAATGATGACTCCGGACCTGTCGAACGTTCCCAAAATGGTCTATAATGATGAAATTTTAACATTTAATCTTTTGACTCTAAATGACTGTTGGATATGAATTATGACTTTGTCAACTAAAATAAGTGTGTTTAAAGTCATTTCTGAGCCTGAAACGGGTCAAAATTGAAGCTTTTGGGTAAGCAAAACTCTGTAAAAAATGGCAATTTTGGCCACTGTGAGGGTTTAAAAAGTGGTTATTCAACATGAGGCACGATCCAATTGACATTTTGAATCATTTTAGGTACAGTCCAAAAAATCCATTTTCGGATGAAAAACGATGACTCCGGACCTGTCGAACGATCCCAAAATGGTCAATATGGATGAAATTTTAACATTTAATCTTTTGACTCTAAATGACTGTTGGATGTGAATTATGACTTTGTCAATTAAAATAAGCGTGTTGAAAGTCATTTCTGTGCCTGAAACGGGTAAAAATTGAAGCTTTTGAGAACGCAAAACTCTTTAAAAATGGCAATTTTGGTCACTGTGAGGGTTTAAAAAGTGGTTATTCAACATGAGGCACGATCCAATTGACATTTTCAATCATTTTTGGTACAGTCCAAAAAATCCACTTTCGAATGAAAAACGATGACTCCGGACCTGTCGAACGTTCCCAAAATGGTCTATAATGATGACATTTTTACATTTAATCTTTTGACTCTAAATGACTGTTGAATGTGAATTATGACTTTGTCAACTAAAATAAGTGTGTTGAAAGTCATTTCTGAGCCTGAAACGGGTCAAAATTGAAGCTTTTGAGTAGGCAAAACTCTGTAAAAATGGCAATTTTGGTCACTGTGAGGGTTTAAATAGTTGTTATTCAACATGAGGCACGATCCAATTGACATTTTAAATCATTTTTGGTACAGTCCAAAAAATCCACTTTCGAATGAAAAACGATGACTCCGGACCTGTCGAACGTTCCCAAAATGGTCTATAATGATGACATTTTTACATTTAATCTTTTGACTCTAAATGACTGTTGAATGTGAATTACGACTTTGTCAACTAAAATAAGTGTGTTGAAAGTCATTTCTGAGCCTGAAACGGGTCAAAATTGAAGCTTTTGAGTAAGCAAAACTCTGTAAAAAATGGCAATTTTGGTCACTGTGAGGGTTTAAAAAGTGGTTATTCAACATGAGGCACGATCCAATTGACATTTTGAATCATTTTTGGTACAGTCCAAAAAATCAATTTTCGGATGAAAAACGATGACTCCGGACCTGTCGAACGATCCCAAAATGTTCAATATGGATGAAATTTTAACATTTAATCTTTTGACTCTAAATGACTGTTGGATGTGAATTATGACTTTGTCAACTAAAATAAGTGTGTTTAAAGTCATTTCTGTGCCTGAAACGGGTCAAAATTGAAGCTTTTGAGTAAGCAAAACTCTGAAAAATGGCAATTTTGGTCACTGTGAGGGTTTAAAAAGTGGTTATTCAACATGAGGCATGATCCAATTGACATTTTGAATCATTTTTGGTACAGTCCAAAAAATCCATTTTCGGATGAAAAACGATGACTCCGGACCTGTCGAACGATCCCAAAATGGTCAATATGGATGAAATTTTAACATTTAATCTTTTGACTCTAAATGACTGTTGGATGTGAATTATGACTTTGTCAACTAGAATAAGTGTGTTTAAAGTCATTTCTGTGCCTGAAATGGGTCAAAATTGCAGCTTTTGAGTAGGCAAAACTCTGTAAAAATGGCAATTTTGGTCACTGTGAGGGTTTAAATAGTTGTTATTCAACATGAGGCACGATCCAATTGACATTTTAAATCATTTTTGGTACAGTCCAAAAAATCCATTTTCGGATAAAAAACGATGACTCCGGACCTGTCGAACGTTCCCAAAATGGTCTATAATGATGACATTTTTACATTTAATCTTTTGACTCTAAATGACTGTTGAATGTGAATTATGACTTTGTCATTTAAAATAAGCATGTTGAAAGTCATTTCTGTGCCTGAAACGGGTAAAAATTGAAGCTTTTGAGAACGCAAAACTCTTTAAAAATGGCAATTTTGGTCACTGTGAGGGTTTAAAAAGTGGTTATTCAACATGAGGCACGATCCAATTGACATTTTCAATCATTTTTGGTACAGTCCAAAAAATCAATTTCCGGATGAAAAATGATGACTCCGGACCTGTCGAACGTTCCCAAAATGGTCTATAATGATGAAATTTTAACATTTAATCTTTTGACTCTAAATGACTGTTGGATATGAATTATGACTTTGTCAACTAAAATAAGTGTGTTTAAAGTCATTTCTGAGCCTGAAACGGGTCAAAATTGAAGCTTTTGGGTAAGCAAAACTCTGTAAAAAATGGCAATTTTGGCCACTGTGAGGGTTTAAAAAGTGGTTATTCAACATGAGGCACGATCCAATTGACATTTTGAATCATTTTTGGTACAGTCCAAAAAATCCATTTTCGGATGAAAAACGATGACTCCGGACCTGTCGAACGATCCCAAAATGGTCAATATGGATGAAATTTTAACATTTAATCTTTTGACTCTAAATGACTGTTGGATGTGAATTATGACTTTGTCAATTAAAATAAGCGTGTTGAAAGTCATTTCTGTGCCTGAAACGGGTAAAAATTGAAGCTTTTGAGAACGCAAAACTCTTTAAAAATGGCAATTTTGGTCACTGTGAGGGTTTAAAAAGTGGTTATTCAACATGAGGCACGATCCAATTGACATTTTCAATCATTTTTGGTACAGTCCAAAAAATCCACTTTCGAATGAAAAACGATGACTCCGGACCTGTCGAACGTTCCCAAAATGGTCTATAATGATGACATTTTTACATTTAATCTTTTGACTCTAAATGACTGTTGAATGTGAATTATGACTTTGTCAACTAAAATAAGTGTGTTGAAAGTCATTTCTGAGCCTGAAACGGGTCAAAATTGAAGCTTTTGAGTAAGCAAAACTCTGTACAAAATGGCAATTTTGGTCACTGTGAGGGTTTAAAAAGTGGTTATTCAACATGAGGCACGATCCAATTGACATTTTGAATCATTTTTGGTACAGTCCAAAAAATCCACTTTCGAATGAAAAACGATGACTCCGGACCTGTCGAAAGTTCCCAAAATGGTCTATAATGATGAAATTTTAACATTTAATCTTTTGACTCTAAATGACTGTTGAATGTGAATTATGACTTTGTCAACTAAAATAAGTGTGTTGAAAGTCATTTCTGTGCCTGAAACGGGTCAAAATTGAAGCTTTTGAGTAAGCAAAACTCTGTAAAAATGGCAATTTTGGTCACTGTGAGGGTTTCAAAAGTGGTTATTCAACATGAGGCATGATCCAATTGACATTTTGAATCATTTTTGGTACAGTCCAAAAAATCCATTTTCGGATGAAAAACGATGACTCCGGACCTGTCGAACGATCCCAAAATGGTCAATATGGATGAAATTTTAACATTTAATCTTTTGACTCTAAATGACTGTTGGATGTGAATTATGACTTTGTCAACTAGAATAAGTGTGTTTAAAGTCATTTCTATGCCTGAAATGGGTCAAAATTGAAGCTTTTGAGTAGGCAAAACTCTGTAAAAATGGCAATTTTGGTCACTGTGAGGGTTTAAAAAGTGGTTATTCAACATGAGGCACGATCCAATTGACATTTTCAATCATTTTTGGTACAGTCCAAAAAATCAATTTCCGGATGAAAAATGATGACTCCGGACCTGTCGAACGTTCCCAAAATGGTCTATAATGATGAAATTTTAACATTTAATCTTTTGACTCTAAATGACTGTTGGATATGAATTATGACTTTGTCAACTAAAATAAGTGTGTTTAAAGTCATTTCTGTGCCTGAAACGGGTCAAAATTGAAGCTTTTGAGTAAGCAAAACTCTGTAAAAATGGCAATTTTGGTCACTGTGAGGGTTTAAATAGTTGTTATTCAACATGAGGCACGATCCAATTGACATTTTAAATCATTTTTGGTACAGTCCAAAAAATCCATTTTCGGATGAAAAACGATGACTCCGGACCTGTCGAACGATCCCAAAATGGTCTATAATGATGACATTTTTACATTTAATCTTTTGACTCTAAATGACTGTTGAATGTGAATTATGACTTTGTCAATTAAAATAAGCGTGTTGAAAGTCATTTCTGTGCCTGAAACGGGTCTAAATTGAAGCTTTTGAGTAAGCAAAACTCTTTAAAAATGGCAATTTTGGTCACTGTGAGGGTTTAAAAAGTGGTTATTCAACATGAGGCACGATCCAATTGACATTTTCAATCATTTTTGGTACAGTCCAAAAAATCAATTTCCGAATGAAAAATGATGACTCCCGACCTGTCGAACGTTCCCAAAATGGTCTATAATGATGAAATTTTAACATTTAATCTTTTGACTCTAAATGACTGTTGGATGTGAATTATGACTTTGTCAACTAAAATAAGTGTGTTTAAAGTCATTTCTGTGCCTGAAACGGGTCAAAATTGAAGCTTTTGAATAAGCAAAACTCTGTAAAAATGGCAATTTTGGTCACTGTGAGGGTTTAAAAAGTGGTTATTCAACATGAGGCATGATCCAATTGACATTTTGAATCATTTTTGGTACAGTCCAAAAAATCCATTTTCGGATGAAAAACGATGACTCTGGACCTGTCGAACGATCCCAAAATGGTCAATATGGATGAAATTTTAACATTTAATCTTTTGACTCTGAATGACTGTTGGATGTGAATTATGACTTTGTCAACTAGAATAAGTGTGTTTAAAGTCATTTCTGTGCCTGAAACGGGTCAAAATTGAAGCTTTTGAGTAAGCAAAACTCTGTAAAAATTGCAATTTTGGTCACTTTGAGGGTTTAAATAGTTGTTATTCAACATGAGGCACGATCCAATTGACATTTTAAATCATTTTTGGTACAGTCCAAAAAATCCACTTTCGAATGAAAAACGATGACTACGGACCTGTCGAACGTTCCCAAAATGGTCTATAATGATGACATTTTTACATTTAATCTTTTGACTCTAAATGACTGTTGAATGTGAATTACGACTTTGTCAACTAAAATAAGTGTGTTGAAAGTCATTTCTGAGCCTGAAACGGGTCAAAATTGAAGCTTTTGAGTAAGCAAAACTCTGTAAAAAATGGCAATTTTGGTCACTGTGAGGGTTTAAAAAGTGGTTATTCAACATGAGGCACGATCCAATTGACATTTTGAATCATTTTTGGTACAGTCCAAAAAATCAATTTTCGGATGAAAAACGATGACTCCGGACCTGTCGAACGATCCCAAAATGGTCAATATGGATGAAATTTTAGCATTTAATCTTTTGACTCTAAATGACTGTTGGATGTGAATTATGACTTTGTCAACTAGAATAAGTGTGTTTAAAGTCATTTCTGTGCCTGAAACGGGTCAAAATTGAAGCTTTTGAGAAAGCAAAACTCTGAAAAATGGCAATTTTGGTCACTGTGAGGGTTTAAAAAGTGGTTATTCAACATGAGGCATGATCCAATTGACATTTTGAATAATTTTTGGTACAGTCCAAAAAATCCATTTTCGGATGAAAAACGATGACTCCGGACCTGTCGAACTATCCCAAAATGGTCAATATGGATGACATTTTAACATTTAATCTTTTGACTCTAAATGACTGTTGGATGTGAATTATGACTTTGTCAACTAGAATAAGTGTGTTTAAAGTCATTTCTGTGCCTGAAATGGGTCAAAATTGCAGCTTTTGAGTAGGCAAAACTCTGTAAAAATGGCAATTTTGGTCACTGTGAGGGTTTAAATAGTTGTTATTCAACATGAGGCACGATCCAATTGACATTTTAAATCATTTTTGGTACAGTCCAAAAAATCCATTTTCGGATAAAAAACGATGACTCCGGACCTGTCGAACGTTCCCAAAATGGTCTATAATGATGACATTTTTACATTTAATCTTTTGACTCTAAATGACTGTTGAATGTGAATTATGACTTTGTCATTTAAAATAAGCATGTTGAAAGTCATTTCTGTGCCTGAAACGGGTAAAAATTGAAGCTTTTGAGAACGCAAAACTCTTTAAAAATGGCAATTTTGGTCACTGTGAGGGTTTAAAAAGTGGTTATTCAACATGAGGCACGATCCAATTGACATTTTCAATCATTTTTGGTACAGTCCAAAAAATCCACTTTCGAATGAAAAACGATGACTCCGGACCTGTCGAACGTTCCCAAAATGGTCTATAATGATGACATTTTTACATTTAATCTTTTGACTCTAAATGACTGTTGAATGTGAATTATGACTTTGTCAACTAAAATAAGTGTGTTGAAAGTCATTTCTGAGCCTGAAACGGGTCAAAATTGAAGCTTTTGAGTAGGCAAAACTCTGTAAAAATGGCAATTTTGGTCACTGTGAGGGTTTAAATAGTTGTTATTCAACATGAGGCACGATCCAATTGACATTTTAAATCATTTTTGGTACAGTCCAAAAAATCCACTTTCGAATGAAAAACGATGACTCCGGACCTGTCGAACGTTCCCAAAATGGTCTATAATGATGACATTTTTACATTTAATCTTTTGACTCTAAATGACTGTTGGATGTGAATTATGACTTTGTCAACTAAAATAAGTGTGTTTAAAGTCATTTCTGTGCCTGAAACGGGTCAAAATTGAAGCTTTTGAGTAAGCAAAACTCTGAAAAATGGCAATTTTGGTCACTGTGAGGGTTTAAAAAGTGGTTATTCAACATGAGGCATGATCCAATTGACATTTTGAATCATTTTTGGTACAGTCCAAAAAATCCATTTTCGGATGAAAAACGATGACTCCGGACCTGTCGAACGATCCCAAAATGGTCAATATGGATGAAATTTTAACATTTAATCTTTTGACTCTAAATGACTGTTGGATGTGAATTATGACTTTGTCAACTAGAATAAGTGTGTTTAAAGTCATTTCTGTGCCTGAAATGGGTCAAAATTGCAGCTTTTGAGTAGGCAAAACTCTGTAAAAATGGCAATTTTGGTCACTGTGAGGGTTTAAATAGTTGTTATTCAACATGAGGCACGATCCAATTGACATTTTAAATCATTTTTGGTACAGTCCAAAAAATCCATTTTCGGATAAAAAACGATGACTCCGGACCTGTCGAACGTTCCCAAAATGGTCTATAATGATGACATTTTTACATTTAATCTTTTGACTCTAAATGACTGTTGAATGTGAATTATGACTTTGTCATTTAAAATAAGCATGTTGAAAGTCATTTCTGTGCCTGAAACGGGTAAAAATTGAAGCTTTTGAGAACGCAAAACTCTTTAAAAATGGCAATTTTGGTCACTGTGAGGGTTTAAAAAGTGGTTATTCAACATGAGGCACGATCCAATTGACATTTTCAATCATTTTTGGTACAGTCCAAAAAATCAATTTCCGGATGAAAAATGATGACTCCGGACCTGTCGAACGTTCCCAAAATGGTCTATAATGATGAAATTTTAACATTTAATCTTTTGACTCTAAATGACTGTTGGATATGAATTATGACTTTGTCAACTAAAATAAGTGTGTTTAAAGTCATTTCTGAGCCTGAAACGGGTCAAAATTGAAGCTTTTGGGTAAGCAAAACTCTGTAAAAAATGGCAATTTTGGCCACTGTGAGGGTTTAAAAAGTGGTTATTCAACATGAGGCACGATCCAATTGACATTTTGAATCATTTTTGGTACAGTCCAAAAAATCCATTTTCGGATGAAAAACGATGACTCCGGACCTGTCGAACGATCCCAAAATGGTCAATATGGATGAAATTTTAACATTTAATCTTTTGACTCTAAATGACTGTTGGATGTGAATTATGACTTTGTCAATTAAAATAAGCGTGTTGAAAGTCATTTCTGTGCCTGAAACGGGTAAAAATTGAAGCTTTTGAGAACGCAAAACTCTTTAAAAATGGCAATTTTGGTCACTGTGAGGGTTTAAAAAGTGGTTATTCAACATGAGGCACGATCCAATTGACATTTTCAATCATTTTTGGTACAGTCCAAAAAATCCACTTTCGAATGAAAAACGATGACTCCGGACCTGTCGAACGTTCCCAAAATGGTCTATAATGATGACATTTTTACATTTAATCTTTTGACTCTAAATGACTGTTGAATGTGAATTATGACTTTGTCAACTAAAATAAGTGTGTTGAAAGTCATTTCTGAGCCTGAAACGGGTCAAAATTGAAGCTTTTGAGTAAGCAAAACTCTGTACAAAATGGCAATTTTGGTCACTGTGAGGGTTTAAAAAGTGGTTATTCAACATGAGGCACGATCCAATTGACATTTTGAATCATTTTTGGTACAGTCCAAAAAATCCACTTTCGAATGAAAAACGATGACTCCGGACCTGTCGAAAGTTCCCAAAATGGTCTATAATGATGAAATTTTAACATTTAATCTTTTGACTCTAAATGACTGTTGAATGTGAATTATGACTTTGTCAACTAAAATAAGTGTGTTGAAAGTCATTTCTGTGCCTGAAACGGGTCAAAATTGAAGCTTTTGAGTAAGCAAAACTCTGTAAAAATGGCAATTTTGGTCACTGTGAGGGTTTCAAAAGTGGTTATTCAACATGAGGCATGATCCAATTGACATTTTGAATCATTTTTGGTACAGTCCAAAAAATCCATTTTCGGATGAAAAACGATGACTCCGGACCTGTCGAACGATCCCAAAATGGTCAATATGGATGAAATTTTAACATTTAATCTTTTGACTCTAAATGACTGTTGGATGTGAATTATGACTTTGTCAACTAGAATAAGTGTGTTTAAAGTCATTTCTATGCCTGAAATGGGTCAAAATTGAAGCTTTTGAGTAGGCAAAACTCTGTAAAAATGGCAATTTTGGTCACTGTGAGGGTTTAAATAGTTGTTATTCAACATGAGGCACGGTCCAATTGACATTTTAAATCATTTTTGGTACTGTCCAAAAAATCCATTTTCGGATGAAAAACGATGACTCCGGACCTGTCGAACGTTCCCAAAATGGTCTATAATGATGACATTTTTACATTTAATCTTTTGACTCTAAATGACTGTTGAATGTGAATTATGACTTTGTCAATTAAAATAAGCGTGTTGAAAGTCATTTCTGTGCCTGAAACGGGTAAAAATTGAAGCTTTTGAGAACGCAAAACTCTTTAAAAATGGCAATTTTGGTCACTGTGAGGGTTTAAAAAGTGGTTATTCAACATGAGGCACGATCCAATTGACATTTTCAATCATTTTTGGTACAGTCCAAAAAATCAATTTCCGGATGAAAAATGATGACTCCGGACCTGTCGAACGTTCCCAAAATGGTCTATAATGATGAAATTTTAACATTTAATCTTTTGACTCTAAATGACTGTTGGATATGAATTATGACTTTGTCAACTAAAATAAGTGTGTTTAAAGTCATTTCTGTGCCTGAAACGGGTCAAAATTGAAGCTTTTGAGTAAGCAAAACTCTGTAAAAATGGCAATTTTGGTCACTGTGAGGGTTTAAATAGTTGTTATTCAACATGAGGCACGATCCAATTGACATTTTAAATCATTTTTGGTACAGTCCAAAAAATCCATTTTCGGATGAAAAACGATGACTCCGGACCTGTCGAACGATCCCAAAATGGTCTATAATGATGACATTTTTACATTTAATCTTTTGACTCTAAATGACTGTTGAATGTGAATTATGACTTTGTCAATTAAAATAAGCGTGTTGAAAGTCATTTCTGTGCCTGAAACGGGTCTAAATTGAAGCTTTTGAGTAATCAAAACTCTTTAAAAATGGCAATTTTGGTCACTGTGAGGGTTTAAAAAGTGGTTATTCAACATGAGGCACGATCCAATTGACATTTTCAATCATTTTTGGTACAGTCCAAAAAATCAATTTCCGAATGAAAAATGATGACTCCCGACCTGTCGAACGTTCCCAAAATGGTCTATAATGATGAAATTTTAACATTTAATCTTTTGACTCTAAATGACTGTTGGATGTGAATTATGACTTCGTCAACTAAAATAAGTGTGTTTAAAGTCATTTCTGTGCCTGAAATGGGTCAAAATTGAAGCTTTTGAATAAGCAAAACTCTGTAAAAATGGCAATTTTGGTCACTGTGAGGGTTTAAAAAGTGGTTATTCAACATGAGGCATGATCCAATTGACATTTTGAATCATTTTTGGTACAGTCCAAAAAATCCATTTTCGGATGAAAAACGATGACTCCGGACCTGTCGAACGATCCCAAAATGGTCAATATGGATGAAATTTTAACATTTAATCTTTTGACTCTAAATGACTGTTGGATGTGAATTATGACTTTGTCAACTAGAATAAGTGTGTTTAAAGTCATTTCTGTGCCTGAAACGGGTCAAAATTGAAGCTTTTGAGAAAGCAAAACTCTGAAAAATGGCAATTTTGGTCACTGTGAGGGTTTAAAAAGTGGTTATTCAACATGAGGCATGATCCAATTGACATTTTGAATAATTTTTGGTACAGTCCAAAAAATCCATTTTCGTATGAAAAACGATGACTCCGGACCTGTCGAACTATCCCAAAATGGTCAATATGGATGAAATTTTAACATTTAATCTTTTGACTCTAAATGACTGTTGGATGTGAATTATGACTTTGTCAACTAGAATAAGTGTGTTTAAAGTCATTTCTGTGCCTGAAATGGGTCAAAATTGCAGCTTTTGAGTAGGCGAAACTCTGTAAAAATGGCAATTTTGGTCACTGTGAGGGTTTAAATAGTTGTTATTCAACATGAGGCACGATCCAATTGACATTTTAAATCATTTTTGGTACAGTCCAAAAAATCCATTTTTGGATAAAAAACGATGACTCCGGACCTGTCGAACATTCCCAAAATGGTCTATAATGATGACATTTTTACATTTAATCTTTTGACTCTAAATGACTGTTGAATGTGAATTATGACTTTGTCATTTAAAATAAGCATGTTGAAAGTCATTTCTGTGCCTGAAACGGGTAAAAATTGAAGCTTTTGAGAACGCAAAACTCTTTAAAAATGGCAATTTTGGTCACTGTGAGGGTTTAAAAAGTGGTTATTCAACATGAGGCACGATCCAATTGACATTTTCAATCATTTTTGGTACAGTCCAAAAAATCAATTTCCGGATGAAAAATGATGACTCCGGACCTGTCGAACGTTCCCAAAATGGTCTATAATGATGAAATTTTAACATTTAATCTTTTGACTCTAAATGACTGTTGGATATGAATTATGACTTTGTCAACTAAAATAAGTGTGTTTAAAGTCATTTCTGAGCCTGAAACGGGTCAAAATTGAAGCTTTTGGGTAAGCAAAACTCTGTAAAAAATGGCAATTTTGGCCACTGTGAGGGTTTAAAAAGTGGTTATTCAACATGAGGCACGATCCAATTGACATTTTGAATCATTTTTGGTACAGTCCAAAAAATCCATTTTCGGATGAAAAACGATGACTCCGGACCTGTCGAACGATCCCAAAATGGTCAATATGGATGAAATTTTAACATTTAATCTTTTGACTCTAAATGACTGTTGGATGTGAATTATGACTTTGTCAATTAAAATAAGCGTGTTGAAAGTCATTTCTGTGCCTGAAACGGGTAAAAATTGAAGCTTTTGAGAACGCAAAACTCTTTAAAAATGGCAATTTTGGTCACTGTGAGGGTTTAAAAAGTGGTTATTCAACATGAGGCACGATCCAATTGACATTTTCAATCATTTTTGGTACAGTCCAAAAAATCAATTTCCGGATGAAAAATGATGACTCCGGACCTGTCGAACGTTCCCAAAATGGTCTATAATGATGAAATTTTAACATTTTATCTTTTGACTCTAAATGACTGTTGGATGTGAATTATGACTTTGTCAACTAGAATAAGTGTGTTTAAAGTCATTTCTATGCCTGAAATGGGTCAAAATTGAAGCTTTTGAGTAGGCAAAACTCTGTAAAAATGGCAATTTTGGTCACTGTGAGGGTTTAAATAGTTGTTATTCAACATGAGGCACGGTCCAATTGACATTTTAAATCATTTTTGGTACAGTCCAAAAAATCCATTTTCGGATGAAAAACGATGACTCCGGACCTGTCGAACGATCCCAAAATGGTCAATATGGATGAAATTTTAACATTTAATCTTTTGACTCTGAATGACTGTTGGATGTGAATTATGACTTTGTCAACTAGAATAAGTGTGTTTAAAGTCATTTCTGTGCCTGAAACGGGTCAAAATTGAAGCTTTTGAGTAAGCAAAACT
Source organism: Lissotriton vulgaris (assembly GCF_964263255.1). Taxonomy (NCBI): domain Eukaryota; kingdom Metazoa; phylum Chordata; class Amphibia; order Caudata; family Salamandridae; genus Lissotriton; species Lissotriton vulgaris. The sequence goes on along the minus strand of NW_028250879.1, from coordinate 90,914 downwards.
CTGTAAAAATTGCAATTTTGGTCACTTTGAGGGTTTAAATAGTTGTTATTCAACATGAGGCACGATCCAATTGACATTTTAAATCATTTTTGGTACAGTCCAAAAAATCCATTTTCGGATGAAAAACGATGACTCCGGACCTATCGAACGATCCCAAAATGGTCTATAATGATGACATTTTTACATTTAATCTTTTGACTCTAAATGACTGTTGAATGTGAATTATGACTTTGTCAATTAAAATAAGCGTGTTGAAAGTCATTTCTGTGCCTGAAACGGGTCTAAATTGAAGCTTTTGAGTAAGCAAAACTCTTGAAAAATGGCAATTTTGGTCACTGTGAGGGTTTAAAAAGTGGGTATTCAACATGAGGCACGATCCAATTGACATTTTCAATCATTTTTGGTACAGTCCAAAAAATCAATTTCCGAATGAAAAATGATGACTCCCGACCTGTCGAACGTTCCCAAAATGGTCTATAATGATGAAATTTTAACATTTAATCTTTTGACTCTAAATGACTGTTGAATGTGAATTATGACTTTGTCAACTAAAATAAGTGTGTTTAAAGTCATTTCTGTGCCTGAAACGGGTCAAAATTGAAGCTTTTGAATAAGCAAAATTCTGTAAAAATGGCAATTTTGGTCACTGTGAGGGTTTAAAAAGTGGTTATTCAACATGAGGCATGATCCAATTGACATTTTGAATCATTTTTGGTACAGTCCAAAAAATCCATTTTCGGATGAAAAACGATGACTCTGGACCTGTCGAACGATCCCAAAATGGTCAATATGGATGAAATTTTAACATTTAATCTTTTGACTCTGAATGACTGTTGGATGTGAATTATGACTTTGTCAACTAGAATAAGTGTGTTTAAAGTCATTTCTGTGCCTGAAACGGGTCAAAATTGAAGCTTTTGAGTAAGCAAAACTCTGTAAAAATTGCAATTTTGGTCACTTTGAGGGTTTAAATAGTTGTTATTCAACATGAGGCACGATCCAATTGACATTTTAAATCATTTTTGGTACAGTCCAAAAAATCCACTTTCGAATGAAAAACGATGACTCCGGACCTGTCAAACGTTCCCAAAATGGTCTATAATGATGACATTTTTACATTTAATCTTTTGACTCTAAATGACTGTTGAATGTGAATTACGACTTTGTCAACTAAAATAAGTGTGTTGAAAGTCATTTCTGAGCCTGAAACGGGTCAAAATTGAAGCTTTTGAGTAAGCAAAACTCTGTAAAAAATGGCAATTTTGGTCACTGTGAGGGTTTAAAAAGTGGTTATTCAACATGAGGCACGATCCAATTGACATTTTGAATCATTTTTGGTACAGTCCAAAAAATCAATTTTCGGATGAAAAACGATGACTCCGGACCTGTCGAACGATCCCAAAATGTTCAATATGGATGAAATTTTAACATTTAATCTTTTGACTCTTAATGACTGTTGGATGTGAATTATGACTTTGTCAACTAAAATAAGTGTGTTTAAAGTCATTTCTGTGCCTGAAACGGGTCAAAATTGAAGCTTTTGAGTAAGCAAAACTCTGAAAAATGGCAATTTTGGTCACTGTGAGGGTTTAAAAAGTGGTTATTCAACATGAGGCATGATCCAATTGACATTTTGAATCATTTTTGGTACAGTCCAAAAAATCCATTTTCGGATGAAAAACGATGACTCCGGACCTGTCGAACGATCCCAAAATGGTCAATATGGATGAAATTTTAACATTTAATCTTTTGACTCTAAATGACTGTTGGATGTGAATTATGACTTTGTCAACTAGAATAAGTGTGTTTAAAGTCATTTCTGTGCCTGAAACGGGTCAAAATTGAAGCTTTTGAGAAAGCAAAACTCTGAAAAATGGCAATTTTGGTCACTGTGAGGGTTTAAAAAGTGGTTATTCAACATGAGGCATGATCCAATTGACATTTTGAATAATTTTTGGTACAGTCCAAAAAATCCATTTTCGGATGAAAAACGATGACTCCGGACCTGTCGAACTATCCCAAAATGGTCAATATGGATGAAATTTTAACATTTAATCTTTTGACTCTAAATGACTGTTGGATGTGAATTATGACTTTGTCAACTAGAATAAGTGTGTTTAAAGTCATTTCTGTGCCTGAAATGGGTCAAAATTGCAGCTTTTGAGTAGGCAAAACTCTGTAAAAATGGCAATTTTGGTCACTGTGAGGGTTTAAATAGTTGTTATTCAACATGAGGCACGATCCAATTGACATTTTAAATCATTTTTGGTACAGTCCAAAAAATCCATTTTCGGATGAAAACGATGACTCCGGACCTGTCGAACGTTCCCAAAATGGTCTATAATGATGATATTTTTACATTCAATCTTTTGACTCTAAATGACTGTTGAATGTGAATTATGACTTTGTCATTTAAAATAAGCATGTTGAAAGTCATTTCTGTGCCTGAAACGGGTAAAAATTGAAGCTTTTGAGAACGCAAAACTCTTTAAAAATGGCAATTTTGGTCACTGTGAGGGTTTAAAAAGTGGTTATTCAACATGAGGCACGATCCAATTGACATTTTCAATCATTTTTGGTACAGTCCAAAAAATCAATTTCCGGATGAAAAATGATGACTCCGGACCTGTCGAACGTTCCCAAAATGGTCTATAATGATGAAATTTTAACATTTAATCTTTTGACTCTAAATGACTGTTGGATGTGAATTGTGACTTTGTCAACTGAAATAAGTGTGTTGAAAGTCATTTCTGAGCCTGAAACGGGTCAAAATTGAAGCTTTTGGGTACGCAAAACTCTATAAAAAATGGCAATTTTGGCCACTGTGAGGGTTTAAAAAGTGGTTATTCAACATGAGGCACGATCCAATTGACATTTTGAATAATTTTTGGTACAGTCCAAAAAATCAATTTTCGGATAAAGAAAGATGACTCCGGACCTGTCGAACGATCCCAAAATGGTCTATAATGATGAAATTTTAACATTTAGTCTTTTGACTCTAAATGACTGTTGAATGTGAATTGTGACTTTGTCAACTAAAATAAGTGTGTTTAAAGTAATTTCTGAGCCTGAAACGGGTCAAAATTGAAGCTTTTGAGTAAGCAAAACTCTGTAAAAATGGCAATTTTGGTCACTGTGAGGGTTTAAAAAGTGGTTATTCACCATGAGGCACGATTCAATTGACATTTTAAATCATTTTTGGTACAGTCCAAAAAACCAATTTTCGGATGAAAAACGATGACTCCAGACCTGTCGAACGATCCCAAAATGGTCTATAATGATGAAATTTTAACATGTAATCTTTTGACTCTAAATGACTGTTGGATGTGAATTATGACTTTGTCAACTAAAATAAGTGTGTTTAAAGTCATTTCTGTGCCTGAAATGGGTCAAAATTGAAGCTTTTGAGTAAGCAAAACTCTGTAAAAATGGCAATTTTGGTCACTGTGAGGGTTTAAAAAGTGGTTATTCAACATGAGGCACGATCCAATTGACATTTTAAATCATTTTTGGTACAGTCCAAAAAACCAATTTTCGGATGAAAAACGATGACTCCAGACCTGTCGAACGATCCCAAAATGGTCTATAATGATGAAATTTTAACATTTAATCTTTTGACTCTAAATGACTGTTGGATGTGAATTATGACTTTGTCAACTAAAATAAGTGTGTTTAAAGTCATTTCTGTGCCTGAAACGGGTCAAAATTGAAGCTTTTGAGTAAGCAAAACTCTGTAAAAATTGGCAATTTTGGTCACTGTGAGGGTTTAAATAGTTGTTACTCAACATGAGGCACGATCCAATTGACATTTTAAATCATTTTTGGTACAGTCCAAAAAATCCACTTTCGAATGAAAAACGATGACTCCGGACCTGTCGAAAGTTCCCAAAATGGTCTATAATGATGAAATTTTAACATTTAATCTTTTGACTCTAAATGACTGTTGGATGTGAATTGTGACTTTGTCAACAAGAACAAGTGTGTTTAAAGTCATTTCTGTGCCTGAAACGGGTCAAAATTGAAGCTTTGAGTAAGCAAAACTCTGTAAAAACGGCAATTTTGGTCACTGTGAGGGTTTAAATAGTTGTTATTCAAGATGAGGCACGATCCAATTGACATTTTAAATCATTTTTGGTACAGTCCAAAAAATCCACTTTCGGATGAAAAACGATGACTCCGGACCTGTCGAACGTTCCCAAAATTGTCTATAATGATGAAATTTTAACATTTAATCTTTTGACTCTAAATGACTGTTGAATGTGAATTATGACTTTGTCAACTGAAATAAGTGTGTTGAAAGTCATTTCTGAGCCTGAAACGGGTCAAAATTGAAGCTTTTGGGTACGCAAAACTCTATAAAAAATTGCAATTTTGGTCACTGTGAGGGTTTAAAAAGTGGTTATTCAACATGAGGCACGATCCAATTGACATTTTGAATCATTTTTGGTACAGTCCAAAAAATCCATTTTCGGATGAAAAACGATGACTCCGGACCTGTCGAACGATCCCAAAATGGTCTATAATGATGACATTTTTACATTTAATCTTTTGACTCTAAATGACTGTTGAATGTGAATTATGACTTTGTCAATTAAAATAAGCGTGTTGAAAGTCATTTCTGTGCCTGAAACGGGTCTAAATTGAAGCTTTTGAGTAAGCAAAACTCTTTAAAAATGGCAATTTTGGTCACTGTGAGGGTTTAAAAAGTGGGTATTCAACATGAGGCACGATCCAATTGACATTTTCAATCATTTTTGGTACAGTCCAAAAAATCAATTTCCGAATGAAAAATGATGACTCCCGACCTGTCGAACGTTCCCAAAATGGTCTATAATGATGAAATTTTAACATTTAATCTTTTGACTCTAAATGACTGTTGAATGTGAATTATGACTTTGTCAACTAAAATAAGTGTGTTTAAAGTCATTTCTGTGCCTGAAACGGGTCAAAATTGAAGCTTTTGAATAAGCAAAATTCTGTAAAAATGGCAATTTTGGTCACTGTGAGGGTTTAAAAAGTGGTTATTCAACATGAGGCATGATCCAATTGACATTTTGAATCATTTTTGGTACAGTCCAAAAAATCCATTTTCGGATGAAAAACGATGACTCTGGACCTGTCGAACGATCCCAAAATGGTCAATATGGATGAAATTTTAACATTTAATCTTTTGACTCTGAATGACTGTTGGATGTGAATTATGACTTTGTCAACTAGAATAAGTGTGTTTAAAGTCATTTCTGTGCCTGAAACGGGTCAAAATTGAAGCTTTTGAGTAAGCAAAACTCTGTAAAAATTGCAATTTTGGTCACTTTGAGGGTTTAAATAGTTGTTATTCAACATGAGGCACGATCCAATTGACATTTTAAATCATTTTTGGTACAGTCCAAAAAATCCACTTTCGAATGAAAAACGATGACTCCGGACCTGTCAAACGTTCCCAAAATGGTCTATAATGATGACATTTTTACATTTAATCTTTTGACTCTAAATGACTGTTGAATGTGAATTACGACTTTGTCAACTAAAATAAGTGTGTTGAAAGTCATTTCTGAGCCTGAAACGGGTCAAAATTGAAGCTTTTGAGTAAGCAAAACTCTGTAAAAAATGGCAATTTTGGTCACTGTGAGGGTTTAAAAAGTGGTTATTCAACATGAGGCACGATCCAATTGACATTTTGAATCATTTTTGGTACAGTCCAAAAAATCAATTTTCGGATGAAAAACGATGACTCCGGACCTGTCGAACGATCCCAAAATGTTCAATATGGATGAAATTTTAACATTTAATCTTTTGACTCTTAATGACTGTTGGATGTGAATTATGACTTTGTCAACTAAAATAAGTGTGTTTAAAGTCATTTCTGTGCCTGAAACGGGTCAAAATTGAAGCTTTTGAGTAAGCAAAACTCTGAAAAATGGCAATTTTGGTCACTGTGAGGGTTTAAAAAGTGGTTATTCAACATGAGGCATGATCCAATTGACATTTTGAATCATTTTTGGTACAGTCCAAAAAATCCATTTTCGGATGAAAAACGATGACTCCGGACCTGTCGAACGATCCCAAAATGGTCAATATGGATGAAATTTTTACATTTAATCTTTTGACTCTAAATGACTGTTGGATGTGAATTATGACTTTGTCAACTAGAATAAGTGTGTTTAAAGTCATTTCTGTGCCTGAAACGGGTCAAAATTGAAGCTTTTGAGAAAGCAAAACTCTGAAAAATGGCAATTTTGGTCACTGTGAGGGTTTAAAAAGTGGTTATTCAACATGAGGCATGATCCAATTGACATTTTGAATAATTTTTGGTACAGTCCAAAAAATCCATTTTCGGATGAAAAACGATGACTCCGGACCTGTCGAACTATCCCAAAATGGTCAATATGGATGAAATTTTAACATTTAATCTTTTGACTCTAAATGACTGTTGGATGTGAATTATGACTTTGTCAACTAGAATAAGTGTGTTTAAAGTCATTTCTGTGCCTGAAATGGGTCAAAATTGCAGCTTTTGAGTAGGCAAAACTCTGTAAAAATGGCAATTTTGGTCACTGTGAGGGTTTAAATAGTTGTTATTCAACATGAGGCACGATCCAATTGACATTTTAAATCATTTTTGGTACAGTCCAAAAAATCCATTTTCGGATGAAAACGATGACTCCGGACCTGTCGAACGTTCCCAAAATGGTCTATAATGATGACATTTTTACATTCAATCTTTTGACTCTAAATGACTGTTGAATGTGAATTATGACTTTGTCATTTAAAATAAGCATGTTGAAAGTCATTTCTGTGCCTGAAACGGGTAAAAATTGAAGCTTTTGAGAACGCAAAACTCTTTAAAAATGGCAATTTTGGTCACTGTGAGGGTTTAAAAAGTGGTTATTCAACATGAGGCACGATCCAATTGACATTTTCAATCATTTTTGGTACAGTCCAAAAAATCCATTTCCGGATGAAAAATGATGACTCCGGACCTGTCGAACGTTCCCAAAATGGTCTATAATGATGAAATTTTAACATTTAATCTTTTGACTCTAAATGACTGTTGGATATGAATTATGACTTTGTCAACTAAAATAAGTGTGTTTAAAGTCATTTCTGAGCCTGAAACGGGTCAAAATTGAAGCTTTTGGGTAAGCAAAACTCTGTAAAAAATGGCAATTTGGCCACTGTGAGGGTTTAAAAAGTGGTTATTCAACATGAGGCACGATCCAATTGACATTTTGAATAATTTTTGGTACAGTCCAAAAAATCAATTTTCGGATAAAGAAAGATGACTCCGGACCTGTCGAACGATCCCAAAATGGTCTATAATGATGAAATTTTAACATTTAGTCTTTTGACTCTAAATGACTGTTGAATGTGAATTGTGACTTTGTCAACTAAAATAAGTGTGTTTAAAGTCATTTCTGAGCCTGAAACGGGTCAAAATTGAAGCTTTTGAGTAAGCAAAACTCTGTAAAAATGGCAATTTTGGTCACTGTGAGGGTTTTAAAAGTGGTTATTCACCATGAGGCACGATTCAATTGACATTTTAAATCATTTTTGGTACAGTCCAAAAAACCAATTTTCGGATGAAAAACGATGACTCCAGACCTGTCGAACGATCCCAAAATGGTCTATAATGATGAAATTTTAACATGTAATCTTTTGACTCTAAATGACTGTTGGATGTGAATTATGACTTTGTCAACTAAAATAAGTGTGTTTAAAGTCATTTCTGTGCCTGAAATGGGTCAAAATTGAAGCTTTTGAGTAAGCAAAACTCTGTAAAAATGGCAATTTTGGTCACTGTGAGGGTTTAAAAAGTGGTTATTCAACATGAGGCACGATCCAATTGACATTTTAAATCATTTTTGGTACAGTCCAAAAAACCAATTTTCGGATGAAAAACGATGACTCCAGACCTGTCGAACGATCCCAAAATGGTCTATAATGATGAAATTTTAACATTTAATCTTTTGACTCTAAATGACTGTTGGATGTGAATTATGACTTTGTCAACTAAAATAAGTGTGTTTAAAGTCATTTCTGTGCCTGAAACGGGTCAAAATTGAAGCTTTTGAGTAAGCAAAACTCTGTAAAAATTGGCAATTTTGGTCACTGTGAGGGTTTAAATAGTTGTTACTCAACATGAGGCATGATCCAATTGACATTTTAAATCATTTTTGGTACAGTCCAAAAAATCCACTTTCGAATGAAAAACGATGACTCCGGACCTGTCGAAAGTTCCCAAAATGGTCTATAATGATGAAATTTTAACATTTAATCTTTTGACTCTAAATGACTGTTGGATGTGAATTGTGACTTTGTCAACAAGAACAAGTGTGTTTAAAGTCATTTCTGTGCCTGAAACGGGTCAAAATTGAAGCTTTGAGTAAGCAAAACTCTGTAAAAACGGCAATTTTCGTCACTGTGAGGGTTTAAATAGTTGTTATTCAACATGAGGCACGATCCAATTGACATTTTAAATCATTTTTGGTACAGTCCAAAAAATCCACTTTCGGATGAAAAACGATGACTCCGGACCTGTCGAACGTTCATAAAATTGTCTATAATGATGAAATTTTAACATTTAATCTTTTGACTCTAAATGACTGTTGTTTGTGAATTATGACTTTGTCAACTGAAATAAGTGTGTTGAAAGTCATTTCTGAGCCTGAAACGGGTCAAAATTGAAGCTTTTGGGTACGCAAAACTCTATAAAAAATGGCAATTTTGGTCACTGTGAGGGTTTAAAAAGTGGTTATTCAACATGAGGCACGATCCAATTGACATTTTGAATCATTTTTGGTACAGTCCAAAAAATCAATTTTCGGATGAAGAAAGATGACTCCGGACCTGTCGAACGATCCCAAAATGGTCTATAATGATGAAATTTTAACATTTAATCTTTTGACTCTAAATGACTGTTGGATGTGAATTATGACTTTGTCAACTAAAATGAGTGTGTTTAAAGTCATTTCTGTGCCTGAAACGGGTCAAAATTGAAGCTTTTGAATAAGCAAAACTCTGTAAAAATGGCAATTTTGGTCACTGTGAGGGTTTCAAAAGTGGTTATTCAACATGAGGCATGATCCAATTGACATTTTGAATCATTTTTGGTACAGTCCAAAAAATCAATTTTCGGATGAAAAACGATGACTCCGGACCTGTCGAACGTTCCCAAAATGGTCTATAATGATGAAATTTTAACATTTAGTCTTTTGACTCTAAATGACTGTTGAATGTGAATTGTGACTTTGTCAACTAAAATAAGTGTGTTTAAAGTAATTTCTGAGCCTGAAACGGGTCAAAATTGAAGCTTTTGAGTAAGCAAAACTCTGTAAAAATGGCAATTTTGGTCACTGTGAGGGTTTAAATAGTTGTTATTCAACATGAGGCACGATCCAATTGACATTTTAAATCATTTTTGGTACAGTCCAAAAAATCCACTTTCGGATGAAAAAGGATGACTCCGGACCTGTCGAACGATCCCAAAATGGTCTATAATGATGACATTTTAACATTTAATCTTTTGACTCTAAATGACTGTTGGATGTGAATTGTGACTTTGTCAACTAGAACAAGTGTGTTTAAAGTCATTTCTGTGCCTGAAATGGGTCAAAATCGAAGCTTTTGAGTAAGCAAAATTCTGTAAAAATGCCAATTTTGGTCACTGTGAGGGTTTAAAAAGTGGTTATTCAACATGAGGCACGATCCAATTGACATTTTCAATCATTTTTGGTACAGTCCAAAAAATCAATTTTCGGATGAAAAACGATGACTCCGGACCTGTCGAACGTTCCCAAAATGGTCTATAATGATGAAATTTTAACATTTAATCTTTTGACTTTAAATGACTGTTGGATGTGAATTATGACTTTGTCAACTAAAATAAGTGTGTTTAAAGTCATTTCTGTGCCTGAAACGGGTCAAAATTGAAGCTTTGAATAAGCAAAACTCTGTAAAAATGGCAATTTTGGTCACTGTGAGGGTTTAAAAAGTGGTTATTCAACATGAGGCATGATCCAATTGACATTTTGAATCATTTTTGGTACAGTCCAAAAAATCCATTTTCGGATGAAAAACGACTCCGGACCTGTCGAACGATCCCAAAATGGTCAATATGGATGAATTTTTAACATTTAATCTTTTGACTCTGAATGACTGTTGGATGTGAATTAGGACTTTGTCAACTAGAATAAGTGTGTTTAAAGTCTTTTCTGTGCCTGAAACGGGTCAAAATTGAAGCTTTTGAGTAAGCAAAACTCTGTAAAAATGGCAATTTTGGTCACTGTGAGGGTTTAAATAGTTGTTACTCAACATGAGGCACGATCCAATTGACATTTTAAATCATTTTTGGTACAGTCCAAAAAATCCACTTTCGAATGAAAAACGATGACTCCGGACCTGTCGAAAGTTCCCAAAATGGTCTATAATGATGAAATTTTAACATTTAATCTTTTGACTCTAAATGACTGTTGAATGTGAATTATGACTTTGTCAACTAAAATAAGTGTGTTGAAAGTCATTTCTGAGCCTGAAACAGGTCAAAATTGAAGCTTTTGAGTAAGCAAAACTCTGTAAAAAATGGCAATTTTGGTCACTGTGAGGGTTTAAAAAGTGGTTATTCAACATGAGGCACGATCGAATTGACATTTTGAATCATTTTTGGTACAGTCCAAAAAATCCATTTTCGGAGGAAAAACGATGACTCCGGACCTGTCGAACGATCCCAAAATGGTCAATATGGATGAAATTTTAACATTTAATCTTTTGACTCTAAATGACTGTTGGATGTGAATTATGACTTTGTCAACTAAAATAAGTGTGTTTAAAGTCATTTCTGTGCCGGAAACGGGTCAAAATTGAAGCTTTTGAGTAAGCAAAACTCTGTCAAAATGGCAATTTTGGTCACCGTGAGGGTTTAAAAAGTGGTTATTCAACATGAGGCATGATCCAATTGACATTTTGAATCATTTTTGGTACAGTAGAAAAAATCAATTTTTGGATGAAAAACGATGACTCCGGACCTGTCGAACGATCCCAAAATGGTCAATATGGATGAAATTTTAACATTTAATCTTTTGACTCTAAATGACTGTTGGATGTGAATTATGACTTTGTCAACTAAAATAAGTGTGTTTAAAGTCATTTCTGTGCCTGAAACGGGTCAAAATTGAAGCTTTTGAGTAAGCAAAACTCTGTAAAAAATGGCAATTTTGGTCACTGTGAGGGTTTAAAAAGTGGTTATTAGACATGAGGCACGATCCAATTAACATTTTGAATCATTTTTGGTACAGTCCAAAAAATCAATTTTCGGATGAAGAAAGATGACTCCGGACCTGTCGAACGATCCCAAAATGGTCTATAATGTTGAAATTTTAACATTTAATCTTTTGACTCTAAATGACTGTTGGATGTGAATTATGACTTTGTCAACTAAAATAAGTGTGTTTAAAGTCATTTCTGTGCCTGAAACGGGTCAAAATTGAAGCTTTTGAGTAAGCAAAACTCTGTAAAAATGGCAATTTTGGTCACTGTGAGGGTTTAAAAAGAGGTTATTCAACATGAGGCACGATCCAATTGACATTTTAAATTATTTTTGGTACAGTCCAAAAAATCCATTTTCGGATGAAAAACGATGACTCCGGACCTGTCGAACGATCCCAAAATGGTCAATATGGATGAAATTTTAACATTTAATCTTTTGACTCTAAATGACTGTTGGATGTGAATTATGACTTTGTCAACTAAAATAAGTGTGTTTAAAGTCATTTCTGTGCCTGAAACGGGTCAAAATTGAAGCTTTTGAGTAAGCAAAACTCTGAAAAATGGCAATTTTGGTCACTGTGAGGGTTTAAAAAGTGGTTATTCAACATGAGGCATGATCCAATTGACATTTTGAATCATTTTTGGTACAGTCCAAAAAATCCATTTTCGGATGAAAAACGATGACTCCGGACCTGTCGAACGATCCCAAAATGGTCAATATGGATGAAATTTTAACATTTAATCTTTTGACTCTAAATGACTGTTGGATGTGAATTATGACTTTGTCAACTAGAATAAGTGTGTTTAAAGTCATTTCTGTGCCTGAAACGGGTCAAAATTGAAGCTTTTGAGAAAGCAAAACTCTGAAAAATGGCAATTTTGGTCACTGCGAGGGTTTAAAAAGTGGTTATTCAACATGAGGCATGATCCAATTGACATTTTGAATAATTTTTGGTACAGTCCAAAAAATCCATTTTCGGATGAAAAACGATGACTCCGGACCTGTCGAACGATCCCAAAATGGTCAATATGGATGAAATTTTAACATTTAATCTTTTGACTCTAAATGACTGTTGGATATGAATTATGACTTTGTCAACTAAAATAAGTGTGTTTAAAGTCATTTCTGAGCCTGAAACGGGTCAAAATTGAAGCTTTTGGGTAAGCAAAACTCTGTAAAAAATGGCAATTTTGGTCACTGTGAGGGTTTAAAAAGTGGTTATTCAACATGAGGCACGATCCAATTGACATTTTGTATAATTTTTGGTACAGTCCAAAAAATCAATTTTCGGATAAAGAAAGATGACTCCGGACCTGTCGAACGATCCCAAAATGGTCTATAATGATGAAATTTTAACATTTAGTCTTTTGACTCTAAATGACTGTTGAATGTGAATTGTGACTTTGTCAACTAAAATAAGTGTGTTTAAAGTCATTTCTGAGCCTGTAACGGGTCAAAATTGAAGCTTTTGAGTAAGCAAAACTCTGTAAAAATGGCAATTTTGGTCACTGTGAGGGTTTAAAAAGTGGTTATTCACCATGAGGCATGATTCAATTGACATTTTAAATCATTTTTGGTACAGTCCAAAAAATCAATTTTCGGATGAAAAACGATGACTCCAGACCTGTCGAACGATCCCAAAATGGTCTATAATGATGAAATTTTAACATTTAATCGTTTGACTCTAAATGACTGTTGGATGTGAATTATGACTTTGTGAACTAAAATAAGTGTGTTTAAAGTCATTTCTGTGCCTGAAACGGGTCAAAATTGAAGCTTTGAGTAAGCAAAACTCTGTAAAAATGGCAATTTTGGTCACTGTGAGGGTTTAAATAGTTGTTATTCAACATGAGGCACGATCCAATTGACATTTTAAATCATTTTTGGTACAGTCCAAAAAATCCATTTTCGGATGAAAAACGATGACTCCGGACCTGTCGAACGATCCCAAAATGGTCAATATGGATGAAATTTTAACATTTAATCTTTTGACTCTAAATGACTGTTGGATGTGAATTATGACTTTGTCAATTAAAATAAGCGTGTTGAAAGTCATTTCTGTGCCTGAAATGGGTCAAAATTGAAGCTTTTGTGTAAGCAAAACTCTGTAAAAAATGGCAATTTTGGTCACTGTGAGGGTTTAAAAAGTGGTTATTCAACATGAGGCACGATCCAATTGACATTTTGAATCATTTTTGGTACAGTCCAAAAAATCAATTTTCGGATGAAAAACGATGACTCCGGACCTGTCGAACGATCCCAAAATGGTCAATATGAATGAAATTTTAACATTTAATCTTTTGACTCTGAATGACTGTTGGATGTGAATTAGGACTTTGTCAACTAGAATAAGTGTGTTTAAAGTCATTTCTGTGCCTGAAACGGGTCAAAATTGAAGCTTTTGAGTAAGCAAAACTCTGTAAAAATGGCAATTTTGGTCACTGTGAGGGTTTAAATAGTTGTTACTCAACATGAGGCACGATCCAATTGACATTTTAAATCATTTTTGGTACAGTCCAAAAAATCCACTTTCGAATGAAAAACGATGACTCCGGACCTGTCGAAAGTTCCCAAAATGGTCTATAATGATGAAATTTTAACATTTAATCTTTTGACTCTAAATGACTGTTGAATGTGAATTATGACTTTGTCAACTAAAATAAGTGTGTTGAAAGTCATTTCTGAGCCTGAAACGGGTCAAAATTGAAGCTTTTGAGTAAGCAAAACTCAGTAAAAAATGGCAATGTTGGTGACTGTGAGGGTTTAAAAAGTGGTTATTCAACATGAGGCACGATCCAATTGACATTTTGAATCATTTTTGGTACAGTCCAAAAAATCCATTTTCGGATGAAAAACGATGACTCCGGACCTGTCGAACGATCCCAAAATGGTCAATATGGATGAAATTTTAACATTTAATCTTTTGACTCTAAATGACTGTTGGATGTGAATTATGACTTTGTCAACTAAAATAAGTGTGTTTAAAGTCATTTCTGTGCCTGAAACGGGTCAAAATTGAAGCTTTGAATAAGCAAAACTCTGTAAAAATGGCAATTTTGGTCACTGTGAGGGTTTAAAAAGTGGTTATTCAACATGAGGCATGATCCAATTGACATTTTGAATAATTTTTGGTACAGTCCAAAAAATCCATTTTCGGATGAAAAACGATGACTCCGGACCTGTCGAACGATCCCAAAATGGTCAATATGGATGAATTTTTAACATTTAATCTTTTGACTCTGAATGACTGTTGGATGTGAATTAGGACTTTGTCAACTAGAATAAGTGTGTTTAAAGTCTTTTCTGTGCCTGAAACGGGTCAAAATTGAAGCTTTTGAGTAAGCAAAACTCTGTAAAAATGGCAATTTTGGTCACTGTGAGGGTTTAAATAGTTGTTACTCAACATGAGGCACGATCCAATTGACATTTTAAATCATTTTTGGTACAGTCCAAAAAATCCACTTTCGAATGAAAAACGATGACTCCGGACCTGTCGAAAGTTCCCAAAATGGTCTATAATGATGAAATTTTAACATTTAATCTTTTGACTCTAAATGACTGTTGAATGTGAATTATGACTTTGTCAACTAAAATAAGTGTGTTGAAAGTCATTTCTGAGCCTGAAACAGGTCAAAATTGAAGCTTTTGAGTAAGCAAAACTCTGTAAAAAATGGCAATTTTGGTCACTGTGAGGGTTTAAAAAGTGGTTATTCAACATGAGGCACGATCGAATTGACATTTTGAATCATTTTTGGTACAGTCCAAAAAATCCATTTTCGGAGGAAAAACGATGACTCCGGACCTGTCGAACGATCCCAAAATGGTCAATATGGATGAAATTTTACCATTTAATCTTTTGACTCTAAATGACTGTTGGATGTGAATGATGACTTTGTCAACTAAAATAAGTGTGTTTAAAGTCATTTCTGTGCCGGAAACGGGTCAAAATTGAAGCTTTTGAGTAAGCAAAACTCTGTCAAAATGGCAATTTTGGTCACCGTGAGGGTTTAAAAAGTGGTTATTCAACATGAGGCATGATCCAATTGACATTTTGAATCATTTTTGGTACAGTCCAAAAAATCCATTTTTGGATGAAAAACGATGACTCCGGACCTGTCGAACGATCCCAAAATGGTCAATATGGATGAAATTTTAACATTTAATCTTTTGACTCTAAATGACTGTTGGATGTGAATTATGACTTTGTCAACTAAAATAAGTGTGTTTAAAGTCATTTCTGTGCCTCAAACGGGTCAAAATTGAAGCTTTTGAGTAAGCAAAACTCTGTAAAAAATGGCAATTTTGGTCACTGTGAGGGTTTAAAAAGTGGTTATTAGACATGAGGCACGATCCAATTAACATTTTGAATCATTTTTGGTACAGTCCAAAAAATCAATTTTCGGATGAAGAAAGATGACTCCGGACCTGTCGAACGATCCCAAAATGGTCTATAATGTTGAAATTTTAACATTTAATCTTTTGACTCTAAATGACTGTTGGATGTGAATTATGACTTTGTCAACTAAAATAAGTGTGTTTAAAGTCATTTCTGTGCCTGAAACGGGTCAAAATTGAAGCTTTTGAGTAAGCAAAACTCTGTAAAAATGGCAATTTTGGTCACTGTGAGGGTTTAAAAAGAGGTTATTCAACATGAGGCACGATCCAATTGACATTTTAAATCATTTTTGGTACAGTCCAAAAAATCCATTTTCGGATGAAAAACGATGACTCCGGACCTGTGGAACGATCCCAAAATGGTCAATATGGATGAAATGTTAACATTTAATCTTTTGATTCTAAATGACTGTTGGATGTGAATTATGACTTTGTCAACTAGAATAAGTGTGTTTAAAGTCATTTCTGTGCCTGAAATGGGTCAAAGTTGAAGCTTTTGAGTAAGCAAAACTCTGTAAAAATGGCAATTTTGGTCACTGTGAGGGTTTAAATAGTTGTTATTCAACATGAGGCACGATCCAATTGACATTTTAAATCATTTTTGGTACAGTCCAAAAAATCCATTTTCGGATGAAAAACGATGACTCCGGACCTGTCGAACGATCCCAAAATGGTCAATATGGATGAAATTTTAACATTTAATCTTTTGACTCTAAATGACTGTTGGATGTGAATTATGACTTTGTCAATTAAAATAAGCGTGTTGAAAGTCATTTCTGTGCCTGAAATGGGTCAAAATTGAAGCTTTTGTGTAAGCAAAACTCTGTAAAAAATGGCAATTTTGGTCACTGTGAGGGTTTAAAAAGTGGTTATTCAACATGAGGCACGATCCAATTGACATTTTGAATCATTTTTGGTACAGTCCAAAAAATCAATTTTCGGATGAAAAACGATGACTCCGGACCTGTCGAACGATCCCAAAATGGTCAATATGAATGAAATTTTAACATTTAATCTTTTGACTCTGAATGACTGTTGGATGTGAATTAGGACTTTGTCAACTAGAATAAGTGTGTTTAAAGTCATTTCTGTGCCTGAAACGGGTCAAAATTGAAGCTTTTGAGTAAGCAAAACTCTGTAAAAATGGCAATTTTGGTCACTGTGAGGGTTTAAATAGTTGTTACTCAACATGAGGCACGATCCATTTGACATTTTAAATCATTTTTGGTACAGTCCAAAAAATCCACTTTCGAATGAAAAACGATGACTCCGGACCTGTCGAAAGTTCCCAAAATGGTCTATAATGATGAAATTTTAACATTTAATCTTTTGACTCTAAATGACTGTTGAATGTGAATTATGACTTTGTCAACTAAAATAAGTGTGTTGAAAGTCATTTCTGAGCCTGAAACGGGTCAAAATTGAAGCTTTTGAGTAAGCAAAACTCAGTAAAAAATGTCAATGTTGGTGACTGTGAGGGTTTAAAAAGTGGTTATTCAACATGAGGCACGATCCAGTTGACATTTTGAATCATTTTTGGTACAGTCCAAAAAATCCATTTTCGGATGAAAAACGATGACTCCGGACCTGTCGAACGATCCCAAAATGGTCAATATGGATGAAATTTTAACATTTAATCTTTTGACTGTAAAAATGACTGTTGGATGTGAATTATGACTTTGTCAACTAAAATAAGTGTGTTTAAAGTCATTTCTGTGCCTGAAACGGGTCAAAATTGAAGCTTTTGAGTAAGCAAAACTCTGTAAAAATTGCAATTTTGGTCACTTTGAGGGTTTAAATAGTTGTTATTCAACTTGAGGCACGATCCAATTGACATTTTAAATCATTTTTGGTACAGTCCAAAAAATCCACTTTCGAATGAAAAACGATGACTCCGGACCTGTCGAACGTTCCCAAAATGGTCTATAATTATGACATTTTTACATTTAATCTTTTGACTCTAAATGACTGTTGAATGTGAATTATGACTTTGTCAACTAAAATAAGTGTGTTGAAAGTCATTTCTGAGCCTGAAACGGGTCAAAATTGAAGCTTTTGAGTAAGCAAAACTCTGTAAAAATGGCAATTTTGGTCACTGTGAGGGTTTAAATAGTTGTTATTCAACATGAGGCATGATCCAATTGACATTTTAAATCATTTTTGGTACAGTCCAAAAAATCCACTTTCGGATGAAAAAGGATGACTCCGGACCTGTCGAACGATCCCAAAATGGTCTATAATGATGACATTTTAACATTTAATCTTTTGACTCTAAATGACTGTTGGATGTGAATTGTGACTTTGTCAACTAGAACAAGTGTGTTTAAAGTCATTTCTGTGCCTGAAATGGGTCAAAATTGAAGCTTTTGAGTAAGCAAAATTCTGTAAAAATGCCAATTTTGGTCACTGTGAGGGTTTAAAAAGTGGTTATTCAACATGAGGCACGATCCAATTGACATTTTCAATCATTTTTGGTACAGTCCAAAAAATCAATTTTCGGATGAAAAACGATGACTCCGGACCTGTCGAACGTTCCCAAAATGGTCTATAATGATGAAATTTTAACATTTAATCTTTTGACTTTAAATGACTGTTGGATGTGAATTATGACTTTGTCAACTAAAATAAGTGTGTTTAAAGTCATTTCTGTGCCTGAAACGGGTCAAAATTGAAGCTTTGAATAAGCAAAACTCTGTAAAAATGGCAATTTTGGTCACTGTGAGGGTTTAAAAAGTGGTTATTCAACATGAGGCATGATCCAATTGACATTTTGAATAATTTTTGGTACAGTCCAAAAAATCCATTTTCGGATGAAAAACGATGACTCCGGACCTGTCGAACGATCCCAAAATGGTCAATATGGATGAATTTTTAACATTTAATCTTTTGACTCTGAATGACTGTTGGATGTGAATTAGGACTTTGTCAACTAGAATAAGTGTGTTTAAAGTCTTTTCTGTGCCTGAAACGGGTCAAAATTGAAGCTTTTGAGTAAGCAAAACTCTGTAAAAATGGCAATTTTGGTCACTGTGAGGGTTTAAATAGTTGTTACTCAACATGAGGCACGATCCAATTGACATTTTAAATCATTTTTGGTACAGTCCAAAAAATCCACTTTCGAATGAAAAACGATGACTCCGGACCTGTCGAAAGTTCCCAAAATGGTCTATAATGATGAAATTTTAACATTTAATCTTTTGACTCTAAATGACTGTTGAATGTGAATTATGACTTTGTCAACTAAAATAAGTGTGTTGAAAGTCATTTCTGAGCCTGAAACAGGTCAAAATTGAAGCTTTTGAGTAAGCAAAACTCTGTAAAAAATGGCAATTTTGGTCACTGTGAGGGTTTAAAAAGTGGTTATTCAACATGAGGCACGATCGAATTGACATTTTGAATCATTTTTGGTACAGTCCAAAAAATCCATTTTCGGAGGAAAAACGATGACTCCGGACCTGTCGAACGATCCCAAAATGGTCAATATGGATGAAATTTTAACATTTAATCTTTTGACTCTAAATGACTGTTGGATGTGAATTATGACTTTGTCAACTAAAATAAGTGTGTTTAAAGTCATTTCTGTGCCGGAAACGGGTCAAAATTGAAGCTTTTGAGTAAGCAAAACTCTGTCAAAATGGCAATTTTGGTCACCGTGAGGGTTTAAAAAGTGGTTATTCAACATGAGGCATGATCCAATTGACATTTTGAATCATTTTTGGTACAGTAGAAAAAATCAATTTTTGGATGAAAAACGATGACTCCGGACCTGTCGAACGATCCCAAAATGGTCAATATGGATGAAATTTTAACATTTAATCTTTTGACTCTAAATGACTGTTGGATGTGAATTATGACTTTGTCAACTAAAATAAGTGTGTTTAAAGTCATTTCTGTGCCTGAAACGGGTCAAAATTGAAGCTTTTGAGTAAGCAAAACTCTGTAAAAAATGGCAATTTTGGTCACTGTGAGGGTTTAAAAAGTGGTTATTAGACATGAGGCACGATCCAATTAACATTTTGAATCATTTTTGGTACAGTCCAAAAAATCAATTTTCGGATGAAGAAAGATGACTCCGGACCTGTCGAACGATCCCAAAATGGTCTATAATGTTGAAATTTTAACATTTAATCTTTTGACTCTAAATGACTGTTGGATGTGAATTATGACTTTGTCAACTAAAATAAGTGTGTTTAAAGTCATTTCTGTGCCTGAAACGGGTCAAAATTGAAGCTTTTGAGTAAGCAAAACTCTGTAAAAATGGCAATTTTGGTCACTGTGAGGGTTTAAAAAGAGGTTATTCAACATGAGACACGATCCAATTGACATTTTAAATTATTTTTGGTACAGTCCAAAAAATCCATTTTCGGATGAAAAACGATGACTCCGGACCTGTCGAACGATCCCAAAATGGTCAATATGGATGAAATTTTAACATTTAATCTTTTGACTCTAAATGACTGTTGGATGTGAATTATGACTTTGTCAACTAAAATAAGTGTGTTTAAAGTCTTTTCTGTGCCTGAAATGGGTCAAAGTTGAAGCTTTTGAGTAAGCAAAACTCTGTAAAAATGGCAATTTTGGTCACTGTGAGGGTTTAAATAGTTGTTATTCAACATGAGGCACGATCCAATTGACATTTTAAATTATTTTTGGTACAGTCCAAAAAATCCATTTTCGGATGAAAAACGATGACTCCGGAACTGTCGAACGATCCCAAAATGGTCAATATGGATGAAATTTTAACATTTAATCTTTTGACTCTAAATGACTGTTGGAAGTGAATTATGACTTTGTCAATTAAAATAAGCGTGTTGAAAGTCATTTCTGTGCCTGAAATGGGTCAAAATTGAAGCTTTTGTGTAAGCAAAATTCTGTAAAAAATGGCAATTTTGGTCACTGTGAGGGTTTAAAAAGTGGTTATTCAACATGAGGCACGATCCAATTGACATTTTGAATCATTTTTGGTACAGTCCAAAAAATCAATTTTCGGATGAAAAACGATGACTCCGGACCTGTCGAACGATCCCAAAATGGTCAATATGAATGAAATTTTAACATTTAATCTTTTGACTCTGAATGACTGTTGGATGTGAATTAGGACTTTGTCAACTAGAATAAGTGTGTTTAAAGTCATTTCTGTGCCTGAAACGGGTCAAAATTGAAGCTTTTGAGTAAGCAAAACTCTGTAAAAATGGCAATTTTGGTCACTGTGAGGGTTTAAATAGTTGTTACTCAACATGAGGCACGATCCAATTGACATTTGAAATCATTTTTGATACAGTCCAAAAAATCCACTTTCGAATGAAAAACGATGACTCCGGACCTGTCGAAAGTTCCCAAAATGGTCTATAATGATGAAATTTTAACATTTAATCTTTTGACTCTAAATGACTGTTGAATGTGAATTATGACTTTGTCAACTAAAATAAGTGTGTTGAAAGTCATTTCTGAGCCTGAAACAGGTCAAAATTGAAGCTTTTGAGTAAGCAAAACTCTGTAAAAAATGGCAATTTTGGTCACTGTGAGGGTTTAAAAAGTGGTTATTCAACATGAGGCACGATCGAATTGACATTTTGAATCATTTTTGGTACAGTCCAAAAAATCCATTTTCGGAGGAAAAACGATGACTCCGGACCTGTCGAACGATCCCAAAATGGTCAATATGGATGAAATTTTAACATTTAATCTTTTGACTCTAAATGACTGTTGGATGTGAATTATGACTTTGTCAACTAAAATAAGTGTGTTTAAAGTCATTTCTGTGCCGGAAACGGGTCAAAATTGAAGCTTTTGAGTAAGCAAAACTCTGTCAAAATGGCAATTTTGGTCACCGTGAGGGTTTAAAAAGTGGTTATTCAACATGAGGCATGATCCAATTGACATTTTGAATCATTTTTGGTACAGTCCAAAAAATCCATTTTCGGATGAAAAACGATGACTCCGGACCTGTCGAACGATCCCAAAATGGTCAATATGGATGAAATTTTAACATTTAATCTTTTGACTCTAAATGACTGTTGGATGTGAATTATGACTTTGTCAACTAAAATAAGTGTGTTTAAAGTCATTTCTGTGCCTCAAACGGGTCAAAATTGAAGCTTTTGAGTAAGCAAAACTCTGTAAAAAATGGCAATTTTGGTCACTGTGAGGGTTTAAAAAGTGGTTATTAGACATGAGGCACGATCCAATTAACATTTTGAATCATTTTTGGTACAGTCCAAAAAATCAATTTTCGGATGAAGAAAGATGACTCCGGACCTGTCGAACGATCCCAAAATGGTCTATAATGTTGAAATTTTAACATTTAATCTTTTGACTCTAAATGACTGTTGGATGTGAATTATGACTTTGTCAACTAAAATAAGTGTGTTTAAAGTCATTTCTGTGCCTGAAACGGGTCAAAATTGAAGCTTTTGAGTAAGCAAAACTCTGTAAAAATGGCAATTTTGGTCACTGTGAGGGTTTAAAAAGAGGTTATTCAACATGAGGCACGATCCAATTGACATTTTAAATCATTTTTGGTACAGTCCAAAAAATCCATTTTCGGATGAAAAACGATGACTCCGGACCTGTGGAACGATCCCAAAATGGTCAATATGGATGAAATGTTAACATTTAATCTTTTGATTCTAAATGACTGTTGGATGTGAATTATGACTTTGTCAACTAGAATAAGTGTGTTTAAAGTCTTTTCTGTGCCTGAAACGGGTCAAAATTGAAGCTTTTGAGTAAGCAAAACTCTGTAAAAATGGCAATTTTGGTCACTGTGAGGGTTTAAATAGTTGTTACTCAACATGAGGCACGATCCAATTGACATTTTAAATCATTTTTGGTACAGTCCAAAAAATCCACTTTCGAATGAAAAACGATGACTCCGGACCTGTCGAAAGTTCCCAAAATGGTCTATAATGATGAAATTTTAACATTTAATCTTTTGACTCTAAATGACTGTTGAATGTGAATTATGACTTTGTCAACTAAAATAAGTGTGTTGAAAGTCATTTCTGAGCCTGAAACAGGTCAAAATTGAAGCTTTTGAGTAAGCAAAACTCTGTAAAAAATGGCAATTTTGGTCACTGTGAGGGTTTAAAAAGTGGTTATTCAACATGAGGCACGATCGAATTGACATTTTGAATCATTTTTGGTACAGTCCAAAAAATCCATTTTCGGAGGAAAAACGATGACTCCGGACCTGTCGAACGATCCCAAAATGGTCAATATGGATGAAATTTTAACATTTAATCTTTTGACTCTAAATGACTGTTGGATGTGAATTATGACTTTGTCAACTAAAATAAGTGTGTTTAAAGTCATTTCTGTGCCGGAAACGGGTCAAAATTGAAGCTTTTGAGTAAGCAAAACTCTGTCAAAATGGCAATTTTGGTCACCGTGAGGGTTTAAAAAGTGGTTATTCAACATGAGGCATGATCCAATTGACATTTTGAATCATTTTTGGTACAGTAGAAAAAATCAATTTTTGGATGAAAAACGATGACTCCGGACCTGTCGAACGATCCCAAAATGGTCAATATGGATGAAATTTTAACATTTAATCTTTTGACTCTAAATGACTGTTGGATGTGAATTATGACTTTGTCAACTAAAATAAGTGTGTTTAAAGTCATTTCTGTGCCTGAAACGGGTCAAAATTGAAGCTTTTGAGTAAGCAAAACTCTGTAAAAAATGGCAATTTTGGTCACTGTGAGGGTTTAAAAAGTGGTTATTAGACATGAGGCACGATCCAATTAACATTTTGAATCATTTTTGGTACAGTCCAAAAAATCAATTTTCGGATGAAGAAAGATGACTCCGGACCTGTCGAACGATCCCAAAATGGTCTATAATGTTGAAATTTTAACATTTAATCTTTTGACTCTAAATGACTGTTGGATGTGAATTATGACTTTGTCAACTAAAATAAGTGTGTTTAAAGTCATTTCTGTGCCTGAAACGGGTCAAAATTGAAGCTTTTGAGTAAGCAAAACTCTGTAAAAATGGCAATTTTGGTCACTGTGAGGGTTTAAAAAGAGGTTATTCAACATGAGACACGATCCAATTGACATTTTAAATTATTTTTGGTACAGTCCAAAAAATCCATTTTCGGATGAAAAACGATGACTCCGGACCTGTCGAACGATCCCAAAATGGTCAATATGGATGAAATTTTAACATTTAATCTTTTGACTCTAAATGACTGTTGGATGTGAATTATGACTTTGTCAACTAAAATAAGTGTGTTTAAAGTCTTTTCTGTGCCTGAAATGGGTCAAAGTTGAAGCTTTTGAGTAAGCAAAACTCTGTAAAAATGGCAATTTTGGTCACTGTGAGGGTTTAAATAGTTGTTATTCAACATGAGGCACGATCCAATTGACATTTTAAATTATTTTTGGTACAGTCCAAAAAATCCATTTTCGGATGAAAAACGATGACTCCGGAACTGTCGAACGATCCCAAAATGGTCAATATGGATGAAATTTTAACATTTAATCTTTTGACTCTAAATGACTGTTGGAAGTGAATTATGACTTTGTCAATTAAAATAAGCGTGTTGAAAGTCATTTCTGTGCCTGAAATGGGTCAAAATTGAAGCTTTTGTGTAAGCAAAATTCTGTAAAAAATGGCAATTTTGGTCACTGTGAGGGTTTAAAAAGTGGTTATTCAACATGAGGCACGATCCAATTGACATTTTGAATCATTTTTGGTACAGTCCAAAAAATCAATTTTCGGATGAAAAACGATGACTCCGGACCTGTCGAACGATCCCAAAATGGTCAATATGAATGAAATTTTAACATTTAATCTTTTGACTCTGAATGACTGTTGGATGTGAATTAGGACTTTGTCAACTAGAATAAGTGTGTTTAAAGTCATTTCTGTGCCTGAAACGGGTCAAAATTGAAGCTTTTGAGTAAGCAAAACTCTGTAAAAATGGCAATTTTGGTCACTGTGAGGGTTTAAATAGTTGTTACTCAACATGAGGCACGATCCAATTGACATTTGAAATCATTTTTGATACAGTCCAAAAAATCCACTTTCGAATGAAAAACGATGACTCCGGACCTGTCGAAAGTTCCCAAAATGGTCTATAATGATGAAATTTTAACATTTAATCTTTTGACTCTAAATGACTGTTGAATGTGAATTATGACTTTGTCAACTAAAATAAGTGTGTTGAAAGTCATTTCTGAGCCTGAAACAGGTCAAAATTGAAGCTTTTGAGTAAGCAAAACTCTGTAAAAAATGGCAATTTTGGTCACTGTGAGGGTTTAAAAAGTGGTTATTCAACATGAGGCACGATCGAATTGACATTTTGAATCATTTTTGGTACAGTCCAAAAAATCCATTTTCGGAGGAAAAACGATGACTCCGGACCTGTCGAACGATCCCAAAATGGTCAATATGGATGAAATTTTAACATTTAATCTTTTGACTCTAAATGACTGTTGGATGTGAATTATGACTTTGTCAACTAAAATAAGTGTGTTTAAAGTCATTTCTGTGCCGGAAACGGGTCAAAATTGAAGCTTTTGAGTAAGCAAAACTCTGTCAAAATGGCAATTTTGGTCACCGTGAGGGTTTAAAAAGTGGTTATTCAACATGAGGCATGATCCAATTGACATTTTGAATCATTTTTGGTACAGTCCAAAAAATCCATTTTCGGATGAAAAACGATGACTCCGGACCTGTCGAACGATCCCAAAATGGTCAATATGGATGAAATTTTAACATTTAATCTTTTGACTCTAAATGACTGTTGGATGTGAATTATGACTTTGTCAACTAAAATAAGTGTGTTTAAAGTCATTTCTGTGCCTCAAACGGGTCAAAATTGAAGCTTTTGAGTAAGCAAAACTCTGTAAAAAATGGCAATTTTGGTCACTGTGAGGGTTTAAAAAGTGGTTATTAGACATGAGGCACGATCCAATTAACATTTTGAATCATTTTTGGTACAGTCCAAAAAATCAATTTTCGGATGAAGAAAGATGACTCCGGACCTGTCGAACGATCCCAAAATGGTCTATAATGTTGAAATTTTAACATTTAATCTTTTGACTCTAAATGACTGTTGGATGTGAATTATGACTTTGTCAACTAAAATAAGTGTGTTTAAAGTCATTTCTGTGCCTGAAACGGGTCAAAATTGAAGCTTTTGAGTAAGCAAAACTCTGTAAAAATGGCAATTTTGGTCACTGTGAGGGTTTAAAAAGAGGTTATTCAACATGAGGCACGATCCAATTGACATTTTAAATCATTTTTGGTACAGTCCAAAAAATCCATTTTCGGATGAAAAACGATGACTCCGGACCTGTGGAACGATCCCAAAATGGTCAATATGGATGAAATGTTAACATTTAATCTTTTGATTCTAAATGACTGTTGGATGTGAATTATGACTTTGTCAACTAGAATAAGTGTGTTTAAAGTCATTTCTGTGCCTGAAATGGGTCAAAGTTGAAGCTTTTGAGTAAGCAAAACTCTGTAAAAATGGCAATTTTGGTCACTGTGAGGGTTTAAATAGTTGTTATTCAACATGAGGCACGATCCAATTGACATTTTAAATCATTTTTGGTACAGTCCAAAAAATCCATTTTCGGATGAAAAACGATGACTCCGGACCTGTCGAACGATCCCAAAATGGTCAATATGGATGAAATTTTAACATTTAATCTTTTGACTCTAAATGACTGTTGGATGTGAATTATGACTTTGTCAATTAAAATAAGCGTGTTGAAAGTCATTTCTGTGCCTGAAATGGGTCAAAATTGAAGCTTTTGTGTAAGCAAAACTCTGTAAAAAATGGCAATTTTGGTCACTGTGAGGGTTTAAAAAGTGGTTATTCAACATGAGGCACGATCCAATTGACATTTTGAATCATTTTTGGTACAGTCCAAAAAATCAATTTTCGGATGAAAAACGATGACTCCGGACCTGTCGAACGATCCCAAAATGGTCAATATGAATGAAATTTTAACATTTAATCTTTTGACTCTGAATGACTGTTGGATGTGAATTAGGACTTTGTCAACTAGAATAAGTGTGTTTAAAGTCATTTCTGTGCCTGAAACGGGTCAAAATTGAAGCTTTTGAGTAAGCAAAACTCTGTAAAAATGGCAATTTTGGTCACTGTGAGGGTTTAAATAGTTGTTACTCAACATGAGGCACGATCCATTTGACATTTTAAATCATTTTTGGTACAGTCCAAAAAATCCACTTTCGAATGAAAAACGATGACTCCGGACCTGTCGAAAGTTCCCAAAATGGTCTATAATGATGAAATTTTAACATTTAATCTTTTGACTCTAAATGACTGTTGAATGTGAATTATGACTTTGTCAACTAAAATAAGTGTGTTGAAAGTCATTTCTGAGCCTGAAACGGGTCAAAATTGAAGCTTTTGAGTAAGCAAAACTCAGTAAAAAATGTCAATGTTGGTGACTGTGAGGGTTTAAAAAGTGGTTATTCAACATGAGGCACGATCCAGTTGACATTTTGAATCATTTTTGGTACAGTCCAAAAAATCCATTTTCGGATGAAAAACGATGACTCCGGACCTGTCGAACGATCCCAAAATGGTCAATATGGATGAAATTTTAACATTTAATCTTTTGACTGTAAAAATGACTGTTGGATGTGAATTATGACTTTGTCAACTAAAATAAGTGTGTTTAAAGTCATTTCTGTGCCTGAAACGGGTCAAAATTGAAGCTTTTGAGTAAGCAAAACTCTGTAAAAATTGCAATTTTGGTCACTTTGAGGGTTTAAATAGTTGTTATTCAACTTGAGGCACGATCCAATTGACATTTTAAATCATTTTTGGTACAGTCCAAAAAATCCACTTTCGAATGAAAAACGATGACTCCGGACCTGTCGAACGTTCCCAAAATGGTCTATAATTATGACATTTTTACATTTAATCTTTTGACTCTAAATGACTGTTGAATGTGAATTATGACTTTGTCAACTAAAATAAGTGTGTTGAAAGTCATTTCTGAGCCTGAAACGGGTCAAAATTGAAGCTTTTGAGTAAGCAAAACTCTGTAAAAATGGCAATTTTGGTCACTGTGAGGGTTTAAATAGTTGTTATTCAACATGAGGCATGATCCAATTGACATTTTAAATCATTTTTGGTACAGTCCAAAAAATCCACTTTCGGATGAAAAAGGATGACTCCGGACCTGTCGAACGATCCCAAAATGGTCTATAATGATGACATTTTAACATTTAATCTTTTGACTCTAAATGACTGTTGGATGTGAATTGTGACTTTGTCAACTAGAACAAGTGTGTTTAAAGTCATTTCTGTGCCTGAAATGGGTCAAAATTGAAGCTTTTGAGTAAGCAAAATTCTGTAAAAATGCCAATTTTGGTCACTGTGAGGGTTTAAAAAGTGGTTATTCAACATGAGGCACGATCCAATTGACATTTTCAATCATTTTTGGTACAGTCCAAAAAATCAATTTTCGGATGAAAAACGATGACTCCGGACCTGTCGAACGTTCCCAAAATGGTCTATAATGATGAAATTTTAACATTTAATCTTTTGACTTTAAATGACTGTTGGATGTGAATTATGACTTTGTCAACTAAAATAAGTGTGTTTAAAGTCATTTCTGTGCCTGAAACGGGTCAAAATTGAAGCTTTGAATAAGCAAAACTCTGTAAAAATGGCAATTTTGGTCACTGTGAGGGTTTAAAAAGTGGTTATTCAACATGAGGCATGATCCAATTGACATTTTGAATAATTTTTGGTACAGTCCAAAAAATCCATTTTCGGATGAAAAACGATGACTCCGGACCTGTCGAACGATCCCAAAATGGTCAATATGGATGAATTTTTAACATTTAATCTTTTGACTCTGAATGACTGTTGGATGTGAATTAGGACTTTGTCAACTAGAATAAGTGTGTTTAAAGTCTTTTCTGTGCCTGAAACGGGTCAAAATTGAAGCTTTTGAGTAAGCAAAACTCTGTAAAAATGGCAATTTTGGTCACTGTGAGGGTTTAAATAGTTGTTACTCAACATGAGGCACGATCCAATTGACATTTTAAATCATTTTTGGTACAGTCCAAAAAATCCACTTTCGAATGAAAAACGATGACTCCGGACCTGTCGAAAGTTCCCAAAATGGTCTATAATGATGAAATTTTAACATTTAATCTTTTGACTCTAAATGACTGTTGAATGTGAATTATGACTTTGTCAACTAAAATAAGTGTGTTGAAAGTCATTTCTGAGCCTGAAACAGGTCAAAATTGAAGCTTTTGAGTAAGCAAAACTCTGTAAAAAATGGCAATTTTGGTCACTGTGAGGGTTTAAAAAGTGGTTATTCAACATGAGGCACGATCGAATTGACATTTTGAATCATTTTTGGTACAGTCCAAAAAATCCATTTTCGGAGGAAAAACGATGACTCCGGACCTGTCGAACGATCCCAAAATGGTCAATATGGATGAAATTTTAACATTTAATCTTTTGACTCTAAATGACTGTTGGATGTGAATTATGACTTTGTCAACTAAAATAAGTGTGTTTAAAGTCATTTCTGTGCCGGAAACGGGTCAAAATTGAAGCTTTTGAGTAAGCAAAACTCTGTCAAAATGGCAATTTTGGTCACCGTGAGGGTTTAAAAAGTGGTTATTCAACATGAGGCATGATCCAATTGACATTTTGAATCATTTTTGGTACAGTAGAAAAAATCAATTTTTGGATGAAAAACGATGACTCCGGACCTGTCGAACGATCCCAAAATGGTCAATATGGATGAAATTTTAACATTTAATCTTTTGACTCTAAATGACTGTTGGATGTGAATTATGACTTTGTCAACTAAAATAAGTGTGTTTAAAGTCATTTCTGTGCCTGAAACGGGTCAAAATTGAAGCTTTTGAGTAAGCAAAACTCTGTAAAAAATGGCAATTTTGGTCACTGTGAGGGTTTAAAAAGTGGTTATTAGACATGAGGCACGATCCAATTAACATTTTGAATCATTTTTGGTACAGTCCAAAAAATCAATTTTCGGATGAAGAAAGATGACTCCGGACCTGTCGAACGATCCCAAAATGGTCTATAATGTTGAAATTTTAACATTTAATCTTTTGACTCTAAATGACTGTTGGATGTGAATTATGACTTTGTCAACTAAAATAAGTGTGTTTAAAGTCATTTCTGTGCCTGAAACGGGTCAAAATTGAAGCTTTTGAGTAAGCAAAACTCTGTAAAAATGGCAATTTTGGTCACTGTGAGGGTTTAAAAAGAGGTTATTCAACATGAGACACGATCCAATTGACATTTTAAATTATTTTTGGTACAGTCCAAAAAATCCATTTTCGGATGAAAAACGATGACTCCGGACCTGTCGAACGATCCCAAAATGGTCAATATGGATGAAATTTTAACATTTAATCTTTTGACTCTAAATGACTGTTGGATGTGAATTATGACTTTGTCAACTAAAATAAGTGTGTTTAAAGTCTTTTCTGTGCCTGAAATGGGTCAAAGTTGAAGCTTTTGAGTAAGCAAAACTCTGTAAAAATGGCAATTTTGGTCACTGTGAGGGTTTAAATAGTTGTTATTCAACATGAGGCACGATCCAATTGACATTTTAAATTATTTTTGGTACAGTCCAAAAAATCCATTTTCGGATGAAAAACGATGACTCCGGAACTGTCGAACGATCCCAAAATGGTCAATATGGATGAAATTTTAACATTTAATCTTTTGACTCTAAATGACTGTTGGAAGTGAATTATGACTTTGTCAATTAAAATAAGCGTGTTGAAAGTCATTTCTGTGCCTGAAATGGGTCAAAATTGAAGCTTTTGTGTAAGCAAAATTCTGTAAAAAATGGCAATTTTGGTCACTGTGAGGGTTTAAAAAGTGGTTATTCAACATGAGGCACGATCCAATTGACATTTTGAATCATTTTTGGTACAGTCCAAAAAATCAATTTTCGGATGAAAAACGATGACTCCGGACCTGTCGAACGATCCCAAAATGGTCAATATGAATGAAATTTTAACATTTAATCTTTTGACTCTGAATGACTGTTGGATGTGAATTAGGACTTTGTCAACTAGAATAAGTGTGTTTAAAGTCATTTCTGTGCCTGAAACGGGTCAAAATTGAAGCTTTTGAGTAAGCAAAACTCTGTAAAAATGGCAATTTTGGTCACTGTGAGGGTTTAAATAGTTGTTACTCAACATGAGGCACGATCCAATTGACATTTGAAATCATTTTTGATACAGTCCAAAAAATCCACTTTCGAATGAAAAACGATGACTCCGGACCTGTCGAAAGTTCCCAAAATGGTCTATAATGATGAAATTTTAACATTTAATCTTTTGACTCTAAATGACTGTTGAATGTGAATTATGACTTTGTCAACTAAAATAAGTGTGTTGAAAGTCATTTCTGAGCCTGAAACGGGTCAAAATTGAAGCTTTTGAGTAAGCAAAACTCAGTAAAAAATGGCAATGTTGGTGACTGTGAGGGTTTAAAAAGTGGTTATTCAACATGGGGCACGATCCAATTGACATTTTGAATCATTTTTGGTACAGTCCAAAAAATCCATTTTCGGATGAAAAACGATGACTCCGGACCTGTCGAACGATCCCAAAATGGTCAATATGGATGAAATTTTAACATTTAATCTTTTGACTGTAAAAATGACTGTTGGATGTGAATTATGACTTTGTCAACTAAAATAAGTGTGTTTAAAGTCATTTCTGTGCCTGAAACGGGTCAAAATTGAAGCTTTTGAGTAAGCAAAACTCTGTAAAAATTGCAATTTTGGTCACTTTGAGGGTTTAAATAGTTGTTATTCAACTTGAGGCACGATCCAATTGACATTTTAAATCATTTTTGGTACAGTCCAAAAAATCCACTTTCGAATGAAAAACGATGACTCCGGACCTGTCGAACGTTCCCAAAATGGTCTATAATTATGACATTTTTACATTTAATCTTTTGACTCTAAATGACTGTTGAATGTGAATTATGACTTTGTCAACTAAAATAAGTGTGTTGAAAGTCATTTCT
The DNA here is from genome assembly GCF_964263255.1 of Lissotriton vulgaris. NCBI lineage: Eukaryota > Metazoa > Chordata > Amphibia > Caudata > Salamandridae > Lissotriton > Lissotriton vulgaris. The sequence continues at coordinate 59,217 of NW_028250879.1, read as the reverse complement.
GAGCCTGAAACGGGTCAAAATTGAAGCTTTTGAGTAAGCAAAACTCTGTAAAAAATGGCAATTTTGGTCACTGTGAGGGTTTAAAAAGTGGTTATTCAACATGAGGCACGATCCAATTGACATTTTGAATCATTTTTGGTACAGTCCAAAAAATCAATTTTCGGATGAAAAACGATGACTCCGGACCTGTCGAACGATCCCAAAATGTTCAATATGGATGAAATTTTAACATTTAATCTTTTGACTCTAAATGACTGTTGGATGTGAATTATGACTTTGTCAACTAAAATAAGTGTGTTTAAAGTCATTTCTGTGCCTGAAACGGGTCAAAATTGAAGCTTTTGAGTAAGCAAAACTCTGAAAAATGGCAATTTTGGTCACTGTGAGGGTTTAAAAAGTGGTTATTCAACATGAGGCATGATCCAATTGACATTTTGAATCATTTTTGGTACAGTCCAAAAAATCCATTTTCGGATGAAAAACGATGACTCCGGACCTGTCGAACGATCCCAAAATGGTCAATATGGATGAAATTTTAACATTTAATCTTTTGACTCTAAATGACTGTTGGATGTGAATTATGACTTTGTCAACTAGAATAAGTGTGTTTAAAGTCATTTCTGTGCCTGAAACGGGTCAAAATTGAAGCTTTTGAGAAAGCAAAACTCTGAAAAATGGCAATTTTGGTCACTGTGAGGGTTTAAAAAGTGGTTATTCAACATGAGGCATGATCCAATTGACATTTTGAATAATTTTTGGTACAGTCCAAAAAATCCATTTTCGGATGAAAAACGATGACTCCGGACCTGTCGAACGATCCCAAAATGGTCAATATGGATGAAATTTTAACATTTAATCTTTTGACTCTAAATGACTGTTGGATATGAATTATGACTTTGTCAACTAAAATAAGTGTGTTTAAAGTCATTTCTGAGCCTGAAACGGGTCAAAATTGAAGCTTTTGGGTAAGCAAAACTCTGTAAAAAATGGCAATTTTGGACACTGTGAGGGTTTAAAAAGTGGTTATTCAACATGAGGCACGATCCAATTGACATTTTGTATAATTTTTGGTACAGTCCAAAAAATCAATTTTCGGATAAAGAAAGATGACTCCGGACCTGTCGAACGATCCCAAAATGGTCTATAATGATGAAATTTTAACATTTAGTCTTTTGACTCTAAATGACTGTTGAATGTGAATTGTGACTTTGTCAACTAAAATAAGTGTGTTTAAAGTCATTTCTGAGCCTGAAACGGGTCAAAATTGAAGCTTTTGAGTAAGCAAAACTCTGTAAAAATGGCAATTTTGGTCACTGTGAGGGTTTAAAAAGTGGTTATTCACCATGAGGCATGATTCAATTGACATTTTAAATCATTTTTGGTACAGTCCAAAAAATCCATTTTCGGATGAAAAACGATGAATCCGGACCTGTCGAACGATCCCAAAATGGTCAATATGGATGAAATTTTAACATTTAATCTTTTGACTCTAAATGACTGTTGGATGTGAATTATGACTTTGTCAATTAAAATAAGCGTGTTGAAAGTCATTTCTGTGCCTGAAATGGGTCAAAATTGAAGCTTTTGTGTAAGCAAAACTCTGTAAAAAATGGCAATTTTGGTCACTGTGAGGGTTTAAAAAGTGGTTATTCAACATGAGGCACGATCCAATTGACATTTTGAATCATTTTTGGTACAGTCCAAAAAATCAATTTTCGGATGAAAAACGATGACTCCGGACCTGTCGAACGATCCCAAAATGGTCAATATGAATGAAATTTTAACATTTAATCTTTTGACTCTGAATGACTGTTGGATGTGAATTAGGACTTTGTCAACTAGAATAAGTGTGTTTAAAGTCATTTCTGTGCCTGAAACGGGTCAAAATTGAAGCTTTTGAGTAAGCAAAACTCTGTAAAAATGGCAATTTTGGTCACTGTGAGGGTTTAAATAGTTGTTACTCAACATGAGGCACGATCCAATTGACATTTTAAATCATTTTTGGTACAGTCCAAAAAATCCACTTTCGAATGAAAAACGATGACTCCGGACCTGTCGAAAGTTCCCAAAATGGTCTATAATGATGAAATTTTAACATTTAATCTTTTGACTCTAAATGACTGTTGAATGTGAATTATGACATTGTCAACTAGAATAAGTGTGTTTAAAGTCATTTCTGTGCCTGAAACGGGTCAAAATTGAAGCTTTGAATAAGCAAAACTCTGTAAAAATGGCAATTTTGGTCACTGTGAGGGTTTAAAAAGTGGTTATTCAACATGAGGCATGATCCAATTGACATTTTGAATAATTTTTGGTACAGTCCAAAAAATCCATTTTCGGATGAAAAACGATGACTCCGGACCTGTCGAACGATCCCAAAATGGTCAATATGGATGAATTTTTAACATTTAATCTTTTGACTCTGAATGACTGTTGGATGTGAATTAGGACTTTGTCAACTAGAATAAGTGTGTTTAAAGTCTTTTCTGTGCCTGAAACGGGTCAAAATTGAAGCTTTTGAGTAAGCAAAACTCTGTAAAAATGGCAATTTTGGTCACTGTGAGGGTTTAAATAGTTGTTACTCAACATGAGGCACGATCCAATTGACATTTTAAATCATTTTTGGTACAGTCCAAAAAATCCACTTTCGAATGAAAAACGATGACTCCGGACCTGTCGAAAGTTCCCAAAATGGTCTATAATGATGAAATTTTAACATTTAATCTTTTGACTCTAAATGACTGTTGAATGTGAATTATGACTTTGTCAACTAAAATAAGTGTGTTGAAAGTCATTTCTGAGCCTGAAACAGGTCAAAATTGAAGCTTTTGAGTAAGCAAAACTCTGTAAAAAATGGCAATTTTGGTCACTGTGAGGGTTTAAAAAGTGGTTATTCAACATGAGGCACGATCGAATTGACATTTTGAATCATTTTTGGTACAGTCCAAAAAATCCATTTTCGGAGGAAAAACGATGACTCCGGACCTGTCGAACGATCCCAAAATGGTCAATATGGATGAAATTTTAACATTTAATCTTTTGACTCTAAATGACTGTTGGATGTGAATTATGACTTTGTCAACTAAAATAAGTGTGTTTAAAGTCATTTCTGTGCCGGAAACGGGTCAAAATTGAAGCTTTTGAGTAAGCAAAACTCTGTCAAAATGGCAATTTTGGTCACCGTGAGGGTTTAAAAAGTGGTTATTCAACATGAGGCATGATCCAATTGACATTTTGAATCATTTTTGGTACAGTCCAAAAAATCCATTTTTGGATGAAAAACGATGACTCCGGACCTGTCGAACGATCCCAAAATGGTCAATATGGATGAAATTTTAACATTTCATCTTTTGACTCTAAATGACTCTTGGATGTGAATTATGACTTTGTCAACTAAAATAAGTGTGTTTAAAGTCATTTCTGTGCCTCAAACGGGTCAAAATTGAAGCTTTTGAGTAAGCAAAACTCTGTAAAAAATGGCAATTTTGGTCACTGTGAGGGTTTAAAAAGTGGTTATTAGACATGAGGCACGATCCAATTAACATTTTGAATCATTTTTGGTACAGTCCAAAAAATCAATTTTCGGATGAAGAAAGATGACTCCGGACCTGTCGAACGATCCCAAAATGGTCTATAATGTTGAAATTTTAACATTTAATCTTTTGACTCTAAATGACTGTTGGATGTGAATTATGACTTTGTCAACTAAAATAAGTGTGTTTAAAGTCATTTCCGTGCCTGAAACGGGTCAAAATTGAAGCTTTTGAGTAAGCAAAACTCTGTAAAAATGGCAATTTTGGTCACTGTGAGGGTTTAAAAAGAGGTTATTCAACATGAGGCACGATCCAATTGACATTTTAAATCATTTTTGGTACAGTCCAAAAAATCCATTTTCGGATGAAAAACGATGACTCCGGACCTGTGGAACGATCCCAAAATGGTCAATATGGATGAAATGTTAACATTTAATCTTTTGATTCTAAATGACTGTTGGATGTGAATTATGACTTTGTCAACTAGAATAAGTGTGTTTAAAGTCATTTCTGTGCCTGAAATGGGTCAAAGTTGAAGCTTTTGAGTAAGCAAAACTCTGTAAAAATGGCAATTTTGGTCACTGTGAGGGTTTAAATAGTTGTTATTCAACATGAGGCACGATCCAATTGACATTTTAAATCATTTTTGGTACAGTCCAAAAAATCCATTTTCGGATGAAAAACGATGACTCCGGACCTGTCGAACGATCCCAAAATGGTCAATATGGATGAAATTTTAACATTTAATCTTTTGACTCTAAATGACTGTTGGATGTGAATTATGACTTTGTCAATTAAAATAAGCGTGTTGAAAGTCATTTCTGTGCCTGAAATGGGTCAAAATTGAAGCTTTTGTGTAAGCAAAACTCTGTAAAAAATGGCAATTTTGGTCACTGTGAGGGTTTAAAAAGTGGTTATTCAACATGAGGCACGATCCAATTGACATTTTGAATCATTTTTGGTACAGTCCAAAAAATCAATTTTCGGTTGAAAAACGATGACTCCGGACCTGTCGAACGATCCCAAAATGGTCAATATGAATGAAATTTTAACATTTAATCTTTTGACTCTGAATGACTGTTGGATGTGAATTAGGACTTTGTCAACTAGAATAAGTGTGTTTAAAGTCATTTCTGTGCCTGAAACGGGTCAAAATTGAAGCTTTTGAGTAAGCAAAACTCTGTAAAAATGGCAATTTTGGTCACTGTGAGGGTTTAAATAGTTGTTACTCAACATGAGGCACGATCCATTTGACATTTTAAATCATTTTTGGTACAGTCCAAAAAATCCACTTTCGAATGAAAAACGATGACTCCGGACCTGTCGAAAATTCCCAAAATGGTCTATAATGATGAAATTTTAACATTTAATCTTTTGACTCTAAATGACTGTTGAATGTGAATTATGACTTTGTCAACTAAAATAAGTGTGTTGAAAGTCATTTCTGAGCCTGAAACGGGTCAAAATTGAAGCTTTTGAGTAAGCAAAACTCAGTAAAAAATGGCAATGTTGGTGACTGTGAGGGTTTAAAAAGTGGTTATTCAACATGAGGCACGATCCAGTTGACATTTTGAATCATTTTTGGTACAGTCCAAAAAATCCATTTTCGGATGAAAAACGATGACTCCGGACCTGTCGAACGATCCCAAAATGGTCAATATGGATGAAATTTTAACATTTAATCTTTTGACTGTAAAAATGACTGTTGGATGTGAATTATGACTTTGTCAACTAAAATAAGTGTGTTTAAAGTCATTTCTGTGCCTGAAACGGGTCAAAATTGAAGCTTTTGAGTAAGCAAAACTCTGTAAAAATTGCAATTTTGGTCACTTTGAGGGTTTAAATAGTTGTTATTCAACTTGAGGCACGATCCAATTGACATTTTAAATCATTTTTGGTACAGTCCAAAAAATCCACTTTCGAATGAAAAACGATGACTCCGGACCTGTCGAACGTTCCCAAAATGGTCTATAATTATGACATTTTTACATTTAATCTTTTGACTCTAAATGACTGTTGAATGTGAATTATGACTTTGTCAACTAAAATAAGTGTGTTGAAAGTCATTTCTGAGCCTGAAACGGGTCAAAATTGAAGCTTTTGAGTAAGCAAAACTCTGTAAAAAATGGCAATTTTGGTCACTGTGAGGGTTTAAAAAGTGGTTATTCAACATGAGGCACGATCCAATTGACATTTTGAATCATTTTTGGTACAGTCCAAAAAATCAATTTTCGGATGAAAAACGATGACTCCGGACCTGTCGAACGATCCCAAAATGTTCAATATGGATGAAATTTTAACATTTAATCTTTTGACTCTAAATGACTGTTGGATGTGAATTATGACTTTGTCAACTAAAATAAGTGTGTTTAAAGTCATTTCTGTGCCTGAAACGGGTCAAAATTGAAGCTTTTGAGTAAGCAAAACTCTGAAAAATGGCAATTTTGGTCACTGTGAGGGTTTAAATAGTTGTTACTCAACATGAGGCACGATCCAATTGACATTTTAAATCATTTTTGGTACAGTCCAAAAAATCCACTTTCGAATGAAAAACGATGACTCCGGACCTGTCGAAAGTTCCCAAAATGGTCTATAATGATGAAATTTTAACATTTAATCTTTTGACTCTAAATGACTGTTGAATGTGAATTATGACTTTGTCAACTGAAATAAGTGTGTTGAAAGTCATTTCTGAGCCTGAAACGGGTCAAAATTGAAGCTTTTGAGTAAGCAAAACTCTGTAAAAAATGGCAATTTTGGTCACTGTGAGGGTTTAAAAAGTGGTTATTCAACATGAGGCACGATCCAATTGACATTTTGAATCATTTTTGGTACAGTCCAAAAAATCCATTTTCGGAGGAAAAACGATGACTCCGGACCTGTCGAACGATCCCAAAATGTTCAATATGGATGAAATTTTAACATTTAATCTTTTGACTCTAAATGACTGTTGGATGTGAATTATGACTTTGTCAACTAAAATAAGTGTGTTTAAAGTCATTTCTGTGCCGGAAACGGGTCAAAATTGAAGCTTTTGAGTAAGCAAAACTTTGTCAAAATGGCAATTTTGGTCACCGTGAGGGTTTAAAAAGTGGTTATTCAACATGAGGCATGATCCAATTGACATTTTGAATCATTTTTGGTACAGTCCAAAAAATCCATTTTTGGATGAAAAACGATGACTCCGGACCTGTCGAACGATCCCAAAATGGTCAATATGGATGAAATTTTAACATTTAATCTTTTGACTCTAAATGACTGTTGGATGTGAATTATGACTTTGTCAACTAAAATAAGTGTGTTTAAAGTCATTTCTGTGCCTGAAACGGGTCAAAATTGAAGCTTTTGAGTAAGCAAAACTCTGTAAAAAATGGCAATTTTGGTCACTGTGAGGGTTTTAAAAGTGGTTATTAGACATGAGGCACGATCCAATTAACATTTTGAATCATTTTTGGTACAGTCCAAAAAATCAATTTTCGGATGAAGAAAGATGACTCCGGACCTGTCGAACGATCCCAAAATGGTCTATAATGTTGAAATTTTAACATTTAATCTTTTGACTCTAAATGACTGTTGGATGTGAATTATGACTTTGTCAACTAAAATAAGTGTGTTTAAAGTCATTTCTGTGCCTGAAACGGGTCAAAATTGAAGCTTTTGAGTAAGCAAAACTCTGTAAAAATGGCAATTTTGGTCACTGTGAGGGTTTAAAAAGAGGTTATTCAACATGAGGCACGATCCAATTGACATTTTAAATCATTTTTGGTACAGTCCAAAAAATCCATTTTCGGATGAAAAACGATGACTCCGGACCTGTGGAACGATCCCAAAATGGTCAATATGGATGAAATGTTAACATTTAATCTTTTGATTCTAAATGACTGTTGGATGTGAATTATGACTTTGTCAACTAGAATAAGTGTGTTTAAAGTCATTTCTGTGCCTGAAATGGGTCAAAGTTGAAGCTTTTGAGTAAGCAAAACTCTGTAAAAATGGCAATTTTGGTCACTGTGAGGGTTTAAATAGTTGTTATTCAACATGAGGCACGATCCAATTGACATTTTAAATCATTTTTGGTACAGTCCAAAAAATCCATTTTCGGATGAAAAACGATGACTCCGGACCTGTCGAACGATCCCAAAATGGTCAATATGGATGAAATTTTAACATTTAATCTTTTGACTCTAAATGACTGTTGGATGTGAATTATGACTTTGTCAATTAAAATAAGCGTGTTGAAAGTCATTTCTGTGCCTGAAATGGGTCAAAATTGAAGCTTTTGTGTTAGCAAAACTCTGTAAAAAATGGCAATTTTGGTCACTGTGAGGGTTTAAAAAGTGGTTATTCAACATGAGGCACGATCCAATTGACATTTTGAATCATTTTTGGTACAGTCCAAAAAATCAATTTTCGGATGAAAAACGATGACTCCGGACCTGTCGAACGATGCCAAAATGGTCAATATGAATGAAATTTTAACGTTTAATCTTTTGACTCTGAATGACTGTTGGATGTGAATTAGGACTTTGTCAACTAGAATAAGTGTGTTTAAAGTCATTTCTGTGCCTGAAACGGGTCAAAATTGAAGCTTTTGAGTAAGCAAAACTCTGTAAAAATGGCAATTTTGGTCACTGTGAGGGTTTAAATAGTTGTTACTCAACATGAGGCACGATCCAATTGACATTTTAAATCATTTTTGGTACAGTCCAAAAAATCCACTTTCGAATGAAAAACGATGACTCCGGACCTGTCGAAAGTTCCCAAAATGGTCTATAATGATGAAATTTTAACATTTAATCTTTTGACTCTAAATGACTGTTGAATGTGAATTATGACTTTGTCAACTGAAATAAGTGTGTTGAAAGTCATTTCTGAGCCTGAAACGGGTCAAAATTGAAGCTTTTGGGTACGCAAAACTCTGTAAAAAATGGCAATTTTGGTCACTGTGAGGGTTTAAAAAGTGGTTATTCAACATGAGGCACAATCCAATTGACATTTTGAATCATTTTTGGTACAGTCCAAAAAATCAATTTTCGGATGAAGAAAGATGACTCCGGACCTGTCGAACGTTCCCAAAATGGTCTATAATTATGAAATTTTAACATTTAGTCTTTTGACTCTAAATGACTGTTGAATGTGAATTGTGACTTTGTCAACTAAAATAAGTGTGTTTAAAGTCATTTCTGAGCCTGAAACGGGTCAAAATTGAAGCTTTTGAGTAAGCAAAACTCTGTAAAAATGGCAATTTTGGTCACTGTGAGGGTTTAAAAAGAGGTTATTCAACATGATGCACGATCCAATTGACATTTTAAATCATTTTTGGTACAGTCCAAAAAATCCATTTTCGGATGAAAAACGATGACTCCAGACCTGTCGAACGATCCCAAAATGGTCAATATGGATGAAATTTTAACATTTAATCTTTTGACTCTAAATGACTGTTGGATCTGAATTTTGACTTTGCCAACTAGAATAAGTGTGTTTAAAGTCATTTCTGTGCCTGAAACGGGTCAAAATTGAAGCTTTTGAGTAAGCAAAACTCTGTAAAAATGGCAATTTTGGTCACTGTGAGGGTTTAAATAGTTGTTATTCAACATGAGGCACGATCCAATTGACATTTTCAATCATTTTTGGTACAGTCCAAAAAATCAATTTTCGGATGAAAAACGATGACTCCGGACCTGTCGAACGTTCCCAAAATGGTCTATAATGATGAAATTTTAACATTTAATCTTTTGACTCTAAATGACTGTTGGATGTGAATTATGACTTTGTCAACTAAAATAAGTGTGTTTAAAGTCATTTATGTGCCTGAAACGGGTCAAAATTGAAGCTTTTGAATAAGCAAAACTCTGTAAAAATTGTAATTTTGGTCACTTTGAGGGTTTAAAAAGTGGTTATTCAACATGAGGCATGATCCAATTGACATTTTGAATAATTTTTGGTACAGTCCAAAAAATCCATTTTCGGATGAAAAACGATGACTCCGGACCTATCGAACGATCCCAAAATGGTCAATATGGATGAATTTTTAACATTTAATCTTTTGACTCTGAATGACTGTTGGATGTGAATTAGGACTTTGTCAACTAGAATAAGTGTGTTTAAAGTCTTTTCTGTGCCTGAAACGGGTCAAAATTGAAGCTTTTGAGTAAGCAAAACTCTGTAAAAATGGCAATTTTGGTCACTGTGAGGGTTTAAATAGTTGTTACTCAACATGAGGCACGATCCAATTGACATTTTAAATCATTTTTGGTACAGTCCAAAAAATCCACTTTCGAATGAAAAACGATGACTCCGGACCTGTCGAAAGTTCCCAAAATGGTCTATAATGATGAAATTTTAACATTTAATCTTTTGACTCTAAATGACTGTTGAATGTGAATTATGACTTTGTCAACTAAAATAAGTGTGTTGAAAGTCATTTCTGAGCCTGAAACAGGTCAAAATTGAAGCTTTTGAGTAAGCAAAACTCTGTAAAAAATGGCAATTTTGGTCACTGTGAGGGTTTAAAAAGTGGTTATTCAACATGAGGCACGATCCAATTGACATTTTGAATCATTTTTGGTACAGTCCAAAAAATCCATTTTCGGAGGAAAAACGATGACTCCGGACCTGTCGAACGATCCCAAAATGTTCAATATGGATGAAATTTTAACATTTAATCTTTTGACTCTAAATGACTGTTGGATGTGAATTATGACTTTGTCAACTAAAATAAGTGTGTTTAAAGTCATTTCTGTGCCGGAAACGGGTCAAAATTGAAGCTTTTGAGTAAGCAAAACTTTGTCAAAATGGCAATTTTGGTCACCGTGAGGGTTTAAAAAGTGGTTATTCAACATGAGGCATGATCCAATTGACATTTTGAATCATTTTTGGTACAGTCCAAAAAATCCATTTTTGGATGAAAAACGATGACTCCGGACCTGTCGAACGATCCCAAAATGGTCAATATGGATGAAATTTTAACATTTAATCTTTTGACTCTAAATGACTGTTGGATGTGAATTATGACTTTGTCAACTAGAATAAGTGTGTTTAAAGTCATTTCTGTGCCTGAAATGGGTCAAAGTTGAAGCTTTTGAGTAAGCAAAACTCTGTAAAAATGGCAATTTTGGTCACTGTGAGGGTTTAAATAGTTGTTATTCAACATGAGGCACGATCCAATTGACATTTTGAATCATTTTTGGTACAGTCCAAAAAATCAATTTTCGGATGAAGAAAGATGACTCCGGACCTGTCGAACGATCCCAAAATGGTCTATAATGTTGAAATTTTAACATTTAATCTTTTGACTCTAAATGACTGTTGGATGTGAATTATGACTTTGTCAACTAAAATAAGTGTGTTTAAAGTCATTTCTGTGCCTGAAACGGGTCAAAATTGAAGCTTTTGAGTAAGCAAAACTCTGTAAAAATGGCAATTTTGGTCACTGTGAGGGTTTAAAAAGAGGTTATTCAACATGAGGCACGATCCAATTGACATTTTAAATCATTTTTGGTACAGTCCAAAAAATCCATTTTCGGATGAAAAACGATGACTCCGGACCTGTGGAACGATCCCAAAATGGTCAATATGGATGAAATGTTAACTTTTAATCTTTTGATTCTAAATGACTGTTGGATGTGAATTATGACTTTGTCAACTAGAATAAGTGTGTTTAAAGTCATTTCTGTGCCTGAAATGGGTCAAAGTTGAAGCTTTTGAGTAAGCAAAACTCTGTAAAAATGGCAATTTTGGTCACTGTGAGGGTTTAAATAGTTGTTATTCAACATGAGGCACGATCCAATTGACATTTTAAATCATTTTTGGTACAGTCCAAAAAATCCATTTTCGGATGAAAAACGATGACTCCGGACCTGTCGAACGATGCCAAAATGGTCAATATGAATGAAATTTTAACGTTTAATCTTTTGACTCTGAATGACTGTTGGATGTGAATTAGGACTTTGTCAACTAGAATAAGTGTGTTTAAAGTCATTTCTGTGCCTGAAACGGGTCAAAATTGAAGCTTTTGAGTAAGCAAAACTCTGTAAAAATGGCAATTTTGGTCACTGTGAGGGTTTAAATAGTTGTTACTCAACATGAGGCACGATCCAATTGACATTTTAAATCATTTTTGGTACAGTCCAAAAAATCCACTTTCGAATGAAAAACGATGACTCCGGACCTGTCGAAAGTTCCCAAAATGGTCTATAATGATGAAATTTTAACATTTAATCTTTTGACTCTAAATGACTGTTGAATGTGAATTATGACTTTGTCAACTAAAATAAGTGTGTTGAAAGTCATTTCTGAGCCTGAAACGGGTCAAAATTGAAGCTTTTGAGTAAGCAAAACTCAGTAAAAAATGGCAATGCTGGTGACTGTGAGGGTTTAAAAAGTGGTTATTCAACATGAGGCACGATCCAATTGACATTTTGAATCATTTTTGGTACAGTCCAAAAAATCCATTTTCGGATGAAAAACGATGACTCCAGACCTGTCGAACGATCCCAAAATGGTCAATATGGATGAAATTTTAACATTTAATCTTTTGACTCTAAATGACTGTTGGATGTGAATTATGACTTTGTCAACTAAAATAAGTGTGTTTAAAGTCATTTCTGTGCCTGAAACAGGTCAAAATTGAAGCTTTTGAGTAAGCAAAACTCTGTCAAAATGGCAATTTTGGTCACCGTGAGGATTTAAAAAGTGGTTATTCAACATGAGGCATGATCCAATTGACATTTTGAATCATTTTTGGTACAGTCCAAAAAATCCATTTTCGGATGAAAAACGATGACTCCGGACCTGTCGAACGATCCCAAAATGGTCAATATGGATGAAATTTTAACATTTAATCTTTTGACTCTAAATGACTGTTGGATGTGAATTATGACTTTGTCAACTAGAATAAGTGTGTTTAAAGTCATTTCTGTGCCTGAAATGGGTCAAAATTGAAGCTTTTGAGTAAGCATAACTCTGTAAAAATGGCAATTTTGGTCACTGTGAGGGTTTAAATAGTTGTTATTCAACATGAGGCACGATCCAATTGACATTTTAAATCATTTTTGGTACAGTCCAAAAAATCCATTTTCGGATGAAAAACGATGACTCCGGACCTGTCGAACGTTCCCAAAATGGTCTATAATGATGACATTTTTACATTTAATCTTTTGACTCTAAATGACTGTTGAATGTGAATTATGACTTTGTCAATTAAAATAAGCGTGTTGAAAGTCATTTCTGTGCCTGAAATGGGTCAAAATTGAAGCTTTTGAGTAAGCAAAACTCTGTAAAAAATGGCAATTTTGGTCACTGTGAGGGTTTAAAAAGTGGTTATTCAACATGAGGCACGATCCAATTGACATTTTGAATCATTTTTGGTACAGTCCAAAAAATCAATTTTCGGATGAAGAAAGATGACTCCGGACCTGTCGAACGATCCCAAAATTGTCTATAATGATGAAATTTTAACATTTAATCTTTTGACTCTAAATGACTGTTGGATGTGAATTATGACTTTGTCAACTAAAATAAGTGTGTTTAAAGTCATTTCTGTGCCTGAAACGGGTCAAAATTGAAGCTTTTGAGTAAGCAAAACTCTGTAAAAATGGCAATTTTGGTCACTGTGAGGGTTTAAATAGTTGTTATTCAACATGAGGCACGATCCAATTGACATTTTAAATCATTTTTGGTACAGTCCAAAAAATCCACTTTCGGATGAAAAACGATGACTCCGGACCTGTAGAACGATCTCAAAATGGTCTATAATGATGAAATTTTAACATTTAATCTTTTGACTCTAAATGACTGTTGGATGTGAATTAGGACTTTGTCAACTAGAATAAGTGTGTTTAAAGTCATTTCTGTGCCTGAAACGGGTCAAAATTGAAGCTTTTGAGTAAGCAAAACTCTGTAAAAATGGCAATTTTGGTCACTGTGAGGGTTTAAATAGTTGTTACTCAACATGAGGCACGATCCAATTGACATTTTAAATCATTTTTGGTACAGTCCAAAAAATCCACTTTCGAATGAAAAACGATGACTCCGGACCTGTCGAAAGTTCCCAAAATGGTCTATAATGATGAAATTTTAACATTTAATCTTTTGACTCTAAATGACTGTTGAATGTGAATTATGACTTTGTCAACTAAAATAAGTGTGTTGAAAGTCATTTCTGAGCCTGAAACGGGTCAAAATTGAAGCTTTTGAGTAAGCAAAACTCAGTAAAAAATGGCAATGTTGGTGACTGTGAGGGTTTAAAAAGTGGTTATTCAACATGAGGCACGATCCAATTGACATTTTGAATCATTTTTGGTACAGTCCAAAAAATCCATTTTCGGATGAAAAACGATGACTCCGGACCTGTCGAACGATCCCAAAATGGTCAATATGGATGAAATTTTAACATTTAATCTTTTGACTCTAAATGACTGTTGGATGTGAATTATGACTTTGTCAACTAAAATAAGTGTGTTTAAAGTCATTTCTGTGCCTGAAACAGGTCAAAATTGAAGCTTTTGAGTAAGCAAAACTCTGTCAAAATGGCAATTTTGGTCACCGTGAGGATTTAAAAAGTGGTTATTCAACATGAGGCATGATCCAATTGACATTTTGAATCATTTTTGGTACAGTCCAAAAAATCCATTTTCGGATGAAAAACGATGACTCCGGACCTGTCGAACGATCCCAAAATGGTCAATATGGATGAAATTTTAACATTTAATCTTTTGACTCTAAATGACTGTTGGATGTGAATTATGACTTTGTCAACTAGAATAAGTGTGTTTAAAGTCATTTCTGTGCCTGAAATGGGTCAAAATTGAAGCTTTTGAGTAAGCATAACTCTGTAAAAATGGCAATTTTGGTCACTGTGAGGGTTTAAATAGTTGTTATTCAACATGAGGCACGATCCAATTGACATTTTAAATCATTTTTGGTACAGTCCAAAAAATCCATTTTCGGATGAAAAACGATGACTCCGGACCTGTCGAACGTTCCCAAAATGGTCTATAATGATGACATTTTTACATTTAATCTTTTGACTCTAAATGACTGTTGAATGTGAATTATGACTTTGTCAATTAAAATAAGCGTGTTGAAAGTCATTTCTGTGCCTGAAATGGGTCAAAATTGAAGCTTTTGAGTAAGCAAAACTCTGTAAAAAATGGCAATTTTGGTCACTGTGAGGGTTTAAAAAGTGGTTATTCAACATGAGGCACGATCCAATTGACATTTTGAATCATTTTTGGTACAGTCCAAAAAATCAATTTTCGGATGAAGAAAGATGACTCCGGACCTGTCGAACGATCCCAAAATTGTCTATAATGATGAAATTTTAACATTTAATCTTTTGACTCTAAATGACTGTTGGATGTGAATTATGACTTTGTCAACTAAAATAAGTGTGTTTAAAGTCATTTCTGTGCCTGAAACGGGTCAAAATTGAAGCTTTTGAGTAAGCAAAACTCTGTAAAAATGGCAATTTTGGTCACTGTGAGGGTTTAAATAGTTGTTATTCAACATGAGGCACGATCCAATTGACATTTTAAATCATTTTTGGTACAGTCCAAAAAATCCACTTTCGGATGAAAAACGATGACTCCGGACCTGTAGAACGATCTCAAAATGGTCTATAATGATGAAATTTTAACATTTAATCTTTTGACTCTAAATGACTGTTGGATGTGAATTAGGACTTTGTCAACTAGAATAAGTGTGTTTAAAGTCATTTCTGTGCCTGAAACGGGTCAAAATTGAAGCTTTTGAGTAAGCAAAACTCTGTAAAAATGGCAATTTTGGTCACTGTGAGGGTTTAAATAGTTGTTACTCAACATGAGGCACGATCCAATTGACATTTTAAATCATTTTTGGTACAGTCCAAAAAATCCACTTTCGAATGAAAAACGATGACTCCGGACCTGTCGAAAGTTCCCAAAATGGTCTATAATGATGAAATTTTAACATTTAATCTTTTGACTCTAAATGACTGTTGAATGTGAATTATGACTTTGTCAACTAAAATAAGTGTGTTGAAAGTCATTTCTGAGCCTGAAACGGGTCAAAATTGAAGCTTTTGAGTAAGCAAAACTCAGTAAAAAATGGCAATGTTGGTGACTGTGAGGGTTTAAAAAGTGGTTATTCAACATGAGGCACGATCCAATTGACATTTTGAATCATTTTTGGTACAGTCCAAAAAATCCATTTTCGGATGAAAAACGATGACTCCGGACCTGTCGAACGATCCCAAAATGGTCAATATGGATGAAATTTTAACATTTAATCTTTTGACTCTAAATGACTGTTGGATGTGAATTATGACTTTGTCAACTAAAATAAGTGTGTTTAAAGTCATTTCTGTGCCTGAAACAGGTCAAAATTGAAGCTTTTGAGTAAGCAAAACTCTGTCAAAATGGCAATTTTGGTCACCGTGAGGATTTAAAAAGTGGTTATTCAACATGAGGCATGATCCAATTGACATTTTGAATCATTTTTGGTACAGTCCAAAAAATCCATTTTCGGATGAAAAACGATGACTCCGGACCTGTCGAACGATCCCAAAATGGTCAATATGGATGAAATTTTAACATTTAATCTTTTGACTCTAAATGACTGTTGGATGTGAATTATGACTTTGTCAACTAGAATAAGTGTGTTTAAAGTCATTTCTGTGCCTGAAATGGGTCAAAATTGAAGCTTTTGAGTAAGCATAACTCTGTAAAAATGGCAATTTTGGTCACTGTGAGGGTTTAAATAGTTGTTATTCAACATGAGGCACGATCCAATTGACATTTTAAATCATTTTTGGTACAGTCCAAAAAATCCATTTTCGGATGAAAAACGATGACTCCGGACCTGTCGAACGTTCCCAAAATGGTCTATAATGATGACATTTTTACATTTAATCTTTTGACTCTAAATGACTGTTGAATGTGAATTATGACTTTGTCAATTAAAATAAGCGTGTTGAAAGTCATTTCTGTGCCTGAAATGGGTCAAAATTGAAGCTTTTGAGTAAGCAAAACTCTGTAAAAAATGGCAATTTTGGTCACTGTGAGGGTTTAAAAAGTGGTTATTCAACATGAGGCACGATCCAATTGACATTTTGAATCATTTTTGGTACAGTCCAAAAAATCAATTTTCGGATGAAGAAAGATGACTCCGGACCTGTCGAACGATCCCAAAATTGTCTATAATGATGACATTTTAACATTTAATCTTTTGACTCTAAATGACTGTTGGATGTGAATTATGACTTTGTCAACTAAAATAAGTGTGTTTAAAGTCATTTCTGTGCCTGAAACGGGTCAAAATTGAAGCTTTTGAGTAAGCAAAACTCTGTAAAAATGGCAATTTTGGTCACTGTGAGGGTTTAAATAGTTGTTATTCAACATGAGGCACGATCCAATTGACATTTTAAATCATTTTTGGTACAGTCCAAAAAATCCACTTTCGGATGAAAAACGATGACTCCGGACCTGTCGAACGATCTCAAAATGGTCTATAATGATGAAATTTTAACATTTAATCTTTTGACTCTAAATGACTGTTGGATGTGAATTATGACTTTGTCAACTAAAATAAGTGTGTTTAAAGTCATTTCTGTGCCTGAAACGGGTCAAAATTGAAGCTTTTGAGTAAGCAAAACTCTGTAAAAATGGCAATTTTGGTCACTGTGAGGGTTTAAATAGTTGTTATTCAACATGAGGCACGATCCAATTGACATTTTAAATCATTTTTGGTACAGTCCAAAAAATCCACTTTCGGATGAAAAACGATGACTCCGGACCTGTCGAACGATCTCAAAATGGTCTATAATGATGAAATTTTAACATTTAATCTTTTGACTCTAAATGACTGTTGAATGTGAATTATGACTTTGTCAATTAAAATAAGCGTGTTGAAAGTCATTTCTGTGCCTGAAACGGGTCAAAATTGAAGCTTTTGAGTAAGCAAAACTCTTTAAAAATGGCAATTTTGGTCACTGTGAGGGTTTAAAAAGTGGTTATTCAACATGAGGCACGATCCAATTGACATTTTCAATCATTTTTGGTACAGTCCAAAAAATCGATTTTCGGATGAAAAACGATGACTCCGGACCTGTCGAACGTTCCCAAAATGGTCTATAATGATGAAATTTTAACATTTAATCTTTTGACTCTAAATGACTGTTGGATGTGAATTGTGACTTTGTCAACTAGAATAAGTGTGTTTAAAGTCATTTCTGTGCCTGAAATGGGTAAAAATTGAAGCTTTTGAGTAAGCAAATCTCTGTAAAAATGGCAATTTTGGTCACTGTGAGGGTTTAAAAAGTGGTTATTCAACATGAGGCACGATCCAATTGACATTTTCAATAATTTTTGGTACTGTCCAAAAAATCCATTTTCGGATGAAAAACGATGACTCCGGACCTGTCGAACGTTCCCAAAATGGTCTATAATGATGAAATTTTAACATTTAATCTTTTGACTCTAAATGACTGTTGGATGTGAATTATGACTTTGTCAACTAAAATAAGTGTGTTTAAAGTCATTTCTGTGCCTGAAACGGGTCAAAATTGAAGCTTTTGAATAAGCAAAACTCTGTAAAAATGGCAATTTTGGTCACTGTGAGGGTTTAAAAAGTGGTTATTCAACATGAGGCATGATCCAATTGACATTTTGAATCATTTTTGGTATAGTCCAAAAAATCCATTTTCGGATGAAAAACGATGACTCCGGACCTGTCGAACGATCCCAAAATGGTCAATATGGATGAAATGTTAACATTTAATCTTTTGACTCTGAATGACTGTTGGATGTGAATTATGACTTTGTCAACTAGAATAAGTGTGTTTAAAGTCATTTCTGTGCCTGAAATGGGTCAAAGTTGAAGCTTTTGAGTAAGCAAAACTCTGTAAAAATGGCAATTTTGGTCACTGTGAGGGTTTAAATAGTTGTTATTCAACATGAGGCACGATCCAATTGACATTTTAAATCATTTTTGGTACAGTCCAAAAAATCCATTTTCGGATGAAAAACGATGACTCCGGACCTGTCGAACGATCCCAAAATGGTCAATATGGATGAAATTTTAACATTTAATCTTTTGACTCTAAATGACTGTTGGATGTGAATTATGACTTTGTCAATTAAAATAAGCGTGTTGAAAGTCATTTCTGTGCCTGAAATGGGTCAAAATTGAAGCTTTTGTGTAAGCAAAACTCTGTAAAAAATGGCAATTTTGGTCACTGTGAGGGTTTAAAAAGTGGTTATTCAACATGAGGCACGATCCAATTGACATTTTGAATCATTTTTGGTACAGTCCAAAAAATCCATTTTCGGATGAAAAACGATGACTCCGGACCTGTCGAACGATGCCAAAATGGTCAATATGAATGAAATTTTAACGTTTAATCTTTTGACTCTGAATGACTGTTGGATGTGAATTAGGACTTTGTCAACTAGAATAAGTGTGTTTAAAGTCATTTCTGTGCCTGAAACGGGTCAAAATTGAAGCTTTTGAGTAAGCAAAACTCTGTAAAAATGGCAATTTTGGTCACTGTGAGGGTTTAAATAGTTGTTACTCAACATGAGGCACGATCCAATTGACATTTTAAATCATTTTTGGTACAGTCCAAAAAATCCACTTTCGAATGAAAAACGATGACTCCGGACCTGTCGAAAGTTCCCAAAATGGTCTATAATGATGAAATTTTAACATTTAATCTTTTGACTCTAAATGACTGTTGAATGTGAATTATGACTTTGTCAACTAAAATAAGTGTGTTGAAAGTCATTTCTGAGCCTGAAACGGGTCAAAATTGAAGCTTTTGAGTAAGCAAAACTCAGTAAAAAATGGCAATGTTGGTGACTGTGAGGGTTTAAAAAGTGGTTATTCAACATGAGGCACGATCCAATTGACATTTTGAATCATTTTTGGTACAGTCCAAAAAATCCATTTTCGGATGAAAAACGATGACTCCGGACCTGTCGAACGATCCCAAAATGGTCAATATGGATGAAATTTTAACATTTAATCTTTTGACTCTAAATGACTGTTGGATGTGAATTATGACTTTGTCAACTAAAATAAGTGTGTTTAAAGTCATTTCTGTGCCTGTAACAGGTCAAAATTGAAGCTTTTGAGTAAGCAAAACTCTGTCATAATGGCAATTTTGGTCACTGTGAGGATTTAAAAAGTGGTTATTCAACATGAGGCATGATCCAATTGACATTTTGAATCATTTTTGGTACAGTCCAAAAAATCCATTTTCGGATGAAAAACGATGACTCCGGACCTGTCGAACGATCCCAAAATGGTCAATATGGATGAAATTTTAACATTTAATCTTTTGACTCTAAATGACTGTTGGATGTGAATTATGACTTTGTCAACTAGAATAAGTGTGTTTAAAGTCATTTCTGTGCCTGAAATGGGTCAAAATTGAAGCTTTTGAGTAAGCAAAACTCTGTAAAAATGGCAATTTTGGTCACTGTGAGGGTTTAAATAGTTGTTATTCAACATGAGGCACGATCCAATTGACATTTTAAATCATTTTTGGTACAGTTCAAAAAATCCATTTTCGGATGAAAAACGATGACTCCGGACCTGTCGAACGATCCCAAAATTGTCTATAATGATGAAATTTTAACATTTAATCTTTTGACTCTAAATGACTGTTGGATGTGAATTATGACTTTGTCAACTAAAATAAGTGTGTTTAAAGTCATTTCTGTGCCTGAAACGGGTCAAAATTTAAGCTTTTGAGTAAGCAAAACTCTGTAAAAATGGCAATTTTAGTCACTGTGAGGGTTTAAATAGTTGTTATTCAACATGAGGCACGATCCAATTGACATTTTAAATCATTTTTGGTACAGTCCAAAAAATCGATTTTCGGATGAAAAACGATGACTCCGGACCTGTCGAACGTTCCCAAAATGGTCTATAATGATGAAATTTTAACATTTAATCTTTTGACTCTAAATGACTGTTGGATGTGAATTGTGACTTTGTCAACTAGAATAAGTGTGTTTAAAGTCATTTCTGTGCCTGAAACGGGTCAAAATTGAAGCTTTTGAGTAAGCAAAACTCTGTAAAAATGGCAATTTGGGTCACTGTGAGGGTTTCAAAAGTGGTTTTTCAACATGAGGCATGATCCAATTGACATTTTGAATCATTTTTGGTACAGTCCAAAAAATCCATTTTCGGATGAAAAACGATGACTCCGGACCTGTCGAACGATCCCAAAATGGTCTATAATGAGGAAATTTTAACATTTAATCTTTTGACTCTAAATGACTGTTGGATGTGAATTATGACTTTGTCAACTAAAATAAGTGTGTTTAAAGTCATTTCTGTGCCTGAAACAGGTCAAAATTGAAGCTTTTGAATAAGCAAAACTCTGTAAAAATGGCAATTTTGGTCACTGTGAGGGTTTAAAAAGTGGTTATTCAACATGAGGCATGATCCAATTGACATTTTGAATCATTTTTGGTACAGTCCAAAAAATCTATTTTCGGATGAAAAACGATGACTCCGGACCTGTCGAACGATCCCAAAATGGTCAATATGGATGAAATTTTAACATTTAATCTTTTGACTCTGAATGACTGTTGGATGTAAATTATGACTTTGTCAACTAGAATAAGTGTGTTTAAAGTCATTTCTGTGCCTGAAATGGGTCAAAATTGAAGCTTTTGAGTAAGCAAAACTCTGTAAAAATGGCAATTTTGGTCACTGTGAGGGTTTAAAAAGGGGTTATTCAACATGAGGCATGATCCAATTGACATTTTGAATCATTTTTGGTATAGTCCAAAAAATCAATTTTCGGATGAAAAACAATGACTCCGGACCTGTCGAACGATCCCAAAATGGTCAATATGGATGAAATTTTAACATTTAATCTTTTGACTCTGAATGACTGTTGGATGTGAATTATGACTTTGTCAACTAGAATAAGTGTGTTTAAAGTCATTTCTGTGCCTGAAACGGGTCAAAATTGAAGCTTTTGAGTAAGCAAAACTCTGTAAAAATTGCAATTTTGGTAACTGTGAGGGTTTAAAAAGTGGTTATTCAACATGAGGCACGATCCAATTGACATTTTGAATCATTTTTGGTACAGTCCAAAAAATCAATTTTCGGATGAAGAAAGATGACTCCGGACCTGTCGAACGATCCCAAAATGGTCTATAATGATGAAATTTTAACATTTAATCTTTTGACTCTAAATGACTGTTGGATGTGAATTATGACTTTGTCAACTAAAATAAGTGTGTTTAAAGTCATTTCTGTGCCTGAAACGGGTCAAAATTGAAGCTTTTGAGTAAGCAAAGCTCTGTAAAAATGGCAATTTTGGTCACTGTGAGGGTTTCAAAAGTGGTTATTCAACATGAGGCATGATCCAATTGACATTTTGAATCATTTTTGGTACAGTCTAAAAAATCCATTTTCGGATGAAAAACGATGACTCCGGACCTGTTGAACGTTCCCAAAATGGTCAATATGGATGAAATTTTAACATTTAATCTTTTGACTCTGAATGACTGTTGGATGTGAATTAGGACTTTGTCAACTAGAATAAGTGTGTTTAAAGTCATTTCTGTGCCTGAAACGGGTCAAAATTGAAGCTTTTGAGTAACCAAAACTCTGTAAAAATGGCAATTTTGGTCACTGTGAGGGTTTAAATAGTTGTTACTCAACATGAGGCACGATCCAATTGACATTTTAAATCATTTTTGGTACAGTCCAAAAAATCCACTTTCGAATGAAAAACGATGACTCCGGACCTGTCGAAAGTTCCCAAAAAGGTCTATAATGATGAAATTTTAACATTTAATCTTTTGACTCTAAATGACTGTTGAATGTGAATTATGACTTTGTCAACTAAAATAAGTGTGTTGAAAGTCATTTCTGAGCCTGAAACGGGTCAAAATTGAAGCTTTTGAGTAAGCAAAACTCTGTAAAAAATGGCAATTTTGGTCACTGTGAGGGTTTAAAAAGTGGTTATTCAACATGAGGCACGATCCAATTGACATTTTGAATAATTTTTGGTACAGTCCAAAAAATCCATTTTCGGATGAAAAACGATGACTCCGGACCTGTCGAACGATCCCAAAATGGTCAATATGGATGAAATTTTAACATTTAATCTTTTGACTCTAAATGACTGTTGGATGTGAATTATGACTTTGTCAACTAAAATAAGTGTGTTTAAAGTCATTTCTGTGCCTGAAACGGGTCAAAATTGAAGCTTTTGAGTAAGCAAAACTCTGTAAAAATGGCAATTTTGGTCACTGTGAGGGTTTAAAAAGTGGTTATTCAACATGAGGCACGATCCAATTGACATTTTAAATCATTTTTGGTACAGTCCAAAAAATCCATTTTTGGATGAAAAACGATGACTCCGGACCTGTCGAAAGATCCCAAAATGGTCAATATGGATGAAATTTTAACATTTAATCTTTTGACTCTAAATGACTGTTGGATGTGAATTATGACTTTGTCAACTAGAATAAGTGTGTTTAAAGTCATTTCTGTGCCTGAAACGGGTCAAAATTGAAGCTTTTGAGTAAGCAAAACTCTGTAAAAATGGCAATTTTGGTCACTGTGAGGGTTTAAATAGTTGTTACTCAACATGAGGCACGATCCAATTGACATTTTCAATCATTTTTGGTACAGTCCAAAAAATCAATTTTCGGATGAAGAAAGATGACTCCGGACCTGTCGAACGTTCCCAAAATGGTCTATAATGATGAAATTTCAACATTTAGTCTTTTGACTCTAAATGACTGTTGAATGTGAATTGTGACTTTGTCAACTAAAGTATGTGTGTTTAAAGTCATTTCTGAGCCTGAAACTGGTCAAAATTGAAGCTTTTGAGTAAGCAAAACTCTGTAAAAATGGCAATTTTGGTCACTGTGAGGGTTTAAAAAGTGGTTATTCAACATGAGGCACGATCCAATTGACATTTTAAATCATTTTTGGTACAGTCCAAAAAATCCATTTTCGGATGAAAAACGATGACTCCGGACCTGTCGAACGATCCCAAAATGGTCAATATGGATGAAATTTTAACATTTAATCTTTTGACTCTGAATGACTGTTGGATGTGAATTATGACTTTGTCAACTAGAATAAGTGTGTTTAAAGTCATTTCTGTGCCTGAAACGGGTCAAAATTGAAGCTTTTGAGTAAGCAAAACTCTGTAAAAATGGCAATTTTGGTCACTGTGAGGGTTTAAAAAGTGGTTATTCAACATGAGGCACGATCCAATTGACATTTTGAATCATTTTTGGTACAGTCCAAAAAATCAATTTCCGGATGAAGAAAGATGACTCCGGACCTGTCGAACGATCCCAAAATGGTCTATAATGATGACATTTTAACATTTAATCTTTTGACTCTAAATGACTGTTGGATGTGAATTATGACTTTGTCAATTAAAATAAGTGTGTTTAAAGTCATTTCTGTGCCTGAAACGGGTCAAAATTGAAGCTTTTGAGTAAGCAAAACTCTGTAAAAATGGCAATTTTGGTCACTGTGAGGGTTTCAAAAGTGGTTATTCAACATGAGGCATGATCCAATTGACATTTTGAATCATTTTTGGTGCAGTCCAAAAAATCCATTTTCGGATGAAAAACGATGACTCCGGACCTGTCGAACGATCCCAAAATGGTCAATATGGATGAAATTTTAACATTTAATCTTTTGACTCTAAATGACTGTTGGATGTGAATTATGACATTGTCAACTAGAATAAGTGTGTTTAAAGTCATTTCTGTGCCTGAAATGGGTCAAAATTGAAGCTTTTGAGTAAGCAAAACTCTGTAAAAATGGCAATTTTGGTCACTGTGAGGGTTTAAAAAGTGGTTATTCAACATGAGGCACGATCCAATTGACATTTTCAATCATTTTTGGTACTGTCCAAAAAATCAATTTTCGGATGAAAAACAATGACTCCGGACCTGTCGAACGTTCCCAAAATGGTCTATAATGATGAAATTTTAACATTTAATCTTTTGACTCTAAATGACTGTTGGATGTGAATTGTGACTTTGTCAACTAGAATAAGTGTGTTTAAAGTCATTTCTGTGCCTGAAACGGGTCAAAATTGAAGCTTTTGAGTAAGCAAAACTCTGTAAAAATGGCAATTTTGGTCACTGTGAGGGTTTAAATAGTTGTTATTCAACATGAGGCACGATCCAATTGACATTTTAAATCATTTTTGGTACAGTCCAAAAAATCGATTTTCGGATGAAAAACGATGACTCCGGACCTGTCGAACGTTCCCAAAATAGTCTATAATGATGAAATTTTAACATTTAATCTTTTGACTCTAAATGACTGTTGGATGTGAATTGTGACTTTGTCAACTAGAATAAGTGTGTTTAAAGTCATTTCTGTGCCTGAAACGGGTCAAAATTGAAGCTTTTGAGTAAGCAAAACTCTGTAAAAATGGCAATTTGGGTCACTGTGAGGGTTTCAAAAGTGGTTTTTCAACAT
The DNA here is from genome assembly GCF_964263255.1 of Lissotriton vulgaris. NCBI lineage: Eukaryota > Metazoa > Chordata > Amphibia > Caudata > Salamandridae > Lissotriton > Lissotriton vulgaris. The sequence goes on along the minus strand of NW_028250879.1, from coordinate 34,216 downwards.
GAGGCATGATCCAATTGACATTTTGAATCATTTTTGGTACAGTCCAAAAAATCCATTTTCGGATGAAAAACGATGACTCCGGACCTGTCGAACGATCCCAAAATGGTCAATATGGATGAAATTTTAACATTTAATCTTTTGACTCTAAATGACTGTTGGATGTGAATTATGACTTTGTCAACTAGAATAAGTGTGTTTAAAGTCATTTCTGTGCCTGAAATGGGTCAAAATTGAAGCTTTTGAGTAAGCAAATCTCTGTAAAAATGGCAATTTTGGTCACTGTGAAGGTTTAAAAAGTGGTTATTCAACATGAGGCACGATCCAATTGACATTTTCAATAATTTTTGGTACTGTCCAAAAAATCCATTTTCGGATGAAAAACGATGACTCCGGACCTGTCGAACGTTCCCAAAATGGTCTATAATGAGGAAATTTTAACATTTAATCTTTTGACTCTAAATGACTGTTGGATGTGAATTATGACTTTGTCAACTAAAATAAGTGTGTTTAAAGTCATTTCTGTGCCTGAAACGGGTCAAAATTGAAGCTTGTGAATAAGCAAAACTCTGTAAAAATGGCAATTTTGGTCACTGTGAGGGTTTAAAAAGTGGTTATTCAACATGAGGCATGATCCAATTGACATTTTGAATCATTTTTGGTACAGTCCAAAAAATCTATTTTCGGATGAAAAACGATGACTCCGGACCTGTCGAACGATCCCAAAATGGTCAATATGGATGAAATTTTAACATTTAATCTATTGACTCTGAATGACTGTTGGATGTGAATTATGACTTTGTCAACTAGAATAAGTGTGTTTAAAGTCATTTCTGTGCCTGAAATGGGTCAAAATTGAAGCTTTTGAGTAAGCAAAACTCTGTAAAAATGGCAATTTTGGTCACTGTGAGGGTTTAAAAAGGGGTTATTCAACATGAGGTATGATCCAATTGACATTTTGAATCATTTTTGGTATAGCCCAAAAAATCAATTTTCGGATGAAAAACAATGACTCCGGACCTGTCGAACGATCCCAAAATGGTCAATATGGATGAAATTTTAACATTTAATCTTTTGACTCTGAATGACTGTTGGATGTGAATTATGACTTTGTCAACTAGAATAAGTGTGTTTAAAGTCATTTCTGTGCCTGAAACGGGTCAAAATTGAAGCTTTTGAGTAAGCAAAACTCTGTAAAAATTGCAATTTTGGTAACTGTGAGGGTTTAAAAAGTGGTTATTCAACATGAGGCACGATCCAATTGACATTTTGAATCATTTTTGGTACAGTCCAAAAAATCAATTTTCGGATGAAGAAAGATGACTCCGGACCTGTCGAACGATCCCAAAATGGTCTATAATGATGAAATTTTAACATTTAATCTTTTGACTCTAAATGACTGTTGGATGTGAATTATGACTTTGTCAACTAAAATAAGTGTGTTTAAAGTCATTTCTGTGCCTGAAACGGGTCAAAATTGAAGCTTTTGAGTAAGCAAAGCTCTGTAAAAATGGCAATTTTGGTCACTGTGAGGGTTTCAAAAGTGGTTATTCAACATGAGGCATGATCCAATTGACATTTTGAATCATTTTTGGTACAGTCTAAAAAATCCATTTTCAGATGAAAAACGATGACTCCGGACCTGTTGAACGTTCCCAAAATGGTCAATATGGATGAAATTTTAACATTTAATCTTTTGACTCTGTATGACTGTTGGATGTGAATTAGGACTTTGTCAACTAGAATAAGTGTGTTTAAAGTCATTTCTGTGCCTGAAACGGGTCAAAATTGAAGCTTTTGAGTGAGCAAAACTCTGTAAAAAATGGCAATTTTGGTCACTGTGAGGGTTTAAAAAGTGGTTATTCAACATGAGGCACGATCCAATTGACATTTTAAATCATTTTTGGTACAGTCCAAAAAATCCACTTTCGAATGAAAAACGATGACTCCGGACCTGTCGAACGATCCCAAAATGGTCAATATGGATGAAATTTTAACATTTAATCTTTTGACTCTAAATGACTGTTGGATGTGAATTATGACTTTGTCAACTAAAATAAGTGTGTTTAAAGTCATTTCTGTGCCTGAAACGGGTCAAAATTGAAGCTTTTGAGTAAGCAAAACTCTGTCAAAATGGCAATTTTGGTCACCGTGAGGGTTTAAAAAGTGGTTATTCAACATGAGGCATGATCCAATTGACATTTTGAATCATTTTTGGTACAGTCCAAAAAATCAATTTTTGGATGAAAAACGATGACTCCGGACCTGTCGAAAGATCCCAAAATGGTCAATATGGATGAAATTTTAACATTTAATCTTTTGACTCTAAATGACTGTTGGATGTGAATTATGACTTTGTCAACTAGAATAAGTGTGTTTAAAGTCATTTCTGTGCCTGAAACGGGTCAAAATTGAAGCTTTTGAGTAAGCAAAACTCTGTAAAAATGGCAATTTTGGTCACTGTGAGGGTTTAAATAGTTGTTACTCAACATGAGGCACGATCCAATTGACATTTTAAATCATTTTTGGTACAGTTTAAAAAATCCACTTTCGAATGAAAAACGATGACTCCGGACCTGTCGAAAGTTCCCAAAATGGTCTATAATGATGAAATTTAATCTTTTGACTCTAAATGACTGTTGAATGTGAATTATGACTTTGTCAACTAAAATAAGTGTGTTGAAAGTCATTTCTGAGCCTGAAACGGGTCAAAATTGAAGCTTTTGAGTAAGCAAAACTCTGTAAAAATGGCAATTTTGGTCACTGTGAGGGTTTAAAAAGTGGTTATTCAACATGAGGCACGATCCAATTGAGATTTTCAATCATTTTTGGTACAGTCCAAAAAATCAATTTTCGGATGAAGAAAGATGACTCCGGACCTGTCGAACGTTCCCAAAATGGTCTATAATGATGAAATTTCAACATTTAGTCTTTTGACTCTAAATGACTGTTGAATGTGAATTGTGACTTTGTCAACTAAAATATGTGTGTTTAAAGTCATTTCTGAGCCTGAAACTGGTCAAAATTGAAGCTTTTGAGTAAGCAAAACTCTGTAAAAATGGCAATTTTGGTCACTGTGAGGGTTTAAAAAGTGGTTATTCAACATGAGGCACGATCCAATTGACATTTTAAATCATTTTTGGTACAGTCCAAAAAATCCATTTTCGGATGAAAAACGATGACTCCGGACCTGTCGAACGATCCCAAAATGGTCAATATGGATGAAATTTTAACATTTAATCTTTTGACTCTGAATGACTGTTGGATGTGAATTATGACTTTGTCAACTAGAATAAGTGTGTTTAAAGTCATTTCTGTGCCTGAAACGGGTCAAAATTGAAGCTTTTGAGTAAGCAAAACTCTGTAAAAATGGCTATTTTGGACACTGTGAGGGTTTAAAAAGTGGTTATTCAACATGAGGCACGATCCAATTGACATTTTGAATCATTTTTGGTACAGTCCAAAAAATCAATTTCCGGATGAAGAAAGATGACTCCGGACCTGTCGAACGATCCCAAAATGGTCTATAATGATGAAATTTTAACATTTAATCTTTTGACTCTAAATGACTGTTGGATGTGAATTATGACTTTGTCAACTAAAATAAGTGTGTTTAAAGTCATTTCTGTGCCTGAAACGGGTCAAAATTGAAGCTTTTGAGTAAGCAAAACTCTGTAAAAATGGCAATTTTGGTCACTGTGAGGGTTTCAAAAGTGGTTATTCAACATGAGGCATGATCCAATTGACATTTTGAATCATTTTTGGTGCAGTCCAAAAAATCCATTTTCGGATGAAAAACGATGACTCCGGACCTGTCGAACGATCCCAAAATGGTCAATATGGATGAAATTTTAACATTTAATCTTTTGACTCTAAATGACTGTTGGATGTGAATTATGACATTGTCAACTAGAATAAGTGTGTTTAAAGTCATTTCTGTGCCTGAAATGGGTCAAAATTGAAGCTTTTGAGTAAGCAAAACTCTGTAAAAATGGCAATTTTGGTCACTGTGAGGGTTTAAAAAGTGGTTATTCAACATGAGGCACGATCCAATTGACATTTTCAATCATTTTTGGTACTGTCCAAAAAATCCATTTTCGGATGAAAAACAATGACTCCGGACCTGTCGAACGTTCCCAAAATGGTCTATAATTATGAAATTTTAACATTTAATCTTTTGACTCTAAATGACTGTTGGATGTGAATTATGACTTTGTCAACTAAAATAAGTGTGTTTAAAGTCATTTCTGTGCCTGAAACGGGTCAAAATTGAAGCTTTTGAATAAGCAAAACTCTGTAAAAATGGCAATTGTGGTCACTGTGAGGGTTTAAAAAGTGGTTATTCAACATGAGGAATGATCCAATTGACATTTTGAATCATTTTTGGTACAGTCCAAAAAATCCATTTTCGGATGAAAAACGATGACTCCGGACCTGTCGAACGATCCCAAAATGGTCAATATGGATGAAATTTTAACATTTAATCTTTTGACTCTAAATGACTGTTGGATCTGAATTATGACTTTGTCAACTAGAAAAAGTGTGTTTAAAGTCATTTCTGTGCCTGAAACGGGTCAAAAATAAAGCTTATGAGTAGCAAAACTCTGTAAAAATGGCAATTTTGGTCACTGTGAGGGTTTAAAAAGTGGTTATTCAACATGAGGCACGATCCAATTGACATTTTGAATCATTTTTGGTACAGTCCAAAAAAACAATTTCCGGATGAAGAAAGATGACTCCGGACCTGTCGAACGATCCCAAAATGGTCTATAATGATGAAATTTTAACATTTAATCTTTTGACTCTAAATGACTGTTGGATGTGAATTATGACTTTGTCAACTAAAATAAGTGTGTTTAAAGTCATTTCTGTGCCTGAAACGGGTCAAAATTGAAGCTTTTGAGTAAGCAAAACTCTGTAAAAATGGCAATTTTGGTCACTGTGAGGGTTTCAAAAGTGGTTATTCAACATGAGGCATGATCCAATTGACATTTTGAATCATTTTTGGTACAGTCCAAAAAATCCATTTTCGGATGAAAAACGATGACTCCGGACCTGTCGAAGGATCCCAAAATGGTCAATATGGATGAAATTTTAACATTTAATCTTTTGACTCTAAATGACTGTTGGATGTGAATTATGACATTGTCAACTAGAATAAGTGTGTTTAAAGTCATTTCTGAGCCTGAAACGGGTCAAAATTGAAGCTTTTGAATAAGCAAAACTCTGTAAAAATGGCAATTTTGGTCACTGTGAGGGTTTCAAAAGTGGTTATTCAACATGAGGCATGATCCAATTGACATTTTGAATCATTTTTTTTACAGTCCAAAAAATCCATTTTCGGATGAAAAACGATGACTCCGGACCTGTCGAACGATCCCAAAATGGTCAATATGGATGAAATTTTAACATTTAATCTTTTGACTCAAATGACTGTTGGATCTGAATTATGACTTTGTCAACTAGAATAAGTGTGTTTAAAGTCATTTCTGTGCCTGAAATGGGTCAAAATTGAAGCTTTTGAGTAAGCAAAACTCTGTAAAAATGGCAATTTTGGTCACTGTGAGGGTTTAAAAAGTGGTTATTCAACATGAGGCACGATCCAATTGACATTTTCAATCATTTTTGGTACAGTCCAAAAAATCAATTTTCGGATGAAGAAAGATGACTCCGGACCTGTCGAACGTTCCCAAAATGGTCTATAATGATGAAATTTCAACATTTAGTCTTTTGACTCTAAATGACTGTTGAATGTGAATTGTGACTTTGTCAACTAAAATATGTGTGTTTAAAGTCATTTCTGAGCCTGAAACGGGTCAAAATTGAAGCTTTTGAGTAAGAAAAACTCTGTAAAAATGGCAATTTTGGTCACTGTGAGGGTTTAAAAAGTGGTTATTCAACATGAGGCACGATCCAATTGACATTTTAAATCATTTTTGGTACAGTCCAAAAAATCCATTTTCGGATGAAAAACGATGACTCCAGACCTGTCGAACGATCCCAAAATGGTCAATATGGATGAAATTTTAACATTTAATCTTTTGACTCTGAATGACTGTTGGATGTGAATTATGACTTTGTCAACTAGAATAAGTGTGTTTATAGTCATTTCTGTGCCTGAAACGGGTCAAAATTGAAGCTTTTGAGTAAGCAAAACTCTGTAAAAATGGCAATTTTGGTCACTGTGAGGGTTTAAAAAGTGGTTATTCAACATGAGGCACGATCCAATTGATATTTTGAATCATTTTTGGTACAGTCCAAAAAATCAATTTCCGGATGAAGAAAGATGACTCCGGACCTGTCGAACGATCCCAAAATGGTCAATATGGATGAAATTTTAACATTTAATCTTTTGACTCTGAATGACTGTTGGATGTGAATTAGGACTTTGTCAACTAGAATAAGTGTGTTTAAAGTCATTTCTGTGCCTGAAACGGGTCAAAATTGAAGCTTTTGAGTAAGCAAAACTCTGTAAAAATGGCAATTTTGGTCACTGTGAGGGTTTAAAAAGTGGTTATTCAACATGAGGCACGATCCAATTGACATTTTCAATCATTTTTGGTACTGTCCAAAAAATCCATTTTCGGATGAAAAACGATGACTCCGGACCTGTCGAACGTTCCCAAAATGGTCTATAATGATGAAATTTTAACATTTAATCTTTTGACTCTAAATGACTGTTGGATGTGAATTATGACTTTGTCAACTAAAATAAGTGTGTTTAAAGTCATTTCTGTGCCTGAAACGGGTCAAAATTGAAGCTTTTGAATAAGCAAAACTCTGTAAAAATGGCAATTGTGGTCACTGTGAGGGTTTAAAAAGTGGTTATTCAACATGAGGAATGATCCAATTGACATTTTGAATCATTTTTGGTACAGTCCAAAAAATCCATTTTCGGATGAAAAACGATGACTCCGGACCTGTCGAACGATCCCAAAATGGTCAATATGGATGAAATTTTAACATTTAATCTTTTGACTCTAAATGACTGTTGGATCTGAATTATGACTTTGTCAACTAGAAAAAGTGTGTTTAAAGTCATTTCTGTGCCTGAAACGGGTCAAAAATAAAGCTTATGAGTAGCAAAACTCTGTAAAAATGGCAATTTTGGTCACTGTGAGGGTTTAAAAAGTGGTTATTCAACATGAGGCACGATCCAATTGACATTTTGAATCATTTTTGGTACAGTCCAAAAAATCAATTTCCGGATGAAGAAAGATGACTCCGGACCTGTCGAACGATCCCAAAATGGTCTATAATGATGAAATTTTAACATTTAATCTTTTGACTCTAAATGACTGTTGGATGTGAATTATGACTTTGTCAACTAAAATAAGTGTGTTTAAAGTCATTTCTGTGCCTGAAACGGGTCAAAATTGAAGCTTTTGAGTAAGCAAAACTCTGTAAAAATGGCAATTTTGGTCACTGTGAGGGTTTCAAAAGTGGTTATTCAACATGAGGCATGATCCAATTGACATTTTGAATCATTTTTGGTACAGTCCAAAAAATCCATTTTCGGATGAAAAACGATGACTCCGGACCTGTCGAAGGATCCCAAAATGGTCAATATGGATGAAATTTTAACATTTAATCTTTTGACTCTAAATGACTGTTGGATGTGAATTATGACATTGTCAACTAGAATAAGTGTGTTTAAAGTCATTTCTGAGCCTGAAACGGGTCAAAATTGAAGCTTTTGAATAAGCAAAACTCTGTAAAAATGGCAATTTTGGTCACTGTGAGGGTTTCAAAAGTGGTTATTCAACATGAGGCATGATCCAATTGACATTTTGAATCATTTTTTTTACAGTCCAAAAAATCCATTTTCGGATGAAAAACGATGACTCCGGACCTGTCGAACGATCCCAAAATGGTCAATATGGATGAAATTTTAACATTTAATCTTTTGACTCAAATGACTGTTGGATCTGAATTATGACTTTGTCAACTAGAATAAGTGTGTTTAAAGTCATTTCTGTGCCTGAAATGGGTCAAAATTGAAGCTTTTGAGTAAGCAAAACTCTGTAAAAATGGCAATTTTGGTCACTGTGAGGGTTTAAAAAGTGGTTATTCAACATGAGGCACGATCCAATTGACATTTTCAATCATTTTTGGTACAGTCCAAAAAATCAATTTTCGGATGAAGAAAGATGACTCCGGACCTGTCGAACGTTCCCAAAATGGTCTATAATGATGAAATTTCAACATTTAGTCTTTTGACTCTAAATGACTGTTGAATGTGAATTGTGACTTTGTCAACTAAAATATGTGTGTTTAAAGTCATTTCTGAGCCTGAAACGGGTCAAAATTGAAGCTTTTGAGTAAGAAAAACTCTGTAAAAATGGCAATTTTGGTCACTGTGAGGGTTTAAAAAGTGGTTATTCAACATGAGGCACGATCCAATTGACATTTTAAATCATTTTTGGTACAGTCCAAAAAATCCATTTTCGGATGAAAAACGATGACTCCAGACCTGTCGAACGATCCCAAAATGGTCAATATGGATGAAATTTTAACATTTAATCTTTTGACTCTGAATGACTGTTGGATGTGAATTATGACTTTGTCAACTAGAATAAGTGTGTTTATAGTCATTTCTGTGCCTGAAACGGGTCAAAATTGAAGCTTTTGAGTAAGCAAAACTCTGTAAAAATGGCAATTTTGGTCACTGTGAGGGTTTAAAAAGTGGTTATTCAACATGAGGCACGATCCAATTGATATTTTGAATCATTTTTGGTACAGTCCAAAAAATCAATTTCCGGATGAAGAAAGATGACTCCGGACCTGTCGAACGATCCCAAAATGGTCAATATGGATGAAATTTTAACATTTAATCTTTTGACTCTGAATGACTGTTGGATGTGAATTAGGACTTTGTCAACTAGAATAAGTGTGTTTAAAGTCATTTCTGTGCCTGAAACGGGTCAAAATTGAAGCTTTTGAGTAAGCAAAACTCTGTAAAAATGGCAATTTTGGTCACTGTGAGGGTTTAAAAAGTGGTTATTCAACATGAGGCACGATCCAATTGACATTTTCAATCATTTTTGGTACTGTCCAAAAAATCCATTTTCGGATGAAAAACGATGACTCCGGACCTGTCGAACGTTCCCAAAATGGTCTATAATGATGAAATTTTAACATTTAATCTTTTGACTCTAAATGACTGTTGGATGTGAATTATGACTTTGTCAACTAAAATAAGTGTGTTTAAAGTCATTTCTGTGCCTGAAACGGGTCAAAATTGAAGCTTTTGAATAAGCAAAACTCTGTAAAAATGGCAATTGTGGTCACTGTGAGGGTTTAAAAATTGGTTATTCAACATGAGGCATGATCCAATTGACATTTTGAATCATTTTTGGTACAGTCCAAAAAATCCATTTTCGGATGAAAAACGATGACTCCGGACCTGTCGAACGATCCCAAAATGGTCAATATGGATGAAATTTTAACATTTAATCTTTTGACTCTAAATGACTGTTGGATGTGAATTATGACATTGTCAACTAGAATAAGTGTGTTTAAAGTCATTTCTGTGCCTGAAATGAGTCAAAATTGAAGCTTTTGAGTAAGCAAAACTCTGTAAAAATGGCAATTTTGGTCACTGTGAGGGTTTAAAAAGTGGTTATTCAACATGAGGCACAATCCAATTGACATTTTCAATCATTTTTGGTACTGTCCAAAAAATCCATTTTCGGATGAAAAACGATGACTCCGGACCTGTCGAACGTTCCCAAAATGGTCTATAATGATGAAATTTTAACATTTAATCTTTTGACTCTAAATGACTGTTGGATGTGAATTATGACTTTGTCAACTAAAATAAGTGTGTTTAAAGTCATTTCTGTGCCTGAAACGGGTCAAAATTGAAGCTTTTGAATAAGCAAAACTCTGTAAAAATGGCAATTGTGGTCACTGTGAGGGTTTAAAAAGTGGTTATTCAACATGAGGAATGATCCAATTGACATTTTGAATAATTTTTGGTACAGTCCAAAAAATCCATTTTCGGATGAAAAACGATGACTCCGGACCTGTCGAACGATCCCAAAATGGTCAATATGGATGAAATTTTAACATTTAATCTTTTGACTCTAAATGACTGTTGGATCTGAATTATGACTTTGTCAACTAGAAAAAGTGTGTTTAAAGTCATTTCTGTGCCTGAAACGGGTCAAAAATAAAGCTTATGAGTAAGCAAAACTCTGTAAAAATGGCAATTTTGGTCACTGTGAGGGTTTAAAAAGTGGTTATTCAACATGAGGCACGATCCAATTGACATTTTGAATCATTTTTGGTACAGTCCAAAAAATCAATTTCCGGATGAAGAAAGATGACTCCGGACCTGTTGAACGATCCCAAAATGGTCTATAATGATGAAATTTTAACATTTAATCTTTTGACTCTAAATGACTGTTGGATGTGAATTATGACTTTGTCAACTAAAATAAGTGTGTTTAAAGTCATTTCTGTGCCTGAAACGGGTCAAAATTGAAGCTTTTGAGTAAGCAAAACTCTGTAAAAATGGCAATTTTGGTCACTGTGAGGGTTTCAAAAGTGGTTATTCAACATGAGGCATGATCCAATTGACATTTTGAATCATTTTTGGTACAGTCCAAAAAATCCATTTTCGGATGAAAAACGATGACTCCGGACCTGTCGAAGGATCCCAAAATGGTCAATATGGATGAAATTTTAACATTTAATCTTTTGACTCTAAATGACTGTTGGATGTGAATTATGAAATTGTCAACTAGAATAAGTGTGTTTAAAGTCATTTCTGTGCCTGAAATGGGTCAAAATTGAAGCTTTTGAGTAAGCAAAACTCTGTAAAAATGGCAATTTTGGTCACTGTGAGGGTTTAAAAAGTGGTTATTCAACATGAGGCACGATCCAATTGACATTTTCAATCATTTTTGGTACTGTCCAAAAAATCCATTTTCGGATGAAAAACGATGACTCCGGACCTGTCGAACGTTCCCAAAATGGTCTATAATGATGACATTTTAACATTTAATCTTTTGACTCTAAATGACTGTTGGATGTGAATTATGACTTTGTCAACTAAAATAAGTGTGTTTAAAGTCATTTCTGTGCCTGAAACGGGTCAAAATTGAAGCTTTTGAATAAGCAAAACTCTGTAAAAATGGCAATTGTGGTCACTGTGAGGGTTTAAAAAGTGGTTATTCAACATGAGGCATGATCCAATTGACATTTTGAATCATTTTTGGTACAGTCCAAAAAATCCATTTTCGGATGAAAAACGATGACTCCGGACCTGTCGAACGATCCCAAAATGGTCAATATGGATGAAATTTTAACATTTAATCTTTTGACTCTGAATGACTGTTGGATGTGAATTAGGACTTTGTCAACTAAAATAAGTGTGTTGAAAGTCATTTCTGAGCCTGAAACGGGTCAAAATTGAAGCTTTTGAGTAAGCAAAACTCTGTAAAAAATGGCAATTTTGGTCACTGTGAGGGTTTAAAAAGTGGTTATTCAACATGAGGCACGATCCAATTGACATTTTGAATCATTTTTGGTACAGTCCAAAAAATCCATTTTCGGATGAAAAACGATGACTCCGGACCTGTCGAACGATCCCAAAATGGTCAATATGGATGAAATTTTAACATTTAATCTTTTGACTCTAAATGACTGTTGGATGTGAATTATGACTTTGTCAACTAAAAAAAGTGTGTTTAAAGTCATTTCTGTGCCTGAAACGGGTCAAAATTGAAGCTTTTGAGTAAGCAAAACTCTGTCAAAATGGCAATTTTGGTCACCGTGAGGGTTTAAAAAGTGGTTATTCAACATGAGGCATGATCGAATTGACATTTTGAATCATTTTTGGTACAGTCCAAAAAATCCATTTTCGGATGAAAAACGATGACTCCGGACCTGTCGAACGATCCCAAAATGTTCAATATGGATGAAATTTTAACATTTAATCTTTTGACTCTAAATGACTGTTGGATGTGAATTATGACTTTGTCAACTAGAATAAGTGTGTTTAAAGTCATTTCTGTGCCTGAAATGGGTCAAAATTGAAACTTTTGAGTAAGCAAAACTCTGTAAAAATGGCAATTTTGGTCACTGTGAGGGTTTAAATAGTTGTTATTCAACATGAGGCACGATCCAATTGACATTTTAAATCATTTTTGGTACAGTCCAAAAAATCCATTTTCGGATGAAAAACGATGACTCCGGACCTGTCGAACGTTCCCAAAATGGTCTATAATGATGACATTTTTACATTTAATCTTTTGACTCTAAATGACTGTTGAATGTGAATTATGACTTTGTCAACTAAAATAAGTGTGTTTAAAGTCATTTCTGTGCCTGAAACGGGTCAAAATTGAAGCTTTTGAGTAAGCAAAACTCTGTAAAAATGGCAATTTTTGTCACTGTGAGGGTTTAAATAGTTGTTATTCAACATGAGGCACGATCCAATTGACATTTTAAATCATTTTTGGTACAGTCCAAAAAATCCACTTTCGGAAGAAAAACGATGACTCCGGACCTGTCGAACGATCCCAAAATGGTCTATAATGATGAAATTTTAACATTTAATCTTTTGACTCTAAATGACTGTTGGATGTGAATTATGACTTTGTCAACTAAAATAAGTGTGTTTAAAGTCATTTCTGTGCCTGAAACGGGTCAAAATTGAAGCTTTTGTGTAAGCAAAACTCTGTAAAAATGGCAATTTTGGTCACTGTGAGGGTTTAAAAAGTGGTTATTCAACATGAGGCACGATCCAATTGACATTTTGAATAATTTTTGGAACAGTCCAAAAAATCCATTTTCGGATGAAAAACGATGACTCCGGACCTGTCGAACGATCCCAAAATGGTCAATATGGATGAAATTTTAACATTTAATCTTTTGACTCAAATGACTGTTGGATCTGAATTATGACTTTGTCAACTAGAATAAGTGTGTTTAAAGTCATTTCTGTGCCTGAAATGGGTCAAAATTGAAGCTTTTGAGTAAGCAAAACTCTGTAAAAATGGCAATTTTGGTCACTGTGAGGGTTTAAATAGTTGTTATTCAACATGAGGCACGATCCAATTGACATTTTCAATCATTTTTGGTACAGTCCAAAAAATCAATTTTCGGATGAAGAAAGATGACTCCGGACCTGTCGAACGTTCCCAAAATGGTCTATAATGATGAAATTTCAACATTTAGTCTTTTGACTCTAAATGACTGTTGAATGTGAATTGTGACTTTGTCAACTAAAATATGTGTGTTTAAAGTCATTTCTGAGCCTGAAACGGGTCAAAATTGAAGCTTTTGAGTAAGCAAAACTCTGTAAAAATGGCAATTTTGGTCACTGTGAGGGTTTAAAAAGTGGTTATTCAACATGAGGCACGATCCAATTGACATTTTAAATCATTTTTGGTACAGTCCAAAAAATCCATTTTCGGATGAAAAACGATGACTCCAGACCTGTCGAACGATCCCAAAATGGTCAATATGGATGAAATTTTAACATTTAATCTTTTGACTCTGAATGACTGTTGGATGTGAATTATGACTTTGTCAACTAGAATAAGTGTGTTTATAGTCATTTCTGTGCCTGAAACGGGTCAAAATTGAAGCTTTTGAGTAAGCAAAACTCTGTAAAAATGGCAATTTTGGTCACTGTGAGGGTTTAAAAAGTGGTTATTCAACATGAGGCACGATCCAATTGATATTTTGAATCATTTTTGGTACAGTCCAAAAAATCAATTTCCGGATGAAGAAAGATGACTCCGGACCTGTCGAACGATCCCAAAATGGTCTATAATGATGACATTTTAACATTTAATCTTTTGACTCTAAATGACTGTTGGATGTGAATTATGACTTTGTCAATTAAAATAAGTGTGTTTAAAGTCATTTCTGTGCCTGAAACGGGTCAAAATTGAAGCTTTTGAGTAAGCAAAACTCTGTAAAAATGGCAATTTTGGTCACTGTGAGGGTTTAAAAAGTGGTTATTCAACATGAGGCACGATCCAATTGACATTTTCAATCATTTTTGGTACTGTCCAAAAAATCCATTTTCGGATGAAAAACGATGACTCCGGACCTGTCGAACGTTCCCAAAATGGTCTATAATTATGAAATTTTAACATTTAATCTTTTGACTCTAAATGACTGTTGGATGTGAATTATGACTTTGTCAACTAAAATAAGTGTGTTTAAAGTCATTTCTGTGCCTGAAACGGGTCAAAATTGAAGCTTTTGAATAAGCAAAACTCTGTAAAAATGGCAATTGTGGTCACTGTGAGGGTTTAAAAAGTGGTTATTCAACATGAGGAATGATCCAATTGACATTTTGAATCATTTTTGGTACAGTCCAAAAAATCCATTTTCGGATGAAAAACGATGACTCCGGACCTGTCGAACGATCCCAAAATGGTCAATATGGATGAAATTTTAACATTTAATCTTTTGACTCTAAATGACTGTTGGATCTGAATTATGACTTTGTCAACTAGAAAAAGTGTGTTTAAAGTCATTTCTGTGCCTGAAACGGGTCAAAAATAAAGCTTATGAGTAAGCAAAACTCTGTAAAAATGGCAATTTTGGTCACTGTGAGGGTTTAAAAAGTGGTTATTCAACATGAGGCACGATCCAATTGACATTTTGAATCATTTTTGGTACAGTCCAAAAAATCCATTTTCGGATGAAAAACGATGACTCCGGACCTGTCGAAGGATCCCAAAATGGTCAATATGGATGAAATTTTAACATTTCATTTTTTGACTCTAAATGACTGTTGGATGTGAATTATGACATTGTCAACTAGAATAAGTGTGTTTACAGTCATTTCTGTGCCTGAAATGGGTCAAAATTGAAGCTTTTGAGTTAGCAAAACTCTGTAAAAATGGCAATTTTGGTCACTGTGAGGGTTTAAAAAGTGGTTATTCAACATGAGGCACGATCCAATTGACATTTTCAATCATTTTTGGTACTGTCCAAAAAATCCATTTTCGGATGAAAAACGATGACTCCGGACCTGTCGAACGATCCCAAAATGGTCAATATGGATGAAATTTTAACATTTAATCTTTTGACTCTGAATGACTGTTGGATGTGAATTAGGACTTTGTCAACTAGAATAAGTGTGTTTAAAGTCATTTCTGTGCCTGAAACGGGTCAAAATTGAAGCTTTTGAGTAAGCAAAACTCTGTAAAAATGGCAATTTTGGTCACTGTGAGGGTTTAAAAAGTGGTTATTCAACATGAGGCACGATCCAATTGACATTTTCAATCATTTATGGTACTGTCCAAAAAATCCATTTTCGGATGAAAAACGATGACTCCGGACCTGTCGAACGTTCCCAAAATGGTCTATAATGATGAAATTTTAACATTTAATCTTTTGACTCTAAATGACTGTTGGATGTGAATTATGACTTTGTCAACTAAAATAAGTGTGTTTAAAGTCATTTCTGTGCCTGAAACGGGTCAAAATTGAAGCTTTTGAATAAGCAAAACTCTGTAAAAATGGCAATTGTGGTCACTGTGAGGGTTTAAAAATTGGTTATTCAACATGAGGCATGATCCAATTGACATTTTGAATCATTTTTGGTACAGTCCAAAAAATCCATTTTCGGATGAAAAACGATGACTCCGGACCTGTCGAACGATCCCAAAATGGTCAATATGGATGAAATTTTAACATTTAATCTTTTGACTCTAAATGACTGTTGGATGTGAATTATGACATTGTCAACTAGAATAAGTGTGTTTAAAGTCATTTCTGTGCCTGAAATGAGTCAAAATTGAAGCTTTTGAGTAAGCAAAACTCTGTAAAAATGGCAATTTTGGTCACTGTGAGGGTTTAAAAAGTGGTTATTCAACATGAGGCACAATCCAATTGACATTTTCAATCATTTTTGGTACTGTCCAAAAAATCCATTTTCGGATGAAAAACGATGACTCCGGACCTGTCGAACGTTCCCAAAATGGTCTATAATGATGAAATGTTAACATTTAATCTTTTGACTCTAAATGACTGTTGGATGTGAATTATGACTTTGTCAACTAAAATAAGTGTGTTTAAAGTCATTTCTGTGCCTGAAACGGGTCAAAATTGAAGCTTTTGAATAAGCAAAACTCTGTAAAAATGGCAATTGTGGTCACTGTGAGGGTTTAAAAAGTGGTTATTCAACATGAGGAATGATCCAATTGACATTTTGAATCCTTTTTGGTACAGTCCAAAAAATCCATTTTCGGATGAAAAACGATGACTCCGGACCTGTCGAACGATCCCAAAATGGTCAATATGGATGAAATTTTAACATTTAATCTTTTGACTCTAAATGACTGTTGGATCTGAATTATGACTTTGTCAACTAGAAAAAGTGTGTTTAAAGTCATTTCTGTGCCTGAAACGGGTCAAAAATAAAGCTTATGAGTAAGCAAAACTCTGTAAAAATGGCAATTTTGGTCACTGTGAGGGTTTAAAAAGTGGTTATTCAACATGAGGCACGATCCAATTGACATTTTGAATCATTTTTGGTACAGTCCAAAAAATCAATTTCCGGATGAAGAAAGATGACTCCGGACCTGTCGAACGATCCCAAAATGGTCTATAATGATGAAATTTTAACATTTAATCTTTTGACTCTAAATGACTGTTGGATGTGAATTATGACTTTGTCAACTAAAATAAGTGTGTTTAAAGTCATTTCTGTGCCTGAAACGGGTCAAAATTGAAGCTTTTGAGTAAGCAAAACTCTGTAAAAATGGCAATTTTGGTCACTGTGAGGGTTTCAAAAGTGGTTATTCAACATGAGGCATTATCCAATTGACATTTTGAATCATTTTTGGTACAGTCCAAAAAATCCATTTTCGGATGAAAAACGATGACTCCGGACCTGTCGAAGGATCCCAAAATGGTCAATATGGATGAAATTTTAACATTTAATCTTTTGACTCTAAATGACTGTTGGATGTGAATTATGAAATTGTCAACTAGAATAAGTGTGTTTAAAGTCATTTCTGTGCCTGAAATGGGTCAAAATTGAAGCTTTTGAGTAAGCAAAACTCTGTAAAAATGGTAATTTTGGTCACTGTGAGGGTTTAAAAAGTGGTTATTCAACATGAGGCACGAACCAATTGACATTTTCAATCATTTTTGGTACTGTCCAAAAAATCCATTTTCGGATGAAAAACGATGACTCCGGACCTGTCGAACGTTCCCAAAATGGTCTATAATGATGAAATTTTAACATTTAATCTTTTGACTCTAAATGACTGTTGGATGTGAATTATGACTTTGTCAACTAAAATAAGTGTGTTTAAAGTCATTTCTGTGCCTGAAACGGGTCAAAATTGAAGCTTTTGAATAAGCAAAACTCTGTAAAAATGGCAATTGTGGTCACTGTGAGGGTTTAAAAATTGGTTATTCAACATGAGGCATGATCCAATTGACATTTTGAATCATTTTTGGTACAGTCCAAAAAATCCATTTTCGGATGAAAAACGATGACTCCGGACCTGTCGAACGATCCCAAAATGGTCAATATGGATGAAATTTTAACATTTAATCTTTTGACTCTAAATGACTGTTGGATGTGAATTATGACATTGTCAACTAGAATAAGTGTGTTTAAAGTCATTTCTGTGCCTGAAATGAGTCAAAATTGAAGCTTTTGAGTAAGCAAAACTCTGTAAAAATGGCAATTTTGGTCACTGTGAGGGTTTAAAAAGTGGTTATTCAACATGAGGCACAATCCAATTGACATTTTCAATCATTTTTGGTACTGTCCAAAAAATCCATTTTCGGATGAAAAACGATGACTCCGGACCTGTCGAACGTTCCCAAAATGGTCTATAATGATGAAATTTTAACATTTAATCTTTTGACTCTAAATGACTGTTGGATGTGAATTATGACTTTGTCAACTAAAATAAGTGTGTTTAAAGTCATTTCTGTGCCTGAAACGGGTCAAAATTGAAGCTTTTGAATAAGCAAAACTCTGTAAAAATGGCAATTGTGGTCACTGTGAGGGTTTAAAAAGTGGTTATTCAACATGAGGAATGATCCAATTGACATTTTGAATAATTTTTGGTACAGTCCAAAAAATCCATTTTCGGATGAAAAACGATGACTCCGGACCTGTCGAACGATCCCAAAATGGTCAATATGGATGAAATTTTAACATTTAATCTTTTGACTCTAAATGACTGTTGGATCTGAATTATGACTTTGTCAACTAGAAAAAGTGTGTTTAAAGTCATTTCTGTGCCTGAAACGGGTCAAAAATAAAGCTTATGAGTAAGCAAAACTCTGTAAAAATGGCAATTTTGGTCACTGTGAGGGTTTAAAAAGTGGTTATTCAACATGAGGCACGATCCAATTGACATTTTGAATCATTTTTGGTACAGTCCAAAAAATCAATTTCCGGATGAAGAAAGATGACTCCGGACCTGTTGAACGATCCCAAAATGGTCTATAATGATGAAATTTTAACATTTAATCTTTTGACTCTAAATGACTGTTGGATGTGAATTATGACTTTGTCAACTAAAATAAGTGTGTTTAAAGTCATTTCTGTGCCTGAAACGGGTCAAAATTGAAGCTTTTGAGTAAGCAAAACTCTGTAAAAATGGCAATTTTGGTCACTGTGAGGGTTTCAAAAGTGGTTATTCAACATGAGGCATGATCCAATTGACATTTTGAATCATTTTTGGTACAGTCCAAAAAATCCATTTTCGGATGAAAAACGATGACTCCGGACCTGTCGAAGGATCCCAAAATGGTCAATATGGATGAAATTTTAACATTTAATCTTTTGACTCTAAATGACTGTTGGATGTGAATTATGAAATTGTCAACTAGAATAAGTGTGTTTAAAGTCATTTCTGTGCCTGAAATGGGTCAAAATTGAAGCTTTTGAGTAAGCAAAACTCTGTAAAAATGGCAATTTTGGTCACTGTGAGGGTTTAAAAAGTGGTTATTCAACATGAGGCACGATCCAATTGACATTTTCAATCATTTTTGGTACTGTCCAAAAAATCCATTTTCGGATGAAAAACGATGACTCCGGACCTGTCGAACGTTCCCAAAATGGTCTATAATGATGACATTTTAACATTTAATCTTTTGACTCTAAATGACTGTTGGATGTGAATTATGACTTTGTCAACTAAAATAAGTGTGTTTAAAGTCATTTCTGTGCCTGAAACGGGTCAAAATTGAAGCTTTTGAATAAGCAAAACTCTGTAAAAATGGCAATTGTGGTCACTGTGAGGGTTTAAAAAGTGGTTATTCAACATGAGGCATGATCCAATTGACATTTTGAATCATTTTTGGTACAGTCCAAAAAATCCATTTTCGGATGAAAAACGATGACTCCGGACCTGTCGAACGATCCCAAAATGGTCAATATGGATGAAATTTTAACATTTAATCTTTTGACTCTGAATGACTGTTGGATGTGAATTAGGACTTTGTCAACTAAAATAAGTGTGTTGAAAGTCATTTCTGAGCCTGAAACGGGTCAAAATTGAAGCTTTTGAGTAAGCAAAACTCTGTAAAAAATGGCAATTTTGGTCACTGTGAGGGTTTAAAAAGTGGTTATTCAACATGAGGCACGATCCAATTGACATTTTGAATCATTTTTGGTACAGTCCAAAAAATCCATTTTCGGATGAAAAACGATGACTCCGGACCTGTCGAACGATCCCAAAATGGTCAATATGGATGAAATTTTAACATTTAATCTTTTGACTCTAAATGACTGTTGGATGTGAATTATGACTTTGTCAACTAAAAAAAGTGTGTTTAAAGTCATTTCTGTGCCTGAAACGGGTCAAAATTGAAGCTTTTGAGTAAGCAAAACTCTGTCAAAATGGCAATTTTGGTCACCGTGAGGGTTTAAAAAGTGGTTATTCAACATGAGGCATGATCGAATTGACATTTTGAATCATTTTTGGTACAGTCCAAAAAATCCATTTTCGGATGAAAAACGATGACTCCGGACCTGTCGAACGATCCCAAAATGTTCAATATGGATGAAATTTTAACATTTAATCTTTTGACTCTAAATGACTGTTGGATGTGAATTATGACTTTGTCAACTAGAATAAGTGTGTTTAAAGTCATTTCTGTGCCTGAAATGGGTCAAAATTGAAACTTTTGAGTAAGCAAAACTCTGTAAAAATGGCAATTTTGGTCACTGTGAGGGTTTAAATAGTTGTTATTCAACATGAGGCACGATCCAATTGACATTTTAAATCATTTTTGGTACAGTCCAAAAAATCCATTTTCGGATGAAAAACGATGACTCCGGACCTGTCGAACGTTCCCAAAATGGTCTATAATGATGACATTTTTACATTTAATCTTTTGACTCTAAATGACTGTTGAATGTGAATTATGACTTTGTCAACTAAAATAAGTGTGTTTAAAGTCATTTCTGTGCCTGAAACGGGTCAAAATTGAAGCTTTTGAGTAAGCAAAACTCTGTAAAAATGGCAATTTTTGTCACTGTGAGGGTTTAAATAGTTGTTATTCAACATGAGGCACGATCCAATTGACATTTTAAATCATTTTTGGTACAGTCCAAAAAATCCACTTTCGGAAGAAAAACGATGACTCCGGACCTGTCGAACGATCCCAAAATGGTCTATAATGATGAAATTTTAACATTTAATCTTTTGACTCTAAATGACTGTTGGATGTGAATTATGACTTTGTCAACTAAAATAAGTGTGTTTAAAGTCATTTCTGTGCCTGAAACGGGTCAAAATTGAAGCTTTTGTGTAAGCAAAACTCTGTAAAAATGGCAATTTTGGTCACTGTGAGGGTTTAAAAAGTGGTTATTCAACATGAGGCACGATCCAATTGACATTTTGAATAATTTTTGGAACAGTCCAAAAAATCCATTTTCGGATGAAAAACGATGACTCCGGACCTGTCGAACGATCCCAAAATGGTCAATATGGATGAAATTTTAACATTTAATCTTTTGACTCAAATGACTGTTGGATCTGAATTATGACTTTGTCAACTAGAATAAGTGTGTTTAAAGTCATTTCTGTGCCTGAAATGGGTCAAAATTGAAGCTTTTGAGTAAGCAAAACTCTGTAAAAATGGCAATTTTGGTCACTGTGAGGGTTTAAATAGTTGTTATTCAACATGAGGCACGATCCAATTGACATTTTCAATCATTTTTGGTACAGTCCAAAAAATCAATTTTCGGATGAAGAAAGATGACTCCGGACCTGTCGAACGTTCCCAAAATGGTCTATAATGATGAAATTTCAACATTTAGTCTTTTGACTCTAAATGACTGTTGAATGTGAATTGTGACTTTGTCAACTAAAATATGTGTGTTTAAAGTCATTTCTGAGCCTGAAACGGGTCAAAATTGAAGCTTTTGAGTAAGCAAAACTCTGTAAAAATGGCAATTTTGGTCACTGTGAGGGTTTAAAAAGTGGTTATTCAACATGAGGCACGATCCAATTGACATTTTAAATCATTTTTGGTACAGTCCAAAAAATCCATTTTCGGATGAAAAACGATGACTCCAGACCTGTCGAACGATCCCAAAATGGTCAATATGGATGAAATTTTAACATTTAATCTTTTGACTCTGAATGACTGTTGGATGTGAATTATGACTTTGTCAACTAGAATAAGTGTGTTTATAGTCATTTCTGTGCCTGAAACGGGTCAAAATTGAAGCTTTTGAGTAAGCAAAACTCTGTAAAAATGGCAATTTTGGTCACTGTGAGGGTTTAAAAAGTGGTTATTCAACATGAGGCACGATCCAATTGATATTTTGAATCATTTTTGGTACAGTCCAAAAAATCAATTTCCGGATGAAGAAAGATGACTCCGGACCTGTCGAACGATCCCAAAATGGTCTATAATGATGACATTTTAACATTTAATCTTTTGACTCTAAATGACTGTTGGATGTGAATTATGACTTTGTCAATTAAAATAAGTGTGTTTAAAGTCATTTCTGTGCCTGAAACGGGTCAAAATTGAAGCTTTTGAGTAAGCAAAACTCTGTAAAAATGGCAATTTTGGTCACTGTGAGGGTTTAAAAAGTGGTTATTCAACATGAGGCACGATCCAATTGACATTTTCAATCATTTTTGGTACTGTCCAAAAAATCCATTTTCGGATGAAAAACGATGACTCCGGACCTGTCGAACGCTCCCAAAATGGTCTATAATTATGAAATTTTAACATTTAATCTTTTGACTCTAAATGACTGTTGGATGTGAATTATGACTTTGTCAACTAAAATAAGTGTGTTTAAAGTCATTTCTGTGCCTGAAACGGGTCAAAATTGAAGCTTTTGAATAAGCAAAACTCTGTAAAAATGGCAATTGTGGTCACTGTGAGGGTTTAAAAAGTGGTTATTCAACATGAGGAATGATCCAATTGACATTTTGAATCATTTTTGGTACAGTCCAAAAAATCCATTTTCGGATGAAAAACGATGACTCCGGACCTGTCGAACGATCCCAAAATGGTCAATATGGATGAAATTTTAACATTTAATCTTTTGACTCTAAATGACTGTTGGATCTGAATTATGACTTTGTCAACTAGAAAAAGTGTGTTTAAAGTCATTTCTGTGCCTGAAACGGGTCAAAAATAAAGCTTATGAGTAAGCAAAACTCTGTAAAAATGGCAATTTTGGTCACTGTGAGGGTTTAAAAAGTGGTTATTCAACATGAGGCACGATCCAATTGACATTTTGAATCATTTTTGGTACAGTCCAAAAAATCCATTTTCGGATGAAAAACAATGACTCCGGACCTGTCGAAGGATCCCAAAATGGTCAATATGGATGAAATTTTAACATTTCATTTTTTGACTCTAAATGACTGTTGGATGTGAATTATGACATTGTCAACTAGAATAAGTGTGTTTACAGTCATTTCTGTGCCTGAAATGGGTCAAAATTGAAGCTTTTGAGTTAGCAAAACTCTGTAAAAATGGCAATTTTGGTCACTGTGAGGGTTTAAAAAGTGGTTATTCAACATGAGGCACGATCCAATTGACATTTTCAATCATTTTTGGTACTGTCCAAAAAATCCATTTTCGGATGAAAAACGATGACTCCGGACCTGTCGAACGATCCCAAAATGGTCAATATGGATGAAATTTTAACATTTAATCTTTTGACTCTGAATGACTGTTGGATGTGAATTAGGACTTTGTCAACTAGAATAAGTGTGTTTAAAGTCATTTCTGTGCCTGAAACGGGTCAAAATTGAAGCTTTTGAGTAAGCAAAACTCTGTAAAAATGGCAATTTTGGTCACTGTGAGGGTTTAAAAAGTGGTTATTCAACATGAGGCACGATCCAATTGACATTTTCAATCATTTATGGTACTGTCCAAAAAATCCATTTTCGGATGAAAAACGATGACTCCGGACCTGTCGAACGTTCCCAAAATGGTCTATAATGATGAAATTTTAACATTTAATCTTTTGACTCTAAATGACTGTTGGATGTGAATTATGACTTTGTCAACTAAAATAAGTGTGTTTAAAGTCATTTCTGTGCCTGAAACGGGTCAAAATTGAAGCTTTTGAATAAGCAAAACTCTGTAAAAATGGCAATTGTGGTCACTGTGAGGGTTTAAAAATTGGTTATTCAACATGAGGCATGATCCAATTGACATTTTGAATCATTTTTGGTACAGTCCAAAAAATCCATTTTCGGATGAAAAACGATGACTCCGGACCTGTCGAACGATCCCAAAATGGTCAATATGGATGAAATTTTAACATTTAATCTTTTGACTCTAAATGACTGTTGGATGTGAATTATGACATTGTCAACTAGAATAAGTGTGTTTAAAGTCATTTCTGTGCCTGAAATGAGTCAAAATTGAAGCTTTTGAGTAAGCAAAACTCTGTAAAAATGGCAATTTTGGTCACTGTGAGGGTTTAAAAAGTGGTTATTCAACATGAGGCACAATCCAATTGACATTTTCAATCATTTTTGGTACTGTCCAAAAAATCCATTTTCGGATGAAAAACGATGACTCCGGACCTGTCGAACGTTCCCAAAATGGTCTATAATGATGAAATGTTAACATTTAATCTTTTGACTCTAAATGACTGTTGGATGTGAATTATGACTTTGTCAACTAAAATAAGTGTGTTTAAAGTCATTTCTGTGCCTGAAACGGGTCAAAATTGAAGCTTTTGAATAAGCAAAACTCTGTAAAAATGGCAATTGTGGTCACTGTGAGGGTTTAAAAAGTGGTTATTCAACATGAGGAATGATCCAATTGACATTTTGAATCCTTTTTGGTACAGTCCAAAAAATCCATTTTCGGATGAAAAACGATGACTCCGGACCTGTCGAACGATCCCAAAATGGTCAATATGGATGAAATTTTAACATTTAATCTTTTGACTCTAAATGACTGTTGGATCTGAATTATGACTTTGTCAACTAGAAAAAGTGTGTTTAAAGTCATTTCTGTGCCTGAAACGGGTCAAAAATAAAGCTTATGAGTAAGCAAAACTCTGTAAAAATGGCAATTTTGGTCACTGTGAGGGTTTAAAAAGTGGTTATTCAACATGAGGCACGATCCAATTGACATTTTGAATCATTTTTGGTACAGTCCAAAAAATCAATTTCCGGATGAAGAAAGATGACTCCGGACCTGTCGAACGATCCCAAAATGGTCTATAATGATGAAATTTTAACATTTAATCTTTTGACTCTAAATGACTGTTGGATGTGAATTATGACTTTGTCAACTAAAATAAGTGTGTTTAAAGTCATTTCTGTGCCTGAAACGGGTCAAAATTGAAGCTTTTGAGTAAGCAAAACTCTGTAAAAATGGCAATTTTGGTCACTGTGAGGGTTTCAAAAGTGGTTATTCAACATGAGGCATTATCCAATTGACATTTTGAATCATTTTTGGTACAGTCCAAAAAATCCATTTTCGGATGAAAAACGATGACTCCGGACCTGTCGAAGGATCCCAAAATGGTCAATATGGATGAAATTTTAACATTTAATCTTTTGACTCTAAATGACTGTTGGATGTGAATTATGAAATTGTCAACTAGAATAAGTGTGTTTAAAGTCATTTCTGTGCCTGAAATGGGTCAAAATTGAAGCTTTTGAGTAAGCAAAACTCTGTAAAAATGGTAATTTTGGTCACTGTGAGGGTTTAAAAAGTGGTTATTCAACATGAGGCACGAACCAATTGACATTTTCAATCATTTTTGGTACTGTCCAAAAAATCCATTTTCGGATGAAAAACGATGACTCCGGACCTGTCGAACGTTCCCAAAATGGTCTATAATGATGAAATTTTAACATTTAATCTTTTGACTCTAAATGACTGTTGGATGTGAATTATGACTTTGTCAACTAAAATAAGTGTGTTTAAAGTCATTTCTGTGCCTGAAACGGGTCAAAATTGAAGCTTTTGAATAAGCAAAACTCTGTAAAAATGGCAATTGTGGTCACTGTGAGGGTTTAAAAAGTGGTTATTCAACATGAGGCATGATCCAATTGACATTTTGAATCATTTTTGGTACAGTCCAAAAAATCCATTTTCGGATGAAAAACGATGACTCCGGACCTGTCGAACGATCCCAAAATGGTCAATATGGATGAAATTTTAACATTTAATCTTTTGACTCTGAATGACTGTTGGATGTGAAATAGGACTTTGTCAACTAAAATAAGTGTGTTGAAAGTCATTTCTGAGCCTGAAACGGGTCAAAATTGAAGCTTTTGAGTAAGCAAAACTCTGTAAAAAATGGCAATTTTGGTCACTGTGAGGGTTTAAAAAGTGGTTATTCAACATGAGGCACGATCCAATTGACATTTTGAATCATTTTTGGTACAGTCCAAAAAATCCATTTTCGGATGAAAAACGATGACTCCGGACCTGTCGAACGATCCCAAAATGGTCAATATGGATGAAATTTTAACATTTAATCTTTTGACTCTAAATGACTGTTGGATGTGAATTATGACTTTGTCAACTAAAAAAAGTGTGTTTAAAGTCATTTCTGTGCCTGAAACGGGTCAAAATTGAAGCTTTTGAGTAAGCAAAACTCTGTCAAAATGGCAATTTTGGTCACCGTGAGGGTTTAAAAAGTGGTTATTCAACATGAGGCATGATCGAATTGACATTTTGAATCATTTTTGGTACAGTCCAAAAAATCCATTTTCGGATGAAAAACGATGACTCCGGACCTGTCGAACGATCCCAAAATGTTCAATATGGATGAAATTTTAACATTTAATCTTTTGACTCTAAATGACTGTTGGATGTGAATTATGACTTTGTCAACTAGAATAAGTGTGTTTAAAGTCATTTCTGTGCCTGAAATGGGTCAAAATTGAAACTTTTGAGTAAGCAAAACTCTGTAAAAATGGCAATTTTGGTCACTGTGAGGGTTTAAATAGTTGTTATTCAACATGAGGCACGATCCAATTGACATTTTAAATCATTTTTGGTACAGTCCAAAAAATCCATTTTCGGATGAAAAACGATGACTCCGGACCTGTCGAACGTTCCCAAAATGGTCTATAATGATGACATTTTTACATTTAATCTTTTGACTCTAAATGACTGTTGAATGTGAATTATGACTTTGTCAACTAAAATAAGTGTGTTTAAAGTCATTTCTGTGCCTCAAACGGGTCAAAATTGAAGCTTTTGAGTAAGCAAAACTCTGTAAAAATGGCAATTTTGGTCACTGTGAGGGTTTAAAAAGTGGTTATTCAACATGAGGCACGATCCAATTGACATTTTAAATCTTTTTTGGGACAGTCCAAAAAATCCATTTTCGGATGAAAAACGATGACTCCAGACCTGTCGAACGATCCCAAAATGGTCAATATGGATGAAATTTTAACATTTAATCTTTTGACTCTAAATGACTGTTGGATCTGAATTATGACTTTGTCAACTAGAATAAGTGTGTTTAAAGTCATTTCTGTGCCTGAAACGGATCAAAATTGAAGCTTTTGAGTAAGCAAAACTCTGTAAAAATGGCAATTTTGGTCACTGTGAGGGTTTAAATAGTTGTTACTCAACATGAGGCACGATCCAATTGACATTTTAAATCATTTTTGGTACAGTTTAAAAAATCCACTTTCGAATGAAAAACGATGACTCCGGACCTGTCGAAAGTTCCCAAAATGGTCTATAATGATGAAATTTTAACATTTAATCTTTTGACTCTAAATGACTGTTGAATGTGAATTATGACTTTGTCAACTAAAATAAGTGTGTTGAAAGTCATTTCTGAGCCTGAAACGAGTCAAAATTGAAGCTTTTGAATAAGCAAAACTCTGTAAAAATGGCAATTTTGGTCACTGTGAGGGTTTCAAAAGTGGTTATTCAACATGAGGCATGATCCAATTGACATTTTGAATCATTTTTGGTACAGTCCAAAAAATCCATTTTCGGATGAAAAACGATGACTCCGGACCTGTCGAACGATCCCAAAATGGTCAATATGGATGAAATTTTAACATTTATTCTTTTGACTCTAAATGACTGTTGGATCTGAATTATGACTTTGTCAACTAGAATAAGTGTGTTTAAAGTCATTTCTGTGCCTGAAATTGGTCAAAATTGAAGCTTTTGAGTGAGCAAAACTCTGTAAAAATGGCAATTTTGGTCACTGTGAGGGTTTAAATAGTTGTTATTCAACATGAGGCACGATCCAATTGACATTTTAAATCATTTTTGGTACAGTCCAAAAAATCCATTTTCGGATGAAAAACGATGACTCCGGACCTGTCGAACGTTCCCAAAATGGTCTATAATGATGACATTTTTACATGTAATCTTTTGACTCTAAATGACTGTTGAATGTGAATTATGACTTTGTCAATTAAAATAATGGTGTTGAAAGTCATTTCTGTGCCTGAAATGGGTCAAAATTGAAGCTTTTGAGTAAGCAAAACTCTGTAAAAAAATGGCAATTTTGGTCACTGTGAGGGTTTAAAAAGTGGTTATTCAACATGAGGCACGATCCAATTGACATTTTCAATCATTTTTGGTACAGTCCAAAAATCAATTTTCGGATGAAGAAAGATGACTCCGGACCTGTCGAACGTTCCCAAAATGGTCTATAATGATGAAATTTCAACATTTAGTCTTTTGACTCTAAATGACTGTTGAATGTGAATTGTGACTTTGTCAACTAAAATATGTGTGTTTAAAGTCATTTCTGAGCCTGAAACGGGTCAAAATTGAAGCTTTTGAGTAAGCAAAACTCTGTAAAAATGGCAATTTTGGTCACTGTGAGGGTTTAAATAGTTGTTATTCAACATGAGGCACGATCCAATTGACATTTTAAATCATTTTTGGTACAGTCCAAAAAATCCATTTTCGGATGAAAAACGATGACTCCGGACCTGTCGAACGTTCCCAAAATGGTCTATAATGATGACATTTTTACATGTAATCTTTTGACTCTAAATGACTGTTGAATGTGAATTATGACTTTGTCAATTAAAATAATGGTGTTGAAAGTCATTTCTGTGCCTGAAATGGGTCAAAATTGAAGCTTTTGAGTAAGCAAAACTCTGTAAAAAAATAGCAATTTTGGTCACTGTGAGGGTTTAAAAAGTGGTTATTCAACATGAGGCACGATCCAATTGACATTTTAAATCATTTTTGGTACAGTCCAAAAAATCCATTTTCGGATGAAAAACGATGACTCCAGACCTGTCGAACGATCCCAAAATGGTCAATATGGATGAAATTTTAACATTTAATCTTTTGACTCTAAATGACTGTTGGATCTGAATTATGACTTTGTCAACTAGAAAAAGTGTGTTTAAAGTCATTTCTGTGCCTGAAACGGGTCAAAAATAAAGCTTTTGAGTAAGCAAAACTCTGTAAAAATGGCTATTTTGGTCACTGTGAGGGTTTAAAAAGGGGTTATTCAACATGAGGCATGATCCAATTGACATTTTGAATCATTTTTGGTATAGTCCAAAAAATCAATTTTCGGATGAAAAACGATGACTGTCGAACGATCCCAAAATGGTCAATATGGATGAAATTTTAACATTTAATCTTTTGACTCTGAATGACTGTTGGATGTGAATTATGACTTTGTCAACTAGAATAAGTGTGTTTAAAGTCATTTCTGTGCCTGAAACGGGTCAAAATTGAAGCTTTTGAGTAAGCGAAACTCTGTAAAAATGGCAATTTTGGTCACTGTGAGGGTTTAAAAAGTGGTTATTCAACATGAGGCACGATCCAATTGACATTTTGAATCATTTTTGGTACAGTCCAAAAAATCAATTTCCGGATGAAGAAAGATGACTCCGGACCTGTCGAACGTTCCCAAAATGGTCTATAATGATGAAATTTTAACATTTAATCTTTTGACTCTAAATGACTGTTGGATGTGAATTATGACTTTGTCAACTAAAATAAGTGTGTTTAAAGTCATTTCTGTGCCTGAAACGGGTCAAAATTGAAGCTTTTGAATAAGCAAAACTCTGTAAAAATGGCAATTTTGGTCACTGTGAGGGTTTCAAAAGTGGTTATTCAACATGAGGCATGATCCAATTGACATTTTGAATCATTTTTGGTACAGTCCAAAAAATCCATTTTCGGATGAAAAACGA
The DNA here is from genome assembly GCF_964263255.1 of Lissotriton vulgaris. Lineage (NCBI taxonomy): Eukaryota > Metazoa > Chordata > Amphibia > Caudata > Salamandridae > Lissotriton > Lissotriton vulgaris. Next base: position 4,613 of record NW_028250879.1, on the reverse strand, counting down.
TGACTCCGGACCTGTCGAACGATCCCAAAATGGTCAATATGGATGAAATTTTAACATTTAATCTTTTGACTCTAAATGACTGTTGGATCTGAATTATGACTTTGTCAACTAGAAAAAGTGTGTTTAAAGTCATTTCTGTGCCTGAAACGGGTCAAAAATAAAGCTTTTGAGTAAGCAAAACTCTGTAAAAATGGCTATTTTGGTCACTGTGAGGGTTTAAAAAGGGGTTATTTAACATGAGGCATGATCCAATTGACATTTTGAATCATTTTTGGTATAGTCCAAAAAATCCATTTTCGGATGAAAAACGATGACTCCGGACCTGTCGAACGATCCCAAAATGGTCAATATGGATTAAATTTTAACATTTAATCTTTTGACTCTGAATGACTGTTGGATGTAAATTAGGACTTTGTCAACTAGAATAAGTGTGTTTAAAGTCATTTCTGTGCCTGAAACAGGTCAAAATTGAAGCTTTTGAGTAAGCAAAACTCTGTAAAAATGGCAATTTTGGTCACTGTGAGGGTTTAAAAAGTGGTTATTCAACATGAGGCACGATCCAATTGACATTTTGAATCATTTTTGGTACAGTCCAAAAAATCAATTTCCGGATGAAGAAAGATGACTCCGGACCTGTCGAACGATCCCAAAATGGTCTATAATGATGAAATTTTAACATTTAATCTTTTGACTCTAAATGACTGTTGGATGTGAATTATGACTTTGTCAACTAAAATAAGTGTGTTTAAAGTCATTTATGTGCCTGAAACGGGTCAAAATTGAAGCTTTTGAATAAGCAAAACTTTGTAAAAATGGCAATTGTGGTCACTGTGAGGGTTTAAAAAGTGGTTATTCAACATGAGGAATGATCCAATTGACATTTTGAATCATTTTTGGTACAGTCCAAAAAATCCATTTTCGGATGAAAAACGATGACTCCGGACCTGTCGAACGATCCCAAAATGGTCAATATGGATGAAATTTTAACATTTAATCTTTTGACTCTAAATGACTGTTGGATCTGAATTATGACTTTGTCAACTAGAAAAAGTGTGTTTAAAGTCATTTCTGTGCCTGAAACGGGTCAAAAATAAAGCTTATGAGTAGCAAAACTCTGTAAAAATGGCAATTTTGGTCACTGTGAGGGTTTAAAAAGTGGTTATTCAACATGAGGCACGATCCAATTGACATTTTCAATCATTTTTGGTACAGTCCAAAAAATCAATTTTCGGATGAAGAAAGATGACTCTGGACCTGTCGAACGTTCCCAAAATGGTCTATAATGATGAAATTTCAACATTTAGTCTTTTGACTCTAAATGACTGTTGAATGTGAATTGTGACTTTGTCAACTAAAATATGTGTGTTTAAGGTCATTTCTGAGCCTGAAACGGGTCAAAATTGAAGCTTTTGAGTAAGCAAAACTCTGTAAAAATGGCAATTTTGGTCACTGTGAGGGTTTAAAAAGTGGTTATTCAACATGAGGCACGATCCAATTGACATTTTAAATCATTTTTGGTACAGTCCAAAAAATCCATTTTCGGATGAAAAACGATGACTCCGGACCTGTCGAACGATCCCAAAATGGTCAATATGGATGAAATTTTAACATTTAATCTTTTGACTCTGAATGACTGTTGGATGTGAATTATGACTTTGTCAACTAGAATAAGTGTGTTTATAGTCTTTTCTGTGCCTGAAACGGGTCAAAATTGAAGCTTTTGAGTAAGCAAAACTCTGTAAAAATGGCAATTTTGGTCACTGTGAGGGTTTAAAAAGTGGTTATTCAACATGAGGCACGATCCAATTGACATTTTGAATCATTTTTGGTACAGTCCAAAAAATCAATTTCCGGATGAAAAACGATGACTCCGGACCTGTCGAAGGATCCCAAAATGGTCAATATGGATGAAATTTTAACATTTAATCTTTTGACTCTAAATGACTGTTGGATGTGAATTATGACATTGTCAACTAGAATAAGTGTGTTTAAAGTCATTTCTGTGCCTGAAACGGGTCAAAATTGAAGCTTTTGAGTAAGCAAAACTCTGTAAAAATGGCAATTTTGGTCACTGTGAGGGTTTAAAAAGTGGTTATTCAACATGAGGCACGATCCAATTGACATTTTCAATCATTTTTGGTACTGTCCAAAAAATCCATTTTCGGATGAAAAACGATGACTCCGGACCTGTCGAACGTTCCCAAAATGGTCTATAATGATGAAATTTTAACATTTAATCTTTTGACTCTAAATGACTGTTGGATGTGAATTATGACTTTGTCAACTAAAATAAGTGTGTTTAAAGTCATTTCTGTGCCTGAAACGGGTCAAAATTGAAGCTTTTGAATAAGCAAAACTCTGTAAAAATGGCAATTGTGGTCACTGTGAGGGTTTAAAAAGTGGTTATTCAACATGAGGAATGATCCAATTGACATTTTGAATCATTTTTGGTACAGTCCAAAAAATCCATTTTCGGATGAAAAACGATGACTCCCGACCTGTCGAACGATCCCAAAATGGTCAATATGGATGAAATTTTAACATTTAATCTTTTGACTCTAAATGACTGTTGGATCTGAATTATGACTTTGTCAACTAGAAAAAGTGTGTTTAAAGTCATTTCTGTGCCTGAAACGGGTCAAAAATAAAGCTTATGAGTAAGCAAAACTCTGTAAAAATGGCAATTTTGGTCACTGTGAGGGTTTAAAAAGTGGTTATTCAACATGAGGCACGATCCAATTGACATTTTGAATCATTTTTGGTACAGTCCAAAAAATCAATTTCCGGATGAAGAAAGATGACTCCGGACCTGTCGAACGATCCCAAAATGGTCTATAATGATGAAATTTTAACATTTAATCTTTTGACTCTAAATGACTGTTGGATGTGAATTATGACTTTGTCAACTAAAATAAGTGTGTTTAAAGTCATTTCTGTGCCTGAAACGGGTCAAAATTGAAGCTTTTGAGTAAGCAAAACTCTGTAAAAATGGCAATTTTGGTCACTGTGAGGGTTTCAAAAGTGGTTATTCAACATGAGGCATGATCCAATTGACATTTTGAATCATTTTTGGTACAGTCCAAAAAATCCATTTTCGGATGAAAAACGATGACTCCGGACCTGTCGAAGGATCCCAAAATGGTCAATATGGATGAAATTTTAACATTTAATCTTTTGACTCTAAATGACTGTTGGATGTGAATTATGACATTGTCAACTAGAATAAGTGTGTTTAAAGTCATTTCTGTGCCTGAAATGGGTCAAAATTGAAGCTTTTGAGTAAGCAAAACTCTGTAAAAATGGCAATTTTGGTCACTGTGAGGGTTTAAAAAGTGGTTATTCAACATGAGGCACGATCCAATTGACATTTTCAATCATTTTTGGTACTGTCCAAAAAATCCATTTTCGGATGAAAAACGATGACTCCGGACCTGTCGAACGTTCCCAAAATGGTCTATAATGATGAAATTTTAACATTTAATCTTTTGACTCTAAATGACTGTTGGATGTGAATTATGACTTTGTCAACTAAAATAAGTGTGTTTAAAGTCATTTCTGAGCCTGAAACGGGTCAAAATTGAAGCTTTTGAGTAAGCAAAACTCTGTAAAAAATGGCAATTTTGGTCACTGTGAGGGTTTAAAAAGTGGTTATTCAACATGAGGCACGATCCAATTGACATTTTGAATCATTTTTGGTACAGTCCAAAAAATCAATTTTCGGATGAAAAACGATGACTCCGGACCTGTCGAACGATCCCAAAATGGTCAATATGGATGAAATTTTAACATTTAATCTTTTGACTCTAAATGACTGTTGGATGTGAATTATGACTTTGTCAACTAAAAAAAGTGTGTTTAAAGTCATTTCTGTGCCTGAAACGGGTCAAAATTGAAGCTTTTGAGTAAGCAAAACTCTGTCAAAATGGCAATTTTGGTCACCGTGAGGGTTTAAAAAGTGGTTATTCAACATGAGGCATGATCCAATTGACATTTTGAATCATTTTTGGTACAGTCCAAAAAATCCATTTTTGGATGAAAAACGATGACTCCGGACCTGTCGAACGATCCCAAAATGGTCAATATGGATGAAATTTTAACATTTAATCTTTTGACTCTAAATGACTGTTGGATGTGAATTATAACTTTGTCAACTAAAATAAGTGTGTTTAAAGTCATTTCTGTGCCTGAAACGGGTCAAAATTGCAGCTTTTGAGTAAGCAAAACTCTGTAAAAATGGCAATTTTGGTCACTGTGAGGGTTTCAAAAGTGGTTATTCAACATGAGGCATGATCGAATTGACATTTTGAATCATTTTTTGTACAGTCCAAAAAATCCATTTTCGGATGAAAAACGATGACTCCGGACCTGTCGAACGATCCCAAAATGGTCAATATGGATGAAATTTTAACATTTAATCTTTTGACTCTAAATGACTGTTGGATGTGAATTATGACTTTGTCAACTAGAATAAGTGTGTTTAAAGTCATTTCTGTGCCTGAAATGGGTCAAAATTGAAGCTTTTGAGTAAGCAAAACTCTGTAAAAATGGCAATTTTGGTCACTGTGAGGGTTTAAATAGTTGTTATTCAACATGAGGCACGATCCAATTGACAT